>NC_054082.1:39397941-39997941 GCF_017562075.2 Anopheles merus | reverse complement strand
GCTTGGAGTCTCTTCTCCGGATGGGGAAATCCCCGAGATAAGCCTCTCATACCGGAATATCTAACCCCAAATCGATCGGGCTCGGGTTGCGGCATCAGATGCAGCCCGAAACTAGAACATGAACATCCTGTCCTTTCTGTGGGCAGGAAAACCTGTTTCCACTAGCAACGAGGCGCACAAGAGCGTAGCGTTTGATTGCACGCGCCACCACCAACACAGTAGGCGGCTTGGTGTTTAGCAGCAAATCGCGTGCATAGAAAGGGAAACTGTCGGCGCTTGGTAAGGTGGACTACGTTCTCCACCGACGGTGCACCAGAAGATTCCGGCGCAAGAAGTTGCGCTTGTGTTTTAAAACCCGTTTCCCCAGTCCGGGGTCGCGCCTGTAATCCGGCAGGGCTTAACGAAAGAGTCAAATCGTAAGGTAAAAGGTATTTCGAAGCTGAATTGGGTGTTTATTGCATAATTTCAGCGATCGATTGAGTTTTTGGATATACTGTGGTGTGAGGGAGGGGATACGAGGAGGGGGCGGGGGGTTGGGTATATTTATGCCTCAGGATGCAGAGGGGTGGAAAACGTTTGAAGTGAAGCATGCAAAACAGGTGCGAAGCCGTTATCGTTATTACGACCTATTAAATGGGAGTTGGCGCGATAATCCCTCGCAAAAACGATCGTGCAGTAGCAACCGCTTATTACACTTTTTTTGTTGCATTTTACTATCTATACTGTATAATAGCAAAAATATTACCAACAAGATGCATCCAACACTAATGAAACAACCCCCTTAGGCGTTGATTCCTTGATGAGTATTTTTAGCTCCAAAATTCAAGCTAAAAAATTCAAAAAATTATAGCCATTTTTGCCCTCCCATTCGCACGATCAGTATAGAGCAGATCGAGAGGAAAATGGATTTAAAAATACATTTCGAAACAAGTTTTTCGAGGGCAGTTTTCGGGCAAAGCTGAATTTGAAATGCATTTGAATATATCCCAGTACCGCTGGAGCTGGAAGTTGTCTGACCGGACTGCTTGCATAATTGTTGTTCGGGGACGGTATCGAAAGCTTTCGCTATTGCAACTCAGCCGCTGTACTTTTTTGATGGTTCTATTAGTGCGTGATGATCGTTGGTGGTGCACCTTTGCCAAATAAATCATTGATCATCCGTCAAAGGGGAAGATGATGAACGTCGAGCTATCGTAAATATGTTCATCATCTTCTACCTCTGGATGATAGTCTGCCTTTATGATGATAAATCGATGCCCATCTGCCGGATGGCTGCCGAATATTTTAAACTTATTTGCGACTTCCATTTTGGGGAGTTCACAGTCACGGACGGGGAATAAATTACGCGGTGAGAAACGCATTTCGTTTGACTGCTTTGCACAAAAGGCCGGTAGACGACTCATCTTCCAAGCTATACAAATCAGGTCTAGGTCATTTAGTGCGTCTTCGTACAAGCCCCGATCACCCATAAAACATTCCGCAAAACCACAACGCACGATGTTCAATGCGCTTGTTTGGCTAGCTCGAGAGCGTTTCGATTCCGCATTGGGCAGTTTACGATCGTTCCGCCTGTTAGTCAACAGCGCTGTGGTGACGCCTGCTGACGATGAAAACCCTTGGCACACGACTCGCTCAACAGACTCGCTCAAACTCCTGCAGAATTATGCAATGCGCAGGGGTTTAAAATATTGTGGTCCAACCGAATGCACCACCACCGCGCACGAATGGCTGTTTTCCATTTAAATGACACCGATAAACGGGCCTATCCCTGCCTCTTCGGAATCGATCTAATGCACTCTTGGTGCCGTTCGTAAGGCGGTGCTTTTAACGCTAACGCGATGGGGGTTTGAAAGATGTCACCGTGTGGTAAAGAATGTTTGCTCCCTTCTCCGAGCGATGGAAAGCCGCACGATCGTTCGTCGGTGCATAACCGCAAGCGAAAAGATATTTCCGTAAGCTTTTCATAGGTGGAGCAGATCAAATGGCGCTAGCAGCTGGTGGGAGATGTGGCTTAAGCAACATATTAAGACACATGAACGTGTATTGATCAATCGAATGAGGAAAAATATTCACCTTACCATGTTGAAATATATAGGAGAAACAAATGTTTTTGTTTTATTCAGGAAGGTTTATTAAAAAAAAAACAGTAATAATATGTCTCTGGTTCAATTCCAACTGAAAATTTGTCCATTTCCATTCCCCAATGCATTAATTTGATTGCTCATTTTCGCTCCATTCCTTCAAGCGGTGTCTTGCGATTGCGGAAGCTGATAGACACTTCTCTAATTACACGATCTCAACGGCGCGGTGACATAATTAGACGCCAAACCCACACCACTAATCGACAGATAATTGGGAAAGTTCGGAAAACCAGCAAATGGTCTCCCTAACGTTACGTCAATCTGCTTACAATGTGCTGCTAAACTTTTTGATGATGAACGATTTATTGTTAGCGCAAACGATTTGACTTGGCTTATCTTAAGGTTGGCAAAACAATGGATTAATTGTTTGGCTTTGAGGTCGGATCATTTGGGCTTGAAATGTTGCCATTTTTTTTCTTTTTTCAAGCAGCTACATTATCAACTCATCTTTTCCGTTGCGCACACTAAACCACGCGGCGTCAACCGCGTGCATGGCATTCTTTAAATGTCCGCAGAAGCGTGGAGGGCATTTTTATTACACGCACGATGAAAGGAGCCAAAACATAACAGGCAAAACAAACCGTACTATAAGGAAATACTGCATTTTCACACCAGGCTGTTTGCAAGTGCGCGTGAGATGACAAGTACAAGGTCGTCCAGTTACTGTGATGCAGGTGATAGTACGTGCCCCGGGGGTGAAACTGGCTCACTCGGCCAGTGGTTGTGCATCCAACAGCTGAACCACACTCTGGTCGACATTCTGTCATCGCTGGTCACCACACCGGAGGGGGTCAATGTGCCAGTTCACTGCTCGCTGCATCGCTGTAATGAGTCAGCTAGAAAAGGAATTCGATCGAAACTGATCGACTCGTGCTCGACAGTTACTACCCGTAGCACCAAAGGGCGCACTAGTTAGGGCGCCTGCGAACGATCAGCCAGGTTGGGAATTTCGTTGTCAAGTTGATGCCATGACATCTGCACGATAGTGGCACGGTTCGTCCTCTAGCCTTCAGCCGGGTTGTGTACGTACAGAACCCTTACGCACTAAGTAAAAGTGAATTTTTTGATCGAGTGCTATCGATTGGCTGTTTTTTATGTCCCCTTAAGAGCAGAGACCTACTTTGAGATTCAATTGCATGGGGAAGGGAAAATGGAAACCACAAAACATGCTTGACCAGTGCCATTTTATTTACCGAATGCTAGATGGTTCGCGAAAAGCTATATGTGTCTATTGATGCGTGCCTTAAACAGTCCCGTCTACTATTTGCACTGTTGCTGCTTGTTTTTGAGCGCGTGTGCGTGTTTGCAAAACGCTGAGAGGAAAATAGGCTTCGCATGCAGGCAAACACTACAAACACGAGGGCGCACGAGATGAAGGATTGTCACTGCGTGCTGCACACGGTTGCATAAGGGACGGGCCAAACAACGACGCCATCCAATAACTGTTTACCGGTGCAAATGCGTTTGGCTGTTTGCTGCCATGCTAGCTTTTCTTTTTAAAGATCAAGGTGATCGTCGGTCGGTCGGTGTGATCGTGCGCGGATGTGTGTTTATCCGACGCAGGATGCACCTTTTACGATTTGTGTGTACGATTTCGCTAGTGGTCGAGGATCGTTGTGTAATCTATGCGATGCGTTACTTTCCTGGTTTTATCACCTTAGTAACAGCGATTAAATTAGAAAGTGAATGCCACCTTCCTGTTCTTTCAGTATCTGAGGCTACATTTGTTTACGATTGAAAAGTTTATAAAAATGTATCCGTTTTGTAGTTCGTATGAAAAATGGAACAATTTTCACGTCATTTTCTATTAATCGTTTACGCATTTTCCACCGATCTCATTCACCAGAAATGGCTCGTTCGGTCGGATAGCTATGTTGCCAGTCTGGCATTACGCTTCCATGCGTGTCGAACAAGAAGCGACCATTTAATGCGTGGTTTCCTCGTCCACACATTTGTAGGTCCTCTACGGTAGGACAGTTTTTGGAGGTGTTCCTCTCTTCTGTGTCGTAGTCGGCCAGTGTTATGGCTTCGGTGACAGAGCGGTTGAACTTTCTCCGGTGTTGCTGTTGCGTCGAGTTGCGGAAATAAAGTGAAGCCAAAGAGCTTACCGTCTAGCAGAAAATATTAGTACAACGTTGCGATTAATGATGAAAAGCAAATACAAGTGGCAATGTGCTATTATTGAATATTTTAACTGCATTTTTCTAAATGCAATGAACCTTATAATAATGAAGATTTACATACACAAAATTATTTGCTTTAATTATATTTCATCTTAATAAACAATATTTGTATTTCATTTGTATTTCATTTGTATTCAGGCGTCAAATTTGTATTTCATTGAAACTGAAATGAATAAATGAATTCGATTCAACTTGTGATTATACTAATATCCATTTGAAAGCTCATCAAATCATGCTCAATAGTATCAGGTTGATACTATCACTTATTTCAATATGTAGTTGGGACAACAAAAATATACAAACCAATTACAGCTAATCCCCGAGATATGTGGTACCTCTTATACGCAGCGAAATTTGACAGTTTTTTTTTGAGCAAGTTGTACAAATTTTCAACAATTGTTAAATGCCTTTTTGTCGAATTATATAAATCATTGCTTATCAGTGGTTTCTGCTCGCTCCGCATTAATAGCGTATATCAGGAACAATCTGTACTGGACTGGAGGATATGCTCATATAGCTAACTTCCTCCCTGGTCGAGCGTCATGCGATATTTTTTTATTTGTTGATGAAGATTACGTAGTTGAATTAAATGGGCACTTTTACTTAGCAGCGTTAGTTGAGGGTTGCGGTTATAAGTTTTTACTTTGAATCTGGCGACCATTGTCCTCCGAAAAAAATAGGAATATCTTGGTCGTATTTAAACTTATGATGAATTGAATAGTTGTTTTTTCAGATGAAATAAAAACGAATCGTAATAGTAACCTGGTAACATCAATGGGGTCCTTTCCGTTTTAAGTTGGTAGGCTGAAATTTCAGCCTGTCAGCTGTTTGTATTTTATAGCAGTTTTCGAGCAGCTATCTAAGTGGGTATAATATACAGGTGGGCTTATCCCAAGGTGTATGAATTTAGAAGGCTGATTTTTATCGCTTCTGTTTCTGAATGAAGATTTTAAGAGTATTTTGTGTATTCGTCAAACCATCAGAAAGCTTGTTTGAACAAAAGTTTTTACCCGTCCTGTCAAAAAGTGATTTTCAAATTTGGTTACAAAAAACATATTATGAGACCACCTGGACTACATATACTTTGATTCTGGATTCCATCATCAGATATGTTTAATGCACCTTGGGATAAATGTAAATACCACCTTGTTTTGCCATTTTTCGAGCGGGTACCTGAATCTAATTCTAGCTTTGAGGCTAAAATAATCTAGACTGAAAATTGCACGCTATTTTTGTGTGTGGTTTTGTATGGAATGTTGACATGATTTTAGCCTCTAACTGTCAAACTCCATACAAAAAACCGACTAGAATCGTGTAGGGCCCCAATGCTAGAGCTAGAACCATGCAAGATTACGGATGTGTTCACGCCCAAAGCGTGACCTAATCGTTGTATATACTAGTGTTAGGCATATGATAAGAATGAGATTAGGTTAGTGTAAGAATAATTATAAAATAAAGTTTAGTTTAAGCGCGTAAGCCGTCAGAGCAATATAATTTTTTATTTGCGTTATTGAACAAGATGAATAGGTTAAAAATGAAAGCATTTTTCTACGCACATTATATTTCGATATATTGTTAATAAATTGTGAATTTCTCTGGATTCATTTTAGTTTAGGTCGAACATTTTGAAGCTCCGAAAATTCATAACTGGTACACACATTAAGAAAAACGGTTTACCAAGCATAGAGATATTAGCAATAAATGGAATATTTCCGATAAAATATTGCCGACACTTTAATTTTATAGGATGATCAAATATTTAGCTATTTTGTTAGAAGCAAAACAAAGGGCATAAAACCCAGATTACCACTTACATATGTTTTTTCTTGAATGTTTGTACAATCTTTCGCCGAGTTACTTACAGTTATTTAGAAATATTTTATAAAAAAGAAATAAATTATTTCTACAACTGCATAAGAGCTAAAGAGTTTTTAAACAAACATAGTCCCGCTGAGTTCAGCCTCCATAAGCTTCTGCATTCCATCGCAGAGAGATTGCAGCTCAGAAAGCTCAGCAACGCCGCACATAGCTCAACCGTGCAAAACCGAAACCAAAATCAAGGAAGTGCCCGGGTGCAAATAAGTTGCGTTTTTTACGCGAACCATTTGACTTTGGCAGCACGGTTAGTGTGTGTGTGTGTTTTGGTGTGTCCCAAAATTAGAACCGATCGCACGATTCGTGTGCGTGTGGGTTTCGATTGCGTTCGCCTGTGAGTAACGCACGGGCACAGAATCGCCAGAATCGGTTTGATTTGGCGATCTTCGCCCACCGACCCAAACATTCACCTTTCCCCACAACCCCCCAAAAATGGCCTAGCCGTGGGCGTCTGGCGGAAACAGGTTGGCACCTTGCACCGGTCCGGGCGCTGCTTCGGGTGCGTTAAAATTAGAAAGTGATCACGCCCGCGCGCCATTGACAATGAAATTGCGCCCTTCGGATTATTTAAAAGTCTCACCGCTCAGGGCCATCCAACGCTAGTTCACCGACGACTGCCGCAGGTCCTTGAACGTGGTGATCGAACAGATCGAAGCAAAATTTTGCTAGTGCTAGACAACTAGTGAAAAGTTGGAGAAGGCTACAAAGGGTGAAAGTGCTACCGAGTGTGAGTTCCTAACCAGCGTGTGTGAGTGACGAATCCCGTTCCCAGGAAGCGTCCAGGATGGTACGCAAGCAAAACAGCGAAGAGGTGATCCCGCAGGTGATCGTGACGGAGCAGGAGCAGCAGCCGGGCGGCGATGGGGGGCGTTCGATGTCGCGCGAAGGCACCTACTCGCGGGAACCGTCCCGGGAGCGCAGTTCCCGCTCGGTCTCGATCTCGCGCCTCCGGGTGGACGATCCGCTGCGCAAGGAGATGATGCTGGTGCGCGAAAAGTCGCCGTTCGAGATTGGGGAGAACCGCAATGTGCAGGTCGCCTCCTGCAAGGCCATCATCGACAAGGCGCTGGTGATGGACGTCTCGGGCGGTGTGACGAACGTGGACGAGTACATCTCGCTCTTCTTCTCGTCCGGCTGCGTCATCGACGAGGCGTCCTGCAAGGACATCTCGACCGCAGTCGAGGTGACTATCATCGAGGAGGAGGAGGAGCGGCCCGAGCTGGTGGTGATGCCGCTGGTCGAAGAGGAACCGCCGGCGGTCGACGAATCTCAGGACAAAAAAAAACTTCGACGGACCAACTTGAAGATAGCCGCGAAAACGAATCCCCAGCGGTGGCCGATGCGGCGGCCGGTGATGGTGACGTAGCGGCGGCCGAAGAAACCGAACCGTTGGAGGGTGAACCGATTGAAGGCGACGAGCAGGCGGTGGACGAGGCGGACGGTGCCGGCGAGGGCGAGGAGGTGCCGGCAGCGCGCGAGCTTGAGCCGACGGGCGCAGTCGCTGCCGCCGCCGCCGA
Source organism: Anopheles merus (assembly GCF_017562075.2). NCBI lineage: Eukaryota > Metazoa > Arthropoda > Insecta > Diptera > Culicidae > Anopheles > Anopheles merus. The sequence goes on along the minus strand of NC_054082.1, from coordinate 39,990,225 downwards.
CGGCGAGCCGAACGACGATGAATCTGATTTAAAAGAGGACGGCGACGAGTCCGGGGAGTCTTATAGCGAATCGGAGGAACTATCGTCAGAACTATCCTACTCCTACAGCGACATGTCCGTGGACGAAGTGGATCCCTCCCAGTGGCGCGTGTTCCACGAGGATGAGGACGAGATCGCGCTGATCAAGTTCGAGCAGCAGGAGGAGAAAACGCCCGAACCGACGGAGAAGGAGAAGGACGCCGAGTTCCAGCGACTCCGGAAGGCGTCGCGACCACCGCTATACCTCACCAAGCTGACGGACCGGAGTGCCCCGGCCGGGTCCACCATCAAGCTACAGTGCACGGTCGAGGGCCAGGAGGTGACGGTGCGATGGCTCAAGAACGATCAACAGATTGAGCGGACGCCCAACCTGCAGACGTCCGCCGCCGACGGCCTGTACACGCTCACCATCAAGCACCTGAAGCACTCGGATGCGGGCGAGTACAAGATACTGGCAAAGAACCGGGGCGGCGAGATACCGTCGGTGGCGCACGTCAAAGTGTACGACGCGATCAAGCCCAAGTGTCAGTTGCCGTTCTTTGTGAAAATCAGAGGTAAGTGTAATGATGTGCTGCTGTTGCTGCTGCGAGAGCGCTGCCGTTGTGTAACTGTGACTGCTTCTTTCCCCAGACTACTTCCACCATGCATTGAACGACCTCGTGATCGAGGCTAGGATCATGTTCCAGAAAGAATATGAGCCGACGATCACCTGGCTGAAGGACGGGGAACCGGTTGTGCTGGATCAACGGATTGGGGCCACCTTCGAGGGGGAGGAAATCTTCCAGCTCAACATTTACGACCCAACGCCGGAGGACAGTGGCCGGTACACGTGCATCGCCGAGAATGAGGCGGGCCGGTGCCAGATGTCCCACACGGTCGACTTCGTGGACAAGGTGCCGTACATGCGGCTGCCCGGCATCACCAACGCCGACCGGAAGCAGCTGACGGAGGAGGAGATCGAGGAGCGCAAGCGCGAAGAGCTGCGCATCAAGACGGAGGCGAAGGAGCGGCTGGCGGGCGGTGGCCGCACGGCCCGGGGCGGCGACGACGTGCACGAACCGTACGAGTCGGAATCGTACGTGATTCGCGACTCGAAGAACAAGCTCGCGTGGGCTGGGCAGCTGCACAACGTCACCACCACGAAGGGTGCGATCGTGAAGATGACCTGCTCGGCGAATGGGCCGCTGCCAATGTTCAAGTGGCAGCGGAATGGGCGCCCGATCGACTTTGGCGATCACGTGAAGCTGATGAACAGTGGCGCGATCGGGCAGATCGTGATCAACGGCGTGACGCGCAAGGATGCGGGCGAGTACACCTGCACGGCGAAGAACAGCCACAACGAGATCAAGACGACGTGCGTGCTGAAGGTGATCACGCTGCCGTCGGCCGAGACGACGCCGGCCACGTTTACGCGCGCGGTCAAAGGTAGGTCGTGGGGGGGAAGACGCCGTGAACCTAGCAGGAGTATCATCTAACGCACTCGCTCGCCTTTTGCTCTGTTTGCTTCCTTGCAGAGTTCTACGACATCCGAGCGGACGATCTCGTGCTCGAGGTGAACGTGCACGGCCTGCCGAAGCCGACGATCAGCTGGCTAAAGGACGGCGAGGACATCGTGCTCGGCGACAAGCTGCTGATCAACCGCGAACCGAACGGCGTGTACCAGCTGTGCATCCACAAGCCGGCCCCGGCCGACTGTGGCGTGTACGAATGCCGGGCGGTCAACTCGGCCGGCACCGCCAAGGTGTCGCACGAGGTGAGCTTCACGTCGAAGGATAAGCTGATCCACGTGCAGCACATCGAGCACGCGGACTACTTTAAAAGGCGGCTCGAGGAGAAGGAAGCGGCCAGTCTACTGTTGACGGCGGAACCGACTCCACCAACCGACCAGCAGCAGCAGCAGCCGGCTAGCCAAGCCCAGTCACAGGCACAGCAGCAAGCGGAACCGGCGGCCACAGGCGAGCCAGTGCCACCGGTCGAACCAGCAGAAGGAGAAGCCGGCGAAACAGCTACAGAAGCGCCGGCACCGGAAGCTACTGCACAAGAGCAGACGGCAGCAGCAGCAGCTCCAAAGCCAAAGTTCAAGGCAATGCCGGGCCGCCGCCGCTTCGAGGATGGGCCGGTGGAACCGTTCGTTATACGCGACTCCAAGAACCGGCTGATGTGGGAGACGAAGCTGAAGAACCAAACCGTGCCGGCCGGCAAATCGATCAAGCTGACGTGCAGTGTGACTGGGCCGCAGCCGACCTGGCGCTGGATGAAGAACGGCAAGCCGCTGGTCTGGAGCAAGAGCGTGGTGAACGCGACCAAGGTGGAGTTCGGGTGCGTGCGCATCACGCCGACGACGGTGGCCGACTCGGGCGAGTACACGGCGTACGCGAAGAACAGCTTCGGCGAGATCGAGTGCTCCTGCACGGTGACCGTGTTCGCGACGGAAAAGGACATCGAAACGGTGCCGACGTTCACGCGGGTCATCGGTAAGGTCGTTGTGGATTGGATGGGGTACGGTAATTGAGGTACTGATGCCAACCATTTTTCGTCGTTGCAGACTACTACGACTCCCTAGTGGACGATCTGATCCTGGAGGTGCACGTGCGCGGTGTTCCCGATCCGAAGCTGACCTGGGAGCGGGACGGGATGGAGTTCACCAACGAGACGGATCGCGTGATCATCTCCCGCGAAGGCAACGGCGTGTACCGCTTGAGGTAAGTTTAGTGATCTGACTGACTGAATGATCTTATTTGTATAGAGACTTTAAGATCTCGCTCATTCAGATCTGATTTAACGCGATTCCCAATTCCCGTCTTCATAGCATCCACAATCCGGAAAAGCTCGACGGTGGCAAGTGGGTCGTAACGGCCAAGAACCACGCCGGCGAGGAGAAGCTGAAACACTCGGTCACGTTCAAGGGGCGCGAATTCTACCAGAGCCAGCTGACGCACGGTATCTACCATGCGGACAAGCAGATCACGCGCTCGGAAGAGGACGGCTTTGTGTACGGTACGCGGTCGCGCTCCGTGTCCCGTGCACCCTCCGTCGCTCACCAGGTCGGCCCCGAGCCGGACATTTCGGCCGTCGTCGAAGCGCTGGCAGCGGTTGAGGCGACCACCGAGGATGCGCCCGCTGCCGGAGCGGCCGCGGAAGGTGCCGAGCCGGCTGCGGATGCAGCGGACGCACCGGAAGAACCGAAGAAGAAGAAGGAACCGAAACAGTGGCGCAAGAACTTGCAGGGCCTGCTGAAGGGCCGCATCCCCGGCCCGATCGCGGAGGAGCCCACCAAGCACAAGGTGGTGGAGGTACTGCAGAAGCTGTACTTTGAGGCGAATCTGAAGAACCAAACGGTGGCGGAGGGGTCGCACCTGAAGCTGGTGTGCTCGTGCGTCGGTCCGAAGCCGACGATCAAGTGGTTCAAGAACAACATTCCCCTCGTCTGGAGCAAGAACGTGAAGAACGACACGAAGATGGGCGTCGGCGCGGTCCACATCCTGTCGGCCGAGCTGAACGACTCCGGCACGTACAAGTGTACGGCGAGCAATGCGGTCGGCGAGGTGGAGACGACCTGCAAGGTGATCGTGTTCCCGGTGCCGGAGAAGCAGCACGTTGCGCCGAGCTTTGTGCGCAATGTTAAGGGTGAGTACTCGCGTTGTTCGTTTGCAGAGGAGAGCACAATCCTCATTGGAGTTTATTTGTCTTTTTTATCCCCTCCCCCAGAGCACTACGACATCCAGACGAACGATCTGGTGCTGGAGGTGAACGTGCGCGGCAACCCGATGCCCACGATCAAGTGGCTGCGGGACGGCATCGATCTGGTCGATCCGACGGGCGAGAAGTTCTTCCCGATGCGCGAACCGGGCGGTGTGTTCAAGCTGACCATCCACGACCCGCAGGCGAAGGACGAGGGCCAGTACGCTTGCGAGGCCACGAACGTGGTCGGCAAGGACGTGCTGCGCCATGCCGTCCGGCGCATCATGGAGCGCAAGATCGCCGAAAGCCACGTGTTCGGCATTCGGTACCACGACCCGAACCTGATGAAGCACGGCGTGTACGAGGAGCCGCCGAAGCCGGAACCGGCGCCGAGACCGCACCGGGAGTTTGTCTTCCTGGAGGACGGTTCGTACTACATTCGCGGCCAAACGCCGGAGCATCTGTGGGAGTGGGAAACGGATACGAGTGCGCCGAGCGAGTACGAGGAGTACGTGTCGCCGGAACCGGAGCCCGAGCCCGAGGTGCCCGAGCCGGAACCCGAGCCGGAACCGGCACCGGTCGAGAAGGTACCGTCCCGGTCGCCGTCGCCCGACTTTTTGATCAAGACGCCGCCACCGCCACCACCGAAGCAGCCGGAACCGATCGAGGCGGACGATGAGGATGAGGATGAGGAGGACGAGGATGAGGAGGAGGCACCGCCGCCACCGCCGAAGCGTGGCCCGAAGATTAAGAAGCTGCGCAAGAAGCGCGTCCCGCAGCCGCAGGTCGTGCCGGAAGAAGAGGCGGCGATCGCTGCACCGGCCGCACCGGTACCGGAACCGCCGAAGGAGGTTGCTGCGCCGGTGGAAGTGGCAGCTCCCGCCGAGGGAGAACCGGCTGAGGATAAGGACAAGCTGCGCAAGGAACGGTATCTGCGTCTCTTCCCCGAGCTGAACCCGGACGAAGCGAAGCGCGTTGATGCGCGGGCGGTGTTGCGCTTCGGCAGCACGCTGCACGACATCAACATCGTGGAGGGTAAGCCGGTGCGTCTGTTCTGTACCGTGCTCGGCTCGAAGGCCGACTTCAAGTGGTACAAGAACGGCGAACCGATGGAGTTCACCAAGCAGATCAAGAACCTGTCCGACGCGCAGGAGGGCACGGGCGTGATTGCGTTCAACAAGGTGTCCCGGGACGATACCGCCGACTACGAGGTGGTCGTGAAGGACAAGTCGGGCGCCGTCATCCGCGGTACCTGCCGGCTGAACGTGCTGCCGGCGCCGGTGCGCATCCCGGTGGCGGAGGGCGAAGCGCCGCGGTTCGTGCGCTGCATGACGCAGCACTACGATCTGCGCGTGGACGATCTGGTGCTGGAGACGCAGATCAAGGGCACGGGGCCGATCAAGGTGGAGTGGTTCCTGGACGGCATCATCATCGAGAACAACGAGAAGTTCATCCAGATCCGCGAACCGCACGGCATCCACAAGCTGTGCCTGCACAATCCGCAGATCCGCGACAACGGCCGGTACCTGGTGAAGGCGAGCAACGACTTCGGCACGGAGGAGCTCAAGTACACGCTGCGGTTCGAGGGCAAGGCGGCCGCGATGCCGATGTACCACATGCACCACGCGGACAAGCGCCGCACGTTCGAGGAGGAGAAGGTGGTGGAACCGAGACAGCACCGGGAGGTCGTCTTCCTGGAGGATGGCTCGTACTATCTGAAGGGCCAGACGCCCGAGCGGTTCTGGGAGTGGGAGACGGACACGGAGGCGGAAAGCGAGTACGAAGAGTACGTGCCCGGTGACACCACGAGCGAGGAGGAGGTGGAGGAGCCGGAAGCCGAGGAAAAGCCGGACGCCGAGGAACAGCCGGCGGAGAAGCCGGCGACGCCGGCCAAAACACCGCAGCCTGCCCCGCCAGCGGCAGCGGAGCAGGAAGAGGAAGCGGAAGAAGCGGAGGAGGAAGAGGAAGAGGTGGAATCGCCCCCGAAACCGGTCAAGCGCGGTCCGAAGATCAAGAAGCTACGCCGCAAGCTGCCCAAGCAGCCGGCCCCCGAGCAGGTGGTGGAGGAACGGCCCAAGGAGGTGCCGCGCCAGCGGGAACCGCAGCCGGGCGCCCAGCCGAAGGTCAAGCTGAGCCAGCTGATCTCGAGCGGCAAGAGTCTGGCACCGCCCGAGGTGCCGCGCGTCAAGCGCTGGAAGAAACCGATCGAGGTCGAGTTCATCTCGCATCTGCGCAGCGGCACGATCAAGAAGGGCAAAAACCTGACGCTCAACTGCTGCTGCTCGGACGCGGCCAAGATTGAGGTTACCTGGCTGAAGGACGACGAGCCGCTGGTGATGGGACCGCGCTGCCGCAGTGACGTCACGCGCCAGGGCTACTGTACGCTCGATCTGGTCGACCTGCGGCTGGAAGACACGGGCGTGTACAAGTGCGTCGCCAAGACGGCGAACGGTACGGCGACCGACTCGTGCCGCATCACCGTGTTCGAGCTGGAGAAGAAGGACGAGGTTGAGCTGGTGCCGCCGACGTTCATCACACCGCTGAGAGGTAAGTGCGCTGGATGCGATCGCTTTTTGCAGCTCCTAACATTGTCCTCCTTCGTTGCTCTTCTCCCTCCACCCAAACAGAACTGTACCATCCGACGACGAACGATCTGCACCTGGAGATCCGGGTGCGCGGTAACCCGGTGCCGACGTTCCGCTGGATGTACGACGGCATCCCGATCCTGCAGAGCAACGCCAAGTACGAGATCTTCAATCAGCACTACTACGAGAACCGCACCAAGATCACGACGGTGCAGCTGATCATCAACGATCCGCAGCTGCGCGACAGCGGCAAGTACACGCTGATCGCCAAGAACGACGTCAAGTCGGTCGAGATGTCGCGGCAGGTGTCGATCCCGCTCCGCTTCGACCAGCGGGTCCAAACGCACAAGCACAAGCGCATGGACGACGTGGTGGTGGAGAACGAGGCGCCGCGCGTCCTGCCGAAACCGCCCACGCCCGAACCGGAACCGGTACCGGAGGAGCCCGTACCGGAACCGGCAGAAGGGGACGAGCAGCCGGAGGAGGAGGAGGTGGAAGAGGAAAAGGAAGACGAGGAGGATGAGGAGGAGGAGTAGGGGGACGGTTGCAAGGGGCAGCTTTCTATTATAGGCTTAAGGTTGTAGACCGTTTAAGACTGTTTTTATTTATTTGTGTAGCCCAGTTTTTCTACTTGTAAATGATGGCGCTCGTCGTCGATAACTGTGTGTGCGTGTTTTGATGTGCTTAAGATAATAAAATAAATATTCACTCGCGAGAATGTGATAAAGAAAGGTCTTGTTCGGTGGTTTTTCTTTCTGACCTTAAGCAGCAGTTTACCCAGTTTTGAGCGAACTGCATACCCGAAAAGATTGAAATCGATCCTTGCTCGGCATTGTACAATCAGTAAACAAATTTCATACACTAATTCTCAAACATTTGATTGTTCAAGGTGATGAGGCAATGCAAACAGCAAATGAGCTAATCATGCAGTAGGTAAATTGCTCAGCAGACAGATTATCTGCTAAAATTACATAAGATACCGATCGATTGGCGATCGTACCGTTTGCATCCTTGTGAATCGATGGCCCGAGCGTAACCTTGATTAGATTTTCCGACATTGCACTGCATCGAGCAATTCCATTTCAATGTTACACAAATTGTGCAAAAGCATCGGAAGTCGAGATGAGAAGAATGAATGAGAAGGGATGAGTTTGTTTAGGTCTTTTAAGTGTATGCACGAACTGTGTTCACCTAACTATTGTTCTGTAGTTCTTCCGTTCGTCTACATGTATTGAAAATTGTCTGTTAAACTAATGAAAGATCGATGAATTAGGCAGGCTTTTTTGTGAACAATTCCCCACAGAGATTAGCACGAGAATGAGAGATCGAATGCAGTTGACAAGGTACAAAGGATGTGATGCCGCTCTGGTTCAGAACTTTTAGAACGACTAACTGGTTGATCTAAATACTTTGAAAAAGAACGATATTTGGAAGTCTAATCGAAAGAAGGTTTGCAGCCAACACACGTCAGATCATCTGAAATTGATCCATAGAGCACTGATTATATATTTGATTGGATTTGTTATGGACAAAGCGTGATCACGTACCCAGTTTGCCCTATTTTCCCACAGCAGCAAAACAACAACAAAGCTGCTACGTTTCTTAGCAACCACGTTGCTATGTTTGGGATGGAAATTAATACCGATCTGTACATGATCGCACACAACACATCCGATCGACACTCTGTCACACGCTGTTTTGGGGATGAGTTCATTTGCTAATAAACTCACAGCGCAACACACGGGAAAAGTCCCGTTTTGCTCTGTTTATGTTTGTTTTTGGAGGTTTGCGGGTGGTGATTATGTTAGACATGGGTGAGCAAAAAACCTATCTCATTGTGCAACAATTCTCAGCTTTGTAGCTCCCAATTGAAAGAGCAAACTTGAGGGGAGACTGTTTTTTTTCTTTCAGAAACGATCGTCCACTTGTTTGCCCATGCCGAACAACTTCAAAAAAGGACACGGCAGGTCATCAGCCCTGTGCTTCAGCAGGCAAGTTCTTGGCCACCGTTCTTGTGCCTCTGCTAGCACATCCCCTTCCCCGAAGGCAAACTCAACAACTGTTGGTAGCCCTAAGTGTAGCAAACAACAATATGCGAAAATTCGATTACATCCCGTCGCTTGGCGTGCGTACGCGTGTACCCCCGTGGAAGCAATTGTCTGTATGTTTAGAGCAACACGTGGACGAAGTGTGGAGTGGATTGCCGTTCAGGGTACAAAGTGACCATTGTGGAGGGTTTTGCGCGGTTTTAGACGCTACGTGCTCAGTTACCGCGACACAAATCTCAGAATGAACCAACGCCACCGGTGGGCCGTTCCGCGCATTGAAGGAGTAAATAAGTAAATAAACAAAATTATTGCTCAATGGGAGTGGGGTGTTTTTTACATGGATTCTATTTTTTTCTCTACTCATTTCGGCTTTTGTTGTAGTTTGTATGTGTTTCTATTTTTTCGTGTGTTTCGTTCGTATCCTTTTCCGCATGCTTCCCCCACTTGAAGGCGATCGGGCAGCTTCTTCACTACAAACGCGCAGTTTCGCTAATTGTGTGAAGATTCTGTTGGAGGATCTTGGTGTACCGAAGGAGAGTGAATGTGTGTGTGTGTGTGTGTGTTTGATTTTTTACAACCAAACTCCTATATCGATGACTGCCGCTCGCGCTCTATCGATGTCAATACCAACGCAAAACGCTGATGCTCCATCGTCCACTCGATCACCGTTCTATGGAGAACGACGTCCGAAGGCTTCACCGGACTTCACAGATGTCTTGATGCTGCGATATATCCCCACCACGCCACTTATTGGCACATCAGCACAATTGGACGAAATGGTACAAACCGGGAAGGTACGGCAAGGCACGGCAAACTTTATATAAGTACGTGAAGCAACCGCTTCTAGGTGATAATTGCGGCACGAAACCGGCACTGTGCGCAGGCATCCGTAAAAATTCTCGCCACACTGTGCAAAACCTTCCGGTGCAGTCCGGGAGCAGTCGGAACTCGCCAACCCGGTAGTAGTTAGCGGATCCCCGTACCAGTCGGATCGGAGTAGGACGTGATTGTTGGGCTGCTTCGGTGGAACGCATCGGTCGCTCAGTACGCTAGTCCAGTATGACATTCTTTCAAGCGGTAAGTGGACATTTAGGCTGCGAGATCACGCACGATCAGCGCCAGCCTTTGCATTTGCGGGGTGACAAAGTTCGGTGTGCGAAAAATTGCCGCCATCCTACCGTGTACCACCCAGTGAGGCGGGTGATTTGATTTAGAATGCTATCAGCGTACCGGTTGGCATGTAGAGTGGCTAAGCAGTTTGTGATTTGTGTTGCGCCACGGTTTAAGCGGTGTGTGACTTTACGGTATTAGTGAGGTGATTGAAGTGGCTGAAAAGTGATAGAGAAATGATATTTCAAAGCAAAGACGTTCGTTCTTAAAAATAATGAATAGATAGTGTTTGTACGTCCTAAGTTTGATACGAAGAAAAAACAAAAGTGTGAATTTGTTTTCGATGTGAAATTTAAAGTTTTAGAAAATACACTTCAGTTCTATAGAATATCTAAACGATATTGTACTTAGAATACACAAAAGAGTCAGAGATACCTTAGGCTTAGGCGAGCCTTGGCCAACTTTGGATATTCGGCCCCAAATAGAAAAAGATTTCAAAGATTCTGATCAATTCTTATCATAAGTTTTGTCCACTTCTTCTAATATATCAATATTTGTTAGGAAAACATCTACTCGCGTTCACCTTTACACGAGCTGATGTGTATGCCATGCGTATATAGATCACGAAACCACTCTGCAAATGTCAACTAATATTATTATCGTTAATTTTAACCATAGAGAGTTGATCTCAATTTATTACACACAAATGCCTTATAAGACACTACGAAGGTTGTTCTTTTGTTCTAACGATTTATAACGTTACATCTCATGTAACATATACCTAGTGTACCAAAACGGTAGGAAACCTAGAGAAGGATTTAGAATCTTGTCCGTCAACAAATTGATGTGAATGACATATTTTTTGTGCGCTTAAAAAACCTCTTCAAATACATTAAATTCTCATGTTATACGTATTTTGCAGGTATTTACGGTGATCTAATTGTGGACACGTTGATTTCGATATTGTCGGATGTTGATCGTTTCCCATCCAAAAAGTCCTTTTTATTTAGAATTGACCATCCTGATGCAGAAATAAATAAGAAACAGATAATCCATCTCATCTAAAAGGAATAGGCAAACTAAAAACGGGTATTGCGCCAAAGAAAAAAATAATAGGTATAATGTAGTTCATCATTTTAAAAATCGTTTTTCTAGACAACTTTTTTATGTATAGTGTTTAAAGCTTTTGCAAGGAATTTTGAGTGTTTTTTTGCAAGTTTTATGAATTTGGCGCGAATTGACTGATTTCCAAATAAGTTTGAATATGTCTCGAAATTTATTATATTTTCCCAAAATATTTTGAATGATTTGATACAACATTGTTGGACGACGTTTAAAGATGGAAATGAAAAAATACAAAAAAAATCTGAAAAATAGAAAACCCCTTGAAAAATCAGTGGATTTTCAATCCACTTCAGTACCATAAGAAAATGTTTATAACCTACAACATACACTATTATTATTAATACTTGATTAATACTGTTATTAGTTCTTTGCGCCAATATCGATCAACAATTTTCGGAAAGAGATTTTATGGTTCTTAAATGAAGCTAACATTGTAGAGATGGATAAAAACATATAAATGCGCTATACAAATAGAAAGGATAGTCATAGGATCAAAGAAAATCAATATCTATCTTCTATAATGTGTAACTTGATTGAATACACTAAGTAGTTTATAGATAAGTGATCGCCCGTTTGATCGCACTCTTTCTTTCAACTGCCCTAGAGGGAAACGTAATATATGATCCTTAGCAATTAACCCACTTGGCAGAAAGCAAATCTTTCGTACAACTTTCGAAGCATACCGTACTGCATTTACATATTATGTTTAAGGAGAACACCCTCAATATTTCCGTTAAATTGTCCATGTCCGGAACATATTTATACAATCTACTAGACGGCAGTGAATGCGTATTACACGATTGCTTAAAATAATGTAATCGAACCAATCGATTCGACCCATTTCCACGCGCACACTGCCGATTGAAACGTCTATTTACGACACATTAGCCCCTTCGATGCGATTTCGTTCTCGAGCGGAACATAAACAAAAAACCTTCATCCGCAACATCCGACAACAGCCATAACAAAAAAGCCACATAAACGCCATGATTTCGCTACTTGCCTACTTACGTGCCAAAACATACACACACAACGCGCCACTTTTCGTTTCGATCAATAAATAGCAATTATCCTCCACCGGTTTACCCATCGTGTGTACCACAAATACTGGATTATCATTGCTCGTCTTATTTCTTTTTGCTCCTATCGTACCGTCAATTGTGTCAATCAGTTAGCACCCCTTGTGGAATCAATGGTTTCGTTGTGGTTTTGGTGTTTTTTTGCACCACTTCTTCCCATTCCTAAAGTCTTTTGCTTTTGCTGGTGGGCTTGAGGGTGAAGCGCGCACACTTGCATACGATAGCAAATATTGAACACTCATCGTGCGCAAAGAGGGAGGGATGCTGTACGTACCAGAGGGTGGCGGTTGGTCGTACCTCGCGTTACATCCGGCCACCGTGCATTACCGTTTGTAGGTTAGAGATGGGTTGACGTGCTTTGGCTCAATGGCCATCGACAGGGAAGCCACTTGACGGGAGCAGTAACAGGCTTTTTCGATACGAATGACGCCAGAGTTTGGTCGAGGATGTTTCCGAACGTACTTTGAGGGTTTCCATTTGTTTTACATAAACCTTTTTTTTGCGCGCGCTCGATTGTTAATAGGTGTTGTAACGGTGGCAGCCAAACAACATAAAATGTGATTTTATTAAACAAGAAAGCATGATATTTAGAGAAAAATACATGTGCTGGATTTCAAACAAAAAACAAACATGGTTTGAAAACTTTAACCTTGATCATAACCAAACCCTCCCCAAAAATGAGATGTACTCACATACTCGAACATCGGTACCAAGCAGTAGTACGCAACAGTTCATCGACCAAAGCCGACGTACTTCACCTCTCCGCCTGATTTCAAGGTAACGAAATTCGGCAATTCTCTCTTTCTAATGATCCCCGACCAAAAGCCTCATTGAATTACACTTCACCCGATCGACCGGTCCAAAAGATGCTGCCACCCAGCATGGTTTCCTTTCATTGGTGGACGCGCACTTGCGAGAATTATTAAACCAGCGCAATCGCGCCTCTGGCACGCTCAATCAGGGCAGGCGTGGAGAAAAGCTGACAGCGAACTTATAACACACCAAAACGACATGATCGATGATCTTTCGCGTTATGAGCAGGGGTTGTGCAATGTCCATGCTTCTCTTCATGAAGGTAAATTGCGCACACACATCGTTTGGCCGTTCAAGTACTGCCCTCAAGAGTTCAATTGTTTGCCATCATTTTTTTTTAAATCGAATGGCCGGCCAATGGCGACTATGAGGGTAATGCAATGTGTTAAAAAATGCCATCGTGTCGACAGATGCAATTGCTAAACACGATCGAGTGTGATCATTAGGGTGGGACGATCCCGTCTCAAATATCCGTTTGTGATGCGTCCATTTGGAAGTGCAATTTGGAATGATGCCTGTTTGGCAGCGAAAACTTCTAAAATTATACTCCGCAACGACCATTTTTTGACAGTGTATTCGTGCGTAGCGGCCGCAATCAGTTTGTAAACAAACAAAACAAAAACTCACACAAACAGTAGCTATTTGCGTTTCCCATCCCGTGTGGACTCCCGTCCCTCACCAATCAGACATGTAAATTACTTGTTTCTATAGACGATCAATTAAATGTAATCATCAGTTCCGGGAATGGGGACCGCGATCATCCAAGCGAATGCTTCAAGTTGGCACAGATGAATGACTCTTTCTTTTCCCGTTTATCTTTCAGCTTGAAAAATCCTCCGCGGTGGAGTTGTACACCTACCTGACGCTGATCCTAGTATGTGTCCTGTTGTACATCTTCTCGGACTATCTGAAGATATGTGCGCTCGCGTTTCGTTTACCCGGTCCGAAGTCCTATCCCGTCATTGGCAACTGCTTGGACATCGCCCGAAAGGATCGTAAGGCTTCGGAGAATTAAGCAATTAGCTTTCGAGGTGTAGTACTATGCTCACCCTGCGCCTTTTTTTCATTTCCAGTTATTACACGTGAGATGGCCCAGGCGTACAAAAACTATGGCCCGTTGGCGCGTGTTTGGATATTTGTCTTCCCAATGTTTGTCGTGTTCGATCCGAACGATCTGAAGGTGATCCTGTCCTCGAAGAAGCACACCAACAAATCCATGTTCTACAAGCTGCTGCACAACTTCCTGGGCCGTGGACTGATCACCAGCAGTGGTAGGTGTACTGTTTTGCTATGTCGTTTTTTGGTGCTAGATCACTATGGATCACGATGCATTTCGTGTTTCAGGACACAAATGGAGCTCGCATCGGAAGCTGATACAGCCATCGTTTAACATTGCAATACTGGAGAAGTTTATCGACACGTTCACGGACAGTGCATCGTTTCTGATCGACAAGCTGCCGAAGGAGGAGACGGTACTAAACGTTACCGAGTATGTGAACAATTGTGTGCTCGACATTCTGAATGGTAATAGATTGTGTATTTCTCGTCAATATGGTTTCTAACACCTAACTTTGTCTTTTCTAGAGGCTGTTCTTGGAGTGCCAGTGAAATCGGTCGATAAGAAAGAGATGGAGCAGTCGCCCTTTAGACAGTGAGTATAAGCAAGCTTTTGAAAGTCACAAAAATGTCTCACCCTCGAATACACATCCCACAGAGGCAAAGTGGTTGCACCGTACCGTATCACCCATCCGTGGCTGTTGTTTAACTCGATCTACAAACTTACCGATGCGGCAACTGCGGAACTCAACCAGAAGAAACAGCTCGATGACTTCTCCAGGAAGGTAAGGATGGTGTGACCTTCCGTAAGCTTCATTCGTTAACTTTGGCTCCTTGTAGATGATTCGTCGTCGGCGTGAAATTCTGAAGACACTTTCTCCGTCCGATCGACGCTGTCTGCTGGACTTTATGATCGAGATCTCGAACGAAAATCCCGACTTTACGGAGGACGATATCATCGATGAGGCCTGCACGTTCATGTTGGCAGTGAGTATTTACGGTTTGAAATATAACTTCATTTCCTGTGAGACTAACTGCTGTCTTCTTCCAGGGTCAAGATTCAGTAGGTGCTGCCGTTGCCTTCACACTGTTCCTTCTGGCCCGCCACCAGGACCAGCAGGCCAAGTGCTATGAAGAGATCGAACGGCACATCGGTACGGACTGCTCCAAGCCACCGTCGGCCGAGGGAATCCGCGAGCTGCGCCATCTGGAAGCGTGCATCAAGGAAAGCCTTCGACTGTACCCCAGCGTCCCGCTGATGGCAAGAAAGATCGGGGAAGATGTACGAGTCGGCAAGTACAACCTGCCGACCGGGACGGAGATTATGATCCTGCCGTACGCAACGCACCGTCTCGAGCACATCTATCCCGACCCGGAGCGGTTCGATCCGGAGCGCTTCGGTGATGGGGCACCGCATCAGAACCCGTACGCCTTCCTACCGTTCAGTGCGGGACCGCGCAACTGCATCGGCTACAAGTTTGCGTACATCGAGATGAAGACGGTCATAGCGCGAGTGTTGCAGAACTTCCACCTGTCGCCGGCACCGGGCAAGGAGGAAGTGCAGCCCATCTTCCGCATGACGTTGCGGGCGCGCGGTGGTCTTTGGGTAAAGATGACGCCGCGCAAAGTGGTTTCGTAGTCCGCAGCGTGGGGTCGGGTTGACCAGTGTGAGTGTGAGCAGCGTGGGATCAGTGGGAAATGTGCGAATGGAAGGAACTAAAATAAGCGGTAACTTGATAGGCCGGTCGGGGAAGCAATAAATTATGTTTTCAATTTTATGAACACGTATGCACGGTCTTCTTTCCTTGATTAGGTGTAGAAAAGTTGTAAGATAATAAACGAACGCTATTTGTACAAAGTACCACTAGCTACGTACGGTTTGCTTTATTGCCCTAGAGTGGAGCAGAACTGGGTGCACGATCATCGCGCGATCGCTATAAGAGTAAAATAAATAAAGACGAAAAGTGCCGCGCAAAAACGCGGACAAACAAACAGATGTTGGCAAGGCAAATCTTCCAGACTTCGTTCAAAAACGGGTGCGTTCGTGTTCGTGTACAAGGTTGCATGCTACAAATAGGTAGCGTAATTTCAAAAGCACAGCTTTCAGTCTAATGTTGCAGTTGTTAGAATCGTTGAGTTTGGTGCTGGCGAAACTTTGGTCTCTTTGTTTTGGGGCTTAGAAGTACACGATCAGCTTGTCATCGATCGACATATCCTCCGTGCCGTTGTTCTGAAAATGAGCGTGAAACAAACCATGAGATACATCGAGATAGCAAGTTAACTTAAAAAAATAAAGTACGTTAAGTTGTATTATGATATTATGAGAACATGTAAGATAACTTTGTTTGATACAATTTGTGGCCGAATAATCTGTTGAAGCCTATTGATCAATTGCTTTGAGTAATTAATCCTAACAGTAAAATAAAAACACAACTTTGTACTGCGGTTTGCATACCTTAAGATATATACGAAATCTAAATCTATTGCTTATAGAGCATTGCATGGACCTTAAATACATACAGTGGCGGCCACCTAAAGTCGGACGCCTCATATTTTATCTTTCTTTTCCCGTTTATCTTTCAGCTTGAAAAATCCTCCGCGGTGGAGTTGTACACCTACCTGACGCTGATCCTAGTATGTGTCCTGTTGTACATCTTCTCGGACTATCTGAAGATATGTGCGCTCGCGTTTCGTTTACCCGGTCCGAAGTCCTATCCCGTCATTGGCAACTGCTTGGACATCGCCCGAAAGGATCGTAAGGCTTCGGAGAATTAAGCAATTAGCTTTCGAGGTGTAGTACTATGCTCACCCTGCGCCTTTTTTTCATTTCCAGTTATTACACGTGAGATGGCCCAGGCGTACAAAAACTATGGCCCGTTGGCGCGTGTTTGGATATTTGTCTTCCCAATGTTTGTCGTGTTCGATCCGAACGATCTGAAGGTGATCCTGTCCTCGAAGAAGCACACCAACAAATCCATGTTCTACAAGCTGCTGCACAACTTCCTGGGCCGTGGACTGATCACCAGCAGTGGTAGGTGTACTGTTTTGCTATGTCGT
Organism: Anopheles merus; assembly: GCF_017562075.2. Taxonomy (NCBI): domain Eukaryota; kingdom Metazoa; phylum Arthropoda; class Insecta; order Diptera; family Culicidae; genus Anopheles; species Anopheles merus. Next base: position 39,973,632 of record NC_054082.1, on the reverse strand, counting down.
TTTTTGGTGCTAGATCACTATGGATCACGATGCATTTCGTGTTTCAGGACACAAATGGAGCTCGCATCGGAAGCTGATACAGCCATCGTTTAACATTGCAATACTGGAGAAGTTTATCGACACGTTCACGGACAGTGCATCGTTTCTGATCGACAAGCTGCCGAAGGAGGAGACGGTACTAAACGTTACCGAGTATGTGAACAATTGTGTGCTCGACATTCTGAATGGTAATAGATTGTGTATTTCTCGTCAATATGGTTTCTAACACCTAACTTTGTCTTTTCTAGAGGCTGTTCTTGGAGTGCCAGTGAAATCGGTCGATAAGAAAGAGATGGAGCAGTCGCCCTTTAGACAGTGAGTATAAGCAAGCTTTTGAAAGTCACAAAAATGTCTCACCCTCGAATACACATCCCACAGAGGCAAAGTGGTTGCACCGTACCGTATCACCCATCCGTGGCTGTTGTTTAACTCGATCTACAAACTTACCGATGCGGCAACTGCGGAACTCAACCAGAAGAAACAGCTCGATGACTTCTCCAGGAAGGTAAGGATGGTGTGACCTTCCGTAAGCTTCATTCGTTAACTTTGGCTCCTTGTAGATGATTCGTCGTCGGCGTGAAATTCTGAAGACACTTTCTCCGTCCGATCGACGCTGTCTGCTGGACTTTATGATCGAGATCTCGAACGAAAATCCCGACTTTACGGAGGACGATATCATCGATGAGGCCTGCACGTTCATGTTGGCAGTGAGTATTTACGGTTTGAAATATAACTTCATTTCCTGTGAGACTAACTGCTGTCTTCTTCCAGGGTCAAGATTCAGTAGGTGCTGCCGTTGCCTTCACACTGTTCCTTCTGGCCCGCCACCAGGACCAGCAGGCCAAGTGCTATGAAGAGATCGAACGGCACATCGGTACGGACTGCTCCAAGCCACCGTCGGCCGAGGGAATCCGCGAGCTGCGCCATCTGGAAGCGTGCATCAAGGAAAGCCTTCGACTGTACCCCAGCGTCCCGCTGATGGCAAGAAAGATCGGGGAAGATGTACGAGTCGGCAAGTACAACCTGCCGACCGGGACGGAGATTATGATCCTGCCGTACGCAACGCACCGTCTCGAGCACATCTATCCCGACCCGGAGCGGTTCGATCCGGAGCGCTTCGGTGATGGGGCACCGCATCAGAACCCGTACGCCTTCCTACCGTTCAGTGCGGGACCGCGCAACTGCATCGGCTACAAGTTTGCGTACATCGAGATGAAGACGGTCATAGCGCGAGTGTTGCAGAACTTCCACCTGTCGCCGGCACCGGGCAAGGAGGAAGTGCAGCCCATCTTCCGCATGACGTTGCGGGCGCGCGGTGGTCTTTGGGTAAAGATGACGCCGCGCAAAGTGGTTTCGTAGTCCGCAGCGTGGGGTCGGGTTGACCAGTGTGAGTGTGAGCAGCGTGGGATCAGTGGGAAATGTGCGAATGGAAGGAACTAAAATAAGCGGTAACTTGATAGGCCGGTCGGGGAAGCAATAAATTATGTTTTCAATTTTATGAACACGTATGCACGGTCTTCTTTCCTTGATTAGGTGTAGAAAAGTTGTAAGATAATAAACGAACGCTATTTGTACAAAGTACCACTAGCTACGTACGGTTTGCTTTATTGCCCTAGAGTGGAGCAGAACTGGGTGCACGATCATCGCGCGATCGCTATAAGAGTAAAATAAATAAAGACGAAAAGTGCCGCGCAAAAACGCGGACAAACAAACAGATGTTGGCAAGGCAAATCTTCCAGACTTCGTTCAAAAACGGGTGCGTTCGTGTTCGTGTACAAGGTTGCATGCTACAAATAGGTAGCGTAATTTCAAAAGCACAGCTTTCAGTCTAATGTTGCAGTTGTTAGAATCGTTGAGTTTGGTGCTGGCGAAACTTTGGTCTCTTTGTTTTGGGGCTTAGAAGTACACGATCAGCTTGTCATCGATCGACATATCCTCCGTGCCGTTGTTCTGAAAATGAGCGTGAAACAAACCATGAGATACATCGAGATAGCAAGTTAACTTAAAAAAATAAAGTACGTTAAGTTGTATTATGATATTATGAGAACATGTAAGATAACTTTGTTTGATACAATTTGTGGCCGAATAATCTGTTGAAGCCTATTGATCAATTGCTTTGAGTAATTAATCCTAACAGTAAAATAAAAACACAACTTTGTACTGCGGTTTGCATACCTTAAGATATATACGAAATCTAAATCTATTGCTTATAGAGCATTGCATGGACCTTAAATACATACAGTGGCGGCCACCTAAAGTCGGACGCCTCATATTTTATCTAACTTTTCGGCACCATGGACAGTCCTCTAAACTACTTATCTGTAAACTTTCTTCACACGTCTTTGAAGACACTCTTTAGCTATGCACAAGCAAAAAATCAGACCGATATCTTTTAAAATCACTGTACATCATTTATAAATGTGATAAAAGGTATGAAATTTATGCGATCCACTGAAAGTCGGACAGTCTTCATTTCATAGCAAAACGGCCACGAAGCATGCCAAACTTGACCAAAATGGTTCATTATTCATATGATATCAGATATTAAAGATCTACCGACTAGTTTGTGTGGTCATCTGCGTATAACATAATATAGGCCATGTGTTCTACGCGTATCATGCTTTCGTAAGAGTGTCTTCAAAGACGTGTGAAGAAAGTTTCCCAATAAGTAGTCTAGAGAACTATCCATGGTGCCGAAAAGTCAGATAAAAGGTGAAAATATGAGGAAGTTTAGGTGGCCGCCACTGTATGGAAAAACAGGCCCGATATTTTGGAGTCTACTAATGGGGGCCTTCACGGTTCTAGTTAGTTTTTTGTATGGAGTTTGACAGTTGGAGGCTGAAATCATGTAAACACTCCATACAAAACCACACAAAAAACTAGCCTGCAATTTTCAGTCTAGATTATTCTAGCCTCAAAGCTAGAATTAGATTCGAGTACCTGCTCGAAAACACAGGTTTGTTTACATTTATCCCAAGGTGCATTAAAGAGATCTGGTGATGGAATCCAGAATCAAAGTATATGTAGTCCAGGTGGTCTCATAGCATTTTTATAATCAATTTTGAACATCACTTTTTGACAGAACGAGTGAAAACTTTTGCTCCAACGAGCTTTCTGGAGGCTTGATGAGTACTCAAAACACTCTTAAAATCTTCATTCAGAAGCAGAAGCGATAAAAATCAGCCTTCTAAATTCATACACCTTGGGATAAGCTCACCTGTATATTATACTCACTTAGATGGCTGCTCGAAAACTGCTATACAATGCAAACAGCTGACAGGCTGAAATTTCAGCCTACGAGCTTAAAACGGAAAGGCCCCCAATATCTGACTTTCAACCTTTTATCAACTCTACGTTTATCGTCTGTTGCTGTGATGATTGCCAAATTAATAAGCGCCAACATAATATTGCATACATTCAGGCTTATTTTAATGCTGAGTCGGGCGAATTTCTTCGAAAATGCTAAATATGAAGTTCATTTATACAAATTTTTAGAGTATATGGAGCTCATTTTCTAGTGCTGTTGCCTTAGATCGGTTGAGTAAAATCAAATAACAATAATAGCAACTTTTACATACCTTCTCGTCGTACTTTTCCTGCCACTGCAGCAGTAGGTGGTTTAGATTCTGCCCGGCCAGTTCCTCCCGGTCGAGCGCTCGGGTGTTGTGTATTTGCGTTCGTCTTGGGTTTTCTGTAACGAATCGTTTCTTCTATACTAAACATTCCAATCGAATCGCCTCCTTCTCCTCCCTTACCTGCTCCCTCGTGCTCCAAAAAGTCCTGATTATCGCTTCCCAGCGTGGAGGAAGCGGCACAGTCCGCCGCGAGACGCCCGCCCGCATGCATGCCCGTCCGTTCCAGCATCCGCTGGTCGGGCCGTTGCAGCAGAAAGCGGCTGGAATCAACGCCATGCTTGAGCGGTGGTATCGCACCATGGCCGCCCGCACCATGGCCCCCGATCTGGTCGGCCGACGAGACCTTTCGCTTGCGGCGCCGATAAGCGCACCGCACCAAGCCACCGAGCAGCAGCACGCCCAGCACGCACGCCACGACAATGTTCACCACGAGCAGGTTGGAGGTGAGGGAAGCCGTCTCGGGCTTCAGCTTCACCACCACCGGTACGGTGGCCGACTTCTGGGGCGTCCCCGAGTCGGTGACGGTGGCGAGCAGCCGCATCGCTAGCGGCAGATCGGTACGGTTCGACACCAGCCACAGGTTGCCGTACGGGTCGACCCGGAACAGGTTGCTGTAGTTGCCCTTCAGCACGAACGACAGCTCGTCCGTCCGGTCGCCGTCGGCCGCCTCGATGCGACCGACCAGCATCGGCAGCTGCTGGGCGTGCAGCGGATTTTCGATCGCGAACGAATAGAACGGCTTGCGGAACCGTGGCTCCCACATGTTGGCGGGCAGCACGTCCACCACGACCGTGGTGCTGGTGTTGCGTTCGCCCCCCGGCAGGCTCGATTCGATCGCAAACGTGTACTGCGAGGTGCGGCGATAGTTGAGCGACTTCGCAAGCATTAGCTCACCACCCGGACCGACACGAAACTGTTCCTGGGCGAGCGGCGATCCCGCGATACGGTAGCGGACCGGTTCGTCGGCCCGGCCACCGCCACCGGCCAGCTGGGACACCTTCGTGCCGGGCACAGCATCTTCCCGCACCGTTACGTAGAACGTGCCGCGTACGAATTCCGCCCCACCGACCGGTGGCTGTACGCTCATGGCGCTTAGTGACGTTTCGCTGCCCTTTGGTGGCGCCAGTATGACGGTGGTCAGTGCGTAACGGTCGGGATTGTCCACCTGCGTCGCCTTGACGACGATCGTGCGCGAGTGGTGGGCCTGGGCGGGCGGTAGGGCACGCCTCTGCCGTATCGTGCCTGTGGTTGGGTGTATCTCAAAGTTCAGCTCATCTTCCGAACCGTTCGAGGACACGATCGAGTAGCGTATGTCGGCCCGGATGCCCCGATCCTGATCCTCGGCACGGATCGTTTCCGGTGTGATGCTGACGTCACCGGGCCCGGCGAGCAGCTGGCCGTAGTAAACGTCGCGATCAAACTTGGGATTCTGGTCGTCCGAATCGAGCACACGGATCGTGACGTAGGTGTCGGAGTACTTGGGCGGTTTGCCCTGATCTTGGGCGCGTATTTTGACCGTAAAGTTTTGCACCGTTTCGTAGTCGATGTACTTCTTCAGCACCAGCGTACCTTCTAGCGGTGTTACGAAGGCGACAAAGTCGGAGTACGGCCCTGGCAGTGTCTGGTACTCCACGGTCGAGTACGGTCCCGGCTGGTCCAGATCGTGCGCTCTAATGCCTTGGAGAATTCTGCGAAAGGAAATGTTTGAGAAAGCGCTCACAGCAACAAAGACGGCAGCAAAGCGTACCTCGTTCCAATCACGGTCACTTCCGAAAGATTCAGCTTGTACGGGGCCCCGATCCACATCGGTGCATTATCGTTCACGTCCGTCACCCGTATGTTGACTGGTATGATAATACCCTGTTGTGGACGGACAAAAAGAAAAGGACACTTTCACAAAAAAGGAACCCAAACCCGTACATCTCACCCGTTCGCTTACCGCTTCGTCGGAAAACTTGCGCTCACAAATCACGTTCACAAAGACGGCCGACGGTCCGATCAGTCCCTCCTTGTCGAGCGGTTTCGCCACGATCAGATCCTTCGTACCGGGCGCAATGTACACGGGCGAGTCCTTTTCACGCAGCGTCAGCACAATGTCCTTGCCCGGGTCGCCCAGCACGCGCAGACTGCCGACCACCGCCCCAACCGTGATGTCCTCGTTAGCGAAGAAGTTTACGGCCGATCCGCCACCGTCTAGATAGCACCGATTGTCCAGCAGTTGAGCGTGGATCGTTCCTTGTTTTCCGTCGTGAATAATTGGGTGTTATTAGGTTGAGTGAGTGCGTTTGTAAAAATGAGCGGAATGGTGTGTCTTTCAATGATTTCTTTCCAGTACGTGCTTTTGTATTTATTAAGCAAAACTGCTCTTAAGTTACTTACCAACCGTTAACATTAAACTACAAAACAATACTGATAGTGTACACTTTAGCACCATGTTTCTTCAATTGCGGAACTATCTGGAATCAATGGAAAGTGGTTGTTTGCATTGTATGTTTTGAGCATATTTACTATAAAATGGTTGCAATAGACAAAATGTGTGATATTCCGTTCAACAAGTGTAGATATATACACGCAAAAATAATATATAATACAAATTTTGATGTGGTGCTGTATATTTTGTGGTGTATTTAAAACAATATTGAAGTGTATTTCTATATTAAAGATTGCAAATAAAATGATAAATTCGCTATTTCACACTCTTAGTCTTACACCTTACACTGCAGCGAGGTTTGTCGCTTGTCTCGCATTTAAGTCACCCTGTTCATTCAACCATGAGCATCTTAGGCTAAAGGGCAGGGAATAGCGTTTTAGTAAGGGAAATTGGTACCTCCAACAACTACACAACACTGCCGTATGGGTTCTATTCAACACCGTTAGGTTCATCTGCTATTTCCTTCTTCACTTTAGACAAAACTTTAATCTTTTGAACGTCCTTCACCGTTGCTGTTGTTCGAGAGGGGAGCGCGGAAATACGTGTTTCTCATAACCTTCCCCACGCACTTTGCTCACTTTGCACGACAGTAAAAAAAAAAAAACCCTCCAAACCTTATGCACCATCACTTAACCCAATCAAAACTGAAACACAACATTACAAAACACACCAATGGACGGACTTTTTTGTGTCTGCATAATACGCAAAAATAGGGTAGGCCTCTAATAACGCTCCCGCTACGGACTGAATTGGTGTCTTTCCGCTTCGTTTATTTACAGTTTTACGTCTTGTGCAAACACGGCAACAGCAGCGACATGCGCCATCACCATCACCTCAAACCGAACCCATCTTGGCTTACCTTTTTTTATTAGGAAATTGGAAACACTGCGATTCGCTGCGTTGGCCATTCAATTCTACAGCGGTTCTTGATGCAAATCCAGCCCATCTGGCGCATAGAACAGGCGCATAGCTGCACTAATTGAAATGTTTTGTTGATCGAAAGTGAGAGACAAATATATATTTATGCTGCGTGCGGTTCGGGAAGTAGCAGTGCGTGTAGGTGTGTGTGTGTGTCTGGGCTGGTTTGTGCTGTACTGAAGACGTTTTGTTTTAGAAAGTGTTTTTTCGTTAAATGTGTCTTCCATTTAGCGCAAAACTTTTGCTGTGTGTTTTTTTTTTGTATGGAATCTTTGCGCTTGCTGGCATTGTTTGCTTATTGGTTTAGATTTTTAAAGTGTTTTGAGCATGTTTTATTTTTTAAATGTATCTTTATTTTTCTACGACCTAAACCAGGACAGTATAAATAAAAAATAATGAATTAAAAATAAAAATAACACCTTAACCATTGTGTAAGGTGTAATCGGGGCATTGTGCAAGGGCTCTTTGTGCTTAACGAAACTTAACGTCAAAACAACCCCTATTTCTTAACGAAAGCTACAGCAACATATCGATTTTACGTCAAACGCTGCGTCAATCTGCCCAGGGTGTATAGATGCTCCCCAAGGTGTTACTTTTTTGTCGTTTGTGTCAATTTAAAAACTTAGCAATTTATGTAGCATCTATGACAAAAAATATTACAATTATATTATACAATAGATTAGACAATTTATTTGATGTAATTAATATACTAGGTAACAATCAAAAACTAGGGCAAACAAACATTATTTTGTATTGCTTACTCGTGATTGGATTGGTAAAAACAAAACACACAAACGATCGCACTCGCACTCATCCCTCATCATCCCCCCACTCTCCCAATCTCCATTCACCCCGGGAAACGCCCACTCGAACGGCTTTGTTGACGGAAGCGGTTGCTGATGCATTTGCTGCTCTCCACCCGATCGTGTTTCGTGCAGTTTTCATCGGCAAATCCCGAAACGTGTCGAAACGTTGCGCGATCGCCCAAAAAGGGTATGTGTGTGTGTTTGTGTGTGAAGTGCTTTAGCTTTTTTTTAATCGCACGCTCTACAGGTTGCTGTAGTGTTTCCGATGAATAAACCAATTTCCACCGCCTAATCTGCCCGAAAACTGTAATGTTTAATTCAGGTTGGAATTAGAAAAACAACACACACACACATACAAACGCTAATCCCGCGTGCGCAAAGGAAAGCGAGAAACGCACGCCGCTCAAACGGTGCTGTCTCCCACCTCTCCTAATCTTCGGATTGCCGAAACCTACTTATGCCGTTCAAGTGACGTGTTTTTCTTCGCGCATTGCTTTCGTGTCGTCTTTCTTGCCCGGGCCCTTCTGGTTTTCGGGCGGTTTGCCCTCGAAAAGCATTTATTTTCCATTTCCCAGTCGCCCAGTCCCAAACGGTGGTTGAGGGTTCGTCGCTTTAGTGGTCATAGAAATCTTTCGTTCGCTCGCTCGTTTGCTTCGTTCCGTTAGGCTCTAACTTTCACCATTACATAAAACGGTGCCCGACCCGGTCGTCACAGGTTAGGCTCGTGTCGGGTGCGTACTGCAGTCCCACAGCGGGATAGACGGACAGGGCCCGGACCACAACAACAAAACCAGCCCCACCGGTAGGGAGCGCACGAAACGCACTCTCCCCATACAGCAAGCGGGCGCATCAGCCAAGATCGATCGTGTGGTTGTATGGGTGTGTGTGTTCAGTGTAGTGTTGTTGACTGTGTGCATACGCAGAGATCGCGTCCCCGTGTCCGCCAGCAACAGCGCGCACCGAATCTTAGATCATCGTCAGTCCGTGTTTGGTCGCCGCTCAGTAGCACGCGCGTGAGCAGCAGCAGCATCAAAAGCAGTTTTTGTGCAGAGCGCTAGAAAATAGATAGTTTACATTAATTTCCCTCACAGTGCTTTAGGTTGTTCGGTCGGGCAAAACACTCGACGCTTCGGTGTAGTTAAAGTATATTTTGGAGTGTATAAAATAAAACATTATCAACCCCCGTGTACACGATGGCTAGCGAGGTGCAAAACTTTTACAAAAACAAGTACATCTTTCTAACGGGCGGTACGGGCTTTCTCGGTGTTGCGATCATCGAGAAGATCCTGCGCTCTGCACCAGAGGTAAGTAACGATCAGTCTTACAAGGTACACAGAAAAAAGCGATTTCTTATTAAGCCCAACGTGTACGCGATCCTCCTCCTCCCCCCCGCCCCCTCTCGAAAAGATCGTTGATCAGCGTATCAATGCATATTGAGAGCGTGCGTTGGCAATTGAATAATCTCGCGTTGCGCGATCATCATCACATCAGATTGGGAGCCTCGAAGAAACGCTCACGTAACACACACTTGGTTTGGTGAAGAGAGTTCGGGTGTGGATGTAACTAAATTTGCTTCTTTTTTTGTAATAATAATTTGTATCAACAAGTCACTTTTTGTCTGCTCTACGATCGCTTACGTCGTAGCAAACTGCAGTGAGGACGACCTCAGCGCAAACCGCAAACCAATTCCAATACATGTAAAATATTCAAACGCCACCGTCGGTGGCGAATCTAATCTCTTCAACGGCGACCAAAGAGCGACCACTTCCACCTCGCGCGGTCGCTCGCTTGCGCTATCTACGTCATCAGACACCATCCGTTCGCTCTAATGAATAATGCCATGACACGGCGGATCTTATGCGTCAATGAGGGTGAAGTTTCCGACCGACGTAATACCCCCCGAAAAGGGGTTTAGATGAGAAGGGGGGGATGATGGTGTCTGCTTTACGCTTCGGACATTTGTTTGCTGTTTGCACGCTGTTTTCTTGCCACCACGAGGCGCGATTTCTTTTAGCCCGTTGTGTTTATTCTTCGCGGCTAATGCGGCAGAGAAGGTTGTAATGTTGGCGTACTTTGTGCCGTTCATTCCATCATCATCATCTCGCTTCCTGTACTGACCTTGAATTATTGCCGGTATGGAGCGCTGCCAAGGAGGGAGTGGAGGAGAGCCCGTCTATGATCGCCCTCCATCCCGAAGCCATTGCATTACGCAGTGCATTACTTTTTGCCTACGATTTTATCGCTTCACTTGAGCCGGAATCGCGCGAGTACGCATTTAGCGCATCATAATAATTTCATGGTAGCTGTGCTGCACAGCACACGTGTCCGGTTGTTTGTGTTGTGTGTGCTCTTCTTTGCCTTCCATTCTGTGCGGAGGGTGGGTGTTTCTGTGGTAGTTTATTTTTCTTTCCCAAGCTCAATTAAACCCTTCTCTCACTTCAGCCACACGTTTTGCTCAAGGAAAGTTACTTTCAAATATGTTGAGCTCTTGTAAGGCTGTGGCCTTACGGAGTGTGTTTTGGTTGTTGATGATGTACCGTTTTTACAGTCCGCTGATTTTAACGCCGAGCGAGCTATTAAAACCAATATCATAATGCAATGATCGATTTATCTCGGCGTATAAAATGTAACACTCTTACCGATTGTGGGTGATTGTGATTTATTTATTTTCCCCTATCCCCTTAAAGGTTGCTGGAATCTATCTGTTGATGCGCCCGAAAAAGGGCAAAGTGATCGAGGAGCGGCTGAAGGAACTTACAAAGAACCCGGTAAGATTATAAGGCTAAAAACATTTATTTCCCTCATAAGTTAATTTCTCACTTTTTATCGCGAAAATAAAAAAAAGGTTTTTGAGCAGCTGCTCCAAACGCAGTCGGACGACATCTTCAAGAAGCTGATACCAGTGTCGGGCGATGTGGGGGAAAACTTTCTCGGCCTGTCGCCGGCCGACCAGGCCACTGTCGTGGAAAACACCAACGTCGTCATCCACTCGGCCGCCACGCTCGACTTTCAGGCAACGCTGCGGCCAACGGTCAACATCAATCTGCTCGGCACCAAGCGCGTGCTGGAGCTGTGCACGCGTATGCGCAATCTGAAGGTATGCGCGCGGCACGATGGATGGTGGGAGAAGAAACGCTCGTCTAACGCAAGCGCAATTTTTGTCTTGCTGTGCCCTCCTTTTTTTTCCAGAGTATGGTGCACATATCGAGCGCGTACGTTAACTCGTACCTAACGGAAGCGGAAGAGAAGCTGTACCCCTGCACGGAAACCGCGCAGAAGGTGGTCGATCTAGTGGACACGCTGAGCGATGCGGCGCTGGACGATCTGCTGCCCAAGTAAGTGATATTGAGTTGAAGGAAACCACGCAAACACACACACACACACACACACACACACACACACACACACACACACACACACACACACACACACACACACACACACACACACACACACACACACACACACACACACACACACACACACACACACACACACACACACACACACACACACTGGGACCCTCATTACTTACCGTGTTTTCTCTCTCTCTTTCTCTCTCTCTCTATCTCTTTCTCTCTTTCTCTCTCTCTCTCTCTCTCTCTCTCTCTCTCTCTCTCTCTCTCTCTCTCTCTCTCTCTCGCTTCTTTAGACTGCTGAAAGATCACCCGAATGCTTACACGTTTACCAAGCAGCTGGCGGAGCATGAGGTTAATAAACACGCGGCCCAGTTCCCGTGCGCCATTATTCGGCCGAGCATGAGTAAGTCGTTTTTGTTCGAATTTTGCAGACAAAAGTAGCTTAAAATGGGTTTTGCTTTCCAGTTACCGGTGCCTGGAAGGAACCTACCCCCGGATGGACAATCTCCAAGAACGGGCCACAAGGTTTCTTGATGGGTGCGTCCAAGGGCATCATCCGCCGTTTGCCTGTCGGCGTGGATCTCGTCTACGACTACATCCCGGTCGATGCCGTCGTCAACCAAACGCTCGTACTGGGCTGGTACATGGGCACAAACAGGTGAGTAGCTCTTCGGAGAGCGTTCGCTAACAGTTCCTGGGCAAAGTAACAATGGGCTACGTGTTTGCTTAATCTTCCGCCCCACAGCTTCCGCGAGGTGAAAGTGTTCCACTGTACCTCCAGCACATCGAACCCGTTCAAGTGGAACTCGGTCGTTGATCATGTGAACGATCATCTGCACAAGTACCCGCTGAAATCGGCCATCTGGTATGTGCCGGACACTGTTCCGTGCTATTCGAACACACCCACGAGACCCCAAATGATTTACGAATTTCTATGACTCTCTGTTTGCAGGTACCCACGGTTGAAGTTCGTCTCTAGCCTATGGGTGTACAAGCTGGCCTCCATCTTTGTGCACATACTGCCCGCACTGGTGCTGGACCTGTTGCTGCGGGTGACCGGCGGTCGGCCCATGCTGATGCGCCTCCACACGAACGTATGGGAATCGCTGAACCGGCTGGAGAAGTTCATCTTCACCGAGTGGAAGTATCATAATCCGGCCACCCAGCAGCTGGCCCAGTCATTGCCGGAGAAGGATAAGCAGCTGTTTAACTTCAACGTTGCCCAGCTGCAATGGCCGGAGTATTTCGTACAGCTGACGCAGGGCGTTCGGCGCTACCTCAACAACGAGCATCCCAAGTCTCTCGATGCCGCCCGCCGAAAGGACAAAGTGTAAGAATTTGCTGTGACTGACGACTTCGCCGCCATTCGGTTCCGTTGTTCACCTTCGCTTTCTTCTCTTTCCACAGCCTGTTCGTGGTAGATTTGGTGTTCCAGGTGCTGATCTTCGCCCTGCTGGGATGGCTGCTCGCCACGGTGTTCGGCTCCTCCAGCAGCTTGTTCTGGGTGTATGCCATCGGTAGCTATTTACTCTTCAGTCTGCTCTAGGACTGCATTCCAGGCAGCTCTGCAGTGCATTTGACCGATCGTCGGTCTATGGGGGGTTGAAACAACCGTATTAAATTGCATTTCACTATTACATTGCCCGTTACCGAGCACGATCGTTCCACTTTTACTCTCTCTTGCCACACACACACCCTCATACCTCATACTCACTCGTTAGATGGCGTACTTGTGTGTAGGGGTGCCGGAAAACAAAGACTCCACATCATCTCGCAGCTTCCCGATCGGGGAATCAGGCGGATTTTTCTTTTGCTAATGATATTTCTTCTAGTGTATAAGCTACTAGGGAGAAGCGTACATTTCTAATTCTTGTTTTGTTTTGTGGTTTAGGTTGTCGGAATAAATGCTAACTAAATAATACCGATAATAAAAAAAAGAATTGAAAAAAACAAAATGCATCACTTTCTTTTTTTTTCTTTGTCGCTTTTCTTTACAGAAAACATGAACACGTACAAAAGATTATATTTACAGTAAAAAAAGAATGATATACAAAAAACAAGATCGAGAGAAAACACAAAACACGTCCGCGATCGCGTTTTTTCCTCTTCTCTTTAACCACAGAGAGAATAAACCAAAAACGACCAAAAAACTTACGATTTACCAACACGCACACACACACACATACATGGCAACAAAAACCCAATCTGTTCCATTAATTAACTGTTCGGTTCAGCAGCGGTGATGTATAGCGATTTTCTCAGCCGTATGCCGTAATCAATGTTTATGAATCCTACAGCTGGTCCCGCGAGTGGTTGATTGTTGGTGTCCCGCGGTTCTTCCTTCTTTTTTTCCATCACATAGTAAGAGAAGACACTGATCAATTTTAAATTCAATTTTCAATTTTCAGATTCCTCACTGTATTACTTGCTCCAAGATTTTGCCATGGATTACTATCGCTGCGCGATCGAAACTAATTCGTGAGCAGCTGGGCCCTGGGCTCAGACACAACAATATTGGAGACGGCTGATTGCTTCCTCAAGAGTATTGTTTAACAATCCGTACAATTTCCATGCAACTCTAGTCTAGTCGGGGTCCCTCGCCGTGGTGCGCATTAAGTGGATGGAGGGGGTGGGGGGAGGGGTTGTAGGAAGTCGTGAACGTTACACAGCTTACGCCACGTAGCTGTATTCATCGCCGGAGTTGGGCGTTCGTTCGATGTACTGCTTGTCGATGAGCGACTCGATGCACTTCTTGATCATGGACACGTTTGGTGCGAAACTCACTTTCGATTGGGAAAGAATCTAGAGGATAAAGTGGAGCAAATGGAACTTTTTGTTATAAGAATCCCATGCCACCTACTCGGTCGTGTCGATAGCAGGCGTAATTACTGACCTCCTGAATCAGGGTATTGTGCCGCAGCACCTTTCGAGACTTCATGATGCGTACGATCGCTGCCTGTAGGTACATCTTTCGGTCCTCATCGACGGCATTCATCGTGTGCTCCACCTGTGTGCGGACAAGAATCGTGATGAGACCAGAAAAACAGCCCATGATCCAACCATCTTCACTTACCTCCTGTGGTGTTTCCTTTTGCAGATTGGTGGTGATTTTGAATTTAGTACGCTTGTTGCTATAATTTACGTTAATGCTAACCTCCGTATCGTCATTCATTTTCTGCAGTAAAGCGAGCAAAACAAAACAATTGGTTAGGGGTTGCAAGTTGTACGCCGGCTCACTGCCGCCATCCACTACACTTCTATTACCTCTTCGTTGAGCAGCAAAATTTTCGCCTCCACCAGGCTCTGCAGGTGCCGTTGGAATATTTCCTGCTGCAGCTGCAGCGACGTCTGCAGCTCCTTGCACGTGTACTTGTCCGTGTTTTCAAACATCAGCAGTATCGCCATCTGGTACGTCTGCATCGTGACGATGTAGTTGCGCTTTTCGAACGACAGCTTCATCTCGCCGTGGCACAGATGGTGCAGCCAGGTTAGCTTGCGCCCGCTAAAGTTGATATGGTAAAACTCTTCGAACAGGCGGATGGACTTTTCAAACTCCTGCGGTATGGCGAAGGAGGCGACCACCTGCGTTGGTCCCAGTGGCCATGCACCAGCCTGCAGCACCTTGACGGAAAAGTTTATACCTTTGCGGGCAAGACGGGACAGGCAATTTTGTGTTAGGTCGTGCTTATTCTCTTAAGCAACGGCAAAGAATGTACAAGCTTCTTACCAGTCTCGTGTTTGTTATCGTTCAAATATTTGCTAAATTTTGCGTTCAAATCCGTCGACACCGAAATGTCGGTGAACATGCGGTGCAGCTTGTTGGTGAACTCGTAACCACACGCCTGCTTCAGTTTGTTAATCATCAATTCTTCCGCATCCATGCTTTGCGACTGCTCGTGAATTAATCTGTAAAATAGGAACAAAAGTCATGAACCTTAAATCTTGTTCAACCGTATCTCTCCGTTTCTCTCCCTCTCTCTCTCTCTTTCTCTCTTACCGCTTTGCCAGCATACGGCTGTAGAATTTCTGATACACGTCTTTATCCTCGATGTACTTGAAGATGATGATGCTGCGCGTCAGCTTTTGATCGATTTCGCCTTCAGTCGTTTTCGATTTCTTCAGCAAGCTATCACAGTATTTGGCGACCAGCTCGGCGCTACGGCATACCTGATTATTGCTGTGCTTCTCGTTGATGATACGCGCACAAGCCTTATCGAGCGCACCGAGAAACAGCGGGTCCGACTTGAACGTCGTGTGGATCAGCTCTTCGTACTTTCGATGCACGTCCAGCATGTTTTCCACAAATTGTATGTGTACCTTTGCGAACAGCAGGAGATGGAATTTGTTATGGCATCCGATTAAAACGGTTACCCCATGTGCTACTTACCGAGTCACCTTTCATGCACGAAATCGTCTTCTTGCCCTGCTCCTTGATGTGCTCCAGGAACACCTCGATCAGTCGCTTCAAACCGTCCGTAACGGGTTTGAGCAGGATGTACAGATTGCGCAGATCAGTGCTCTTCTCAGTCGCTACCATCTCCTTGCACTCGGAGTACAGGAAGTTCATGTGCTTGGTCACCATTTCCTCCTCGCACACCTTGCGCAACTTCGGCAGGGAACTGGCCAAACAAAACCAAAACGGTTAATGAACTGGCCTAGCATTTTTTTACTTGAATTTTGGGACGTACCTTTCATGTAGATAAATTTTAGCCAGCTTCTCTTCTTCCTCAAACTTTTTGATTATTCTTTCCATATATTGACTTACGCTGCACACCTAAAAAAACCCGAAAAGCAATGTTTTATATGCTGGGTCAACATTTTCTTTAATTGACCCTCTAACCATTGGCTCACCTGCAACAGTTCACTTGCGACGATGCGGAAATTCTGGCCACTTTCCTCCAGCATGCGCGTCTCGAACAGTTCCTGGTACAGCTTGAGCGATCCCTTGCGTCGATCCTCCTGCACCGCCACGAAGCTCTGTATCACGCCCCGAATAACCTCGGTGCTCTTGTTGTGCTGTCCGCTGGAATTGTTCACCCGTTCCGCGTTGATACCGCTCAGTATCTGGTCGACCAGCTCGTTGCCCAGCCGCTGTATCATGTACTGGTTCCAGATCTCGAGCGTCAGCTCACCGATCTCCATCTTTTCCTGATTATCACCATGGTTGCTGCAACCGTACACGGCTTCCGCTTCGTTCAGCTTTTGCTTTTTAATGTGCTGTTGATTGAGATACCTGCAAGTCGAGCGGGACCGCGACACATTAGTACATGAGCGAGCTAGTAAAGCGTACCGAGCGGGGCATCTTACAGATAGAGATGATTTAAGTACTGCGAACCACTGCTGTACTCCATCCACACGTCGTAGTACCGTTCCAGCAGCAGATATGGCGATGCAGACGACGACCCAGTGCCGGCCGATTGCTCGTTGGAAGCATTTTGACTGTCCCCGATCAGCACTCGCTCCTCCAGCAACGTTTGGACGTGATTCTCTAGGAACGTTTTCGTCTCCAAATACAACCGATCAGCCAACGGTTCCGGATGTGCCACACATATCTCGTACACATCGCTGAAGAAAGAAAGCAACGGGAGAGACAACACCTCTTCAGTAGGAATAGTGAAAACCGCAACAAACACCCAAGGCACAGCACACAAAGACGTTCGGCGAACGTTTTTGTCGTCGCAGTTGCCGGTCCACGGTACAGTCGGCCGTGGCCTAGTTTTTGTTGTTGCAACTACGCGGGGAGGGATAAGCACATTCTCTTTGCAGAACAGGGTGGCTTGCTTACACAAATCGATTGTTCCAAACGTCGCGCTTGATGTCTTGCAGGGTGATCACCTGCTGTACCGTTTCGCGCAGCTCCTTCCAGACCTCGTCGAACGCTATTCTGCGCGGCTTGAGCGACATCTCTGTAGAGCTGCGTGGCGGCAATGGGAAGCATGAAACAGAAAAGCAAAAAAAAAAACTAACTCGTGTATTCTATTTAAAGCACGCACCAGCGACCACCGCCCACCCAAACCCATTCGCTACCACCGCAAGCCCACTGCCCATGAGTAAGCGAATTTTTCGGTCGGCCAAACATAAACATCACTTTTCATCGCTGCCCACAGCCGATGGGTGAAAATTGTTGCCGAAGAAAACGGGGCCGTGCTTTTCACCACGCACTAACTGGTAGGCAGCGAATAATATCGGCAAAACGGACTGACCCCGGCTCAGGGTTAGGGTTGGGAGGGAGTGAATTTCAGCGGATCGGGGGAGAAAACGCTGCAACAACTTACTTCTTCGAGACTTTCGACGAAATTCAGCTATCTGCACCGTCGCTCCTTGCGTAGAATTCTCATAACACAATAGCTGTCAGTGAAGCCAGGTTGATTTTCAGTTGTCATTTCGTGTGACAGCTTGCACTGACAGCGGACAGCGCAATTGACGCAAGCGCAGCTGCTGTTCGCGTCGCACACTGTGCCCTGTGTTGCTTCTGTGGGAATTTTTGAATTAGCGTTTGAATTCGTTTTTTTTTATAAATGAAACATGGGAAAACACGCATTCGGATAAAAATACTCCCTACAGTTTTATAATTTGTGTAGTTCAACTACGATTTTCTCAGGTCTAAATTTACAAAAGTTTAAAACTTTTTTTAACAAAAACTTGATCGATCGTTGCAATCGATTTTTGCGTAATTCTTTCCCATCCACCACTTGTTGATTGTTGTTGGTAAGAAAAATTATTCGTTTGCATCCTGGTACATTAGCGATAAAACAGCCAGCATGAAATATATCGTATCGATTCGACTGCTAAAACCTTTTGTCTTATGAATCATGCAAATTAATCAATACGCGCTATAAGCTCCCAACCGTTCGGTTGCCCTTTTCAACTGCCATTTAACTAAAAAAAACATTTTCCAACAAACGAAGCCAGAAACTTCTCTTCCCTCGCAAGCGTAACAATGCACACGCCCGCAACACAGAAACCAAAAAACCGGAAATCAATTAGATTGTACCACCAATCACATGCTCCACTGCAAGGACATTCCTACGCGTACACTCCACCACCCACGGCCATATCCTTCCGTCAAGTTGGGCGGCCAACATGGCCAATGGTGCACCAACTCCACCAGTTAATGCGTTAACCGCAAAATAAGTGTAAACTAGTCTCATCAACACTGACCATACGCATGGATGGTCCCCAGCACGCTGCTTCTTATGGTTATTTTCCGTTTGTTTATCAATTTTTAATTGAATTTCAAATCCAACCAGAGCGACAGCATGACGATAAACATTGCGAAGAGGCGGGCGCGGTGCGAGTGGTTCCATGGGTGGCTGTCCCCATTCCGCCGCAGCAGCGCAACAGGACACCATAAAGAATGAGTAAAACTCTCGTATTTATTTCATAGCTCGCTCAACAGCAAACAATCGAACGCGAGTGTGTATGTGTACGCTATACGCGCGTATTTTCGCTCTTGCTCACGGCGCGTCCTGCGAGAATGGGCCCTTGATGCGCATGTCCCGCAGGAGTACTCCAGCTTTACTGGTGACGATTTTCCTGGGGCACTACTGCACAAACAGCCGCCCCGTAGACACGATAACGCATCAATTTTAAGTGCCACCAAAGTTCCCTTCAGCATAAATCACAACCGTCTCCGAAGGGGGTCGAAGAGCACGGTACACAGTGGACAATCTCTCCTGCGACGGGGTGTCGAGCCAGAGATCACAGCAGCAGCAGTAGCAGCAGCAGCAGCAGCATCAGCAAGGATAATACCCAACATCGAAACACACAGTTCAACATCCGCTCCACAGGTGTAGTCAAACCGTGCCGTGGCGGCGCAAAGCATCCTAATTTATTCGCCAGAATCTTGTGGTTTGTGTGGTGCCCATTTTTCGACAATACTGAAGGTGGGGGAAGGGAAGAACAGCAGGATCATTCGTAGCTGTTGCGTAGAGACGGCCATCAAGCTTACTAGATCAAGGGCAATCAGGCGAAAGTTTAGTAGCGCAAGTCCCCCGAGACTAGGGTGCCCGTGTGTTTTTCACCCGCTCGCCCCATCGTATGAAGGGTATTACCAGGATACGGAGTGCCAATTTGCCATTCTGCTGCTGTAGCAGTGTTTTGTGCAGTGCACGCGCGACAACAAACCGTGTGCGCAATACGCATATTGCTCAGTGCTGGAAATTTTAGAGCAATAAAGCACACGCAAACACACGGTCGAACGGCAGGCCTCCCGAACTATTTTGTGAGTGATTTCCTTATCGGACGCAATCTACAACAGTAAACGCTCGCTGTGGCTCCACCGTTGTTCTAGGCCTTCTTGCTCGTCCCAAGAGAAGATTGGCAGGGAAGCATCCATTTGTGTACGTCCGTGCGAGTGTGTCTGTGTAAGTGAATTTGTGAGTGTGTGTGTGTGTGCGTGTGTGTTGAAGAAAATGTGCAACAAATGAATGAGCAGCAGCAGCGCCAGAGTGGTTCAATGTCGTACGTGCCCCATTTAGACCCATCAGCTGCCGCGCATGATACCGCCAATGACAGCATCGCATCCGCTGAAGTCAGCTCCCGTTAGCGTCACCAGCCGTGTGATACGAGTGTCAGCGGTGGAAAATAAGGACACACTGTAGGACATTCGCGCAAGAGACAGAGGAGGGAGGCGACAGGCGGCTTTGGAGCTTGCGGACAGGCACGTATCACGCTACAGGTAAATATAGACACAACGTTGTTGGTAACCTTTCCAAGCGGGCTGCAGAGAAAACAACAAAAAAGGACCAAGGAACAAAACACAATTTTATGCTACCGCACACAGACACACACATAAAAAAACCAAGCGACGTCGTCGGTTGCTGCTCTCTATTATCCTTACGCACACATTGGCATCCCGCAAACATGTGTATTGGAGGGGCGAACACACACCTACCCTATCCGCGAAAGGCACACCAGAGAGGACATTTACACTCACTAGAGGGAAGGGGAGAGGGAGAGAGAAAGAGAGGAAGGAAGGCTAATAATCAGCCAAAAATCGTCGACTCCCCATCAGCACCCCAGCCTCAAGTAGTACATAATGTACATTTAGTAATCTCCTCCATTTCGCACACACACTCTCTCACACTCTCCCTCAGCTCAATGGAGCACACCTCTACGCTCTCTCAGTTACTCTATAAATGGTCTTCCATTACACATTGCACACCCCCAACAAGACCCCCGCTACTACCTGCTACATGGTGGGCTGGGGGAGGGGGGAAGAGGGTTTCCTTGGAAGCATATCCTCACAGCGATCGAGCAGGCCGTACGGTTTAACGTCAAATTCCGGTACGGCTGCCGGAATCCTGGCTGGGTTGGCTAGTGGTGATGATGATGAGGACGATGATGAGCCTTCGGTGGTTCGGCAGAGCACACACACACACACCGTGCAAGCTGACCTCACCCACAAATCAGTCGCAGTGGCCATCACCAACCCGCAGTGACCCAGGAGTGCGGATGGAGAGGCTATTTGCTTTTTTTACAATTTATTCTTCCTCTCCATGCGTGCGTGCGTGTGTGTGTGTGTGGGTTGGTAGAGTGTGCGTACGTGTGTCTGCGGTTGACAGAAGGAAAAGCTGACCTTCTCCGTGCGTAGGTGGCCACCTGGGAAGGAATCATCCGTGCACAGTTGGAGTCGGGGCGCCCGTGTGTAGGTGTGTTCGTGTGTTCGTATACACACACACACACGGATGAAGCTGAGCGGTGGAGACACGATGGTGGCGCAGCACTGTTGATTTATTTGCCTCACCGTGCTATAAATAGTATCCGGTGGCTAATACCTTCGTATTATAGTAATAACGATAATAATCAATCATGTTTTATTTTCGTGCCAGCCAACACACACACACAAACACACAGACAAACACACCCGAGCGGCAGATTGAAGATGGCGGTTTTTCGGCCACGGGATGGTTGTTTTTTCTTCCACTTTTCCTTTTTGGTTTTTTGCACCATCCAAGCAACAGGCTGCTGTTGGGGCTAGTGCTCTCCAATCCTCCCTACGTCAGTCTTCGCCACTCGAGCAACAGCAGCCGCAGCAACAAAACATCCCGAGGGCAGCTATGATTGAGTTGTAATTTTTGGTTTATGCCGAGAAGTAGAAGGCAGGCATTGTGTTGTGAGTGGATGATGTGTAGATATAATTTCTTGCCGCTTTCGCTTAAAACAATAAAGCAGGGCCCCTCCGTCGCCATGTTTCCATTCTCTTTCCGTCGTTTACTTCGTGGTTTGCGAATATATGGCAATCACCCTGTGGCCGTTCCCCATTACCGTTATCGATTAAATCTGAGCCAACCAAACCAAACCCCCCCCCCCCTCGCCGATGTATGTCGACACCTCGGAAACGTCCGTCACACACACCTCTGCTGGCAAGGATCAAGGCTCACAGAAAAGCAGAAAATCCAAAATAGAGAGCAACGCGTTCGCACACGTTTGTGCGATCGAGCAAGATGGCGGTCGCCAAGTGGCCCGGATATTTAGCCCGAATGGCTGGTGTGATGGCAAAAGGAATGAAACAAAAGCGACCATATCTTAGCCCCTCCCCCGCCTTGACGCGCTGATGATGGTTTCCGAATTCCGAGCACTTCGCATTAAGCATCAATCTGTGATGGAAAAGCGGTGGAAGGGGGGGGGGGGGGCTGGTGCCCAAATCTGTTCATGCACCCAGCAGGTGATAATAAAAACAGAACCAAGCGGCGAAAAAAACCCACTGCACCCACTCTACCCGCTCATCACTTTGGGAATCGATTTTTTGATTCCTTGATTCCAATCATTCTTACTCTCAGCTTTTGATTTTTCAATCTCATCTAACACACACACACACGCGCACATGCAGTTGAGAAAACACAGGAAAAGCCACCCCCTCAGAATGAAGTTTTCCCAGCACGTTCGTTAAATATTAAAGCATCCAAACGACTGGGACACACACACGCAGACACTTAACGGCTTACGGCTTAAATTCTATTTCCATCGGTGTCGTCGCAGTGTAACGGCCCTTTTTTTGTTGCTTTTGTAGATCGAATTTTCACAAATTTTCCCTTTCCGAAGGTATGTGATGAAATGAAAATTAATTCATCGTAAATGGGCAAGATTCCCCGAAATTTCGTTTTGCCGGTTCACCACCGATCACTCCCTTCTCCTTTTTGCTCCCATACCGAGGGGATGCTGAGGCCGGCGGCTAATCACCCCCCAAACAAAACTATCCCAAAACTGTTCCGGGCAGTTCAGCAAGTTCAGAATTCTCGACCGCATCTCCTCCACACCACACGCGAGGCTCTAAAATAACATCGCAAAAATTGATCCAGCCGCTCCGTGTTATTCTTCCACCGGCACCACTATCTACCTGCAGCCCCGATGGGTGAAAAAGCCCACCGAAACAGACCTCGACAGCGCTAGAACTGGTAGTTGGTGGGGTCGAGTTTCTCGAGGCGCTCGTGAAACAGGCTTCGTGCAGCATCCAAAACCCATCCATTCGAAATAATGTTGCACCACTCCCCTGGGTTTGCGCGTCCCGTTTCGCTCCGTTCCATGCCCTAGACCGGAAGAGAGGTCAAGGATGTATTCGTTTCCACCCGGAGCCACCGACCGGCAGAGGTTTGCTAAATACGTTTAGCTCGCAGAAACATTAGAACCTTCCCATCTACGCGACTAAATATCGACGGCGCTGTGCGCTCACGTTATGTACACACGGGTTCCCATTTTTCTCGCCATTCCATAGCTTTTCCTTTACTTTTTTTCCCCCCTGTGTGCTTTTGCTGCTCATATCGTACTACAGCATCGCATCTGCATCAGTCGCATCCACCACTATCGTGCATCATCATCTTCTTCCCCCGCGCGTGTGTGTATCTCTATCGCTAATGGAGTAGTAGGGCAGCTTCCGCGCCAGGACCGAGGTTTGATGGTCGTAGATGGGAAGGCATCAGTAGCGGGCAAAACAACAACAACAAAATCCAGTGAAAAGCTCACACACATCTCATAACATAATGTGCGCAGCTCATGCTAGTTTAATAAATGCATTCCGGCGAGCATATGAGCCCGTGGAACGCGCTGGGTGAAACGGGTTGCATCATGCACCTCGTCCCGGTCCATATCTCGTCTTTTTCTTCCCCACTCTCTCCCGTTTTGCACGGAACCGCACTTCCTGTTCCTATTCCGTCAGCAGAATGAATGTTGTTTATTAGAAAGGATAGCAACACAGAGCGCAACACAACACAACACAGTACTAGCCGACCCAGCTAACGCGTTTGCCCCCATTGCACTTGAGCGTCAATACGATCGCCTGCCTCCACCGCATGCATTCACCAGTCCACCAGCAGGCTCTGGAATGGCTCAGGGAGGGGTGGCAACGGGTTACATAAATGTGGTTCAACACAGCCACATGGGTGGTCGGTTCAAGTGGGCCTTAAGGATAAACTTGTTACTGTGCCGTTTGTGTTTGTGTGTATGTGTGTGCGCCCCATAGTATCCTTTACCTTTGAACAGCAGGAGGTGGTTGTTTAGTGTTTGGTAGGGAATAAAAAACGAGCGAAGGTAACTTACATCCAGTACATTAGGGCCTTTCCCCGTGGGGGGAAGCGGTGTACGGGTTATGTGGTACGTTAGCAACCAGACGCTTCATATGAGATGAGCGCAGCGAACGTACTAAAACTTAAAAGCCTAAATGTCGCTACTATCAACAGCCCAGAGGCGAGGCACTTGTGTGCTGTTAATAGTTACTGTAGGAAGTAAAAAATGAAACATAAAACGGTAGTTTTTTTATGTTGCCTCTGTGGGTAAAATTTAGGGGATGATTTTGAAAGTTACAGTGGCGAATGAAGGTCAAAGGAGTAGGGTTCGATAGGTTCGAAAGAGCTAATGTAAAAAACACAGTTACAGGGTTTTCCTATAGAATTCAAGACCGCGGGACATGTTGATGAGTCTGCGGGAGTAAGACTAGGCAGCGGTAATCGCTCATGCGGGCATGCGAGCGGAAAAATCAAAATTGTTTATATTCTGATGTGTGCGTTTTCAAACTGTCACCCGTAGCGGATGTCAAATTCCATACATTGTCCATACGCACGCAGAAGCGATTACCACTGTCGAAATCGCGTTCGCTCCGCGCCGGGTCGTTGCGTTTGTGATCGTCACCAATCTGGCATATCGCGACATCGCATTTATGAACTGTAATCGTGCCGTGCGGCCTACTCTATGTTAGTTTATTTTTACTGCGTTTAAGTTCATATTTATAATTTTGTATAACAATTATGTAACATCGCTTCGAGAGGGCTACATAAGGCTTGAATGAGGCGTTGAATTTAACAAATAAATATTAAATATCAAGTAAGTCCTATGCAAAATTTTAAATAAATTTACTGCAATCAGACTTTTGTTTGGTCAAGGTCTTATCTATACAAAATTTCGTATGCCACTTCCTCCATTCTTAAAGACTTATTGTCGTGTTGAAACAATGTTTTTATTACATATGCGAATATTGAACTCTAGTTCGACCATTGGTGATTGGTGTGTCATTGCACATTACAATAATAAAATTTGAAAGATATAACGGTAAACATACAAGATACATGATAAAATTTCATTTCAAAAGATCTTCAGTACGATTTGTATACGATTCTTCCCATCTTACAAAATCAGTCGAATCCTTTCGCGGGTCGGACTTTGCCGACCACTGGTTTAGAGCATTGTGGTCTAGTGAATGTGTTTCTATAATCTTCGTTAGCACTAGAAGGTTGAAAACTAGTTACAATATTGTCCAGTAGATACACGGTACCACTTACACGCAGATTCGGAGAAGCGCGGTTTTCTAACTTTGACAGTTATTTGACCAAATGGTACTGGCTTGACACATCAATTATGACATGCAAAATAATTTGCCTGTTGATCGAATTTTAAGATGCTGATGTTTTAGTTGGAAACCGCGAGATTCGACTTACGCGGTTTCTACTCGGTCCGCATTAATAGCGTGTCTCGGGAACAACCTGTATTTTAAAGGAGTTTGAAGAAGTTCCCAACTAAAGTGCGATTTGAATTTGTGCGTTTTGCATTGTTTTTAAATGTTTTTCGCCATTATTGAGCTGTTTTTCCTTACCTTAGTAATTATCTTCTTTGGTACAAACTTTGCATTCATTTTTCAGTAGATTTTTTTCTCTAAACGTGTTAAATATTTTCATTTTGTAATACAATTAGATATCAAGTTTATCATGCGGTTTAGGAAACAATATAAGATTTGTTCTATCTCCAACGGTGCGACATCCATGACGTCCACCAGTCAGCAGGACGCCGTCAGTACACCCGGGGTAGCGACAGAAGTGGACGATAACAAACAGCTTCGATACGGCATGCAGCTGTACCTTCATGGATTTAAGAATTCAACAAACACACAAGGTTTAGATAATTTTAAACTTAATTTGGGCCTTAAGGTGAAAGTTCATAGGGCAAATTAAACGCTAAGCTTAATAAACGGTCACGCAGGACTTGTACATCGGGCTAGGTTGTTGGATAACAATATTTCTATTATTCACACACAAAAAACACACCAAAAACATTTAACAAAAAGCATATCAAAACTCTAACCAATTTAACAATGTAACCGAATTGTACATTAAATTATTCCAATTTTAGCTTTGGGAAATACATTAAACAATGAGAAGTGGAGATGAATGTGCATTGTACAATTAGATAGAATTATAAATTGAACAATTAGAGAGAATTATTCTTCTCTGCCTAACCAATGTCAAATAATGGTTTCACAAAAACCAGATACCTTCTCTGAATTGTAGCATTTAGTCAGGTATCTTCGTTAACCAGGCTGTTGTAGATTTGACGAGATAATTGATTTGATAAGCAAACGTTTGTGTTGTCCGTTCATGGTAAAGAAACAACAGTTTATAAAACGGTTAAAAAAACGTTTAAATTCTGTTCTACATCCAAATCATTCACGACTGGGACAACAAAAACATTGATGGAAATACTATGTGGTGTCAATCTTTCCGCTCTTTTAATTATTCTGCCAATTTCCCCGTTTTCAATCATCTCAACCAGTCATGATCAGTGGCAGCGTAAAGTGGCCTTAAGATTATTCGCATCCGACGATTCCCAATAATTCGCCCCGAACACTTCTATCAAGGCCATTCGCATCGATTGTGGTTTGTAATAGCAGCGTGTAATAAATCTAGCGCTGCCTATTTTTTCGAAAATATTACACCCAGCTGGGCACACCCTAACGAGCATCCTTGCGCGAGGCGAGGAAAGTTCGTACAAACACCCATACGAGCCTGTCGTAGCAGATTGTCAACAACTGGATTATTTTCTCGAGAAATATTATTGTTGCCGTTGTTGGCGCACGGGTAAACCGAGCACAGAAAACAACACATCGCAGTTGTTATTTTTTACCATTTCCCACCAGGCGGACGGTGTTGTTGCACCCAGCCCCTCGCGCCTCCGTTCGTTTTCAATATGTTGCAGCAAATTTTTCAATATCGCATTACATACAAATTGCTCGGAAATCGCATTTGATTTTATCTCCTCCGTTTACCGTGTCCCGTTGATGTGACCGTTTCGCCCCCGGGGAGCGGCGTGGTCATGGTGGCAGCAGAGCAACAACAACCACCACAGCAGCAACACAAAAAATAATATCAATCCTACAGCCCCCAGTGCACCCAGCCCACACCCTTCCCAACCCATCAGCACCCGGTGGCTCTGTCCATCTTGCTACCATCAACTGGTTGTTGGATGAAATTGTGCTGGTAGATAGAAACGGAGGGAGCAAAAACACATCCCCATTTCAATACTTTTCCAACGTCTATCTCTCTTATTTTCTTCTCGTTCTTCCCTCCCTTTGCAGCACATCTACGTCATCGCACTACACACGCTCGAGGGGATCGCTGCCTGCTGCGGTGGAATTTAACATTTCAAAATGCTTCCAGCAAACGTAATGTCGTTCATGAAGAAGGTAAGTACAGAGGGTATGGGCAGTAGCGCAGTTGAAGACATCATTTTTATGCGCCTGCACAACGAACATCATGCAGCGATACGAAGTGAGTGAGCAAGAGCGACAGAGAGACGGAGAGCAGGAGCAAAGCAAACAACTCCCCCCCTCAATCTGGTCTCTAATCCTTGTCCACCGGAGCAAGCTAGTGATGGGACACATCGACCGGAGGAAGCACCCGGCTACCATGCCGCCATACCGCTGCTCTCGACCGACGTAATGCATCCCTGGAGCTTCCGGAGCAGCTTGCTTTCTTGCTCATTTATGCAGCATTTGCTGTTTCCGGCCCGCACCAAACGCTTTCAGTTGTCACAACGAAGCTTTTCCCTCGATGCCATTTTTCCGGATCGCGCAGTCCCGGGACAAGCGTAGTGCGGAATGAAGAAGAAGGAACAACAAAAAAACAGCCTCACCCGCTTTGCATAACGTTGCCAGTATGGTGGCGAATGCGAAACGCAACACTGCATAATTTAATTTGCATCCAAAAATTATTAGCCACACTGATGATGGTAGTTTGGAGTTTGCTTTGGAGGCTGCAGGCTAATGGTTTGCTGTAAAGCTCCGCCAGCCGGTTTAAAATGGACGTTAGTTAATGCCGTCCAACGATGCCACCGGATGGAATTCAGAAAAGGACATTCGAGGGGCAATCGTTTTAAAAGGCGTTTGAAGCGCATTTCAAGTAGAAAGCGAGCCTTTTCTGCAACAATCTCTCGGGCGCAAAGGGGGTTGCCGTATTTAGCCAACAGCTTACTTTTTATACAAACCCAAAGGAAGGATTTGCAAAACAAAAAAATAATTATAACAAACTCTCCCAGCTTTCAATTCCTACTTGATAGCATTTGAGCCTCTTGGCTTCGGTACAGCACAATAGCGCAGCGTTTTGTACGGCGAAGCAATTCAACTTCCATTCGCAAGCCAAGTGTTCCCCGTTTTCTTCCTAGACGTCCCTCGCCGCCCGAGGAAACTGAGAAAGGGGGTGGCGTTCGGGCGCTCCTAGTTTTTCATTTTAATTACACAGCGTTCGGCATTTGTAGCCGAAGGAAAACGGTTTGAAAGGCTTTTGCACCAGTATAAAACACCCACCCAACCCAACCCAAACCAACTCCCTCAGCAGGCAAGGAGGAAGGAATCGGGTGAAACAACAAAACAATGGCTTGTAGAACGCTACCATCCTTTAGAACGGGCATCTTCCGCACACCACACACGTTGGCAGGGTTCGTCAGCACAGGTGAGCTGCGAACTGGTGGGCTGACAGGCTCTAGTGGGGATGGGTGCAAATGGGTGCACAGTTTCACAATAACACATGACTATCCTTTTCCCCGGTACGTCTTTGCGTGGAAAAAGTAAACATTGTGTTTCCTTTTTCGCGAAGAATTATTTCACGAAATGCCAAACCTACAACGTGCTAACCCTCTTCAATAATACAAGCGCTATGGCCGTGGGACAGAAAACGACCGAGCAGCAGCGGTAGCAGGGGATAAAATTCATTACAAACTTTCCCAGCACCAGTGTGAGTACCGTGCGCAGTAAGGGTTTGTCGTAAAAATACTACCCTGTAGAGTAGTAAGCACTGTTCGACACGCACACCCATTGGTAACGGGTGGGAGGGGCGATGGAAATGATCGTGCAATAGAGTCATCGTGTCGGTGCTAAAATATTGTGTCAATAGATATTAAAGCTACTCCCGTTACTTGATTGTCCTTTCGATTGTCCGCCTCTTCAGTGCGATGGCTAGCGCCCTTCTTGCAGATTATGTTCCTGCATCGATGTGCTTTGATGTACAACTGCAAAGAACGGGACTAACATAACACAAGCACCAGTTGATTGAAAGCGTTCCGAGAAAACGAACGAATTTAATAGTGCCATTTCATTTCGAGCCCTTCTCCCGATCCACCACCACGGTGCTACTTGGTGTTAGCGGTGCTATTTCCACTGTTTTAATGTTTTTGACCAGCGAAGAGATACGATTCCTTGTGCTTTTCATTATTATTGTCTGGCAATCGACTCGACGTACGGCGAAACAAGAGACAAAAGCAACACTGCTAAGCAACGTACTCTCTTGCGACTGTCCCATTATTTGCAGATGGTTGCTACCGATGAGGCGTCACATCAGCAACCATCGATGGAGAACACGGGCGCGTTCGGGAAGCTGAAGCAAACCCTTTCCACATCGCTGCTGACGGCCCAGGACAGAGGTAAGCACTTCCCGGTATCAAACGAATGTAATAAGCGCGAAATGGCCAACTTACAAACAAGCGATTGCATGGCAACGCGCCTAAAGTTATGCAATTCGCTTTACAAACCATTTTCAATAGTGTAGTGTAGCCTGCCTGCTTATTACTTATTACTCCGGGCGTTGGTGGTAGCAACAATTTGAAAGCTAATTTTTATTCCGAACTGATTTCTTCTTCTTCTTCAACAACAAAAAACTAAAGTGAACAAAATGTCCCCGCGCCCATCGCTGGTACCGGACGCGACCGAGACGCCACAGGACGATCCGTACAAGGATGCGTCTGCCAGCGAGAAGACGGCGAGCGAAGGCAACAAGTTCAACACACGGTCCGGTTCGTGCCGGATATGTTTGAAATCGTTTAAACCGAACGACTTCAAAAAGACCTGCGTCGAGTGTGATCAGAAGGTTTGCGAAGACTGTGCCAGCTACAGCAAGCTACAGGACTCGGAAGACTCGGTAAGTGTGGGTCGGAGAAAGAGAGGAGGGGGGAGGGCTTTTTCGGTCGAGACTTTCTTTTTGAACTTGCGTCTAATTGGAGTCGCTGCGTCATCCCGCCGAGCTTCTTTTAATCAAGAAAGAATGTTTTGGGATTGTTTTATTTCTTTTTTTTTAACGATGGAAACCTTTTTCTGTTTACGTTCGTCTGTTTTTTGACGTTCTTTCCCCCTACTAACAGGATCTTTGGCGATGTAGCGTCTGTCGGCGAAAGATGGCGTCCCGTATTTGCATACCGCAAGAATCAACCGACTCCGCCCTGGAGGTACCGGTTATGGAGACGCTACAGCGGCGCCATTCAGACATCAAGCTAGGCTTCAACCAGCATCTGGACGATGGCAAGGGTTCGGCGTTGGCCCCACCTCGCAGCCCCGAGCTGCGCCGCCACTCGGACGTGTCGCCGGCGTCGCTGAAGGAGCTGGAAAAGCTGAAGGGCGTCCAGAACCCGAAGAACGATATGGACTGGCGCAAGGGTCACAGTGCCGCACCGAGCCGATCGTCCAGCCCGCCCGGCCGGAAGGAGATGGAGCTGGGAACATCGCGCGTCTTTTCCCGCCGGCCATCGACCAAGATGTCGCGCCAGCGCAGCTACGACGACGAGTTCAAGACGATGAGCTCCGACACGAATCTGGCCGAGGCGGGCCTCAACCTGCCGCCCCCGATGCCGAGACGCAAGTCGGCGTACGACGTGTACGCGCCGGGTGTGCTGATTAACGCGATGCAGTCGGTAAAGCTGGCCCCGGACGATTCCGAAAAGATCAGCACATCGCGCCGTGCGTCTATGAAGATGATGGGGGACGGAGGCGAGTTCGGTGGAGATGATCATACGATGGCCGACATGAAGGCGGCCGGACTGATTGTGGACGATGATCGACGACACAAGCGACGTGGATCGCAGTTGTAAGATGCCCTTTTCTAGCAAGCTAATGTTAGGAACATCCGAGCGAGGTGGAATAGTTTTAAGTTTGGTTTTCTCCTATTCTTGTCGCTTGCAGACCCGACATACCGGCACTGAAAGACAAAACTGCCCAGAACTCTGCGAACATATCAGTCTATCAGTGCCCGGCGTTGGAGGACCTGGAGGCACCGAAGCGGCAGACATCGCTCGACGGCGAAGGCATCAAGATCGTGATACATGATGCCGACGCGGGTCCACTGTGTGCCGCCAAGCGGAGCGTTCTACTGCGAAGAGACCCTTCAGATAAAGCACACAGAAGTAGGTTCACAAACACTATCGCCTCCCACTTTTGTGATG
Organism: Anopheles merus; assembly: GCF_017562075.2. Lineage (NCBI taxonomy): Eukaryota > Metazoa > Arthropoda > Insecta > Diptera > Culicidae > Anopheles > Anopheles merus. The sequence continues at coordinate 39,942,479 of NC_054082.1, read as the reverse complement.
GTTGGAGTATAATTTATGATCTTTTTTTCCTGTATCTCACTATCTTGCACGACAACAAGCACGAGGATTTGGAATGCGTGTCGTCGGCGGTAAAACCGGTACCGATGGACGACTCTTTGCTTACATCGTGTGGACCGTGCCGGGTGGACCAGCTGAGAAAGGAGGTCTCCAACAGGGCGATAAGGTACGGGTCACCCTTCAGAGGGTTGAAGGGAAACAAGGATTGGAAAACACTACAATGTTGGGACTGTTTGGCGTCTTCTATTGTTCCACTAGATCCTGGAATGGTGCGGAACCTCTCTCACCGATCGCAGCTTCGAGGAGGTATGTGCCATCATGGACCGCACCGGTGACACGGCGGAACTGCTCGTCGAGCACGCAACCGACTTTAAGATGTGCGAGCTGCTCGACGAGGGCGGCATGGGCATGAACGTTAGTTCGAACTACAGTAGCAGCAACTCGACACGAGCTTTACCGGACACTAATGTGCATACGCTAGCATCAGGTAAGAGCCGTTACCGTTTCGCTCCTTTTGAGCACTCGGCACTGCAATGAGATGCTGATGTTTCTTTGTTCTTGGCTTACCCGCAGAAAGTGAAGCAACGATGGACAAATCGCCCTCTTCGCCGACCAGACGCAAATTGCCTAAAACACCGGTATAAATCTATCAATACGTTATTCCTCTTTTTTCTATCAAGTTGATGTGCGTGTACATGCAGCCAAACCGATAACTTGCAGCGCATTCGATCAGACAAACCCATACTAGCGTACTAGCAAAGAGCGAGCTACAGAAAAAGGAACAAAAATATCAACTACATTATGTAACCGTTACCCGTAGCAAAAGTAGTAGTGCAAAGTAGTAGCGTGTAGTAAGCAGAGGAAGGCAGCAGAACCAACGCACACTCCTGAACACTTGGCATTGTACTCGAGCGAGCAAAAGGTGTAGCAAACAATAAGAACAAACAGGGCTCCAGGGTAGGCGAAACCAATCAACATGCCAAAACCCGACATTTTTCATGGTCAAAACATTCTACGTTTACTGGAGCAATGTAGCGGAATATTTGCAAACTAAGCTATACTAAACAAAAATCAACTTAAAAAAAAAACAAAACGTTCGACTAAGTCCGGAGGATCGGCTCCGCAATACAATTTACTTTCTTGTAGTTAATTGGTATAACTAAACAATGTTGCGCTTTCGAAACACACAATCGGGTCTGCTCTCGACTTTTCTTGTACTGTTTATAGCCCGTATACACGTGATTAGATGAAAAAAGGCAAAGCTAGAAACAATGCGAGAGAGAGGTAGAGAGAAAAAGAGTTCCATATTTTATATTTTGAGTAGCATAAGAACCAACAGAAAATGGGGAAAAGGATACAATAATCTATATATATATATATATATATATATATATACATACTTATATATATAAAAGTATATATACATCAATACTTATACTCAATACATATTATTATAACGAGTAAAGACACACATACACAACACGCACACAACATAAAACATATACAGACACAGCGAGGACATCACGGATACGACGAGGATGTCGAAACAATTGGAGCCAAACAAGTCGTTTTGAGCTTTTAAAACTAATCGTTTATTACCGGACACGGCAACTGACAAAACAGTAAGTAGGTATGTGTTTAGCTAAAGGAAAAGCTGAAAGATCATCCATGAGCAGAAACCTAAATTCACCGACAGATAAGAAGATACACATTCGGACACTAGTTGAACAAGTTGTGGCAAGTGTTTTTCAACTCGCGATTACAACAACAACAACAAGAACAGAAACAACAGCAGAAGTAAGAACAGAGCGACTACATGTAAAACGATGATTTCATTAACAAAAACATACATACACCTATCAAAAGCTGAATAAACTAAAAATATCAATTTTGTGGATAACCTGTTTAGAGCAACGTACGAAAATGATCCAAGATCTAGAAACCTAGGACTATGCCACAGAACAAGCTGGAACAAGCATGTGCCCGGCCCAAGATGCCACACAGCTGTTGCTCGTATTGGATCAGGAGTGTGAAGCGTAGCAGAACAGACAGAACCAAATAAAAGGCACATAACCTAGTAACGGAAGATACGGCAAAGGGCGTAAAAAAAGGAAAAAAGCGCGCAGAAAAGAAAGATATTATTGAGCAGAGAACATAAATATGCAAGGGAAACAATATTTAAAGTATAAAGGATACATAGTTGTCAGTAGCAAATTACAATTAAAAAAACACAAAAATGAAATTCAATCAACCATCATCAGCAGCTGACTCAATGAACAGAACGAAAACAAAACGCTTCTCAGTTGATCGGTACTACCATGTTGAAGATTGAATTGATCTTGTGGAAATTGTGCAAAACATCACCTACACCGATCTAGCCTACATTTAGGCGCAAAAGCTGCAATCCATATGGCAGCGTAACGCTAGCGGGATAAAAGTAACGTCTGAATTTGCCTGTCGGCATTTGTATCGTACCGAGCGGTGAGACAATAGCAAATGCCCCGATAAAAACAACAAAACCCTAGCAGCTGCTGCTGATGGCAGTTGATTTAATTTCATTTCCTTTCTCGACGCCATCTGTATGTTCCGCCGTTGCGTTGTCGTTCTTGTTCTGTTTTTGTATAAAACCCCGTTGCGTACAGAAATGCCGGCAAACCAGAAACAAGCGAGCAAACAAAAACATCTTTACAATTAAATTGTATCCAGTAGGCAAATTAATTGCAGTAGAAAATGTTGTTGTAGTTGTGTTTCTTTTTTCTATCGTTGTCGTTTTAGTTGTTACATACTGTCTTAATCTGCTGTCTTAATTGCAATACCAAAAACATCGTCAAAATAATCGTTAAAGCTCCTCCATCTCATCCTCATCATCTTCCACAACTTTGAGTGGTTCACTCACGCACACACACAAACACATACACACACTGAAGGGATAGAAAATTGTTCTACCAAGTCCTAGGACAATTTGCAATGTCCCTCAATGTGTGTTTTTTAATCTCCAGTTGTTATTTTACACCATTGAATAATTCAGCATTTAAAAATACCAAATAACCATACATTTTACACAAACCACGTGTTGCGCTCATCGCCCAAACCGAAAGGCGGCTCACGATCATCGTGGACAAAGACTTTCGCTGATGAGACAATCGCGCCAGCAGAACAAGGACGAATCACACACACACACCTCGTTTCGTTTCTCATCGTCATTTCACCCCCCCCCTCTTCCACCCCTTTTCTACTGCTCTTACTGCTAATCTGCTTAACGCGCGCGTGCTCTCTCCCACCTGCCGAAGGCGCTTCAGTTGAGCGTGCCGTTGGCGTTTCGATCGTGCGGCAAATTAACCACATGCACATTCTATCCTGCTGTCAGTTGCTAATCGTATTGTTTGTTTGTTTGTATTTTTTTAGACAGATTTTACGTATTATTTTGCCACCACAAACACCACCACCACCTTCAAGAAACCACCATTAGTTGCAGCTGATCGTGCTGAATCTCATATGCGTGCGTGCCTCCTCCCTCTTTATGCTGACATCTAATGCAGGCACAGCGGCGATCGGTCGACCGCCCCGATGAACAGAACCAGGCGACCATGTGATTCGTTCCGGAAAACCCTCCCTCTCCGATACAGGGTGGGAAAGGGGGGAAATGGGAAGGAGGAGAGGATGATAGAGGGATAGGGGAGGGTTGTCGAGATCGGTAGTGAGCACATAGTAGAGCCATGAATGCACCGAAACCCACCCCATATCAAGAGGGTCAGTCGGGTCAGGCGAAAAAGCTCTCGGCTCAAAGGGAGCTCAGTTTTATTGTGGTTTTGGATTTATCGTTTTTTTTTTCTTCTGTTTCTTTCCCGCCTCCAACACTCATGCGATCGTACCATCGTTCGCAGCTTACCTACTGAACCACCTACTCCTCTGCTACTGCTGCAACTCGCACATGCACCGCAGGCTGCCCCACTTTATAGTTCTTATTTAATCACTTACTCTAAATAGTAAACCGAACACGTTCAAATACACACACACTCACGGACACAAACATGCGCACGCACACGTACACATGCACCCGACAGCATTGGAAAGGTATATTGTGGGATGAAATTAGATAATGAACGATGTGTGCTTTTTCCTCCCATCGCTTTATTGTTCTACGTGTGTTGTTTTATTCGTCACCACTACATAACAAACATCCATACAAACACACACACTGTTGTTTCCTATTCTTGTGCATTTGCTTTTCGGTTTTGCTGTATCGGTGTTCTGTTTGTTTTTTGTTGTATTCACCATCCTAACGATGGCCATCACGCCTCAACAAAAAGGCTTTTACCATAAAACCACCCACCCACCCTACACTACAGTTCACTGGAAATCTTAGCTCTATGTTTCACCTGGAATGCCACTCATCCCATGGGCCACCCGCTTTCTATATTGTTTGTTCGTTTGTTTTTCACCCTTTCCGTTTGCCGTTTTCTTTGGAAACGTGTCACACACTGTAACCGTTACTGTGTTGGATTTAAAATTAAAAAAAAAGTTAGTCAAAGGAGCAACCAAATTACCAACAAACCCCTTCACCCCACTCTCCCTTCTATTGCGAGGCTGTATAATGGGGGGAAGGGGGAAGGAGTTCGCCGTTCCTTGCCAATTTGTTTCCTTGTTAGGATTTGCCAATTTGTTTCCTTTTTGCTATTGTTAGGAGTATTCGTTAGTGTGTTGTGTTGATATGTTTGTTCCGTTCTTGTTCCGGCCAGTAACCGGCAGTAACACACATCCGGCACGTGCTGAAATGTCCCCCTGGCCAGCATGCCCTCCCGCACCCACCGATAGACGCGCGTGCATGATGCATTAATAGTACAAGCGAGCGAGGAGACAAACATTGAACCAAACATCAAAGGAAGCGGAGAGAAATAGAGCGAGCGAGATAGTGAGAGATAGAGAGATAGGACGAGAAAGAGAGGGCGATAGTGGAGAGGAAATGTAGGAAAGGACATTTACACCCAGTATACAATCCCACTGCCACCACGCACAAGAACCATGCACACGATGGAAAGATTAATGTTATTCCCCTTCTCTGTTTTTCTTTCCTTCAGGAACAGATAGCAAAGGGCAAGTTAGTGTCCGGTAGGGTTCAGGTGCATGTTTACTATCACGGCGAGCGAAACGAACTTGTCGTTTCGGTGATGGCTGCCGATGACCTGCCGGAGCGCGATGAATCGCTGGGCTATGGCATGTATCCCGAAGCCTATGCGTCGATCAAGTTGCTACCCAAAACGTAATATCAAGCGTTCCATCGAATCAGACACGAGCACGCACACACACACACACATACGCACACACAATTATTACATAAAACATATAAAAACAACAAACAACTTTTTGATGTTCCCACAACAGTCACGCGCACACGTCACACGAGTTGCAATAGAAGCACATGATCATGCGCCTCCATCTTGTTCGGTAGCCGGTTAAACGTGGCCGACAAACAACAACATCATTCGATCGCTCCATTGCACACAACACGCAGACAGGGCACAGAGGGAAAAGGAAAACGAACGCACACACACGCACACACCTAAACCAAGCCCCAACCAGCCACCAACCCACACCCCCCCCCACCCCCCCTACCAAAACACTGCTCCATCGTTGTTTTTGGCAATTTTTCTGTTTCTGTTTTTCCGTTAAGATTTTCATTTCTTTAACGATTGTCTCCACTTACACACCGCCTCTCCACACTCAACCCCTCCCAAACCACGGCTCTCACGATCTCAACGCACTGAAACCGGTTTCTTTCTTACCCCTCCACCTCCCTTTTTCTAGGAACGAATCGCATGTCGCCCAGACCGAAGTGTCCACTCCCTCTCTGAATCCCATTTGGAACGCGACCATTACCTTCCAGGACGTGTTCAGTGACAATCTGTTAGACCGTAAGATAGAGATAGTGCTCTACGATCTGTTGCCCCACTCGGAGCCCATCTTTCTCGGCGAGTGTGCGGTGAAGCTGCAGAAAGCCTGCCTGGACGATGTGGCCGTCTGGTACCGGCTGGAGGATCCGAACCATCTGCGCGGCTCCGGTCCGGTGCCGCCCGCCCGCTCCCGGCGCCGCTCGACCACCGGCTCCCAGAGCTCGATCGACGAAAGTTCCGCCTCGTTCGGCCGGTACGGCAGCACCGACGGCACGCGCTTTCAGCGCTCGATCTCGGACGATGTCGACAGCCTGGACGAGGGCCGGTACCTGCTGCATCCGAACTGGTCCGTTTCCGGGAGCCGGCGCGGCTCGACCCAGTCCGAGATACAGATGCAAACGCTCGAGGTGCACCAGGTCGGGAAGGATTACTCGAAATCGTTGCCCGGGTCGCGCCGATCCTCCTTTCAGGACTCGAAGGATCAGCTGGCGGTTGGGCCGGCGCCGCACAGCTCGCGCCGCTACTCGACCGGCCGCACCGGGCCGGGAGCGGGAGGCGGCACGGCCGGTGGGCGCGATGCGCCGCTAACCGAGCGAAAGCTCTCGTTTGGCGGCACGATCGGCGGGATCGGTAGCGGGGGAGGATCGCGGACTGAATTTATGCGCACCATGAGCCTTTCGCGCGAGCTTGACATGAAGAATCGTAAAAAGAAGCGCCTGTTTTCGTAAGGAAAACGGAAACCCGCAACGCAACGAAACACGTGACACGAAGATGAAAACGGCACGAACGAACATGATACCAGAAGCACAATCAAGCAAAGCGCTCCACCATGTGACAGTGATCGTACTGTTGGTGGTTGCGGTGCTGCCAACACACACATACACACAAATGGTTTTGAAACTTAGACAATGATGACGATGACGATGAGAACGATGATGATGATGATGATGATGATGATGATGAAGATGTTAACGATATCCACACAAAGCATAGGTAACGGTAAAGTGTAAGTTGACGGAGCCGATGTCCTGCGGTAGCTATGTAACGACACACCAAAGCGAGAATGGGATTGGACGCGGCATCTGGTGGAACCGTAGCCAATGATCAACGGTATAAAGAGGGCATATGCAGGCGCACAGGTGGCTACATTATACACATTCATCATCCTTCTCGTTTATAGGGGCATGTTTTTGCCGTGCGACTATGTCTGCACGATCCGTTTTACAAGATTATATACATATTATATATCATGTTTTGTGTAGCAAATATTTCAAAAGTTTACAGAATATCACTTTCAACACATGTTACTTGCATAGGAGAACGAAAAACGAAATAAACTATAATTCTGGTATATTAAACCTTTACAGATGCAATCGTGTTTCTTTTTCTTTTTTCGACCGTAACGAAACAAACCGAACTAAGCGGCATGACCGGGAGCCAGCTCGGATCAGGAGTTTACTGCGTCGATGAAGTATGAATGTTTCTTTCAAAACTAATTATTTACGCATGCAACTGCATAGATACAAAGAAGGAACGGCACCCCAGATTACCACATAAATCTTTATCCTTTATCTTGAACTGGAATGATTGCACATTTATTTTGAACACAGTACAACGTAATCCGTTAGCCAGTAGAACGACTGGCGCAAGTCACCTTCACACAGGTATGGCGCTTTGGTCCATGTCCGTATCTTGAATCCGACCGCCTGCAGCACGTCGAAGAACATTTCTAGTTCCTCCTCGACCGTGAGCCGCTTCTCTGGTGGCCACGGTTCCAGCAACGTTCTTAACGGTAAATGGCTGGAATCTAGTAATTGATCAAGATAACCACGCTCATATAATAACTCTTTAATATATTGGGTTATGTTTAAAAAAATATATACTGTACGTGTTCAAACAACAAACAGCAACAGTAACGAACGAAAAACTTAAAACGAATAATTTAACTAATGACGTAAGGATGAAAAATAATGCATTTGTGCGCCCTCTCCGCGAAGAAAACATAACTGTATCTAAATGAGAAGAATTCAACAACTTGTACTTACTTTTCTCCACATAGTGGCTGTATGGCAACACCAGCGCTATTAATGCGAATCCCGTCTGATCTAACGATTCGTAAATATCACTAAGCATAACATGTGGATCGAAGCATCGATCCAGCACGTTAAAACATACGATGAGATCTGCTTGATGAATTTGGTTTAAATTCTCCAGCACACTGTAAATGAAACGTCGTTAGTATTTCATTCTCATCCCTAAACAGATAAGTCAGTGCTCTTACATGAAATTCTTCTCGTTTAGTCGGTTCCTCATCGTCCAGCTGGATTCTGTGGCGTAGGTCGTTACCTGCCAGTTGCGTTTCTGCTGCAGCGTATGCACCAAGCGTAACGTTACCTCTCCATCACCAGCGCCGATGTCACATACGCTAAGCTAAGGTGGGATGAGAAAGATAGAGCACCAAAGATTGAAGCGTTAAACAGTGCACCGTTGAAACGAGCCGAGCCTTCCTCTTACACCTACCGCTGATTGCCTTTCGCGATGCTGGAAAAAGCCTCCAGCCGTGAGAAACTGGTCGAACTGCATTTCGGAAAGTATAAACATCGATCCGCGCTTGAGGAAACCATTGATGTCGGTCTGGGTCATGAACATGTTGAGAAACAGTTTCGCTACCTCGTGGCACAGCTGCAACCAGAACCGGCCGGACGTTTTCTTCGACCGTTCCAACCACTCGAGAGTTAGCTCGTCTGGGCCGTTTAGGTGATGGTAAAGGCTACCATACTTTCGGGGCAGTTTGCCCATAGTATACCACTGAAACATAAAAAAATGAATAGATAAATTAATAAATGTTGCAATTGCAGGTAAATACAGCCAACAATGGAGAGTTGCTAAAATGATTGCCCTCACGTACGTGACCGATCTCACCCCACCGATACTCCGTTATCTTGAGTGGGCGATTAAAATGAATCAAAGTATCCACAGTTTCTAATCGATTATCGACACTTGTTGCCCGCCCGCTTGTGCTTGTGTGGGCTGTGCACAATCGAACATAAACTAAAACGCTCTTTCCTTTGATTGCTTCCGATGCTTCCTCCCTCCCATTAACGCCATCCCATCATCCAAGGGCTCTTACCGTGGTCATATCGATCTGCTGGATAACATCGTCGTTATGTAGCCGATCGAAAAATACTTTCGCTATCGCTCCCCGGGGACGGTAATTCGACATAATGCTGCAAAGGTGGTAACAAAAAAAATGAAGCTAGTTGAAAAGTTCTCTAACATACTGTACTCTCGCAATAACACAAGGCGACAACAAACGCAACACGTTACTCCACGTACACCGAAAAAACGAACAGAGCAAGAATGGTTAGGGGGAGCATGCTTGCTTAATTATTGCTTCACTTAAACAAATCAAACAAGCTCCATGTACATCTCGTATGCACTGATTGTTGTTGCTTCCGCTGCTGCTGTTCTAATTGTGGCCGTGGTATTGCTTAGCGCGTGCCAATGAAGTGTTATTGCTCGAGGGTTCTTTATCTTTCCACTCACCTGCGGTTGCGAGATTAGGATTGAAGTTTGATTAGTCTGCTCTTTTTTGTCCAGCTATGCTGCCTTCATGCACACGGTCGCGTAGTGAGAGCAATGAGGCCAGAATTATGCGATCAAACACACCGACCGCAGGACTAGTTAGTGTGTACGGTTAAACACTTTGGCTAAACGCGACACCTCCACCGCCAGCAATTATTGTCTTCTGTCCGCAAGCACAGCAACGGCAACGGGCGTGGTAACCGACAAATACAGGGGGAAAATGTTTTTCTCTGAAGCCAAGGGTTTTCTTCGGTGCATCGTTCGCGGCGTACACATCACCCCACCTGCCACCCCGCCCAAACAGACAAAAACAACTACAGTTGTCAGCGGTGCGAGTTTTGCAGAGGATTTGCAGGTATCATCCCTTGCTTCGAACAGAACCTGATACGGGTACGTAAGGTTTAGTTGGTGTACGAAACGAAAAGCTTGACCCACATCGCGATGCAACTCTTGTCGGTGGATCAGCGCAGCATCACGGGACGATTCCGAAAACACGGCTTGCCTGAAAGGATGTACGGGGAGCGTTCCGATCGACGAACTAGCGAGTATATACCGACGCGTTGACAGCTGTTCAAATTAGCAAACGATTAGCAACATTAAACTGTTGTTCGCGCAATTTAGCATCTGTTGAATTGGGAATAGTAACAAGAGAATGATGAGAGTGACAATTTTATTGCAATTTTTTGTCTCTTTTTAGCTGCGTTGCGATCAGCGCTGTACAATAAGCCATTCTCGTTCTTTTACATTTGTTCTACAGTAAAGTTAAATATAAAGATCGAGGAGTGAATAAAAGTCATCATAAGAATCCGTAACAAGCGGCTGTGGATGTGGATCATTAACTCTAAGCTGGATCAATTATTTAGTTGAAAAGTGTGTATTCTAATCAATATTTAATTATATTTGTCGTAATAGACTACACTTTAAAACCTCTAAATAACTAGGTAAACTGGTAAGACACGTGTAACAACCGTAATGGCATTAGGACCACAATGAATCACCAACATAGAATCTTTCTCATTTACGAACACTTATTCTGACAGCTGCTTCCTCTTCTTTGGCTCAACACCCGGGATGCACGGGATGTTAAAGTCGACGGCCGACGAAGGGTCCCGATGAGTCCTTCCGAGCACCACAGGAACACACCAGCCAATAGGCTTACGAAATAGGTTTCATTTTGTTACGTCGCAGCAGATTGTACCTGCCCCAAACTAAATATCGATACGACACCAATGGTACATAGTAAGCGCGAGCAAATGATGCTGACTCTTCGGCCTGCACGAACTCGACGCTACTAGCGATAGACCACGTCTTCCTGTCGACGGAATAGTTTGGTTCCGCGCTGAGCTCGTCGTAAAACGCGCCCTTGTCGAAATCTACCAGATAATCGCACCGGCTCAGCTCGAACAGCATGTGCGGATGGCCCATGTTCTGGTCGTTGAAGTAATCGTGCACAATTTGCGTGCCGTTTTGAGTTTCGTCATAGTATGCCGGCAGCATGCCGGTGAAGCTGGACTCAACAAACCGGACCCGATAGTTCGGGGGCAAGAAAAAGTTCCCGGGAAACCGATGCCACTCTTTGCCGTAGCATACGCTCAATTCCTTATCGGTTGGAGGCAGGTCACTCAGCACGCTCATCGGTGCACGGTAGTACATGGACGTGGCCAGCATTCGCGATACACCTAGGCAGAGTGCCACTGTCAGGACGGCGAAACCCATTAGACGATTCGGAAAGGAGGAGCGTCCTGCACCAAGGATGCGTCGCATGTGGGAAAACAATTGATCCAATAGCAGTGCTGTTCCGAGTGCAAATAAGGGATAGACGGGGAAAATGAATCTGTAAAAAAAAGACAGATATTAAAAGCGATGAACGTGATAAAAACCCAATAATACCGTTGTTTACGAACCGTTCTTCTTTGTGCGGTTGTATGGCAAACACAAAAAGCCATAAATAGAGAGGTGACATCAACCATAGGCCTTGCATCGGTGAGAGTCGATTTTTCGTGTTCCTTACACCAAGACATGCAGCGGTCAGTACCACCAACGGATATGACAGGCTGAGCATAAGCGTAATATTGTGGTTTAGAAACAGATTTTTCACGTAGAACATTATAGGCTCTACGCCGTACAAATCAGGTCCGTGGGAGGTAAACACGTTATAGCGGATTATGTTTAACGCGGCGACCGTAAATGTTCCAAAGTAAAGGCTATCGATGAGCACTATCGGCACACCGTACATGGCACCAAAGAGTAGGGCATTTTTAAAGAAATCCAAAATCTTTCTTTTTCTAAAAAGCATCTCGAGTACGAAGGGAACGGCCACTATAACAGCGAAAGGCCAACCTGAGTGTAAAAAAGGATTAGTACGTTTCCAACAGTTCTGAAAGCTGGAGGTGTTAAGAATCGGCCACATACCAATCAGTCCGGAAAATGCTGTTACCGCAATAGCCGTTCGCGAATCTTCATTCAGCCACGCAGCCATCGTTGCTAGGGTAATGTACATGGAAAAACTGCTGGGCAACAGCGCAGCGCTAGAGATAAACATTCCGGCACTGGTAAGCTGGAAAAGCAGCCACAGACTAGCCACACCGCCGCCACATTTCCGTCCCAAAATCCTAACCGTGATAAAACAATAAAAAAGGAGAAAAAGAATCAATTAACTGCATTACTAAGAATTAACTTTCATTGTGTGTAAGTATGATTACCTGTACAGGCGGTACTCGAGCAAGGCACAAGTTACAGCCAGTAGACACCGTACGACGTAGAAAATAAGAACACCATTATCAGTCACCAGCTGCAACACTTTCGCCGGCAGCCCGTGTAGCCATAGGTAGCTGTAGGACCGCAAGGCAAATTCGGGACTGTATTCCCATGTTTGAAAACCTTTGCCCTTAAGCAGATAGTGCAACGGCTCCCAGTAATTGTACGTCTCGTCGCAATCGGAAATTATCGAATACAGGGCGGACTGGAGACGCACTACTACAAGCGATAACACGACGACCGCGTTGCTTTTAAGCGCGGACATAATTCCGAGCACCCAAAAACACTGCGAAAACTTAATTCCAGCTATTTACTGTCTACCGATGAGCAGCCCCCTTTGCTAGCCGGAATGCCAGCTGCGTGAAATTGTGTGTACAGTTTGTTGTCAGTCGCGGTTGACGTTTGTATAATAGATAAACAAAACAAACAGCCCAACAAACAGGAGAGGAAATTACTTTAATGCGCTGAACTTTTCACATTCCCAATAATCTCACGAACTATTTTCATTCAACGTAGGAAAATGGCTCAAAAGCTTGAAAAACGCATTCACATTGAAAAAATGTCATCCAGGCTACTATGCGCGGGCTTTCAGTTTCGTACCATTGTCAGCGCTTCCCAACTCATTAAACCTTTGTGCACTACACGGTAAGTTCCGCGTATTTTTTATGAAAATTTTCAATTTATTGCAATGTACAGCGGTCTATTTGTAGTTCAAGTTGGGGTATCTGATTTAAATTTAAAATGTAACTGGAACATATTGCTATCTAACATAGTAGGTACATCGGTACACACCATATTTATTCAGTTACACATTACAGTCGGTCCCCGAGATACAGGGTTAATGGGGACTGAAAACGGCCGCAAAATACCGCGTATCTCAAATTTCCGCATAAGTCGAATTTCACGGTTTCCAGCCAAAATATCATTTATTTTCGTGTAATGTTGCTTGGCGTGATAAGTTTAAGCTAACAAATAGTTATTAGATATAATTCTCACTGTACAGGCGGTCCCCGAGATACACGGTACCTCTTATACGCGGTTTCGGAGATACGCGGTTTTCCAAATTTGACAGTTCTTTGAGCAAATTGTACTGATTTGACACATCCATTGTGAAATACCAAATAATTTCCGTATTAAATGAATGTAAAATACTATTTAAAAAGGTTTAAAATTGTTCAATTCAGTAGAAACATATCAAATAATCGGGGACTGCCTGTACATAACAATTTCAAACCTTCTTTGGCCGGTCCGTTGTACAGTCTTCAATTCGTACGACTGAAAACATGCGCGTCATGGGTTCAAGCCTCGAACAGACCGTGTCCTCATACGTGTAGGACTGACTCTCTTTCTAAGGGTAATCAAAAAGGTGACTGAAAGCGAAGACCACTAGAGGTACAGGGCAGGTCTTGGCCGAGAACGGTTGTTGTGCCAAAGAAGAAGAAGAAACCTTATTGAAACAATTATAAAGTTCGACCAGAAGAGAATTTATTTTCATTTGACAGTTGATATGTCAAATCAGTACAATTTGCACAAGAAACTGTCAAATTTATAAAACCGCGCTTCTCCGAATCCTCGTATACGAGGTACTGTACATACAGAGGTACAGGCTTTCGACACTTATTCAGTACGAACTGACAACTGTTCCACGGGACCGCCCTCATTCTCATATGGACTATTTCTCTTATCTCGGTGTAATATAAAATGAGTCGCTGGTTCTTACAAGATCGTACGTGGCTCGACTGCCCTTTAGATCATCTCCCACATAAAAGACTGATTATCTCATCATTTAAGGGTTTATGCGTATGCCTTCAGTTTTACGTAGCGAAGGCTCGGTTCTTACGGTTCTTGTACACATGACGGCTATGTTGCTATGTCGTACGTATGGACGACGGTACTATCGACACCTGCTTAATGCGATTATATATTTTAACTAAATTGAAACATTCTAAAGCACAGACTGCTAATTTCTGCTTACAACAATATAGTCAGTGAGATGGGAATACAACCACGCAGGGGCGGATTAAGTACTACGCAAACTAAGCGCTACAATTGGAAAGGAAGCTATAACTTCTATCCATTAGCATATGTGTATCAATCTGCAAATGGCTACTGACTGACTACCTGGAAATGCACAACCAGTTCTATTAATATGATTCAAATCTTTCCCATCGGTTACCATAAATTCACCATTAAGCTTCGATACCACATCAACACAAATTGGTGTCCCACTTAGACTGTCGTCTGAATCGAACGTTACCCCATTTTGCCCAAACAATCAAATCTAGGATTCTGCTTTTCATAACCCTGCCTAACGATTCGAGCATATTCTAATCGCCAATGTCAAAGAGATCGCGAACGCGCAACTACCGCCACTCATCCATGCCCGGTAGATACGACCCGACATATCACAGAATTCAATGTCACAAGCAACTGGTATGTTCGATTCCTACCATCCTCGCTGCCAGTTGCAAATATTTGTCACCCTCGAGCGAATCTCTTGCTGGGTGGGGAGTGCCAATGATACACAGACATGCCCGATATGACACGATTGCATAAGGCAACAGCGCAAAACGTGCTGAATATACTTGTTGCATCCGGATTTGAAATGTGGGATCCTCCAAGTCTGAGAATCTACAGACACTTGTTTGCAGTCTCATTTTCGACTGGACAGCACGAGAAATAGCTTGTTGATAGCTGGTAGAACAACACAAGAAGAAGATTATGCAAACGAACAGTTGATCTCCATTATGTTGAGCGTTTGATCTTTTCCCGTCCACTGAATGGTTTGGTACAAAGTTCAAGATGTGGTTGACATCAGCTTCGGGAATGGAACAACGCAAACGCCACGGAAATGCTGACGTCCCAATGTTTCGTGACGTACAGCCACACGATGATGTGGTCAAAATTTGTCTGCCCGTCAGACAAAGTATATCACCCGATCAAAGTCCGCGCCGTATGGTGGATTACGTGCGTGCGTGCGCAATGACACGATTCTAATGAGGGTGGACATTGGGAGAAAGGGAAGAAAAAACCAATGTGAAATGTATGATCACACATTACACGCGTTTCATTCAATTTTGCCCGCGTCTCAGCACCTCTATCTTAAACCAAATAATTGGTTAATTTTAAGTTAACTTTCATTCGGTCAGATTACTTAAGCACGTTGGATCCTTTCGTTGGGACGCGAAGACGTGCATCATCCATGGCAGATTGACACCATTTGCCCGCCAATGCGATACTCCCCAGCGTCCGTCTACAGGTGATCCTCACTTCATTCGTCACCTCCCACTATAGGCCACCGCCTGGGAGATGAAAACGAAAGAAATGTAAGCTTAACTTACAATCCTTCTTCGTGTACTATACCCTACGTGCACTTAGCCATGTCCCAAACTAGGACGGCCAAAAGCCGTGGTTCGGGATTCAAACCTCTAATGCCCATGTGGTTGGTTCCCTTCGTATGCTTCGCAATGCGATCGCAACCGATACTGGCAAAGGGTAGCGAAAGGGCCTTTTGGGCGTTTGAAGTGGTGGATACAATTGGCCGGAGCAGTGCGCTCGGCTTTGTTGCAAAATCAAACATTCAACCCCATCTCTGCCATCAACACCCCACACCAGACGGTGCGGCATAATTTTACGTCTCGACACACGTCTCGATTTGGGCGTCATTGTAACAGGGGTACGGTACTTGAACTGCGAACACTAATGAATGCTCTGTGCGCTGTACGAATCGAATCGTACCACGCGGCCTGAAAGACCCTCCTTACGGTCGCGTCACTCCAATCTGCTCGCGCCTCATCGGCAGCAAATGTGGGTACATGCGTCGACCAACCGCCCCGAGGGCTTATCGACGTAATGCCTTTTTACGAATACGAATCATCCATCAGACGGCACCGTGCGACAACGCCATCATCTGCACTGATCTAAGGTCATCCACCGAACTGGGAAGTTCTTACACATGTCAATCGCAGCACTGCCACAACCACTCCGATAAGTGGCACTATCTTAAAGCCGCGTCCCCATTTACCAGCGTTTCCTTGCCATCGTGGCTCGGGGAGATAAAAACAGGATCAACTGCCCCGAACACACTGGAAGCTTCTTCAGCGGTAAAACAAAACATCCAGCACCTCTTCCTGTTTCGCGCATCGAGGCCAATCCCCCGCCTTGCCATTTTCTAAGTGATGTTCCAATTTCTTCCCACTACTGCGTAAAGTATGTGAGTGAAACGACGCAGTTACCCTCAATCGGCGCACATGATAACGCAGCTTTTAGTTGGGACCAACGTTTGGTGGGTGCGTTTTTGTTTTGTCTGCAAGCACACCGGTTGGACCGATCCTGCAGGAGGAAAGAATAATAAATAGTGCGATTTGATTTGATTGATGAGGGTTTTGTGGTTGTGGTAGAATATTGTGTACTCATGGATGGTAATGAGATCGCGCGGATGGTCGGTTTTAGGGTGACGTACGAGCGGACACTACAACGGCACTACGGCGCGCTTTGGACAAGGGAGGTAATGTTCATCCGCGTTTGGCATTGATGGGTAAATAATTGAAATTGTTGAATAAACAGTGAAACGCACGTTCGGTTTTTGCTGGTACCGCTGGTTCCGGACATATTGTTAAAGCTTGTACTATGCGGTACTGTAACCACTGTAATAGTTACAGGGTTTTCCAGTCCAATACACAACTGTCCACTTGTTTATAACAATCGTCTTTTTAGATAGACACCACTGTCTACTACTGACGTGTGTTCAATTCATGTGAGCTACACTGTCCAGTTTAATGACTCCAATTATTTAATTGTCATCTTCGATTGCACAACTGTCATATTCGGGACAGTTTGTGCCACTATTTGTTGTAAACAAGTGAACAGCAGTTTGTTGGACTGGTAAACCCTGTAACATATTTCTTTAGGTTTTTTACTATTGTACCGTTGATACGTATCAAATATTTGTAAACAAAATTGGGTTTGATTGAAAGGTAAAAAAAACAGTAGATTGAATTAAAAAATCGGACATATACATTTCATTCTTTTCCATTTATGCTTACATAGGAAATAGTTAACTACCTACTACTGTATCACAAATATTAAAGCACAAAATAGTGCTGGGCATTCTAAATTGATTTTTTTTTAAATTGAAGTGAGAAAATCGTATCAAGGTATGGGTAAACCAACTCCATGTAACTTTCAATGTTGCTCAACTCATCTCAAACGCTGGTTGGTAGTTTTTAAACTATTTTGAATTACCTCTGTTACGTACGATTGGGTGTAACGGTTGTTATATACATACAATGAACCTTAGCATTTCCTTGAAAATTGTATTATCCTTTTTCTTTCAAAGTAAAGATCCACATGTAATGCAAAAATAGTAGTATATCATAAGGTTAATAATTGTCTAATCCTATGATATTGTTTGGAACAAACATGAAATGTTAAGTACTCCCGTATAGCATAGATCGTAAGGCGAGTAAGCACAAGAAGAGAAGTAAGTCCCCTAAAAGTAACCCATTTAAAGTTTCACCCTACAAACAATATGCCTGTAATGGATATCATTAAAAGACACTGTATGTGCTTGAAATCTTTTTTATTTAATTTAATTCTCTTTTCTTCATCATAATCAATTTCAACTCAAGCCACAATACAGTAACGTCACAGCGATTGCATTTTATCGTGATTTTTTCAGATGACTTTGCATTATCAAGTGCATATGGTTGCATATGGTAGAACAATGATCCCACAGGAAGCGTCTCGATTCGTTGTATAAATAATCATTAAATCTTACGCATTTCCTGTACCTTCCTAATCGATTTTTTTTTAAACTGATCCCTCAACATGATAGAAACAAAAATAAACATTCCAGAAATATCGCATTAAACCTTCAATTTCATGCGACCATTACGGTGTCCCAACCTTGCTATGCGTAGTACATTTTTGAGTTAATGTTTTTTTCTGTATTTTCTTTTCCAAAGCATAAACCTTGCGTCAGGGTCAGCAGATCAGGCTATCACTTTAAGCTCCATGTGCTCTGGAGGTTGTCGATGCGCAGTGGCACCGCGGTACGTTCGATCGCTCGAGGTTCACGTTAGCGTTAATCAAGTGCTGTGCTACTAACACAAACACTAAACAAACGATCACATCAATTAGCTGACCAGAGCGCCGAACGTGGCAAGGGAAGCTTGGAAGGGAGGTGCGGCAACAGAAACACACTCAAACAACCCTGCCAAATCAAGCCATCGAGCCAGCTTCCGTGGCTGGTGGTGTCAACTCTACCGATCACCGTGACGAATACGACGATGGTCAAGGTTAGTCCCCGGGCGGCCTCCTCACATAGTGCGCGGGAAGATGCTACCGTTTTGCAAGGATAATTATCGATCCTGCGTTGCGCGCTAATTAAAAATTCGGCCATTTGTGACCCACCAGTTGCCCAGATTCGTCACACAGCATTTGCTGCTGAGGTAGTCCGCCCCGGAGCAGTGAGCCGGATCTGCTAACGAAATTCTAGTAAATATTGGCAGCACATCTGTTATTCTGCAGCAAATAGACGCCTCCGTTTGCGTCACTTGACATTTTCCTCACACCTTTAACCGATGACGGCACATTCTTCCAATTAAAGGCGCAATTTAAGAATGCAACCTTAGATCCGTTGCAGCACAAAACGTTACACTATAGGGTGAGGGCGCTTCACAGTCAGCAATGTAGCCGAGCCACACCATTCAAGATGCTGCCTGGACGAATGTGTACATGCCGTCACAAACTCTGCCGTGTGCTAATCGATTCTCGATTCGAGTCGAGTCGTGCAAGAAAGTAATACCACCTTCCGCTCGCGATTATTATCGCAAGACAATTAGAGTCCACACCACCCAACACAATAGTGGCCACGATCACGATCGCGCAATGTGATTCACCGCGCGAGCGAACACGCCGGGAAAAGCCAACCGTGCCTAGCGCGTGAGAGACAACGCCCCTGCGACGGAGTGGGTTGTGTGTAAAAGTTTCCATCCAAAACCCAACCGAGCTTGATGATCAAGGATCGGTGGACCAGACCGCAACCCAAGGGCGGTGCATGGGGAAAGCGGAATGTTAGGGCGTTGTAATAAAGTGGCAATAAAGAGTTTACAGCAATAGGAAAGAAACCGGCATCCAATTGGCTGGCAATGGTTCTCGTCCTCTGTGGACACTCATTACATTCACCTTGACACTACATACGGTCCAAGTGAGATGAAGAAAACCAACCTCGAACGTAGTATATCGCTTTTAGATCGATACATTTGACCGTTCGCCACGCTGCAGCTTGTTTTCGTTCCGTTTGAGATGAGTTTCACCTTCTTATCAGACGTGCGACTATCGTGCGAGACTCTTTGTTGCCATGCTAACAAAATTTCCCCATGAGTGTGGCGGGGTTATTATTCCGTTAGATGAATATTTAGAATGGTCGTTTTCATTCCCAAAAGATAGAGAGTGAGGGAAACAAAGCGAGCTCGATGTGGGAAACATTTTGCATCAATAATACAGTCTGCGGCAGTTTTCATTCCACCAGCCTAAACTCACTGGTCTGGTGTTTGTCTCGCGAACGAAATAGAAACTAAACCAGTCGGAGCGAGATTTCATTAATGCCATCTGCCTGCCCGCGAAATACTTTCTTGTGACGCAGACAAACACAAAATTTCGATAGAGCATATCGCGTTCCGGATGCTAATGAGGAGCAGCATCAGCCACCTCAGCATAGTCATCACCCACCGACACTCACACACACACACGAACAGGCCAC
Source organism: Anopheles merus (assembly GCF_017562075.2). NCBI lineage: Eukaryota > Metazoa > Arthropoda > Insecta > Diptera > Culicidae > Anopheles > Anopheles merus. The sequence goes on along the minus strand of NC_054082.1, from coordinate 39,922,463 downwards.
GCCAGGCCACTCCAGCGCAGAATTCAGCTTCCCGTTCACGTTTACGGTTACGTCGCCTTGAGAATGATCGCGAAATTTCCACCATCCCCCTTTTCTGATCCCGTCCTTATTCGGCAGATGCTGCGCGTTTGTTGGCTGTTCTTGAATAGTGTCCACCATGTATGCCAGAGGAGAACCCAGTGATGCTTCCCAAAAAAATACCAAAATAAAGTAACGCTTGCCCGCTTGCTACAGACCGCAAAAGGGAAAAACGCGATGTCTCTTTCGGCTGGGCGGCAGCTCGGTACATTGACACACCTGAGCGATTCTTCTGGCTGTTCCCTACCGGATCTGCCGGGGCTGGCAGGCAGGAGAATATGCTAATCGCTCGGTCTCGCTGTTGCTTATGCTTCGCAGCATTACAGCGAGCTGAGATTTTGCACCCGAAAAACCAGTCTTGGACCCAAAGTAAAAAGGGCAGCTAATGCGGTGCTGCGTTCGGCGATGTCCGTTTGGGATATTTTTAAACAATTTTATAGGACTGGTTGTGACACGTGCCAACAACTTGGAATGCTTGTGTTCTGCAAAAAAAGAACCCCTATCGATATTCTGAGTGGGTGGAGAAGGAAAAGCAAAGCAGTGAAGAATTTTTATAACCCCTCGTAGAGTTATACAGGAAACTATTCCACAATTGAAAGGGATTCGTTCTTGTTTTTTTGGTTCCACTAGCACCATTTTGATTCAGAATCAATTCACTTCTCGTTTTCCATCAACTTAGTTAGTTAGTGCCCATCAACTAGCGACAGCAAATCGTACCACCGTCGCTTTCGTACCTTTAATTTGTTAATTTATTTCACCAGTTTTCCATTCGATCTCTTGGGTGCACCCCAGTTCATGCCCCAGTTACCTTGGCTCAATGCCGTTCAGATTAGCCAACAAGATTCAAAACCGCTCCGAAACGCTTCTTAAGCTTGCTCCGTTCGGTAGAGGGGGTAGGGTAGGGAGGTATACCATCTTCGACTCAGTCTTGTGCATTTCGCACAGCTCCATGCAACCGAACCGAACCGAACTCTTGTTGAAGGGCATCGCAGGCGCGAGGGACATCGGACGGACAAATCCTGCTTCCAAAAGGGGCCAAGTTTAACAAGGTAAAGTTTTGCGACCGGTGCAGACTTGCCGGTGCGCTCGTACCTAGTAGGATGGGAGACTTCAACGCAACGCAAACGACATTTGCGCGACACACGGGTTGCAGTTGTTGCGTCAAACCGGCATTTAATCTATACTACCTACGGGAGTGCAACAGCAACAGCGAGATCGAAAAGCTAGCGTAAGGCAAGGAGAGAGATAGAGAGAGAAAGCAAGATGCAAATTGGCGATGGGTGGTGCATCTTTGTAGTGCATCGTTCGATGCCGGGGAGAAAAACTGGTTAGGCAAGTAGTGGCTGTCACCGTGCCCGGGCCAAGCGTGTGCACTTGACCAACAATCTGCCGCTGGCCCGTTGGACACCTCCACAAAGGCACCCATGCAACCTTCTGCTTTGGATAGAGCTGCTACGGTGTGTAGCTGCATGCAGAGGATCGAAGGCAGAGCTACGCGCATAATCACACTGCCAAGATCATCCACCAACGGCGAGCGTCTGTAACTAAGGCTCAGTGCACTGGACTCAGAATGTTTCTTTCTTCCCAGAGCTAAGCGGGCCTCACAATGCATTCAAACCACCATTGCAAGATTATCAATAACATCCAATCGTCATCATGGTGGTTTGGAAGATTATCTGTTGAAAACCCTACCGTAGCTCTGCGCTGGAATTTCCGTCCCTGAGCCAACACACTACAGAACAAAAATTCGCCTTTTGGCACAAAAACAAGCTTTGTCTAGAGCAGCGCGTAGTGTGTTCCCCTAGGTTCGGAACCGGCTTTTCGCTTTGTGTAGCTCCCGATCGTGTCGTATCTTCCCACCCAAACGCCCTCCCAGAGCAGATAAAACAGAACAAAATGAGGCTGTGCTACTCTGTGCGCTGGTGGTAGTACTAATACCTGGTGTAGTAGTAAAGGGGAGGTTTGCCGATTCCACAATGCGTCCAGTGATTCGCTGTGGAAGCGCCTAGTATCCATCTCGGTTCGGTACACACACACACACACACACACACACACACCCTTTTGTACGATCGCGACTCGCTTGTTCGTTGTTGCTGCCGACGCCACGAGCGCCAATCTCACGACGATTGGGTAGTGGGAAAGCAGGCGGAACGCGTCCCGGTGCCGCGCTGTGGAGCGGTCCGATTGCGAGGAGTGGGGTCGATATATAAAACAACGATGTCGCGATCGCCGAAAACTCATTTCGCTCGTACCAGTCGCTTGTGCCTCACGACGGACGCACCGGACCGCAGGGCGAAAAGGTGCTCGGCCTCCAGGATATTGGCGTATGGTCCCATGCAATTGGGCCTTTCTACATGTGTGTGTGTACGGGTGTGCTAGTGAGGGGTCGTGTAACTGAATTAATGTGCATCTGTGTCTATGTGTCTGTGCCCGACGGTGTGTGAGAGCAGTTTTACCATAAGTGGGTGTAGTGGGCAAGCAGGATAACACTGCAAGGACTTCTGTTGAATCCCATCATTTCGTTGCTCCAGTGTAGTTCGCATTTTCGGGCGGCTTTTCATACCACATTACAACCATTCCCATCAAAATCACCGTGCCCACCCCGTGCTAGGGCATCGAGGACGGTTTGCCAGTGCTTTTGTCTGCTGCATCAGCATTACGTGTCGCGAACGCCGCCGGGCTGGTGAATAAACTTAGTGTGGCTAGCGGATTTTAACCAAACTAAGCGGAACAACGGTGTGTGTGTGTCTGTGTGTGTGAAAACTGGATACCTGTGTGTTAATACAGAAAACGGGGCCGATTTGACAGCGTCTGTGTCTCCGACCGGTCAGCATCGTTTGGCGAAGTGTGGCAAGTGTCGGCAGAAAGGGATTTGTTTTTCCCCAAAAAAAATTGGTTTTACTCTTCTTCTTCCTGCACCACCGCCAGTGGCTGCACTTTTTCGCTCGACGCCCGCTCGAGGGAGACTGTGGCGCTCTGTTCAGTGCCAGTAGTTTATTAGAAAGGTAAGTCCCACTTTTCTAGGACCCCACCATATTAGCCTACGCGCTTATGTGTTATAAATGTGAAGTAACTGAGTGAGTGGTATGTTTTGCTTTCTTTTTTTTTGTTTTTTTTTTTGGGAGACATTTTTATTTCGATCTACATTCAAAATATCATTTTTGTACACCTGTTAATATTAGAGGTTATTGTTTTTGAGCACGTTTATTGGGCTAAAAGTCGATTTTTGAATTTAAGTGTCGTCTCCCAAGTTCGTGAATGATCGGTAGTGACCAAAGCGTCCCGGAGCAAACAAAAAAAAATACCGAAGGTATGTTTATTTCACCTAGCTCGAACCGGTTTCACGTCACGGAATGTCCCGCGTTCGGAGACCGGTGGGATGCTTTACCACAGCCCCGGGTCCAACCGACACAACCGCGGTGTTCCGGCAACACGCGGCAAAAACAAACCTCGCCAGCCGATCGTTACGCAGCGATCCCATTCAAACGGCCCGGGTCTTACGGTGCGGTCTTACATAAGCGAAATTCGGTCAAAATCTGACTACCCCCGGACACCGTTCGGGATTGGCACGGCGTCCACTGAGCTCGGTGTAGAGTGCGGCCATCTTTTGGCCTGATACTTTCATCCCAGCAGCGATGATCGTTCACCAGCCTTCACCTCGTCAACCGATACCGTCACGGGTGCGGTTTCTCGCCGAGCCCATCATGCGTCATCGTGCCTTTTTGGTTAATTTATTTTAATTTTCCGAGGCCTAACGTATCTTCGCGGCACGAACCGCGTGGAAATGATACGTCGGCCCGATTGCATCAACGCGGCTCGGTACGGTGAGATTAAAATTCACCAAAAAGCCCCCCGAACGATCGCTGAAATGCCCAATCAGCATCTTTACCCTGCGATGACCGTGAAGGTTCACGGCAAACACTGACACACAGAAAGTGAAAACAAGTGTACAAGTGATCAAGGATTTGTGGATGCGCAAACGCGTGTGGATCTAATTGGTACAATCAACAACACGAGAGTAGCAGCGATCGATCGGGACACGGGTTGCGGGTTGAAGGTCACCGGGAGGAAACGGTACCAAAGGCACGCAGGTGATCGCATTTTTACGACACCCAAACGCAGCAATAAACACGTCGCACACACAATCGCGATGCAATAAGTGATTTGCGCGTGAGTTTGCAGTTTTTTCTTTCGTTCCATTTCTTACCGTCCCGTTCCAGTTCACGTCGGGCGGTGTAAATATTTCACACCGTACCACCCCTCCTGGGAACAACGAGTGCAACTGTGCAGAAAAATGGCTCGCAAGGGGCAAGCAGTGTTAGAAGAAAAAGCCAAAAGGTGAGCCAAAATATATCAACCGATCGATAGCATCGACCAAAGTGGAAAGCAAAGACACATTGGAGCAAACAGTTTTGAACCAGACGAAGCATTTGTCTTTTTTTCACGTCGCGAAGTATGTGTGTGTGTGTTTTTTTTTTTTTGGTCAGAAAGCAGTGTGATGTTTGTTTCGCGATTGTTTTTTTAGTGTGAATTGCTTCTCTACATAGGAGCGAATTGTTAAATATTATTAAAATGTTTTCTTCTGACATTGTTCGGAAGCTATTTTCGTTCACTTCAGCTTAGCTCTAGAAACACCGTTAGCAAAAGGTAATTGGTGTGAATTAATTGCTAACAATCTGTACACATTGTACACATCACACGCAAAACCATTGATACGGCGGCCGCCTGGTGACAGCGCGCCAGCCGGCTCAACCTGTCACTTCCGAGGCTTTTACTGCCACGCGTTCCCGCGTTCTGCCGTTGCCGCAATGCAATCGAAAGCAAACGAACGGATTCATTTCACACCCCCTCTCCGGGCCAAGTGGCGGTACTGGCTAGTGAAAGCACCGGTACCGGTTGACCTGCCCCCAGGGCTCTGGCTTGCCACGTGTCTCCACGGTGTCTAACCCGACATCCGCAACGAGCACCCCATTCACCAGCACCCAGTCTCCGGTTGAGGTGAGATAATCTCATTTATGACCAGCAGAAACTCGAACAGTTTTGGCACACACACGTGCATGCTCGTGCCGTTGGGTCATTGTACGGAATGAATTAAATCTCAACCCTCAACTGCTTACAGCTAAGGGCAGTGCTTGTCTTTGGGTTGTGCTAGGATGAGAATTGGACGAAATTGGGTTAACTGAAACCAAAAAAAATGAAAAATGAAAAGTGAAAATGTACTGCCAAGGTCAGCACTGACGCGCGACCCAACGAAAACCGTCTCCAACCGAGGGGCGGCTGCATCGGCAGCCCAATGTTTGTTTACCGTTTTTTTGTGCATTCGGATACGGTCGAAATAAGTCAGTCCAGAGGGGGTTGGTTCGTTTTGCGCGAGTGATAACAAGTTGCCGGAGATAAATGTAACGTCAAGCTGTGCTTCCTTTTCATCGTCTCTGGCATCAACGGGGGGATATACCGCATTCATGTTAGTTTTTTTTTTCACTTCCTCCCCTAACAAACTCATTATGTGCGGCTTCTAATTCTCATTAGCGACAGTCAAGTGGTCGACTGGCAGCATAAGCAGCCACAGTTCATCGTCACCGGAAAGCACCAGTTGGGCAAAGGTGTCATTTAATAAATGAAGGCAAAAAAGCTCTATTGCCCTTTGTGCGCAACAGCGTTGCTTAATTTGCTCATCACTCTTGAGCGCTCCACGAGTGCGTAATGACGCGTGATTTTGCCACCTTTCGAAAAGCAAACTCCATTTAGTGTGGAACCAAAATGGGACAATTACTTTGTCTGTTTTGTTTGCTTAAAAGCGTTCTAGGATATAACAGTGTGCGAAGAAAACTTTGTTCAACCGTGCCAATCCAAAGTGCTTATTTTCAGCTCCGGGATAAAACGTCACTAGAATGAATGCTACCAAAGGGGCGAGATCCTATTCGAGTGACGTTTCAACTGGTTGATAAATGTGCGATGTGTCTTTTTTGTCAAGAGCATAATGTGCGGCTTTGAAGACGGATTGAGTTCCGTTGATGTCATTCCAGCAATCATGCTTAAAAAGTGACATTACAACGAGAGAGAGAGAGAGAGAGAGAGAGAGAGAGAGAGAGAGGAGAGAGAGAGAGAGAGAGAGAGAGAGAAACCGCCACATTAATCTATTGCCCGGATACAAACGAAAGACTTCAATGCTGGAACTGTGCTGTATCGCGTTGACATGATCAACACTTTACCGAGCAACGCTCTACGCACACAACCGCATCAATGTGTGACTTAAAGCCTTTCGTTCGTATCGTTTGTGTGCAGTTCAATCTTATCCTTCTACTTGCCTTCGCCCAATGTTGGGCGTGTTTATGCGCGTTAACGATCGTTACATCATACCAATCGATACACCGGCGGCGCTGTGTGTTTTGTTTGCCGTTCATTTCCCACTCCCTGGATGCTGCCCAATAAGTCACTCGGCGGGACTTATTAAACGTGGGCACTAGTGGTACCAAGAAAATGTGGTAAAGGAGGAAACAAAAGAGTAAATTACACCTTCGCTGACCTTTTGCACCTGAACATTGGAGCGGACGATCATGCTGTGCACGAGAGTTGATCTATTTTTTGCATGTTTTTTGTTTTTTTTTGTTCAGCTTCGCACCAATTCGGCAACCCGCTGGAAATGGGGCCACCGTTTGGCTGTTTCCTTGCTCGTGTGTGCTTTCTGTGGCGGTGCTGGTTGCTGTTCCGCACCCCAAAGTGGCATGACCTAATCCCGGGACTGGCAGACACACAGAGTGAGAGAGATCAATCGACCGATCGCTTGTGACGATCATTATGAGCCAACGGGTTTGCTGTGCTTTTTTGCTGTATAATCATTCCCCCACTTTACTTCATCTCTCTTTAATTTGCATTCCCACCTTTTGCCCATCTCATTTGCCCAAAGCACCATCCCTTGGCAAAAGACGCAAACCTGACCGTCCCGATGAATAATGCATCTCGCCGATGGTGTGGAGAAGCCAACCGCGATGCCGCCTTTCCTCCTCACACACTCACAACAGCGGACGGTTTTCACTGTCGAGCCGTTTTCGCTTTTGCAGCACTCCGCACCGCAAACACGCATAACAACGGCACATTCAAATATCGTCCCCATCTGGTCCCCATGCGGTGGATCGCGGATGCTGCAACCGGTAGGGTAGGCCTGCGTTGGCCCCATTTTTGCTGGCCCGCCAATTCCAGGCCGGTCTGTTCCATTGTGCTATTACATGATGTAATGGGCATAGGGGGTACTCAGCAGACTCAGCAGACTCAACCACCATGCGACCACTACACTATGTCAGACTGGGCCCCGCATCGACCAGACCGATCGGATACAGTTTTGCAGATTTTGCTGCGATGCTCAAGGTTGTGCCACTGTCCGATATCGCTGCAGACCGCACATAAAGCATAAACATGTCGATACCGTTCCCTGGTGCTCATGCTCGTTGTGTTCGTCTCGCCGTCGCCATGTGCAGCAGACGATCGCCATCTACGTAACGGTTGCGCACGCGGCCCAGGTCGCACAAGCGAGGCCAATGTAAACAACATGCCCATCCACAGCCTGGCCTCGCCGTGCAAAAGGGCCAACCTGCCCGCCCGAAGGTCGTCCACTGGTGTGCACCCTGGACGGTTATCAATTCGCATGCCCGCTTCGATCCAGATCGTAGGTTTGCATCGATGGAGCGAGCTAAATTAAGCAGTAGGAGGGTGGACGGTGGTGGAACCTGCCCGATAGCTGAGGGCAAATAATTGATGCGCAATTTCGGGAGCGCACGTTTTGATCCTTTGGCGCCACCGCGAGCGTGCATGCAAACGATCCGATTAGCCTTGAAGAGCGTTGGTTGCCACCCACGCTGTTTCGTGGAGGAATTTACCGAAAATGCGGCTGTGGACCTCACCGGTGACAGCAGACGGCAGCACGGCTAGGTGATTGTCCTTTGTCGCACATGTCGTCAAAGAGTGGCACCGGTACCGGGGTTGGCTTTTGGGGTTGGTCTGGGAAAGAATTTTAAGTTCTTGGAAAAATGGCATCCTGCTTGTGCTGTAGAGTGCCACGTGTCAGGCACCTGACAATGGCCTTTGTTTTCGATTGATTTATACAAGGTTCGTCATTTAGACTGTAACGCTATTGTACGTAAATGAATTTCGAAAACGGTATAATAGTTTGAAATTAATTCCAACGTTTAGGACGGAAAGCGTGAAAAGCTTTCCGTAAACAACCTTCAACCTGACAAGAAGATTTGAAGCATGGTCAGTGTCCGCTGATTAGCCGCGCTCGTACTGTCGCCGGACCTAAATGCTCCGTTAAACCAAACTCTGCCCCTATCTGTACAGCATACAAAATGCGCCGATTAGAGATTGGAGCGTGAAGAATCGCCCTTGCAGCCAGGGGAAACGGTCCCCCTTTGTTGTTACTTTTAAAAACTAGGCACCGACCAATCAGGCGGCCCTATACCACCGCAGACGCTACGTGCCCGTGAGACTAAAGTGCGTTTCGTTGTTTCTTCAACAACGTTGGGTGCCTTCAAAAACTGGCCCATGTTTGCCTATCATCACCATCGTGAACGATGACCCTCCGTTCGTTTGCCCAAAATCAGCACAAATCTCGGTCATACCGGTAGAACATCGACAGGCATCGCACATGACCGCACAGGACACAGCCCACAATGGATTTCGGAGCTCAAAGTTGTGAAGCACAAACAGTTTCGATCGTTGCTAAATGTTGGCAAGCAGAGCACGCGTGATGCTCTTTCCATGTTCATATCCCGATGGTCGTAGTGTGCGTACTAAAGCTATCATGTAAATCACCGAAAAACCATCGGCCATGAAAAACACTCCCCGCAGGTGGTGTGAATCTTCACACTTTCAATTGAGCATTAGCAATTGCTCCGAAGCGCGTTTTGGGATGCTTTGTGTGTAACCAACGGCTTGAGCAAACGTAAACACTGGCGCTCGGGGTAAACACTCAGCTGATGAATTAATCCACCCAGCTCGATCGCATCAAAGCCGAAGCGTCAGCGAACAAAGAATAGGGGTTAAGAGAGATGCTGCATACTGTTTGCTCACTGTGGGGACGGGGGACACTTTTCTTCTACTGAAACCAATAACCGATGACCATTGCAAATCCATTATGCAACGGTATGTAACTCTATGTGGGACGGGGGGGAAGCAGAATGCAATGGGCAAGAAATACAGTTACCTCCGTTGTGCGTCACTCGGCTGACTCGCTGTGGAGGAATTTTCCTTCGCGTTGTCACCCGCTGTACCACTACCAACCCAGTGTTACGGTGTTAATTACACCTTACATCAATCTTCCCTCCCGGCTGCTGCCAATCCCGTGTGCAGTGGCAAGATCAAGTTTAAGTTCAGAGCCTGGCAAAATGTGTGTTTATCTTCCCAATCGGCACCCATATGGAAGGCTTGCTTATTAAAATGACAAGAAATGAAGAGAGAGAGAGAGAAGAGCAACAGAACCTCCCATCGGCATAAACAAAACGTCACATTCAACGATCTTCGAACGACAGATTGACAGGCGCCTCGGCGCAAAAGCGACCCGTCCGGACCTCCAGGGGTTTGGTGCTTGTTTACTAACGGTAATTGATCGATGCTTGTACCGCGAACCACCCACTTGCCTAGCTTTGCTAGCTAGGTGTTGCTTGCAACCTCAACAGTTAATTCATAACGTCACCAAGTGCATCCAATCGCGATCGCGACTAGACAATCGGTGGAGAGTTCTAGAAGAAGGGGAAAACCCGCTGTACCAGAGCCATTTCTACTTCTACGTCTGTCAACAGTGGCCTTTTCGATAGGCACTGTGGCTAGAATATGGCCTCCAGTGAAGTAGTGGCCTGCAGTACCGATCAGCTGTCTTTTCTCCAGTTCCAGAACCGTCTACCGAGTCAGACGGGGTGTGCCAGCCGGAAACCCTTTCGCCCACTCGAGTGGGTTACGTCTTTTTGCGTCACGAAGCAATATCACTTACGCACTGTTCCATATTCATCACGAGTGGCGGTGGGTTTGAGCTTATTTTTCCACTGGGATTAAAATTAATGAATTACAATCAAAGACACATTCCACTGCTCCTGGACCAGTTCTAACAGTGCGTCGATGTAACCTTTGATGGTAGTAGCAGCAGCGATCAATCGATCGCTGATCGAGCCGGAGCCGTCGCTTTCGCGACATTCCGCATAACTTATCGCGTCGGATGCTCTAATCACTATGTTGTGTGTAATCGGCAGTCTGACTTAATCATTGCCGATAACGTTTTGCATATAAGCCAAGCGAAGGTTGCACAATGGTGTAGAGGAGTTTTGCTGGGGCTATATTTTAATTATGCGGCGATCGTATAGCTTTGTCGTTTTTGGTTTTACCTCAATTTATATGCGATCGTTTCGCAATTTTCAGCTATGAGAGCTAGCTATCAGTGCATCTAGTTTCACCTTTTTATCTCTCCTAATTCCATTTCCATTTGGGGAACTCACCTCCTACGTCACACCGTGTAAACCGATCGTTGCAACTGGCTACAAATTTCGTCTTGCGATCGCACAATTTGCGTTACACATTGATTAAAAGCAAAACAAGTGGAACACTGAGTGGCCCGTTAATTCCCATGTTTAAAACGGGAACGGGCGGCGAACTACCGGGTTGACATTCCTGTGAGAAGGTTCCCTTTCCTGCCACGGCAGGGTGTCGCTCGCTGTTTAATTACCCCTCATTTGTCATTGACCCGCTTTGGCGGAGCACGTCACTGCATCGCCAGTAATCGATCGCAATCGGCCACAACCACCATCCCATTAAACTGCACCATCCGCGCAATTCACGCTGCTCTTCTGCCGCTCTTGCGCTGATGGCGACTCTGACGTCGATTATGACAGTGTGCCAAATTTTCGGCCAAACTCATCCCCCTGCCCGAATGCAATATCGTGGCGCAAAACGGGCCGAAAGGCATGTGCACACGTGCGTGAATTTGCCAACGGATTGCAAACCCGGCATGCCCGGCAAGCGAACATCGCACCGCCCGTGAAGTGGCGCGAAAAACACTGAACCACTGCAACGGAGAAAACCTTCGATCGACCGAACCTCGAAAACAGTATCCGCGCACAATATTGACACGGGGCTTTTTAATAATAACAAGGGGCAGAGATTGCGTTTTCGATCGTGAGTCAGGCAGAACTAACGAATCGTTTCACCGATTTAGTGCGGTTCTAACATCGATCGGGGCCTCATTTTATTGCCCATCATCCTCATCGGCTAAGGTCAACCAAGTTAATGAAACTCTACCTTTCGTCCCGAAAAGGGTTTTGCTAGACGATGGTGTAACATTGCGGGGCGACGGAAGGAGTGCGGTTTTCATATTGGTCGGTTTTGCATGAACAAATCTTATTAAAAGTTTTCGTGTTTCCTTCTGTTGTTGTTGTTGTTGGGGTATGGCAAAGGCTATCTGTCGATCTGTGTGTGGCCGCACGCTGCACTAATCGATCTTTCCGTTTGAACAACCTCTCGCGGTGCGCGGTTACGGAAAATTGCGCTCTAGCGCGTTGCGCAAACGCTTTTCGGTAGGTGGTGGTGGTGGTGCGGAAAGATGGAGCTGAAGGGGTGTGGAATTCTTTGCCATAAGGGAGCGTCCACTGAAAGGGCGCGTCTGGACACGCCACTTTGCCATGAGCGACCTTGGGACTTCCCCGTTCGCTCAAGTGAATATAAATTGCATCATTTTCATAACCATAAAACGGTTCCTACCCGCCCTCCCGGCGGTCAAGTGAGATATGTTTTCATCCGTCACCAGGGTGGCACATTTAGAAGTGGCATTAGTCGGTGTCGGTCGGCGTGTCGTCTCTTTACATGCTAAAGCGCGCACGTTCGCACACACCGCGCCATTACAACTGTTCTCGTACGCCCTGTGACATCGTGTCGATTGGTTGTCTTTTTTTTTTTTTTTTTGCTCGATGGCTAAGCAAATTAATCACCTCAAGTCCTGAAGCGGTTGCGTGATCGGCATCCGCGCACGGTGTGGCCCGGCTACGCATGGCTAACGGGCAGCACATCCCGAAGTGTCGAAGCGCCACCCGCTAACGGTGCCGCACAGTGACGAAAGATTCTACCCGCCCCGGCAATAGCGGCACAAGCGACGAACCCCTCCGGGCGTGCTGACCTTCTTTTACATTGTGCGAACTCATCCACCTGCCGTCGGTCGCATCCGATGGCAACAGCTAAAGACATTCATTTGCAATGAATCTACAGCGTCTCCTCCAACCGCCACCAGCACCGGCTGGACATCCTCCATTACGACGCGTGGGTATGGGGTCAGCACAAGATTAGAAGCCGAATAAAACAAACCGACCGACCGACCGTTTCGTGAAGGCTGACGGGGTGTACAGTAAAAAGCTGCAGCAACAACAACAAAAAGTGCATCTACACTAATACGGCCACCATTACGGTGACCACTCTCATTAGATGGGCGGTTGGCACAGCGCAAACGGTGCCAACCGACTCTAAAGTTCACCAACCCCACACAGCTGGGTGCTGGTGTTGGCTGGTGACCTGCGGGCTGATGCGCTGGGCCCGGCCAGGCTAGCTAGGTCGAGCTAATAAAATGTTCGCTCAATGCTCTGACCTTTGCATCGTTTACCGGCTGGCTTTTAGTTTTGCGATCGAAGTAGTACTCTTGATGCCGCGGGGTGAGCTGGGTGTGACGAAACATTGCTCGGGTGGGTTGCGATGTGCCGGGCGCGTACGGTGTTGATGATGTAGGACACCCTGGTGGCCGTAATCCGTGCCGTTTCATTAGCACAAGCATTCCGATACCCATCGGTGCATTATTTTATTCTATTTTATTGACACTGGGCGAGAGAAAGGGATAGAGCATTTTGTTGTTTTGTAAACAGCTGTGGAAGCTTTTCTGCTGAAAGTTTACTCTGTGTAGGGAGCTCGAAACGATCCATTTTTCAACGCATCTCGCATTCGCTAAATTTATATTTGATTTGGCCTATGTTTTTTTGTTTACAGAAAAAAAGGTTTTGTTATCAGATTGCAGTGTGTTTCTCTTGATAAAATGGATATTAGCATTTCTAAAGTTGAAGGTCGTTCATATACTCACAATGCAGATTTAATCTCTCGTGTGAATTTGTGATGATTTTTTTTGTCCTCTATTGCGGTCTATATGATTCTTTAATGTATTCCATTATTTAGATTATCATCTTAACCTTTGTAATGCAATCGCCATACATCATAATGGTGGAATACGCTTTCAAGCGCTTTTCAACCATCGAAATCATCGATTTATCACCTCACTGTTTATAATTAACTTAAAAAGATACAAAACACCATCCCACATTGCTTCACTTACCTTCAACTCACACGCACACACTCAGTGACAGTGGAAAAGTTTGTCTCCCACAGCCAGCCAAACGAAACCCCAACCCATCCTTTCACGCAACTCGCGACAGTTGGCGTTACTGTTATGTTGACGATTTGCTATCCGCAGCTCGGGAAGGACACCCAGTTTGCGAATGCAAAGCATTCTACACCCCTAGGAGACCCGGAATAAATATTCATTCTGTTTTTCTTCCTGGGTACGACCGGTCCAAGCAAAACCGGGTCGATGCCAATTCCGCACAACTCGATCTACCGAACGCCGCACCGAAAGCTGATCTTGATTCGCGCATCCAATACTGTGGCGGCCATGGGGAAACAAAAAGACAAAACCAGTTGCGTCCAGGAACTGTGGTTTTATTGGTAGTGCGAAATTTTAAAACCCATCGTGTAAGCCAAAGCTCAAGCTCAAGATCTGCATCACATCAGGTGTGTGCGAGCGTATTCAAGCAAGTTTAACCACCAACCACGCACACAGCTGTTCCAAACTGATAGTTGTCGGCGGAAGTCGGACTTCTTGGTGCCGTTTATGGTCCGAAGTTGTATCATACTATTTATTGCCACGATGGAAGCGATTCTGAAGGATCTGATTTAACGTTCACATGGCCCCAATGGCATCGTAAAATCTCCGTTTCGTGAATCTACGTTGAGTGGCGAAGATCCGAAGACATTCAAAACAAACACCGCACAGAACCTTCTCGATCCGTGTGCCATTAATTGATTTGTTTACCGCAAAACGCTCAAAGACCGAAACTACTTTCCCTGTCTGTTTGCTTTGTGGTCTCGCATTCGTAGCGAAGCGAACAATTATCAAACAGTGCAAAGGTTGCACACCGGCCTAAATTCCGCCACAATCCTCGCGGTGAGTGTTTGCAGTTGTAGAAGAAATGTCCAGCTCGCTTCACGGTTGACACCGACATGCCGGAAGTCTGTTGCGCCTGTCTGTTACCGGCCCGGGCGATACGATTACGCGCGTACCGTTTTTGACGTCAGAGCTGCGAGCCAGGACCGAGACCGGGCGGTGTTTACACAAAGTGAGAGTTAGGGAGTGGGCCGCCGAGACAACAAATACTTTCTCACCCTAATCGACTGTTCTAGAACCTTTTCCTTTCACTTGTACTCTTGACTTATGTTGGTTTTTTTTTTCTTTGTGTTTGCATTTCTTTCATTCCAGTAATACGGCGGAAGCTAGCAGTTAAAGCCACCGAAACACGATGGAGCTTATCACAAATGTACACCAGGGCTGGCGGTACCTGATGGACGAGCTGTCCGATCCGCGGACGCGCGACTGGCCCCTGATGAGCTCACCCTTTCCCACCATCGGTATCAGTCTGTGCTATGCTTATTGCGTTAAGGTAAGCGCTGTGGAGGGAATGATTTGTGGAATTTCGTAACGAGCTAGGATGGGTACGGCGTTACCGTTGACATTGCAGGGTGGAATCTGCGGAATCTGGGGAATACGTGGTGCAGTGATACTTGAAGCTTGCAAAGAGGGGGGCAGGTAAAAAGGCAGAAATATTGTTTTTTTTATATTGCTGATAATATTTTGCTTTTACACAACTGTCCGTCACGTAGACTTCTTAATTATTGGAGATTCCTTTTCTGCTTTTCTGCTTCTTGTACATAGAGACATTGATGCTATATTGGCATCATTCCTCTCGTAACTTCAGCCATGTATAAGGAGAAGCTTAATTAACAGCCAATATTTTTCAAGCTGGTATTACAGCATAGCAATTCTACGATCTAACAACATGTTTGTCAAGGAATTAAAATCCTTGCATCTCGTCGACTGGAGTAACTATCATATCATCGAGAAATCAACCAAGTCATTATAATCTAAGCCTATTGCAAGTATAGACGTCGATCCATAAACGTTGTTACCCCAAATAATAACCAAAACGAGTAGAATCACTTTGCGGGAGCTCTTCTTGCTTTATAAGAAAATTAATATGAATGAAAAGATCACGATCATTAAATTGCTCAATATTAAACAATTGAAGCATAACATTCTGAAAAATCCTATTACAATATTATCACATAAAATATTCACTAAACAAAGTGTTTGTTGTCGTTTAGTCCAATGGAATTGATTTCAATAATAAAGTTTAAAATTCAATTGCATGCTTCCAGTATGATCTACTTGAATGTCATTGCAAAAGGAAACCATCACAGTCTTGTAAGAACTATATATGTAGAACGCTACGGACACTATCACCAATCCAAAGGTTATGATTGTATTCCATTCCTCCCATGCAAACCCCCACAAACCTTTCGGGTGGAATGTCCGCAGCGCAAAAAAAAACATCCTTCAGACACTGCAGGATGTACCGGGTTTGTTTGCACTTACTTTTGCAGCAAACCACAAAACAACCAGGGCTACGGATCAACACAGAGTGTAGTGGGAAAGGTTTGGCGCGATCGGGAACCCTACTCCCTTCACCGATAACACAACCGTAGCCTGGCCTTGCACAACAGCTACAAAAATACCATTGCAAGTGAATGTTTCCTTCGAGAAACATCAACATACGCGGATTGGTCGCTCGCTGGTTGTTTTTGTGTATGTTTGTGTTCGTACGATTCATTGCACCACTTCATCCGAGATGAGTTTATCACATTGACCTTCGATGGACGGTTTTATGGTTACCGGTATCGTTTTCGGTACGACATTGAACTCACATCCCTCGGCATGTGTGTGTGTGGTGTAAATTGAATCGTGACAAAATTTTGTGCGCTATCCATCACTCCCCGCTTCTGCTGCACGCTAACCATTTGCTCAGAGATGGAAAACTGCAGCCCAGTGCAAGTTCACTGTCAGTCCGTTCCACGGCCAGTGCACACAGTGTTGCCCAGCCGACCGGTGGGAGTGCATTGGAGCACAAGAAAGCAAAAGATAATTTTATCTTTTCACACCTCACTAAGATCTTGAACCGTGCGGATATGGACAAAGCATTCCGTCTTCGTGTATGGTTCGCCGGCTTCCACCTGGCTTGTGTAACGGTAGAAACGAATTAATTTTCATTCCAATGCGATTACGTCGGTCCGGACGTCATCTGGTTGCAATAAATGGTAAAACTGAACTGAAAATACACAGAAGGTAAGTAAATGTTTTAATTTTCCCTCTAATTAACCCAGAAAGTCAGGTTTGCAATGTACACGCGTTGCAATAGGTATTATGATACATGTATTAAGGGTGCAAAAATGCGGAAAATAGTGATCTAGCAATGAAAAACACGGAATTATGGCCTAGCATTTCTATCCAGCGTGTGTAAACCGTTACAACTGTATTTTTTTGCGTAGATGATAGATCCATTTTAAGTGAATTTAGTTTTTGCTTGAATTGAATTTTTAATCCTGAAAACATGAATCAAGCTAAGGTAACTTGCAAAAAAACTTCACAAAACCGAGAAAATAAGTAAAACCTCAAGGAACGAGTGATAAATGCGTAAGAGAACAAAACGAAAAATGAAAAGGGAACTAAAGCAATAAAAAAGCACATTAGTAAATCTAATTTGAAGCAAAAAAATACAACAGACATCAAAAACCACATTTTTTTTTAATTTTGCTCCATTTTCTCGCTTTCGTGCCGACATTCATTCCACATAATTCCTTTTGCATGACTTTGCCCCGTTTGTAAGCTTGATATATTGATCTTTACTTATAAATCAAAGAAATGCTTCCGATCCCCACGTCCTTGAACCACACCACCGTTCGTCACATTTCCACCTGATTGATCTTAAGCCTCCACAACACAAAGCATTCCAACGTTCGAATGCATATGACTTGCATTGCCGAGCCGTTCACCTGCAGCAGGGTTCGCTAACCTCGCCATAGTGGGGAATCCCCGATGGGATCGTCTTCTAGAACCTTGTCTTAATTGCCTATGGCGAGAAACAGATCTCCAACAGCAGATTGCGTTTGCCAGTCAATTCTCCAGCTTGCTTCTCAATGTTCCCGGCTTGCCTAACGATTAGCGTCTCTGTCTCTCTATCGTCCCTCAGGTCTTAGGTCCCCGGCTAATGGAAAACAGGAAACCCTTCGAGCTGCGCAAGGTGCTGATCGTGTACAACTTCCTGCAAGTGCTCTTCAGTACGTGGCTGTTCTACGAGGTAAGGAGCCCCAAAACAATGGTTTCCAATAAGGTTGCCCTGTTCCGTTGACCCCACCGGCAACGAGGCAACGCTTTGTGTGCCTTTCACTTTTTGTTTACAACCATATGTGCGGTCCCCTATATCGCCAACATAATTCACCCATCCTTGATTCGTGCCATTTCCCGCAGGCATGCGTTTCCGGCTGGCTCGCCGGGTACAGTCTGCGCTGTCAACCGGTTGACTACTCCCGCTCACCGATGGCCCTGAGGGTAAGAGAAACTTGTTGTTCCGTGTCCTTTGCCTACCCACAGATCACTTATTTTCCTCGGTTTTTATTCCCCCCCCCCCCCCTCCTTCTGTTTCTAGATGGCGTCCGGTTGCTGGTGGTACTACTTCTCCAAGTTTACCGAGTTCTTCGATACGATTTTCTTCGTGATGCGCAAACGGTACGATCAGGTGTCGACCCTGCACGTCATCCATCACGGCATCATGCCGGCGTCGGTCTGGTGGGGAGTTAAGTTTACGCCAGGTTAGTACAACATAAATTCAGTTTCAGTTTTGCATGCTGACGCGCTTGCCCAACATCGACCTCCCGAAAATACGCACAGAAATACCCTGATGTCTGTTGCAAACACGCGCAGCACACCAGTGCGTTGGCAATGAGTTTTCTTTTTCACGCTTGCTGAGACGTATTGATTAACTGGCACCAGTCACCGGCTCACAGGTGTTTGCCACAGCCCACCGTTACACAACCGAGAAGCAGGCTGAAGAAATGATATTTCTTTCTTTTTTTTTTTTAGCAAAGCAAACCATCAACACAATGGGAGGGATGGAAATAGACCTCCCAGGCCCCTTTTTGGTAGCTGTACAAATACAAATTTATCATGACAATGTCATGTTTCGTTGGCACCTAACGAGCATAGGTCACACAGAGCCATACGCCTTCCATTCCATTACGGCACAAGATTGAATGTGTCACCGAAGAAGCGCCCAACAGCGGCGGCAGCGTTTCCACTTCAGCTACCGTACTTGGGACTTTTTGTGACTAATGGTAGTCAGGGCAAAGTTTTCGCTTCTTTTTTATCTCTCTCTTAAACGTTTTCGCTTCCCACTGAGTGTCAACTAACGAAATGAATGAAATGAAACCATCATCATCACTGCGATGCGTAAGGCTCTTTCCTGTCAGTGGGTCAATGTTTGACTCGCTTGCTAATTGAATTACTATTCCGCTTGAACAACCAGCCATGTGCAACATCATGCTGACTCTGAGGAGGAACTTTAGAAGACAACAAAAAAATGGAGGGAAAAAATGCTAAATGTGTGCAATCAATTTTCACACCAGTTTTGGAAAAGAAATCCCAGATTTGTCTTAATGGTAGTTGAGTAGGTGTTTGAGGGTTGTTTTTGGAGGACTGTTGAGACTCCATTGACTCGGTATCATCAGAATCCTACAAGTGATCGTAATATTTAGTTGTTTTTTTCTATATACATAACACAATACAAAATATACCATAATTGTTAAATACCAAAACATCGATCTACCTACGTCTCGCCCAACGACTAAACAATTAACGATTTTTTCTGGTGAAACCACTTACATTCCACTTACTCGCCCTTCCATCCATCTCTTGTTCCAGGTGGACACAGTTCTTTCTTCGGTCTGCTAAACACCTTCGTGCACATCATCATGTACACCTACTACATGTTGGCCGCGATGGGACCGAAAGTACAGAAGTACCTCTGGTGGAAGAAATACCTGACCGTGCTGCAGATGGTAAGTGCTAGTGATAGAAATCCTTCATTAAACAACAGCAAAATCACGCCAATACTTCGCTCTTCGTTCGCTACCCAGGTTCAGTTCATCTTGGTGATGGGACACGCTTTCCAGCTGCTGATCTGGAACGAGTGCAACTATCCGATCGCGTTCGCTTACTTCATCGGTGCCCACGCCGTCATGTTCTACTTCCTGTTCTCGAACTTCTACAAGCAGGCGTACACCGTGCGAAAACAGGTGAGTGGTCGTTAATTTCCGGCTTTCCGCAACCATTGAATGTCACTCACCGTGCGTCACTTGATCTTGATCTTCCATTTCCACCCAGGCAAAGAAGGAAAAGGCTGAACAGATGGCACTCACCAACGGTAACCTTGAGTCGGTGCCGAACAAGAACATCTCGAATGGACACGCGGTCCCGCACACCGCAAGCAACGGCAAGCCGGACTTTTATCAGACCCTCGACAAAACGATGGAGGACAGCTACTCGACCACGCGGCACCGTGCGTTCGTCGGGTTCGGTAGTAATTAGATGCACACGACGGGAACGACGGTGCTAAGCGTAGAAACAAAAACGAATGGAAGAAACAAAAGAAGACCGGTGCCTTTTTACTGTGATCGGTTATGAGCGCTCCAGCATCCACATGGCATCGCTGCTCTGCGCACGCATGGAAGATGTCCGCAAAAACAGGAGCCATGATACCCCTGCATCCCGCTAAAACCCTCCTTCCTTCCTTCGCCAGTTAAATCCCCCTCCTGGAGCTTAACGCTGATTGCTTCCCGCACGCTGCCAGTGATGATTGTCTTATTTTGAAGAGAGATGGGTTATGAAATAGATTCAACATGCTTTATTTTTCAACCCGATCAACCACTAGCCCTCCCCTCCCCTCCACTCTCTCCACTCAAACCACCCCATTTTTGGACGGATGTTTCTACACTTTTACTCGGGTCAGCGGATTGGTGTGAACATTTTCACAATTCCACCGTTTGACCGTGTGGAGCTAGCAGGAAAACGGAAACCGTTAGGATATTAGCTCAACGTCGGTAGGTCGATAGGTGATAAGCGCAAGAGCGTAGTGTAGCGATAAATAGCGTTGTAAGTCAATTAGACGATATCACACCAGCATCGTTTCGGTGGATGTTCAAAGATTTCTTGTACTGTACGATAAGGACACATCTATTGAGGCTCGTTCACTCTCATGCACATGCCGCAGCAGGTTCCACCACCTCGGTAGCGGTGGATGGTCTAAAATACACGCAACTAGGCTCTTTTCTTCTACTTTTTATAGCCTAATATCTCTATCTCTCGTAATCTTTGCCTTAGTCTACTGTAAATTATTAAGTGATTGCAAACACTACAGGATCGTGCTTAATCGAATTTGTTGCCAGAGGTACGGTGAAATGAAGCGGATGGTCTCGATAGCCGAAACAGACATCATTTCTTTCCTTAGTATGTAACAAATCGTTAAGTAATCAGCGATAATTGAAGCGCAATGCGATTCGTTATGCTCTTGCAAAACTGGTATTGGTAAAATCGACAAAAAACTGGTACTGTACAATATTGATAATAAAAAAAAGTCATAAAATTCAACCCCTTGTTTTTACTGTACTTGCTGTTAATTAGTCTTTAATGTGTGATCGTTTGAAGAATATTTGATCGATGTTGGAGGTAATTTGAACCACCTTGCAACATACCTAATTGATATTTCGAAATTGGCTTCATAATTGGAGCAGGAGATGGTAATGCATTAATGAACCATACTCATGAAACTTTATGTGTACATTTGGAATTTTAACCTGGTATGCACTCGTGGTTTCACTTGTACTTCTTCTACTTATATGGCAAAACACCTGTATTTGGTCAAGGCCTATCTTAGCGACTAATGGGGATTAGTTTACCCATAGAAGAATAGTCAGTCCCCTTCATATAAGAGGCACGGTTCATATGGGGCTTTACTACTACATGGAATATTTTAGAATTTCGACATAACACGGCCTGACTCCAACATTGCCAAATGGCTCAAGTAGAGGACTTTCAGAATAATAAATATAAATATTATACCGAAAACTGTTTTAAACAACACGAACTATTTTCTTTCTTTAATTTAAATTTGGCCACGTGGTAACTGTTCGTTATGGCGCGCAAAAGCGCACATAGTTCTTTCGTTAAATTACTTTCGTCCAAGACGAAAGTGGTTAAGAAATTGTATCTAGTTGTTAATCCGTTTGCGATTTAAATAAACACACAAAGCACTCTTAAATAAATAGTTCGTATTTTCTTACACGATTCAGAGCTCAAATAAAGCAGCAGTGAAATAAAATTTGTGAAAAAGCTTGAATTTTATTCCTCAAAGCACACCGTGCTTCGTTTTCTTCTGTCAAGCGACACATCCAGCTGTCACTATGACACTTGGCCATTGACCAACCTGTTTTCTGTGCAATTTGACAAAAACAATCTATCGTCGTGAAATTGTCTTATCCATCCGCATCGGCACAGGAAAAATGGCAGCATCCGGAAAATTCACTATTTTGGTAAGTACTTTCGCATGTCTAAAACCAGCGAAAACTCCACATCTTTCACGGCAGGAAGCGCGTCCCATCGCTTCCTACCCGCTGCACACACTCCATTCTTGCGGATCCAGTGTGTTGGTTATGTGATGGCCAAACAGGGTTATGTAATTTTAATTCCGGCAAAAACATTTACAGGCTCGTCAACTGAGCACCAGCTCGGCAGCCGCTCAGCTGGTCAAGCCACCGGTGCAGGTCTTCGGACTGGAAGGCCGCTATGCCTGTGCGCTCTATTCCGCTGCCTCCAAGACCAAGGCTCTCGATGCGGTCGAGAAGGATCTGAAGGGGCTGCAGAGCCAGATGCGCTCGGATCCGAAGATGCGCGATCTGCTGCGTGACCCGACGACGAAGCGCAACGTAAAGGCCGCCGCACTGAAGGATGTGGCCGCTAAGGTGAAGTTCAACGCTGCCACCGGCAATCTGCTCACCCTGCTGGCAGAGAACGGTCGCCTCGGCCGCCTGGACGGTATCATCAACGCGTACAGCCTGATCATGGCTGCCGAGCGGGGTGAGGTAGTGTGTGAGGTGAAGACTGCCAAACCGCTGGATGATGGCCAGCGCAAGCAGCTGGAAAATGCTCTTAAGGTAAGCGCAAGCTGTTCCTCAGATGTTTAAATCCATTCACAATATTTTTTTTTTGTTACATTTTTTAGGCATTCCTGAAGCCGAACCAAACGATCCAGCTGACGGCTAAGGTTGACCCGGCACTTATTGGCGGCATGGTTGTTTCGATCGGTGATAAGTACGTCGACATGAGCGTTGCCAGCAAAATCAAGAAGTACACCGACGTCATTACGGCGCCCGTCTAAAATGTAAGCAAAATCATCTACAAACACACCGGCCCCAGTACGGGTAGTACGGGCTCTACAATGTGGGTGTGCCGGGAGACGTGGTGCGTGGTTGCGTCCTAGCTGACGGTTAGTGTTTTGCAATGTGCTATAGCCGCGGGTCGTTGCGAATACTGGCCATATAGAATGTATGATGTTCAGTACAGCCGAAACAAAATAAAAATGTTCTCCTTGAAGGATTCGAAGCTTAAACGACGTTTCTCTGGAATACATTCGAAGATAAATTAAATGGCTTTTAATCCAAAGCCTGAGGACGATCCACTACCATCGTGAATTGTACAATGTGCTATGTGAGGTCCTGATAAGTTACCAAGTGAGTAAAAGATAACTTACGGCTTTTCAGCCGATCATTCGGGCTTTCGGCGGGGCCACACAAACGTCCGGGGTTCGATAACAATGTATAACAAATGGCAAGTGAAAAAACTAGCTGATTTTTTTAATCCACCAAAGACAGTATATTTAGCACTTTAATAGGGAATTTACTACGAGAAAAATCCCTCCCAATTACAGATAATTCTCTTGATTTCGTCGTGTTTTGTGGCCCGATCCATGTTCGAGATATGCCATGCTGTTCCTACCGACCCAATCCCACTACTAAGTGCCTAAGGACCAGAGATGACGACCTCAAACATGGAAACGAATGGAACGTCTGCGTTATACTGACCATAGTGTGTGTGTGTGTTCACCTTGCTCGGTGTCCGTTTTGTAATACTAGGTATAAATAATGGTTACGATTAGGGATTATTGGAATTCAGCTGCGAAGAGCGGGCTACCATCGGCCACATCCCGCTATTGTGACAAAACCCTGTTTACGTTTGGTGCAATCTACACCGTCACATAAATAAAATGCATTGATTTGGTACCGGTACACAATAATTTGCAGTTACTTTTTGAAGGATCGGCATTTGCTTGACTCGTTAGGTAAGATTTTCGGCCTTTGTGAACCGTCTGGTGGCTTTCCTAATGCTCATTTCCCATCGTCAGCTCGTAATGCCTAGGATGCCTTTTCCTCCTCATCCTCTACCTCGTCTACCTCCTCCTCATCACCCTCCTCACCAAACTCTTCCCCACCATCGCCATCTTCGTCATCCTCCGGTTCGACCTCGATGTCCGGTACCAGATAGTATTGCAACGGGTTCGGCCACAGATCGTCCTTGATCAGCTCGGCAATGTCGTCATTGATGGGATCATTATTATCCGTGAACCAGTCGAAGAAGGTTCGGTTCTCCAGGCCGCGCTTCCGACGATTGTTGGCCACCTTCTTTGGCAGCACCTTCGTGAGATCGTGATCCGGCTTCCATTTGATCGGTGTGCTAGTCGAGGATGGACTTTCTAACAAGACAAAGCAAATAAAAAAGTACCCGGCTTTAGTAAATTTGTACAGTTTTGGTTTCTTCTCCTTTTTCGATTGACCCATCGCTTACCTCCATTCGAGCCGAGCTTAAACTCTTTAGTTAGCACGGTGTTCTCGAAAAATGGATTTTCCTCAAAGTGGAACAGAATCCGATATCCGCTCTTGATGTCCTCAAACTCTTCCACCTCGAGCTTCTCGAGAAACTGAAGGCAGTCCTCTTCCTCCTCCTCAAGGATGCCCGATATTTGTGGATGGTTCATAATCGCAGTCATCCAAAAGGAAGGAATGCGCTTGATAAACTCGTTCCGCTTCCGGTAGTACGGCTTCCGCAGCTCGTTGTACTTCTGCTCCACCTTCAGTATCTCCTCACTCGCCTGCTCGTTCAGCGCATCGATCTCGTTCTGGCAGGTATCGACCGCTTCCAGCGCCTCCGGTTCCTCCTCGAGCGCGTCCGATTTCTTTGCCTTCTTAGCCGTGGAAGCCATGGTGGGAAGTTGGATTACACTCTATTGCTGGGTTCCGATTTTCTTAGCTCTTCAGCCCACAAGCTCTTGGGCAAAACAAATCGCGCGAAGCACTTTACCGCGCGCTCACACAAACACAACACAACCACACACACACACACTAGCGCGCGTAGCCAGCCTCACCGGCGTTTGGTGAACGCAGCAAGGGTACCTGCGCTGGTTGGGCTGTACGGAAAGCGATGGCAATTGTTTTCCCGATTGCACCTAATCTACCACTGTACTTTGATAAATTATATTCCGCACGACAAACGCGGCAATCAGAAATGGTTGGAAAAAACTTGTATTGCTTGTGGCCTTTTAACAATTGTGCTTTTTCACGATATGACGTCCGATGCGCAACTTCGGCTTGCAAAAAAAAACCGGTACAAATCCCGTACAACATGGCGAGGGTTTTTGACGTAAACAAATCGCTGCATCTCGCTCGCTTTCTCTACCCGTTCTTTGCTCGCCTACAGTGCTCGTTTCGAGGTGAGCTTTTGAGCCCTGCTCTCCCACTTCACTTCAAGCGCTTTGCTTCCATCTTTTTCCATATGCCTTTCGTTGGTGACAATTTACGCGCATCATTTTACCTCAGCAGAACTTTCCTTCCTGTCATAGTAAAAAGTGCATAGTTAACCACCATATGAGCAAGTTGGCTTTTATTTGCTCTCCGTTTGAACTGTAACAGGAACATGTACGGGGAAGTGAGACGGCGGTGCGAAGATGCTTACGCGGCACACACATGGAATGAATGAGCCCTGGGGAACAATGAGGGGGGTGAGGAAGAGGTGGAGTGTATTTATTTGTTTGGCCATTTAATTTTGTCCACCTACACAGTCGCACATCAATGCGAGCTTTTAGGCAATCGTCTTGAACCCTCAGAAACCCCCACAACGCCTTTCAAAAACGCTCGCCAGCGAGGGAAAACCGCACCGATTTGGACCGTTCGCGACCGTTCTCATGAAAACCGGTTATTGCTTCATGTCACTCACTGTACTAAAAACGGATCCAGTCGTTCTAAATCGATCAATGTCCCTTCTATTTGTAATCCGTGTGTTTTGAAATTACTTGCAAATGCTATTAAACTTAATGTGCTATTTTTTACATTCATTACCAGTTCTTTGAATTGCGTTAAATTAAAATTAATCCTAGCACGTTCATCTGACAGGCCGCCCCGTGCCCGCTGTACTAACACAAACGCATACCGCCTAACGTCAAACGAACCACATTCGAGTGTGCGTGCGTTCGTGTGCGTGTGTGTACGCAAAGGTTTCTCCGTTTGTTCGCTGGCTGTTCGATTTTGTTAATTCAGAAAAGAAACGCGTGAATCAAGCCGACCAGGATGTCGTCCGGTGATCAACAAATGTCTACCGCCACTACGGGGCAGCCCCACCTACAGCAGCAGGACCTTTCCAAACTGGTAAGCAGCGATGAGTGCGATTTTCGACAGAGCTTGCCAGCGGATGGGCTGGGGCACAAAGATTTCCACTACCTTCGTCTCAAAAGATGCCAACGAGACACGGTTTCTTCGGAGAGGCTTTACTGGGTGATTTACATGAAATAGGTCACATCCTTCTTAATGCTGGGGAGTCTTTGATCCATTCCTTCCATTTTACGTACCATAAATCAACCATTGGAAGTGAAATATGGAATAATTGCGGAAGCTTTCCTGTGCTGATGCAATGCTTCCTTCGTGTAGCGTTTTGTTTGAGGTTATGTTTCTCTGGTGCGGTGTTTGAAGGAATGTACCACCGAGGAAGGAAAGGAAATGCCTTTCTCCAAACGAGATCCATGAACAATTCCATCCTATGCATATTACTTTATTATTTAGCTTTGAACACAACTCTGTCACATATTGCTGAACGTTGGGTTTTTATCAATTTTAGGACATTACCAAGCTGACACCGCTCTCGCCGGAAGTGATATCGCGACAGGCTACTATTAACATCGGTACCATCGGCCATGTAGCGCACGGTAAATCGACAGTCGTGAAGGCCATCTCCGGTGTCCAGACGGTTCGTTTCAAGAACGAACTGGAGCGTAACATTACAATTAAACTGGGTAAGCTTCTTCCAAATCCCATCCTGTATAACCGATGCGCCGTTCAGTGTCACAATACGATAAGCATCATGATCCTTTCACCTTATTTTCTCGAGACCATTCCGCGTGTTGTTTCCTCCCGCCCAATGCTTACATCGCGACTCCACTTCGTTAGCATCAGTCAAAGGAAGCTGGGTTTTCGCTTCGGCTTAACTTAATGCCTTAGATGCTTATTTCTCCTATTTTACGCACACTTTAACCAATTACACATTTATTGTATTCTTTTCAAACCCAGACGTTTATGGATAGGAACATATAAGTGTTCTAACCGGACTAAATACATTTTAGAAGATCATTGCACCTATCAACCGCGATAATTACTGAGACTGGGTTAGTTAATCGCTATGAAGTCGTGAACTTTTTGAATGGGAGATCCAATGTATTGGAGTGCTGAACTGGAAAATTATGTTCATATTTTCCTATGTTCTCACTTTTTGTTGCATACTTTTTGTTTAAATGATAAAAGTATTTGTGTTGAGATGCAGTGTTTCAGGGATGACATGACTTTTGTAAATTAAGTTTGTCCGGGCCCCCATGGAATGCAGCTTCCGGATTGGTAACTGCAATTAATCATGCAGACAAATCCATTACGGCTAAGAGAAATAACGGAAGACATATTTATTATGGTATTATTTATAAAAATATAATACCGCTAATCGAACTCATAGTTAGGCAGGTTTCAATTAAAAAAATGAAATGGACAAAATCTAGTACTATTCCATTATGGGTTTGAGGTATAGATTTTTTGAAAATCGGGAAGAATTGGGTATAAGCTGCCTTAATGCATGAGATTTTCATTTATGAGTTCATATAATTACGGGCTTTATTTAAATTATACTGATTCCATTTACTTACTTACGGTTGATTGATGTTGATGCTATATTACAGTCCCGTAGTAAGTCTTGTTATGGCCAGCATGAAGCTATTCTGTAGTGAAATTGTGCAACAAATTTACATTAATTATAAATACAGTTTTAAATCAAAGTGTTAAGTTAAAACACAAAGAAGATAAAAATAACTTACCTTCATCCGAATTACTTTGTTGATCATTAAACCCCGTGTTGGATCGTGTTGAATCCCAACGTTGCTGGGAAGCTTAAAATGTGTGTTGTTTTTTTCGTCTGCCTCTGTTTTATTTAATTGGGTCAATATTATGGGGTGTGTTTGGATCATTTTTTGGTTAAACCTTTTTCTTTTCAAATTATAAACATAAGTCTATATTTTCTGTTTGCTTTCTGTCTTGCTTTCATCCGTCCTTATAAACAATGTATGTAACACAAGCGTGAAACTGTCTGAAAATTGTTCCTATGGGCCTTAGGCCTGCAATCATTCCATGGTAATCGAGACATTCGGTCAAATTTGTATGTTCAAAATGTCCGTTCCACAATTAACGTGATCGGGAAATAGACATGTTGTTCAATATTGTAATACCTTAAAACAGTTAAGATTTGTGTGAATTCGGTTTATGTGTGTTTGTGTTGGTGTGTATGTGTACCTGCTCGAGGTGAGATGAGAGAAAGCAAGAGAAAATACAGACGTAGATAACCGATGTTAGCTGAACAACGACTATGACGGTAATGCGTTGTTTCTTAAAATAAAATTAACGATAGGATTGTTAGCTTGTTGTCGAACGACTAGGTTTAGCTTCCTTCCAAATCCTGTCATGTAATAAAACAATTTATCTATATTTTTCTGTATTTTCTCTCTATTTCTCTTCATCTCGCCGTACGCGTGTACGCACACGCACGTCGCCCCGTCGCGCACTGTATCTTCGGCGGTGTCGCCGCATACCAGAGAACCTGTCGAAAAGTTTTATCGAAACATTGCAATCCGATGCGAAAGCAATGGAAGCATATCTGCACAAGATGCACGAACAATACAAATCACCGTACAACCACGGTACATCTCATAGCAATAAGAACACACCTAGCCGAAAGCGCAAGCTCTCCCCCAACGGACTGCAGACAAGTCCGACAAACAACGGCGAAACGCAACGCATGAAGCAAGCAAAGATTATGGACTTTTTCCACATGTCGCCGCCGGAAAGAATTACACAGTCGTCGTTTCACGCTAGCAGGGAACGGGCACGAAGGAAGTCCTGTCCGGCCGCGCAGGGAAATTTCGCCGGTACGCACATACCCAAACCGAACGGTTTCCCCAAACGTATGTCCTGCTCGATTGATAAGGTGAAGAAAGAGGTAGAAGAACGTGAAGACGGCTCTCGCTGGGACGTACCCACGGACACGCGATTAGCAACCATCAACCAGGAGCAGGAGAACCTTAGTTCCATACCTGACAAACAGAACATTAAGGTAGAATGTTCCGATGAAACGCCGAACGCAATGTCCTCGAGCTCACAGGTGGAAAATGGTACAGAAACGCCCAAGACAACCGCTTCTGTTAAGGTGGAAAATGGGACAGACACACCCGTCACACCCGTTGCTAGAGATAACTCCAAGGGTTTGTCGAAAGTGAAGTCAACAGCGAAACCATCGCCCAAAACGTCAACACCCAAGACAACCGCTTCTATTAAGGTAGAAAATGGGACTGTCACACCCGCCACACCCGTTTCTAGAGATAGCTCCAAGGGCTTGTTGAATGTAAAGTCAGCAACGAAACCATCGCCCAAAACGCCAGCAACTGGTGAGCGCAATTCTTCCCTCTCTGCTGGGAAATCCACTCCCAAGCGCAAGAGCACTGGCGGTGGAAGCAACTCAAAACAGATCAAAAAGTCGGGAACGACATCAAAAGAGTATACGGTGGAAAACATCGAAGACATTCAGCTGGTCGGAAATTCGCCATTCTTTCTTGTAAAGTGGCTTGGATACAACTCGAAACACAACACCTGGGAACCGCTGAACAATGTAAACTCCTGTGCGATGTTGGACAGTTTCCTCTCCGCTCAGATGTCCCTGCTCGAAGAGTGGGTGGAGCCCATACAGGAAAAGATAAGGAACGCCCCAGAGTACTTGGAATCGCTGGAGAGGCAGGGCAGCAAGACGTACCAGGAAATTCTGCTCGAGCACAAGGAATACGATTGGGATCATCTGCGGGCCGATTTGATCATTATGGCCAAACTGTGGATGAATCGAGGCCGCAACAAGCTGATCTGGGAACGCATCACGAGGTTCATGTGCCGCGAGTTGTCGTATGCGAAGCGGTGCGAGCAGCTGGAAGAATTGCGACGGTTCGAGAAGCACATCAACGACCACGAACCAACGCTCCGTGTCGTGGTGGAAAACGAGCACGATCTCGACGCGCCGCCAAACAACTTCACCTACCTGCAGGGGAACATTCCCGCCGAAGGGATCTCCATACCGAACGATCCTCCGGTCGGTTGCGAATGTAATCCGTGCACCGGACGGAGCACATGCTGCGGCAAGCTGTCCGAGGGCCGGTTTGCGTACAGCGTCAAGAAGCGGCTGCTGCTGCAACCCGGCGCACCCATCTTCGAGTGCAACAAAAAGTGCAGCTGCGGCCCGGACTGCCTGAACCGGGTGGTGCAGAATGGCGGCAAATGCAATCTAACTCTGTTCAAAACGCCCAACGGACGGGGCTGGGGCGTGAGGACGAACACCGTCATCTACGAAGGCCAGTACATTTCCGAGTACTGTGGCGAGGTCATCTCGTACGATGAGGCGGAAAAGCGGGGCCGCGAGTACGACGCGGTCGGCCGGACGTACCTGTTCGATCTGGATTTTAATGGTACTGACAACCCGTACACACTGGACGCAGCCCGTTACGGTAATGTGACGCGCTTTTTTAACCATTCGTGCGATCCGAACTGTGGCATCTGGTCGGTGTGGATCGACTGTCTCGATCCGTACCTGCCTCGGCTGGCCTTTTTCGCCCAGAGACGCATCGAGATTGGCGAGGAACTGACGTTCAACTATCACGCCCAGGTGAGCCCGAACAACGTGTCGATAAACGGTGGCGGCAGCGGCGGCGGTGGCCCCCCAATGGACGGTGACAGCAGTACCGGTGGTGTGGTGGAGGAGAAACCTGCCGAGAACGGAGACAAGGCTACTACTGCCAACGGTAGCGTGCGGAATACCAAAGGCGTTACCGAGTGCCTGTGCGGAAGTGCCAATTGCCGAAAGTTCATCTTCTGAGAGGCGTGAAAGTGCTATTGCATTTGTTATTATATGAACATTCTGATTTTGATTATTTTCGTTCTGTGTATAGCGCCTCTTGTACACTTATTTCAATATAGGATAATCATTTTTCCGGAAATGAAAATGAACAAAATAAAACTACAAATACTCTTTTACTTGCGAGTTTGTTTAATTTGTCCCATCCGAAATGTTGATGGTGTAGCTTGTAGTTTTCATGTCTAAAGCGGTTTTTGACCACATGGGACCTCTTTCAATACGCAAGTAAACACTACCTGTATGGTTATCGCACTGCACTGAGGTGTGGGATGTTAACTCACAAAAGGTTACAAATTTTTTACGATCCAATTATTAATGAATTCATGTTTGTCTGGTGTCCGTAGTATGCCCATCCGATAGTGCATGGTAATGAAGCCGTCTGTTCGGTAGAAGGAAGCGATTTTAATAACGTGTATTGTTGTAAAGAAATTTTGTTTTTGAGGTAGTTCTAGTTCATCTCAATAATATATTTCTGTTCTGGATCGATTGATCGACATGATTCGTCAGTAAATGTCATGTTTTTTTAACTGCCATAACTTCGTAATGAATTAAAAAATAAACCAAATGCGTTAGATGAGGTAGGAGCTATTCGAGATAGAAAACGAAATTCTGTACATTACCTCTAGTCGTCTAAAATGATTATAATGCTACCAACCGATCGTTTCGGGTTACCTTCCTTATTAAAATGTGGCATCTTGCTATTCAAAATCATAGACTTATCCACTAGAGGTGTGTAGATTCTTAAGAACGAATGATCTATGTTCATCTAATCAACGTTCATCGGTTCTTTATGAATCGTAATGTGCTGAGTTGTTCATAAAAAGAACGTACAGACAAGTCGAAGTAAATAACGATCTAGTACGCTAGAACAACCTGGTCGTCCTGGTCTACCAAATAAATTTTATGGTGCATCAACTGAAATAAACGAAACAATCGCGATTCCCATTCAGTTCATCTAAATGAAAAAAACTAGTACGTTCACTTTCATCAAAATGAACCGAATTGCACAAGCCTAATATCCAATGATTCCGGAGCCGCTTCTGACTCCGATAAAATGGAACAAATAGATCCACCCGGAGTCGCCCGGAGTCGTCCAGAGCCGCTCGGAGTCGTTCGGAGTCGAAGTCTTCCGGAGTCAATCGGAGCCGTTCTGAGTAGTCCGGAGTCGTCCGGAGTCGATTGAAGTCGGAGGCCTTTATAGGACTTTGTTTCGAACGCCGACTCCGGACGACTTCGACTCCAACCGATTCCAAACGACTGCGGATGACTCCGATTCCCAAAAACTCCGAACGACTCCGGACGACTCCGAACGACTCCGAACGACTCCGAACGACTCCCGTCGACTCTGCACGATTTCGACACCGAACGACTCCGGAAGATACCGGACGACTCCGATTCCGGACCATTCCGAACGATTCCAGACTACTCCGGATAATGCAGGGTGAACCTACCTTCCGGGTCGATTCCGAATTGATCGGACTCTGGATTTTTGAAAAACTTTACCCATCAGTAATCAACAGAGAGACAAGAAGTTCGTGCCTCGAATAACAAGTGTCAGAGACAAGGAGCATCGTGGCCTATTGAACACACTGACGATCAGTTGTGTTTAGTTCTATAATATTATTCAAATGTCTGTTATATTTTGCTAATTGATTTTTCTTATTGTTTCCTCTTGCGTCGTAGCCAGGCGTTGTGGTTGTATAAACTTTCCTAAAGATTTAAATATATATTTTACGTCATTACTAATGCATAATGCGCTTGTTCTTTTTCTGTTTTCCCTTTCCGCCGACAGGTTACGCTAACGCGAAGATCTACAAGTGCGACAACCCGAAATGCCTCCGGCCGACGTGCTTTACGTCCGGTGGGTCGAGCAAGGACGATAGCTTCCCGTGCTACCGGCCCGCCTGCACCGGTCGCTTCCAGCTGGTGCGCCACGTGAGCTTCGTCGATTGCCCCGGGCACGACATTCTCATGGCAACCATGCTGAACGGTGCCGCGGTGATGGACGCCGCCCTGCTGCTGATTGCGGGCAACGAGTCCTGCCCGCAGCCGCAAACGTCCGAACATTTGGCCGCGATCGAGATCATGAAGCTGAAGCACATCATCATCCTGCAGAACAAGATCGACCTGGTGAAGGACTCGCAGGCGAAGGAGCAGTACGATCAGATCGTGAAGTTCGTGCAGGGCACGGTGGCGGAAGGCGCCCCGATCATTCCGATTTCCGCCCAGCTCAAGTACAACATCGAGGTGCTGTGCGAGTACATCACGAAGAAGATTCCGATCCCGCCGCGCAACTTCATTGACGCGCCGCGCCTGATCGTGATCCGCTCGTTCGACGTGAACAAGCCCGGCTGCGAGGTGAACGATCTGAAGGGTGGCGTTGCCGGTGGTTCGATTCTGCGCGGCGTGCTGAAGGTCGGCCAGGAGATCGAGGTACGCCCGGGGCTGGTGAGCAAGGATGCGGAGGGTCGGCTAACGTGCAAGCCCATCTTCTCGAAGATTGTGTCGCTGTACACCGAGCAGAACGAGCTGCAGTTCGCCGTGCCCGGTGGGCTGATCGGTGTCGGTACGAAGATCGAGCCGACGCTTTGCCGTGCGGATCGTTTGGTGGGCCAGGTGCTCGGTGCGGTCGGTGCGCTGCCCAACATCTTCATCGAGCTGGAAGTTTCGTACTATCTGCTGAAGCGCTTGCTCGGCGTGCGTACCGAGGGCGACAAGAAGGGTGCCAAGGTGCAGAAGCTGGTCCGGCACGAAATGCTGCTCGTCAACATCGGTTCGCTCAGTACGGGCGGACGCGTGGTGGCAACACGTGCCGATTTGGCCAAAATCGCTCTCACGAATCCCGTGTGCACGGAGAAGAACGAAAAGATTGCGCTCAGCCGACGAGTGGAGAACCATTGGCGGTAAGTGTGGCAGCCTTCCCGGTGGTGTGCGGGAAAACGAAGAGATTAGAGGGAAAGGTCAAAGGTCATTTAATCATTTTAATGCAATTTTTCTTTCCATTTTTCGACAGTCTGATTGGATGGGGACAGATTCGCGGCGGTACCGTTATTGAGCCACTGAAGGAAAACTAAGACACGAACCATTCTGAGCCGAAAAAGGCGTTACCCTCGTCAACCAACTTCATCGGCAGAAACTCACAGGCAGAAGAGAGATCAAGGGGGGAGAGAGAGAGCGAGAGAGAAAGTGAGAAGGAGTTGAAAATATTGGGACAGGTAGGATAGTGTTATTATTATTTTTTGTTTGCATTAAAAAAGGGGTCGATATCGGAATAGTAAACACCCGTACCGCGATACAATTGGGAAGAAGTATGAACCGTTTTACCATTTCGGTCGATCGTGACACCAACGCAAACGATCATTCAGAATCAGTGACGATCCCTGCATCCGGCAGTGGAAATGTCAGCATTTGTGAGGCACATCGGAATCGAATATTGAAACAGCGACGATTCGCAGCTACCCATCAATTTGGCGCGAGTGCTAGTATTGTACCACGGTGGTGTATCAAACGCAGCTGGACTATGTTATGCGGAACGAACCGGAATGGTACGATTAGTATCGGGCATGTGCGAAGGAGCGATCCAACAGAAAATACATGTGTAATCCCAGAAAAACGAATCTCAAACGTACCTGTTCCATAGTATTTTGAAAGAAAATCCGGCAAACATGTGCGAAATTTAGCTACTTTCGGATAATTCCTCGAAACAAAACCGGCACATTGTATTTAGAAGAACGTTTGTGCTGCATGTAATTCATTTCATTCCGTTTCATTCTCGATCCCGCTCCACGTCTTAACAGGAATAGCGATGAAAAACAAAAAAATAAAAAATAAAACTTATCATACATCCTGCTACCAAAGCTTAATTTTGGTGCTGAACTTTGCGGTTTGAGACCACCGTTTTGCAAACAGTGTTTGAGTGCATATTTTGTAATTCATAGCAAAGCTAATGCGTTTGACGCTTTTTCTTAATGCTTTTTTAACTTATATCGCCGACCTTGCTTGTTGTGCTTCGTGTGCATTCATCAAAATTCAATATCCTCTCCCTGAATTTGGGTAACACACATAAGTAATGTGTTTAAACAAATGTAAAGAGAATCCTTTCCGACGTCCTGAACAATCCACCTGCTGCCCATCACGTGCACGTGATTCGTCCTGTGCTGCTATTCTCACCGTTTAATCCATTTAACTAATCTAACTAATACAAATGACGAGATTCACACGATTTTTACCTTAAGCTTGATACGCTTGCATTTAGCACAAAAATTAGCACACCCACACGAAAGAAGGAAGGGGTAAAGATGGGGATGAGCATTTCAGTCGATCACGCTCCGTACTTTGCATCCATCGCAGTGCAGTGCTTCTCGAGCGTTACTGACAGTGTTTAAGCCTAGGACGCGTGGTAGTGCGGAAGGGGGGGGTGAGAGATTCTTAACATCCTAACATTCTGCAACGCGACGGTCACTGGCGCCGGTTATTGCAGGGAATCGATTTATTCGACCCATCGAATAATAGTTTAAATGCTTCAAAAACACTGAATGTAGAGTAGTGTAATAATACCGCCCGCACAGCATGCTGCCACCATTCTTCCCGGGACACATGTACTAAAATGTATTTACAGGGAGGCCGCATCACATCTTGCCCCACGCCGGAAGGATGGGTTGAAAGGGGGCTGAGGTTTCGTGTGGGATGAGGGCAATAGGGGAGGGGGGAGGGAGTTTTAGGAGCTGCCGGCAAAGTTGGGGCAACAGCGTCGACACTGCACTACTATCTACTACTGATCAGTCAACAGGGCAACAGTGTTGTAATAGTACATATTGTCGTCCGCTTGAAACAGAGGTAGGCTTTACAGTCTACCGGCGTAAGCCAAGTGTGTGCATGTTGTTTTGTTCAGTTTTTTTTTACACACGATCACTTATTCGCCCAAAAAGCTATGATTCTCGACGACTTCCGAGATGCTCAGGGAACAAATATGCGCTTCACAGTACGCAACACCGCAATACTTAATGATCTTCCTTGCAGTAGCAAAACTTGCGCATCTCCGGATCCCGCTCGTAGATACAGTTGGCCTGTTCGCCGTACTTGTTGATGCGCGAAATGTCACCCAGCTTCACGCGGAACCGATTGTTGACCCGGTCGTGCAGCACGCTCGCCTCGTAGATCGCTTTGCTCGGGTTGGTCACGAGCTTCACCTGGTACATGTCGTGCGGCGCACGTATCGCATCGGACGAAAAGTCGCCGAGAAAGCCGTCCGTGTCGCGGTTCTGCTTGAAGCGCACCAACCCCTCGTGCGGTTGCAACCGGGCCGCCCAGCGGATTTCGTCCAGCGTCAGCAGCGCGCAGATGCCCCGATGGCGCTCGGTATGGTGGTTGATGGTGTCAACGATCGTTTTCGCCGACCGGAACACCTCCTCCGACGAGGTCGTATCGTTGATCGGCTCCCAGTTCAGGCAGGCGCACCAGTGCGGCTCAATGTACGCGTCCGCGCACGACCGATTCTGGGGTATGACATCGAACAGTGAGATGGCACGCGAGATAGCTGGCTTCTGTTTCGCTTTGAGCGTCTGAAGTGCTACGAAACAAAACAAAACAAAAAACATTCAATC
Organism: Anopheles merus; assembly: GCF_017562075.2. Classification (NCBI taxonomy): domain Eukaryota; kingdom Metazoa; phylum Arthropoda; class Insecta; order Diptera; family Culicidae; genus Anopheles; species Anopheles merus. The sequence goes on along the minus strand of NC_054082.1, from coordinate 39,886,028 downwards.
ATAAATCACCAATTTCCAGAAGGTTGGGCCTGCACGTCCACACTTACTTAAGATATCTTGCAGTGTTTCGTGCACATCGAACGGCGTCACAAGCCGGTCCAGATTCTGGCGGAAGTTTTCGTACTGCTCCCGGTGGTGCGTCTTGAACCAGTCAGGGAAGGTGAAGCTGAAGAACGGAAGCCGTTCCTCCTGCTTGCCCTGCAGCGTATTGCGCACCTCGGCGAACCGGTTCCCATGGTCCGACATCAGCACCAGAATGGTACTATTCAGGATGCCGGATTTCTTAAGCTCCACCAGCCAGTTGGTAAGATCGGTGTCGGCCACACCGACCAGATTGATCGAATCGTGCGACAGTTCGCCATGAAAGCTGAACACGAAGCGCGGCGTGCTGGGCCGGTAGCTGGTCATGAAGTCGCGGGTGTAGTCGAGCATCACCTTGTGGCGTGGTTTCGCGCCGATGCACAACCGTTTGTAGTAGCTTAGGTACGCCTCGATCGCGACGTAGTACGTTCGCATGTAATGGTCGGTCGGCTGCTCGTCGAACCCGTTCAACCGGTAGGAGAACGTGCCGATGTTCGGTACGTCCTCGTTGAACGCAGTCACATAGCCATACTTCTCGTACTCCTTCCAGATCAGCGGATACACGTTCACGTACTCGGTGTTCTTCATCCGGCGCCGTGTGTCGGGCAGTTCCAGCTCGGTGAACCCGGTCAGCAGCGGGATCAGCGCTTGCGGTGTCCCGTCGCCCACGATATTATACCCCTGCAGCACGTCCGCCGCCAGGTACTTGGTGAGGTACTTGTACGCCTTCGGCAGCTTGCGCTGGAACGCGTTGCGGCTGAGCGAATCGAACCCCAGCATCAGCACGTTCAGTGCGGATTCCTTGTTCCAGCCGGACCGTGCCCGCAGCTGTTCATCCTGCCGGATGCCTATCAGCAAACCCTGCCACCGTTCCGTCCGGCTGTCCGTCCAACACTTGGCGCGCACAAAGTCACTGGCCTGCAATGTGTAGCTGCCGGATGTGCGCGTCGTTTCGCCGAACGACAGCTTGAAGTCGCTTTTCCGCAGTATGTCCGCATAGTCGCAGGTGATTTTGCCCTTCTCCTTGATTACTTCTGGCTTTATATTACATACTGCTTTCTAGATGTGTGTGTGTGTGTGTGTGTGTGTGTGGTGTTGTGTGTGTGTGTGTGTGTGTGTGTGTGTGTGTGTGTGTGTGTGTGTGTGTGTGGTGTGTGTGTGTGTGTTGTGTGTGTGTGTGTGTGTGTGTGTGAGAGAGAGAAAAAGAGCATAAAATGGAAAATAAACCCGATTAGCAAACTATGAATGGAGCCGATGAGCTTGGCCGCCACGAACCTCACACGTAACCCAGTCTTGGAGTTCGCTGCCACACTCGATCGGTGGTTCGTCCTTGAGAAAACTCAACATTTCCGGCGAGTCCACCGGCAAACTTGGCATCTTGCAAGCTCCCTGATTGGCAAGTGATTTGATTGATTCTTCGATCAATACGCTGAAAAAAAACGAAGAACAGCACAAGCATTTAGTACACGAATGTTACGTTCATCATCGTACAGCTTTTTTACATACAGTTTTTCCCTGTTATCTCCATAGTCTTCGCCATTGAAGTAGTGATCGAGCAGCAGATACACCACACCAATCGTCAGCAGGAAGAGCAGATTCCTTCGCGTAAACTTGCGGCACTGATACATGATGCAGGACGAGTTTTTGTCGTTTTTGTGCACCTCTCAATCCGTAATCCCGAGGGTAAACTTCGCTCAACGAAGTATTTGTTTCGTTCGCTTACTATAAACACGTGAAACATTCAGCATAATTCTGTGAAGAAAATGAATTTATTTTTTATTTTTAATGTCATCAAACTACTGGTCCTAATTAATGCGGTCTCTCGTATGTTACTCTTTTAAAAAATGGCTCTTAAATAATTGCTGAGGAACGCATTATCGTGGAACACAGACATACTACCATCAGGACCAGGTCGTTCTTACGAGAAATGAAAAAAAAGTTCACAGAAAAGACTTGCAAGATGAACAACACACTTCCGCGTGTGCTATCAAACCGGAGGCCAGTTGTGTAAACATTCTCGCTTTTGGGTGAAATTTTATCAGCCCAATAATTGTGCGGGACACTGCTTAACTTTACAACAGATCAAAAAAGGCATATGATTCATATCTTGAGCACACTTTGAAGACCGTCGATTGAAAAAAAAAACTACTCCATACAAACCTCCCTTGAATTACGGCCAGTTTCATAAGAATAACAAACAAAATCGATTGTTTGACAATACTAGACCTTACCCAGGCAAGGAACGCTGTAGTTGCGCATTCTTTGCATGCGATGCAGGGCATATGCATGGACTCGGATGATTTCATAGCAACACTGTTGCAGTAATTGGATAGTGACTAAATACCGCCTCACAAACCATACTAAAGTCACATAAATCTTGCTTGCCTTGCCGCCGGAATGGTACCAACTTTGTTGATGTAAAGTAAATAACATCCGTCCAAACAAACCGATAGTTTGTTGAAAGTCTTCCACATCGACGTATTAAATGCTTACATATGTCAGCTAATACATGCTGACTACTACTTTAAGCCTATCGAATAGCTTCGGGCTCTATCAATCAGTAGATCTCGTGAACCCGTTTTGTACAACTATAATATTGACTCGCATTGAAAGTGCCAGCTGCTGGAATTCAACCAACATGCAGAAGAAATAATGTATCGTGGTAATCAACTGTTAGGACTGGTCCAGCGAGTTGTAAAGGACTTTAGGGATCCAACTAGTGTCAAGACTGTTTACTATTGTAGCATTTTACGGTCAGTGGTGGGATATGCTAGTGTGGTATGGTAGCCGTCATCTCAGCGCCTTTTAGACCGCATTGAGTTCATACACGACTAAACTTGCTTGGACTGCAAAAACTCAGCGATAGACGCCGCGTAGCACAACAAATGTTCGTTAGAGGTTTATTAACAGGGAACCTCTACTGCTCTTCAACACTCCAGCGAGTTGAATTATATGATCCAACAGCTCCACTACGCCCACGTCCCCTGCTTAATATAGTTCGCAGCAGAACAACCTATGGCTCATCCGACCCCATTACTTCTATGAGCATGGCTTTTAATCAAGTCCACCAACTCTTTGATATTAATGAAACACTAATGTCATTTAACGAACGTCTATACTCCAGTCTGTGATTAATATATGTAACCTAAATTAAGTGTTAAATTAAGAAAAATTATCAGGACTTTACTGTCCAATGAATGAAGTATAATAATAATAAAATGTCTGATTCAGGTATCTTTGAAATGAAACAATGCATATGCATTCAGTATAAGCCAAATACCCCAAAGCGACACCTAATCCCAATCTAATAGCCCAATGCTTCTATTTAATCTAATTAAAAGAGAAAGTCTAATTGTCATCCGCTGCCATTCTATATTTGTCGTTATCGCAGTTAATCGAGATCTGAAGAAATTTCAGCTTTTAGTATAAGAGACCCAACACTAGTGTATAGATATATGGATATTTATGTCAGTAAGATATACAGTGGCCGGCAAAATAAAGTGGCCACTACTTACATTTTTACATTTTTCTAATTTTTTTTCGTTAAAAGTGAAGCTATCTTTGTGTTATATTTTTTTAAACAATCTTCATTCTTTGCTCTTAAATGTGCAATCAAAATTTATTGAAAAAATCAAAGGTTTACCAGTACCAAAAATATTTTTAAAAAAATTAGTCCAAATCACACTGACAAAAAAAAGTGCCCACATGAATTATTTTCAACAAATTGATTTATTAAACACAAACAACAACTATTTAATATTTTATGTGCCCCCCTTTGGATCTTAGGACTAACTGCAAGCGCTTTGGCATACCCTCCACTAGATTTTCTATATGATTTGGGTCAAGATTTTCCCAGGCGTTCTCTAGGGCTTCAAAATATTTATCTTTATTAGTTACGCCAGTTTTTTTCACTCTATCATCGAGAATGGCCCACAAATTCTCGATGGGATTTAGATCAGGACTTTGTGGAGGCCATTCAAGCGGTTTTATGCGACATGAGTTGAAAAAAGTTTTTGTTTTCTTCGCGGTATGTTTGGGGTCGTTATCTTGCTGAAACACAAATTTATTTTCTAGACCTGTTTTTATTAGAGATACCTCTAAATTTTCTTGTAGGATGGTAATATAAGTATCAGCTGTCATAATGCCGTTGATTCGCACCAGGCTTCCTACCCCTCCCTAAGAAAAACACCCCCAAACCATAACATTGCCCCCTCCATGTTTCACCGTTCCTTGGATGTTGCGCTCTTGAAGCTCCTCACCTGGTTTACACCACACATGGGACCGCCGTTTTCGGTTAAACAGTTCAAATTTAGACTCATCTGTCCAAAGAACAGTTTTCCAAAACTCGAGCGGCTTATCCGCATGCTCTTGAGCAAATTTGAGCCGTTTTGATTTGTTAGCCTTACTGATGAAGGGTCTTTTCTTGGCTAATTTGCTATTGTACCCCTGTTCTATGATGCTACGGCGAATCGTTCGATCGGATATATTTAACTGAAGTGTATTTTTGATTTCAAGGACTGTTACTTTAGGGTTTTTCTTCACTTCGCGCACGATCCTGGTGTCTGTTTTGCTATCTGTTATTCTCTTCCTACCTCGGCCTGGGCGATCTACCACTGAACCTAACGTACTATATTTTTTAAAGATTTTTCCAACTGCTGATTTGCTGATGCTATACTTGCCAGCAACAGCTCGATGTGATTCCCCGTTCTGAACATCGCGAACAACTAATTTTCGGACAGCCAGAGGAATTTGTTTTGTGTTGTTTTCCATTTTGTGCAACTGAGCCAAATTGTCCAAAATTAAAGTACGAATCCACTTCAATGCCAAATGCTAATGCATGCAACCGGTCGCTTGCCTAAACACCTCATGTCAACAAAAAATCTGTCAAAACAAAACGATAAAAACGATAAGTTTGATCGATTTGCATAGTGGGCACTTTTTTTTGTCAGTGTGATTTGGACTAATTTTTTTAAAAATATTTTTGGTACTGGTAAACCTTTGATTTTTTCAATAAATTTTGATTGCACATTTAAGAGCAAAGAATGAAGATTGTTTAAAAAAATATAACACAAAGATAGCTTCACTTTTAACGAAAAAAAATTAGAAAAATGTAAAAATGTAAGTAGTGGCCACTTTATTTTGCCGGCCACTGTATGGTATAAAAAAATATGTCTCGTTAACTTTCACTAGAACACTAACTGGACCCTTAAGATCGCGGTACTTTTTCCCCTTCAAAGGCGAATATAATTGCGTTGCTTCGTCCTTCGGTTTCGGAAGTTGCGTTTGCAGATTCGGTTTGCTTTGAAGTTTAGACCCATAATACGGATGGTTCTTAATAATTGCACTGGCGTTATTAGCTGCGCCACGTTGTGCTAGTACAGTATAGGATAGTACATTAATGTGTCGCGCATTTTGTTTGCCCAGAGATAAGCATTGCGCTAGCTAGTCAGTCGAAGCGCGTACGCACATTTGCATAACGAATTATATGATGCGCCAGGTTAAGCTGTTCATGGTCAATCTCATTAGCTGCCGCGCCAAACTCCTGTCCGCATAATACATCTACTGCCACTACTACTACTACTGCGTGCCGATCACGTGCTCCCAACGATCAGATGAAAACGCGCGCTCGCGCTCTTTTTGACTATTATCCGCTGCCGTGTTGCGCTGCGCGGCGTCGTACTGAAGAAGCGGAGACAGTGGTATGAAATAATTGATGCCGGCGTTTTTTGCGGCATGTAGGCAATAGTGGTCCGTTTATCGTGAGTTGCATCAATGATTCTATTTTATCGACAATTTAATTTCCACCAATTGCGAACGCTGCTGCCATCGCACGGCACGACACGCTACGCAAGACATCATTTTTAAATTGATTTGCTGGTGTTTTTGTTTAGCCAATAATGGAATGAAAGTGACAATCATCAGGAGACCACGGTCCGAGGATAGTTGTATCTGTATGTGCGGGCAATGTAAAAATGAAACAATGGAGAATGGGGTGGTCGTGTTCGCTTATCAGCTAGAATTGGTTCTGGCGCATACTGTAACAGCAAATTATTATAGCAAAAATACATGAACAATGCCAGACAAGATAAAACTAGTTTTCAGAAGCGTTTTACACACATGTTCCCGTTTTGTTCTGGGCTGTAAACTCCCCACATGCGGGTTGACAATCGCTCGAGAAGGTGGTAGCAGCAGGTCGGCCGCTCGGGAGGTATTTTGGAACGCGAGATCGCTGCGGGTGTGCAGTTTTATTACGTATAACGTTTGCATTTGCTTACTTCTTATTCCGTCGACACGCACACTTACTGCGTCTAAACATAGAACTTCACTCCAATGCTTTCAGCACAGTGCAAACATCCGTTAACCCCATGCAGCAGCAAATAAATTATCCAAAAATGGTTCAAAACCTGACTTTTAGCTCGAGCTGGAATTTACTTCTCCCACAGCGATGGAAAAAGACAACACTACCAAACGAGCCGTGTTTCCGTATAAGCTAAAATCAAAACGCACACACAGACAGAAGGTGCCAATTTGTTGCTCCTACCGAGCCTGAGAATACCGGCCTCGACGACTCCCTGCGCTACTACGGTGCTCTACCACCAGCTGATGATGGTTCTAGCCGGTTTATTTGCTGTATCATTCCACACGCATGGCACACTGCCAGCACAACGAAATCACACACCAACAATACACACACGTACTGTACACTCTTTTGAGAAGCTGCATACACGTCATTCGGTTTATGTGTTCAATTGTTGCCGAAACACAAAAACCACACCAGCACACGGGTTAATCTTTATGCAATACACACCATACAACAGATGATGTGTCCCTCTTTCATTACACAAAAGTGGAACGAGCGGAACAACCCCTGCCCTTAACACACTGTCCCGGGAAGGGTCCTTTTGCACTAGTACCTGTTTTATCCCATTTTAATGAGCAATTTTATAACCGCTGTCGCTATAGGAAGGGTGATACCGTGTAGAGTCCTTTTCAGAGGCCGGCGGCGGTGTACAGCGTTTGCGATGCAGCGCTGTGTCCAGGTTCTTCGGGTTTGCTTGTTCGTTCGCACAGTGCCTCGTAAGGAGTGAATGGTGGTGATGAAAATCGATATCCTTCTCACCGCCGTGTTAGCATGGGGGCTGTGTGTGCCTGTGGTAGTGTAACCACGATTGCTGTGATGGGTTTCTGAGGGGGATACATTCGGCCGTATCGTTCCTAGTAACCACAGTGCAGAAACAACATTACATAAGGGCATCGGGGTTGAAACGAATTCACAAGAACGTAGTTGCAAGAACTAGCAATCGAGATAGTATGCGGAGAGGTTCAACCAACTAAACTTGACTAAACATGCACACGGTCGAATGGCGGAGGTTTTACTGCGTCCTTGAGGAGAACGAATTTGTGCACATCTGGTTTTGCGCGAGTGGGAGGATTTCGAGTGCTGGAAACCACATTCGTCTGTTATGGAGACAAACACTACCACGGGACACAGGAACCTTTTACAATTTACAGACACATGCACTTTTACACTACGCTAGGACTACATTTGTTTACCCTCAAGTGTAATACACACACAATCTTTTGTTTTCTTTTGCTGCTCGTACCTTTGGACTTCAATCCAGCACATGCTGCACATGAAACATTCCGTTCCTCGTACGAATCAGTCGCGTTTATGGAAATGTTGCTGTTCCACCTTCCGCCCAAATCTCAAAGCGTAAAGCAAAACGGCCACTACTTGTTATCGGTCATTTCATTAATTAATGCACACGCCATGCACTGTGCTACGGGGATCTACTAACACCGTTCTAACACTGCCGACGGCCGAGTGCGTAGCGAACACATAACATTTTTCTAGCGTGCAAAAATGGCCAAACAATAGTAATAGGGTGGGCGCGAAAAATACCCGCAAGAGAGAGAGAGAGAGAGAAATAGAGAGAGAGAGAGAGAGAGAGAAAGAGAGAGAGAGAGAGAGAAAAAGAGAGGGAGAGAGAATGAGAGAGCGAAAATGATAAAGAGAGAAGTAGTGAGAGAACGAAATAACGGGGTCTCTAGCGTACCATACCCGGCGCACTGTACGTCGGTACAGTGGTAAAGGACGGTCATGTACGTTAAATTTAAATTTATCTCTTTTACCGCGTGTCTGGTATTTCATGAGACGACTTAATGAGTTTAATTCAGCAGAAACAGAATCACGGTAGTGTTTGAGCCCACTCACCTTTTCAACACAATCAACACAACACACAGTGGCCCTTTAAGTGGCCATAATCGTCTTCAGTGTAAATTTCTCTCAATTATCCAACTCTATACCAACTGTGAATTCGGAGAGTACAAAAAAACCAGAGATTCGCACGGAATTTCTATCGGAACAGCGCTCGTGGTATGTTCTCAGAGTAACGCGGGAATTGTTGTTTTTTCCGTTGGTCGTTCCTCGCACCACCTGCTTGCCTCAGCAAATGAATTAACCACCGAACTTCACAGCACTCTCGGTGAGTAGCGGTTTCTATAAATATGTTTGCCAAATGTTTCCCCCCAACGTAAGGGGCTCTGTTTTCTCGCGGTATGCAAATTGGTAAACACGCTAGCGGGCGTCATCGAATCTGCTGCTATTTGGCAGAGAGTTGTATTATGAACGGCTTATCCATGCTCATCCGGAACTTACCGTACCCACGTGGTTAACTAACTGTGAAATGTTTGCGCTATGTGAGCATTTTGCTCGTAATGGTGATGTTAAGTTGTTCATATTCAAGTGTTTTTTGGTCCGCTTTGATAATGAGCATTTACTGAAAAGTAAGGGCAAGTGTATGATACCACGCAGGTTGTACAATTTATTGTTTCTTTCTTACGGAAATGAACAATTATGCGGTGGGAATTGGACCCGTTTTTGTACAAATCCAATAGCAAATTTCCAAGGAGCATGTCCAAGGATGCCATAGAGTCTAACTCCCATCGTATGAGGTTCACTTCCTATAAGAAAGAGTCAAGGAAGTGTTCCACAACTATGAGAACACCTGTAAACCCTTGTATATCGGGGAAGTGGGTTTCCGGATGTATTCGGACAGCTTCTTTGGTTTAACAACCTGCACAGTCATATGGTGGCCTATATAAGCTGTCTAGGCTTTTTGTAAATGTAATGTAGAAATGTGGAAGATAAATAGCTACACGATAAATATACATTAACCATTCGATCCTTTGAATATATGTATAAGTGGTACATATAAATCGCATTTATTTCGACATATTTGAATTTGCAAATGTTATTAGTGCATACACGTAATAAATCTACAAAAGAAAAGAAAGAAAGCTCCGGTTGTACTGCTCTTACCAATTACTTCACACCAGCACTGTTCAGCTGCGCCTGCACGTACTCGGCGGCCAAATGTTTCACACGCCGAACACTTTCCCGATCGCCGTGCTTCTCTTCAAAGTTGACGAACTTGGTGTAGAGCGTTTTCATGTTCTTCATCGGCAGCCGCTGCATAATCGCCCGCTCCAGAATTTGCCGTGCGTTTTCCACCAAATTGTCCTTCACCAGCATGTCGACGTACTGGGACCAAATGTCAGTGCGCTTCGGGTATGAGGTTAGAATTTGCTCAAACAGTAGGTGCGCCTCGTCCCGGTTCTCGTTGCGATTGTGCAGGAAAGCAAACTTCAGGATCAAAGGAATGTCTGTGTGAGAGAGAGAGAGCGAAGAAGAAAAGGAAACCCCGTTAAAAAGATGCAAACAAACTAATAACAATTACTAACGCCTACGACACTTACGATCCCTGGTTGACAACGATTTCAATGCCTGGCTGAGAAGCGGCTTCACCTTGCTGCCCTGCCCGATACGGTACCACGCGTCGGCCACCAGGTACCACATGTCGTTCTGCTTGCGAAACTTTTTCAGCAACTGCTCCAGTATCTTTTGCACCTCCTCGTGCTTCTGACAGTCGATCAGGATGTCCAGCGCGCGCGTGTACACCTTGAACGCGTCATTGTACTGGATCGCTTCCTGCAGCACCTCCTTGAAGCTGTCGATCGTTTCGTAGCGAAGTTCCAAATTCAGCAGCGCAATCCAAACGTTCAACCGTTCGGCGTTCTCGCGGAAGTGGATCGCCTTCAGCGCCTTCCGGCCGACCGCCCGTGCCTTGTCCAGCTCGGCCGACTCCATGTGGAACGCCATGTAGCGGATCCACAGCATGCTGTTGTTCGGCTGGGCCAGCACCAACCGATCGAACTGGTCGGGCGTGTGTGGATCGAGCGATGGATCGGCCAGCTCTTCCTCGATCTTGCGCAGCCGCGCCTCCTCCTGCTTCATCGCCTCGAACCGTTCGGATGCTGTTGCACGCTTTTTCGGTACCGTTTCGGCCTGGTCCTCGGCATCGCTGTCGTCATCGTCACTCGAGTCCGATTGGGCACGTTTGAAAACGAGCGTAGTGTCCCAGAAGTTGGTCGCACCAGGCAGCCCCTTGCCGTGGGCTGTCGTAGACTCCTGGTTTCGACGCTTTACCGCCTTCTTTCCGGTTGTCTGGGTGTCTTCCGTACCATCTAGCTGATGGAAGTAGATATCGGAACACCCGTCCAGCTGATCGATAGTAAATCCTTTGTCTGTTGTTTTTTTCTTTAGTTTGGACTTTTTCTGCTTTTTCTGCTGCTGCTGCTGCTGCTGCTGCTGCTGTTGATCTTTCTGCTGCTCTTGCTGCCGCTTCTTGCCCTTTTTAGTCGGCATTTGGTTAGATGCCGCTTTCTTCTGCTTGATTTTCGGGGCATCCACGGTAGATTCTTTTTTCTTCAGTGTTTTTTGTTTTGCTTCGCTGGCGATTATGTGCTTAAATTGCTTCTGTTTTGACATTGCGTGGATCATTTTCTGCTTCATGTCGAACTGTTTTTGAGGTTTTTTACCCTTTGCCAGCTTCCCAACTTTCCCACCAATGGTTTTATCATTTGTATTGTACGCACTGTAGGACGTTGTTTCCAATGCCAAAATCATCGAACCAAGCGATTTCACGAACTGTGCTTCGACAGTGTTTGTGGACAGTATGTTGCCAACGAAATCGTTGTAATGATGCTTTACCGGCACTATTACCAAGGGACACGGTGGATCGGATTGTACGCAGCAAACGTTCACGTAGTGGTTGCTAAACAGTACCCAGCACTGGCGCTGTACGTCCATGTCCGGTTCTTCTTCGTCTTCCTGCTGGAGTACGATGCGCGGGAACAACGGTTCGTCCACGCAGACGTGCACCAGCTTTCGTTCCACGTCGATCCACACGACCCGACCGGGCACCTGTTGCCCGACCTTGTAGGACGAGGCGGGCCGCTTCGGCAGCACCGTAGTGACGATGCCTTTCGTCGGATATTTAGCCCGCTTGCCGACCGCCTGCACCTCCACGGCCATTTTGTTGCACTCGGCAACGGTGCTCTCGATGACACACTCGACCGGATCCCCGATGGAGTAGTGCGCAAAGGTATGGTCCAGCTCTCGGAACCTTTCAATTAAGCGGTTTACATCCTGCAGGTATTCGCCCATGAAGGAACCGATCTCGGTAAAGATGTCTTCGCACACTTCAGCCATCTCCGTTTCCACCTTCATAGCCGGACCTTTAGTGGGAGTCGGGTTAAGATGCGCCACACGAAGCTTAATGATGCTTCCATCCTCAATCTTGTGGCATTTCGGAGGGATGTGCACTGGAAATCGCCCGTGGAAATCGCTTAGCAGCGGAGTAACATAAGGTTTACCGTTCACCGTGACACAGCTCCCCTTCAATACCATGCCCGCGCGCACGGACTGCAGGGCAATGGGATTTTCCTGATAGTACTGCGTTAAACGTGCGCTGTACGTCTCCGGGTTGGTCTTCACTGCGGTTAGCGTTTCTCCTCCGCGCAACAAACGCATGTACAGCGAGTTGTGCTCGCCAAACTCGGAGAAACATTCGGCGGGGATCGTTCCCTGCTCGCCGTTCTCTGTCAGCACCTCGGCACCGGTAGCGTGGACGTAGCTAACGGTAACACGCGCCAGCTGAGCGGTGCGTACTGGCTGATCGGTTTGTTTCAACGCCAAATCGATTATGTTCGCATCCTCGTTGAAATCGAGCACGGTAAACAGCCTTATCGAGCCCTGGCGCAGCTTAGCTACCTCGGCCTCGTCCTGTCCAGCAACGGTAAGGGATGTATCTATTCTACCGGATAGGTTGTTGAAGAACCGTACCCACACATACGATTTCCTTATTTGCGAAACAGCACCGACAAATTTCTGATCCTTGCGGTTTCTATCCAGCTGGCTCCAGTGCATCAGAATGGATGCTTTTTCATTCAGCAGCATCGGTTGATTGGTAAACATGAGGAAGTCATTTTCCAGCGCACGGCACACTGCACGCATTGGGACGACATCGCGCACTTTAAGGTTACTGTCGCGATTAAAGAATTCGTACTTGACGATTCCAGTGGCACGACCAACCCCCACCAGAGCTCCCGTGCTGAGCAGCTGCAATACGCGGCATTTGTACGTCTTGCCGATTTCGACATCGAACGAATCCTGTATCATCGTTTCCGCGTGGTCAGGGCTGTTGCTGACAATGTAGGTGTTCTCGAGCGGATCAAAGTACACCACACCGACCCTATGGGTGGTACCTACTTGAAAGTTGCTCAGCATGACGCTCTCGTCGACATTACCTTTCGCCGCAGCTTCAGCCGTCTTCCTTATAATACCTATCGGAAGCAGCGCGCGACATTTGTTGTCGAATTCCAGCCACACTCCGCCACCGTCCGTACATTTTACTCGTGCGTTCTCTATAATGCTACCCACCTTATGCACTTGGTAACAGTCTGCCCGATTGTTGGGATACGGTCGCAGGGAAACAAACACCTCGTTGGTGACCGGCATCACGTACAGCAGCGTGGCGGGCAGTGTTTTAAACATGCTGTACTTCTCCGGATTGCTCGTCACCTTGGTAAGCATGTTCCGGTTAACGTACGCAGTGATCGAATCTTCAAACAACATACCGCGCAACCCGTACTCGACCGGTTCGCCAACGGTAAACGTGAGCTGGCAGCCGGGCACGATCGTCTCCACGGCAAGCTCCTCCACATTCAGCACACGTGGTTCGTTGGGACGGAATGCTTTCAGCACTACGACCGCTCCCGAGCCGGACGGGGTCACCGAGTGGATTGAGCAGAACAGATTGCGACCCTCATCGTCCGGGTTTCCGTTCAGATGTTCTTGCGGCAGAAAGGCGCGCACGTTGCGCACGCCGATGTCCATCGTGTAGCCGTGGTCCTCCTTGACGGTAATTGTGGCCGCCAGCACTAGCCCCTCGACGAGTTGCGCTGGTTTAAAGTCGCTGTGCAGTTTGGTTGGATCTAGCGTGAGGTAAATCTGTCGGCGGTCCTTCACCTTTCGAAGCACCTTCATGTACACCAGATCGCCAACGGTGTACAAATCGCCCAGCGTGGGACAATCGGTCGATCGGGTGTTGTACATGTACTCCAGCCGTTTCGAGTAGGCCTCCGAAATGTTCGTTATCTGCACAATGCCATTTAAACGACCGGGCAGCGAAATCAGCAGCTCCGTTGCACGGATTTGCTTCACGCAGCCCAGCAGGAGCATGCCGGCACGCACTTTGCCAAACACCAGGTTCGATGCTTTGAAGCACTGCTGAAGCTGCTCTTCCTCCATTTCCTTTTCGCTTTGCATCGCTTGCCATCGCTCCTTGGGGCGCAACCGCTGCGCTTTTTGCTCAGCCGGTAAGCTTTTGGCTCCAAAATGCTAGTAAGTAGAAGAAAAAAAACTCATTTATTTGGCCAAGTTTGGACCGGTGACTCTGCGGTCCGCGGAGTTTCACACTTACGCTTTTGGGTGTTTTGTGCTTTTTCACTCGATTATGTTTAACGACTGGCCGACTGGGCCCGCGCGGGAGTGCCGGTTCAACGTAAACCATGTTTAACTTGTTTATTTTTTCCAATAACTTTCAGTTGCACGAACACAGAAAACGCACGTGTTTCGGTGTGATCACAAACAACGTAGTTTTCCGAGCAGGCAGCACAGGATTTGACAGCTGTATCCAGTGCTGTCAGTTCTTCGGCAATATAAGTTAATTCGCTCACTTCCGCGACAAGTCGCATGGAAGACAAATATAATTTAAAGGTGCAGTTTCATTTGCTAATAGTTTATTACATTGGAAAAAAAACTTATTGTCCACGTTGACTACTGCAGGCGTGTAAATCCGAAGATGGACTATCTGTGGCCTGAAAATAAATTATTTAACTGATCGTATAAAAAAAACTAATTCAATTGCCTTTCCTGGACGCTTGAAGGGTAATAGACACTCCTACCTTTAATATTCATCAATTCGATTCGGTCGTGGGCATCCTGGAAATAATGAAATAGCTAAATGACCATTTAATCCCCAGCAAGCAGCACGTAGCATGGGAAAACCTTCTTCCGTTATCCTTTATTTTCACAATAACGAATCAGTTTCAAATCTTGATCTGAAGAGCTTTCGGCTTTTAGTAGCTTGAATCTTGGAAACTACAATAAAAGTCTTGAACGTTTATTTTTCCATCAATCTGTTAAAATATTCAATATTTTCTAATCCTACAGTTTCAATTGTACAATTATGTCGAAGCATTCGTTGTGATCCTAACCTTGCGTTAAGATATTGCATACGTTGTAGCATAACCGAGCATCATGACCTCGTCTCGTGGTGCAGACGTCATATGGAATGAATACATCCCTTGTTTGCGGTTTTAAGTCCTTCAAATAGAAAGCTAGTCAAACAGACACATATTCTTACTTGACCAGCGTGCTGGATCGACCCCGACCAGCCCTGAACGAAACATTAATGCATCGAGTAGCTGGAGTGAAGGGAGAGTTGTTCGTCAATTTACAATTGTTCAATGTTTACTGGGGCAGCAGACATTTTTTCCAACAGTTTTTGGTGTTTCTGATCTTGCCACTCTTTGTTGTGCTTGCTCTTGTAATGCTTATATTTGTTGGCACTCGAGTTGAAGGTCACGTCACAGAACTCGCACGAGTAGAGCGGAACATTCGAATGCGTAGCCAAGTGTTCGCGCAGGCCAAGCTTCGACAACAACTGTTTGCCACAGTGCTTGCAGTCAAACAACTGTCTTTCCTTGTGTATGCGGTTTTTGTGGAACACCAGCGACCGGCGATTAACGCTCACGTGCTCACATTGGTCGCAGGGGAACTGGCCCCTTTCGTCGTGCCTAAGTCGAACGTGCTTCTTTAGATTCTCCTTGCAGTCGAACCATTTCTCGCACTGCTCACACTGCTCCCAGTTAACCAGCTGCGGCTGATGATTGAGCCTGATATGCCTTTCCATGGCAAAACTAGTGCGAAATAGTTTGCCGCACGTGGCGCAAATCTGATGACCGTCACCGCTGTGCACCTGAGAGATGTGCAACTTCAGCGAGTAATGATTGGACAACATCTTCTGGCAAAACTGGCACTGTTTTTTCACGTGCATCTGCATGTGCGCTCGCAACAGATGCTCTTTCGAGTAGGCCATATGGCATTTGGTACATTTGAATGGTTTTGCCTCTCGCTGGCTGTGACTCTCGCTCATGTGCTGGTTCAGGTAGCGCATCGTTTTATAAGTGCGGTCGCAAATCTCGCACCGCGTTAAACCTTTGTGCGATGCAATATGGTCCACCAGGTAGGACCGATTAAAGTACTGTTTATCGCAGCACCGCACGTAGCCCTTCATATCGTGCTCCGCACGGTAATGGTTTATCAACGCCCCAAAGTTATCTGCAGGTGCCGAACAGATCTCACACTCCATGGTGTAAAACTCGTCGATGATCTTGTCGTTTTCCTTTCGATTTGCACGCGTCTTTTTCGGTTTATCGGAGACCAATGTTTTAGCCTTCTTGCTACTGGGTTGCTCCGCCATTTCCGCCGGTTCATTTTCCTTCACTTGCAGAGTATCATCGTCGTTGTCACTACTGGCAATGTTGCGTTTTTCGTTAGCATCATCATCAATCAAACCGATCGGTTCCGGATCAGATTGAACGAACTCAATCTGCAGATCCTGTACAACGCTGGGTTCCTGCATCGTTGGCAGTGCTTCCTTTTCAAGCAACTTTGTGTCACTTACGTCCTTCGCGACCAAATATTCCTCTGGCTGTACGACAGTAGTGTTAGCCTCTAAGAGCAAACTCTGCTGGTTGGCCCACACCTCCTGGATGTAGGTGTGTATATGCGCAACTGTATCTCGGCATCGATCACACACAAGCTCCGGTAGGTTAGATTTATAATCAATCTACAAAAACAATGTTGCGAGAGAAACAAACATAATATTCACCAACACGCTGGTGTGCTTTGCTGTTCAGCTCCCGTACAGTGTACTCACTTCAAAACGAAAAGCAGCCTTCAACTCTTCCTTAAATTGGTCATTTTGTATCGATATTCCGGTACATTTGGGCAGCGAATCCAGGCAAAGACGACATATTTCACCCATTTTAGCCAAATGATGCCAAAATTGCTACGATGGTGGTTCTGTGTTTACTGTTTCTGGCCTGCTGCAAGCGCTTGATGCTTGCCCGTGTTTTGACAGTGGCTCATATGCTGTTGATCCACCAGGACACTTTGGTGGAACATTTCAAAAAATCGGTTGCAAATAACAGATCCACGCTTTGGAAGAAGTGAACATCAAACAAAAGTGAAGTAAAATTGAAAAATAATGTATGAAAGGTAAGCTTAGTGGCGGTGTGAGCAGAGAAACAAGTTAAACGATAGAAACTATTTTGAATTGGTGCGATTTCGCGTACTTACAACAAACGTACGCACCTTTTTGACAACACCAAACTGTCAAACGCTGCCGTACAGTCGCAACAACAACAAAAAGCATGTGCGCAGTGCGGTGATTCCCGTTTTTGGGTCCCTTTCGGTTCGATCTGGTCGCGGAAGCGCGTTTTGTGTGCCCTTTCTTGCTGTTTTTCCTCAAATTTCCTTTCCAGCTATCCGATGGTGCAAGTCTTCGATTTCCAGTGTACGTGACAATTGTATTTCCTTCAGCTTTCATATTTCGGTGTGCATTTTTAGTTGTTGTTTCACGTGGTTTCCGTTCCATACACGCGAGTCCGCTGTGAACCAGTTGCGTTTGGTGCGTGTGTTTTAGATTCCGCAAGGGTTGCCAACCATGAGTGATGACGAAGGTAAGCACAGCATTCCGTCGATTGGTCCTGCAAAAGTGTAAATGGCAGCTGGTTGGCGATTTTTAATTATGCTTTATCCTACTCCCCCGTCCCTACTCTAGACTGTCCCCCGCTTTGCGATGCGATGGATGCGAGAGACGACTCGAACGGAGAGGATGATGAGTGGGAGGTGGCCGAGGAGCAGAACGATCCGGTCAAGTGTTTGTTTTGTGAAACGATCTCTCCAACGATGACGGTGGCCATTCGGCACGCCAAGCAGCAGCACGATTTTGATCTAGCCGGCGTCCGGAGGCGGTATCATCTGGATGAATATTCCTACATCAAGATGATCAACTATATTCGGCGCGAAAAACCGGCCCCGGAACAGTTCAAAACGGCTGCCGGGAGCAGCTTACCGTGGGCCGACGATAAATACCTTCAGCCGGTAGAGAACGAAACGTGGTTAATGTTCGATCTGGACGAGCTGGACGAAATTATGCTGAACAATGGCAGCGGCGGTGCTGGTGTGGGTGGCAACGGTGGGGTGTCGGGGGAGAAAGAAACCGGCAGTGACATCGGTGATACGATGACGCTTACCACCGACCAGTACCGAAAATTGCAGGGCATCATTAACGATCTGTCGGCACAGCTGCGGGAGAAGGAGAATCTGCTTCAGCATGCCGCCAGCAGTATCGAAAAGATGAAGGAAAGCTTTCGCAACGTGCTGGCGGATCAGCAGCAGCAGCAGCAACCGAACGGGAAGGAAAATGGGAAAGCCGGTACGGAGGAGGGTGCCGAGGGCGATAAAAAGCTGGAACAGATCAAGCGAAAGCTGGAGCATTGCGTGAGCAGCGTATCGGTCGATGACGATCAGAGCTACTTCAACACGTACTCACACTTTGGCATCCATCACGATATGTTGAGCGTAGGTTGATGTTGTTTAATTTGTCCGTTAAATTGTCGTTAACAAAGATCCCCCGTTTACAGGACGAGGTGCGCACATCCAGCTACCGCGATGCGATCCTGCGGAATGCCGACATAGTGAAGGATAAAACTGTGCTAGATCTGGGCTGCGGTACGGCCATCCTGTCGATGTTTGCATCGAAAGCGGGAGCGAAGGAGGTCATCTCGGTCGATCAGTCCGACATCATCTACCAGGCGATGGACATTGTGCGGAAGAACAGCATCGAGAACATACGGTTCGTGAAGGGCCGGCTGGAGGACACGGAGCTGCCGGTGGAAAAGGTCGACATTATCGTTTCCGAGTGGATGGGCTACTTCCTGCTGTTCGAGGGCATGATGGACAGCGTGATTTATGCCCGCAAGCAGTACCTGCGCGAGGGTGGCCTCATATTGCCGAATCGCTGCAACATTAGCATCGCCGGGTACGGCGACCTCGAGCGGCACAACGAGTTCATCGGCTTCTGGAAGAACGTGTACGGGTTCGATATGTCGTGCATGAAGAAGGAGGTGCTGCGGGAAGCTACGGTCGAGGTGTGCAAACCGGAGCACATCATTACGAACGCGAACATCATTGCCAACTTCGACCTGATGGAGGTCGATGTCGACTGTCCGAACTTTAGCTACGACTTCGAGCTGAAGGTGAAAAGAGACACACAGCTGACCGCCATCATCGGATACTTTGACACGTTCTTCGAGCTGCCGGAGCACATCGAATTTTCCACCTCGCCGTACTCACGGCCGACGCACTGGAAGCAGACCATTTTCTACCTGGAGGAACCGGTCCCGGTGCGGGAGGGGCAAACGATCGGCGGAAAGTTTGTGTGCCGCCGGGATCCGAAGGATGTGCGCTCACTCTTTATTAACATTGAGCTTTTGAACATGGTTCTGAAGTATACACTTAACTAGCAGGTAGGCATACTGATACTGATCAGCTAAGATGCACAACCGTTCGGGGTAACAGAGCGCGCAAGGGGGCGAAGTCTCAAACAAGTCAAATAAAAATTGCAATCGCGAAACCACTCCAATCGGCATGCCGCGGAAGTTGCGCAGTGGCTGGCGAGGCCGGAAGACAAGAAAGCTTTAAATTTTCGATGATATACATTAGTAGAGCCGTTCTGGCCGTACGCATACGTACGGCCTTTCGTACGCATTTGCCAATGGTAGTAGTTGTGAGCAAACGGTCGTGTTATCGTTGCCCTTAACGTTCTATCGATGACAGTGAGGGAGTTTCGCGCCGTAGTGGGGTGACACAAAACGGTTGAAGAAGAAAAGATTAAAAATACACAGGAACTTATAGATTTCATCCTACATCAAATGGCAACACACGATACACGAAGGTTGTGAAGCGTAAAACAACGGAAACTATGGTATAGCAGGTTACTACTACTAGAGCGACAAATAATTAAATTTGTTTTTTTATAAACGATCCTAACTATATATACCCAGCCAAGGCGTAATAGCCGACAAGCAGCACCCACTTACGACCAACACGGCAGCACAGAGTAAGACTAAACTATCATTTATCTTTACACTCTTACACCGTCAGCTCACGTGAGCTACAGGTACCCTCTATATCCGATTCCAAACTAAAGACAATCCCTAGAAAAGATAAACTGCAACGATCATCTAATGATCTAGCCTGGGGTGTAAGCTAGGACCCCCGGCACGCTTCACAGGACAGGACAGTGTGTGAACTGCACAATATCAGCAATCAAAGAGCTGCTACGGACAGGAACAGGTTACAGCTTTAATTTTGATCTATTATAAAACTATTTAAAATGTTCTTCAATACAAAAGCCATTTTATATAGATATAGCAGGGTCAGTAAGGTCCACGCAATACGGTTCTGGTCTGGTGGGCAAGAGCGTTCGGTGCATTTAAAGTGTAGCATCGTTTGGGTGGCTCACAGCGTGATGTGAGTCGAATTAGATCGTATATAGAGCATTTGGCATGCTTTAAACGGTTGAGGAACATTGATGGAATTTTTAAAATTAGAAACCCACATTCTTAAGCTACAAAGGAAACAGGTACACGTGTTACAAGCATTTTTGAAATAATCTTATTCCAATAGGGAAACCATACAAGTTACTTACATACAAACACATAATCAATGTACTAAGAAACAATCCGTAGTGGAATATAGCTTTTAACCGAAATCGTGCTAATCATATTGCCCCTTGCTTAACTAGATAGAAGCAAAATGAAACATGCTAAATGGAATATGAATCCTTTTACTAAACGCTAAACTCTGAACGTGTTTTTATAATACACAAACGTTGGCGCCAGTTTGTAGTGTGCTGTTCGGTAGCGTAGAGAGTCTCAACCGTACGTTAAACATCGAATCTTTAAGCTGTTCCATGGTCGAGCCGTTCATTTGCCAGTAACCATTTGAAGTTTACAATGTTTACATTTATGCTTGAGAAATAAAATGTTAAAACTGGAAAAAAATAAAAAGCCATATAAAATTATAATTAAGTGTTTCATCGTCTCCAGTTGTTGCAGTAGAAGGAATTTCATTTTACTGTAACGTAAATGTAGCTTTATTGAACACAGCATTGTTCAGCGATTCAGTGATTTGTACGAGTCTCACTCAACACTTTTCTTTTGATGATTGCCGAACGGGCTATACCTACTATTTTTCATTGATCGTTTTTGTTAAAATCATGTGATTTTGTAACAGGAATAAAATGAAATAAATCGTAACGGTTTTGTTCTATAAACAGTGTGCTATAAATGCTTTTTTTGAATATTTTATAGCGCTCCGGAACCATCCGTTCCTTGTACCGGGCGAACGGATAGGACGTGTGTGGTTCGGCCTCAACTCGTCCATTTCGTCCGCATACGCTAAACTGTCAATAGCGACCGCTTTGGTAAGAAGAAATTTCCTTATTTTCACTAGATTTTTCCTATCAATTGTCTTGTACGGGTGTTTATTTGCCGAACTAAAGTGCTTAGCTTCAAATGCAACTAGTCTTGTATTTCGTGCAATCCCAAAATGCCCGATAAAAGCTTCGCAAAGCCTCTTCCGTTTCCACGTGTTCAGCGTACGATGTTGGGCACCCGAAGCCATTGTACCGAATTGTGACTAATGGCGATTTTGTCCGTCTTGGATCTTTTCAGTTCTTAAATTTCTTTACGAAGTCCCTATTATCACATCAAGATGGGTAGGGAGGACAAAGCAACCTGGAAGTCCAACTATTTCCTAAAAGTCGTGGTAAGTAATCAATGTGTATAGAGCTTGCTGCTAGAGGTAAAGAGGGTTCGGATGGAAAGTAGAATGTTCTCCCTATGATGATAATTAAAACAATGAATGATGCGTACATGCTGCTCCTTGCTTGAACAAAGCTGAACCCAGGAGGTATCGGCGTGTGCGGAAATGCTTGCATTGTTTTACGTCTGATTTGTGATGCGCTCCATCTTTCCTGACACCTTAGGTGCTGTAACCTAACCTCACATACCTGCACGTACGAAATATTCATTACGCTTTTCGTCTATCTTTGTCCCGCCCCGCAGCAACTGCTCGACGAATACCCGAGATGTTTCATCGTCGGCGCTGACAATGTCGGCTCCCGTCAGATGCAAACCATCCGTATGTCGCTCCGCGGTTCGGCCATCGTGCTGATGGGCAAGAACACCATGATGCGCAAGGCCATCCGCGGGCATCTGGAGAACAACCAGAACCTGGAGAAGTTGCTCAACCACATCAAGGGCAACGTGGGCTTCGTGTTCACCAAGGGCGATCTGGCCGAGATCCGCGACAAACTGACCGAGAGCAAGGTGCGTGCCCCGGCCCGTGCCGGTGCGATCGCCCCGCTCGAGGTCGTCATCCCGGCCCAGAACACCGGTCTCGGTCCGGAGAAGACCTCCTTCTTCCAGGCCCTGTCCATCCCGACCAAGATTTCCAAGGGTACGATTGAAATCATCAACGACGTGCCCATCCTGAAGCCGGGCGACAAGGTCGGCGCTTCCGAGGCCACGCTGCTCAACATGCTGAACATCTCGCCGTTCTCGTACGGTCTGCAGATCCAGCAGGTGTACGATTCGGGCTCGATCTTCTCGCCGGAAATCCTCGACATCAAGGCGGAGGATCTGCGCGCCAAGTTCCAGGCTGGAGTCGCCAACCTGGCTGCCGTGTCGCTCCAGATCGGATACCCGACGCTGGCTTCGGTGCCGCACAGCATCGCCAACGGTTTCCGCAACCTGCTGGCCATTGCCGCCGTCACCGAGGTTGAGTTCAAGGAGGCCGAAACGGTCAAGGAGTTCATCAAGGATCCGAGCAAGTTCGCCGCTGCCACGGCAACGACTGCTTCCGCTGCCGCCCCAGCTGCCAAGGCTGAGGAGAAGAAGGTGGAGTCCGAGTCCGAGGATGAGGATGAGGATATGGGCTTCGGTCTGTTCGATTAAATGCGACAGTAAGACGACGACCCACGCCGACCGCATGCGCCAGCAGCAGGTCGGTTGTTCCCAGACGGTGTGGTTCCCTGAGCTATATCTACTTTGGCACGGACGTTGTAGCTGCGAGCGTATACTCGTCAAGGCTGGGGACGGCCCAATGGCGACACGCTGGCCATTCCTGTTACGTACCAAAATACGTATTTTTCTGTGAAACCAACTGAAGCAAAGCACATTAAAAGTAACACAAAAGCCGGAGAGTCAGAATCGCAAGAGGAAACAATCTGGAAACAAAAAAAAACAACAAGTAGTCTTTCTCATTTCAAAGCACACGTGTCCGAATCAAAACACATAAGTAGTCAAAATGAAACAAGAATAATTTATTATAACACAGTAGCTACTAGTTTAAAATCCACGATTATGAAGTCTCCGCTCGTTCGCTTTCCGGATACACTTTTCGCTGCAAAAAACACAGTCCGCGATGAGAAGATGGCTGGCGTTAAGTACCAGGCAGGAACAGCGCCCATTGATCACTTTCGTGCGCTGGTACACTTTCGCATCGAAACACGGTTGGCCACAGCCGCAAAGAGGCACACGGCGTATAATGTCCACCACGGTGAACGGCAACAGTCCTGGTATTGCATATGGAAGTTTCCTGTGGATCACGGTACGTGCGGCGAGTTCGAACAGGGTTGACGGTTGCCGCTGCTGCATCGAAGGACTCGGGTGTAGCTCAGCTGTTCCTCCGTCGGGCGAAAGATTATTTTCCGACAGATCTAACCGCTCCAGTCTTATTCGTTCCAAGGTTTCCGGTACACCATCGATCTGGTTTTTGGCCAACGAAAGCACCCGAAGCCTGCTCATAGTCCACAGCGCAAAGGGAAGCTTGCGGATGTGGTTGTTGTTCGCTGTTAGTGCCACCAGTGCGCCAGCATTTATCACATTGATCGGTAAGAACGAGAGTCCGTTGTCGGAAATATTAAGACTCTGCAGCGACGACTGAATGTTCGGTTCCAGCAGCCAGTCCCAGGTGCAGTCGGCCAATCTGTTGCTTGACAGATCCAGCTCGCTCAGTCGTAGCTGGCCAAGTGCGCGGGGCAAGCTGCGTAAAGAGTTGTTGGACAGGTTTAAAAATCGAAGTTTTTGTAGCAACAATATCTGTGAGTCGAATCGTGAAAGTTTCACGTCGGTAATCTGCAACGACAAGAGCAGGCGGGAAAAGCCTTTCGTTGGGTAGTCCTTCCTGTTCGTTATCACACACTTGGTCGCCAGGACACTCGGAGAATCGAGAATGGAGGCTTTTTTCTTCCCCACGGTAAGACACGGCAGCCGTAGTGGAGCGGACGGTGAAAAGGGGTTCGTGACGGGCTGGGTCCCTTCCGCCGGCTGTCCGCATCCCGTGAGCACCAGCTTTAGCACCTTCAGAAACGCCGTCAGCTGAACTTTATCACTTTTAATCTGCACATCGTGCTCTGGTGCGACGAACGAAATCGTGGCCTTTCCTTCCTCCAGAAAACGGGTAAATATCTTGCTTATGTTCTTTAGGACGCTGTACTTGGTGCCGGCCTTGTTGGCGGTCGTAATGAGCATGATTTTCGTTTCATCTCCCTTCCGCTCGGATCCCTTCCCGATGGCAAGGATCGTTTTCTGGAACGCACGTTTGCCCCCGGCCACGGACCGATTTATGGTGCAAGTCTCACAGATTAGCTTCATGTTGAACAAACGGCACCATACACATGCTTAATAATAGTTTTACATTTATTTTGCTTTACGTTGCGCTTTTTTTAACACTTCGGCGGAGGGTACTGATTTCGCGCCAAGGGTAAACTTGACATTAGCTGCCACCCGATGAGCAAATTGATACACGTTTGAACGGTTTGTGGTGGAAGCACTCTGTCTCTATCTCTCTTTCACTCTCTTACCCTGTCTCGATCTCTCTCTCGCTCTCTAATTGATTTATTGTGTTCGAAGCACAAATTAAAACAAAGCGACGAAAAGCGATGTGTACGTCAATGACAATCACAGAACCAATACGTTCAATTCGTCGCTTTAAAATGCGTACATCACTTTTCATCAAAGACTGCCAAACAAGAAACAAACTGTTGAAAAAATCAACAAATTAAATCGAGGAATTCAACAAATTAAATCGAGGAAAAGCCCCATCACTTTTCATGGTATAACCGAAATAATGAGAAAGCAACTTGATTTTGTGCCTTAGCTAAGGTGACTATTCGACTCTACAGACTGTCCCCGAGTCACGCTCCCAAGTGCCATAAATCCACCAAATGACCACCAGCTCTCAACCAAAACGGAATATATAAAGACTTCGTTTAGCAGACGGTAAATGATTCATGCTTTCTAAAAATAGCGAAAAATTTAGTGGCGCCATCTGTCTGTGGGATAGCCACGCTGCGGAGCTTTCTTCGGTTCGAGAGCTTTCTCACTCCCACTGTGAGATGTTGTATGGTTATACAGTCTGTTCCCGAGTTACACGGTTCTCGACTGACGCGGATTCGGAGATACGCGGTTTTCTAAATTTGACTGATTAAATGTCAAATCAGTACAATTTGCTTCAAGTTAGGAATAAATGGCAGTTTTGCTAACAAATTGAAACCACTTAAAAGCCAGAAATATTATAATTTTCTGCACGAATTATCTCAAATAAATGATAAAGTGTATAAAAGAACTAAATTAAATCAAAAACTCCGAGTAATCAATAGTATTTTAGTCAAAAAACGTGAAATTCGACATACGCGGATTCGTCGGGAACGCAGAAACCGCTCCAAATAGCCAGAATTGCTTAAGCAGCTCATTTTGGCACGCTAAAGATCGCTGCTCTAATTCGCCTTTTGCAGTAGATAAACAGCATCAAAGTTCTATGTGGGTCTTTAAAACAGCGCCTAAGCAGCTTCCTTATGCCACGATTCCAGGGATTATTTTTCTGTGTGTTTTATTTTCAAGCAAGCGTCATCGATGAAATAAACAACAAGATTTGTTTCGTTTAAACACGTATGTATATTTTTAAAACTTTTGTATTGATGAATTACACAAAATTTTACACAATTTACTGATAATTCACAATCACTTCACTCAATATTCCTTCTTTAATTAACTTATCTAACTTGTACAGCAGCAATGAGATGATTGACGGCGTCTCTCTTTGACACTTTGACAAGATCCACCTTGTACCGATGCCATGCATTAAAAAGCTATAAAGTTCCACCAAGTTCGATACACACTCTTAACAAGCCTTAAAGTTATATCATGAACCCTACACATAGTGCTAATCAGCCGCAAAGTTCCAAAGAGTACCATGTGCCTGTTAAAAAGCTCCATAGTTCCGCAAAGTACCGTCTATCTCTTAATCAGCCACAAAGTACGACATCGGAACGATTTTTCGTTAAACAGCCCTAAATCAGCTATAAAGTACGAGCTGGCTATTTGGGGCGTAACTCGGGAACAGACTGTACATTGAAGTTATGCATCGCTAGAACTAGAACGTCGATACAATTGTTTAAATACTAAATTGTGATATCAACCTCCAGCACTGAAGCTAATGAGATTTGAGTTGGTTTTGGCCCACGTATCTGACCGCACGACCATTATTGATTTTTGCTCGGAAAGTTCTAAGGGTACATACAATAGCAATATAATAATGCGATATAAAACGCCATCTATTGAGCAAATCAGTGAAGCTATGGAGCTTTCGTTTTTTTTTTTCATGGATATTTGATTTTTCAGTCGTTTAAGCTACATCTGTGGCGCTTGCGATATAATCTTGCATAATCCCAGAAGTTCGTGGGAACTGCAATCCGACACGTCGCTCGAGCCCTGTCAAAGATTGCGTGACGGGTAGCAGTCGAACGGAAATGCTTGCGTGATGTAAACAACAACAAATCAACGCTTCAAAATTTTGGTTCAGAAACAAGCAAGCTGTGCAGAAAATGATATTCCCGGTGTGGAACTAAAACTCCAAACTGGGATAATTCTCAGCAGCCTCAAAAATGAAGCTGTCGCTACCGTTGCAAGGATACTTTGATCTGCTGAAGCATTCACCGGGCGAGAAAAAGTTTGTCTGCATCAACTGCGGTCGGCCCGTGTCCGGCCTGTACCGTCAGATCAGTTCCACCGTGCTGAAAATTATCGACTGCGTACGATTGTTGTTTAAATCTTTCCTCATTCTCAAAACTGGTTTAAAGCCCTTTTTGCCTTTCAGGATAAATGCAAGAAACCTGCCGACAAGTACATCGAGTTCGAGGTGCTTATCATACTGATCGATTTAATACTTTTGTCCAAGCCCGCTTATCGACATATTCTATACAATTCCGATTGTAAGGTGCGTAGATTGGCCATATGAATTGATTGCAAAAGTGCAGTGTTTCATCGGAGAATTTCTATTCTAGAACCTCTGGAAAATTGGCTGCATTCTGATACTGCTCGAGGCCTACTGTTTCTGGACGGATGCCTTCCGCGGTATAACCAGCATTACCTATCGTTCGCACCTGACCGATCCGTTCCTGTCCGAGAAAGGGTTCTACCTGTCGACCGTTCATTTCGTGGCCGGATTTATACTGCTGTACGGGTTTATTTACTTATTTACCCGCGTTCTGCATCGCTCCGTGCCGCGGGTAACGGGCAATGGGAAAACCTACCCGTACATGCTGCTGCATGGCGTGATACTGGCCAGCATCGGGAAGTTTCTCTTCATTCCCATCATTATCTGGAGGGAAAACTCGACCGAGACGGGCATGGCCATCCATATTGTGCTGGTGCTGATGTATTTTGTGATATCGCTGGTACAGATCCACTCGGTAGTTAGTGACTGTACGCGGTCGCGATCCGGTGTGATCGTCATTCTGGCGTTTATTGTTAAGGCATACTTTCTGACTCGAGTGAGCGGATTGCTGCAGCAGTTTGTATAATAAATTAGTATTCTCACTTATGTGTCCGTGTCTGTTTTGTCTACAGCTTCTGTGCAACTTTATTGCGATCGTTTTGCATTGTGGCAGGGTGCTCCGACCGCTTTGCAGCGGTCAATATTTCCGCAACGGCCGATAAAGTATCGCTGTACGGTAGGCTTACTTCCGTTCCCGTTGCTACGTCGTGCAGTTCCAGCTTCTCTTCGCTGGCGGCTTTCGCACCTACAACCACAATGACAGGATAGCCCATTTTACGTGCATCCAGCAACCGCTTGCCAATGGTGAGCTGTGTACGATCGTCCACAATAACGTCCCCCGCACAGTTTGCCAACGATTGTAGATCGTCGTGAAGTTTACCGACCCACGGGGTAGCTTGAGCCTCCTCCTTACTGCCCGCCTTGGGGGTAATGATGCAGACACGGTACGGCGCAAGTGCGACCGGCCATCGTATTTCCTTCTCGCTGGACAGGACTTCGATCGAGGCGGCCAGTAGCCTCGTCACGCCGATACCGTAGCATCCCATCTGGAGGGGCACCGGTTTCCCATTCGCGGCCAGACACGTCGCCCCGAGCGCCTTTGTGTACCGATCCTCGAGAATGAATACATGCGCCACCTCGATGCCTGCCTGTCGTTCGAAAGTTTCACATCCGGTTTGGCAACTTTTACACCGTTCCCTCAACGCCGGGAAAAGCTCAGCGTTCGTGTGCATTCCGCACCGGGTACAGCGGATCAGCTCATCCTCGCCCACCTCGCTCGGGAAATGGTACTCGTGCGACAGGGATCCACCCATCGTCCCACAGTCTCCCGCCACCTTGACGAACGGGACGCCAATTTCACGGAACAACCGGCCGTACGCTTCGTTCACCGAGTCGTACGTTTCCTGACACCGTGTCCGGTCAACGTCGAACGTGTACAGGTCCTTCATGAGGAACTCTTTCGCTCGCATCAGCCCAAAGCGGGGTTTCATTTCGTCCCGAAATTTGGTCGATATCTGGTACAGGCGCAGCGGAAACTGGCGATACGTAACGGGAGCGATGGCTGCGAGTAGCGATGTGATTGATTCTTCGTGTGTCTACAAAAGGGTGCGGTAGGAGACAAAGAACAACACATGTTTAAGCTTCAGCGTGGTGGCAGCGAATGTGGCACGGCTTACCGGTCCCAAAATTTGCACCTTTCCGTGCCGATCGGTCGTCTGAAGCAGCTCTGTCGGTGTGCCCGCTTCGGTAGCACCTAGTCGGCCACTCTTTTTCCACAGCTCTGCCGATGTTAGGAGCGGAAGTACCATCTTTTGTGCTCCGACCGCTTCCATGTGCCGGTCTATCAGGTCAACAGCTTTCTGCAGCGATCGCTGTAGCAGAGGCAGTAGGTAAAACGTCCCATTGCCAGTCTGTCGGATGAGCCCCTGTTCCAGCATGAGCTACGGAAAAAGAGTAGCGTGAGTTACCTAATTACACGAGAACCATTCCTTTGACGAATTACCCTTTGACTTTTGGAGGTGATATCCTGGGATTTTATGGTAGCATTTTTCGGGATGATTAAAGCTGGTTGAAACAGTTTGGAAACTCTCTGCATCGTTGCGTTCGTTTTTGGCCGGTAAAGGAACGAATAATCACAGAACCACACGGCACTAACAACATTCACCCTACACGGGCTTGGCGTAACAACATAAACAAATCGGCGCAGCTGGAATACGTCACTACTGAATCACATGTCAAAATGGGGCTGCTAGAGGAGATAACAAGTGCGGGTTGCGGAATTTAAAGAGTTGAAATAATAGAACCCCTTTCTTTCGTAGGAAAATATTTCATACGGTTTTATGGATCCAGCGTACGTATCGTTGGAATTTAGGTTACTTTATTTGTATAATACATTCTCTTTCGCTAGGGTAAATCATGACAGAAGAGATAAAAACTGTAAACGAAACGAAACAAAACTTTACATCAACACATTGCAGGGCGTTTGCGGACACGCGAAAGCGACACAACGTGTTCGCTTGGGAAATGATTGAACAAAACATGAAGTGAACAATACTTGTGCTAAATCCAATCCAACCATCCTTGCGACTGCAGGTCAGATTGATGGAGAGCAACACATCTTTTAAACGACTCACTTAGTTCCTCCAATGTCTCTTAAATGATGTTCATGAAATTTGACCGCTTCTGCAATGTGCTACTTGCAACGATGGAGGAATGTTCAGCGAGTAGGTTGTTATACGCTGCGGTTGCTGAGCTGCTGGGACGCACACCAGGGGGGATCTAGTGATCCGAGTGTTCTGGCTGGAACCCTTCCATGTCTGGCAGCGGGTTGCCCCACTCACGTGCCATAATGAGAATTGTGTTCTGGTGCAGCTTCGGTCCAATCAGCGGGTTCATCTGGGCCATGTAGCAACACAGCCAGCTGGAAGGAAAGATATGGTGCAAAACCAAGGTCATTCACTGGCTGGTACGTATCGGTGCACTGTTGCTTTACTTACAACAACCAGCATGTCGCCGCCGTCAATATCAGCACACACTGGACGATTCTGTTGCAAAAAAAAAGATGAACTGTAGTTCAGGCTCAGTGCGTGGGGGAGTCAGTCCCGCATCCAGTAACAAAGCCAATACATACCCACGGTTCGGGCCCTTCGGAGCAACAATCGGCAGGACAATGCCAACCACGCCAAAGATGGCAGAGAAAATGATAATTGGCAGCGCTGAAGCACCCATTGCTGAATCCGGCAGTAGACTTTTTAGGTGGGTTTGATCTGCAGCGACTGTATTTACCCCAAAACACACGCACACGGGATCGATCGATTTTCTGGAGGACTGCGAAAAGCAATGAGAAAAATATCACATGACAGGCGTACAGGCAGTGCGATATGACGTCACGGATCGTGTTGTTGTTGCGAGCTGTCATTCTCCGCACACACACACGGCACGACAGCTGTCACACTATGCCACCTGGGTATTGTTTACGTTTTGCTTTTGCCTTTTTCGTAGAGATTCTTTTGACCCAAACAGTGCAAACTGTTGTGTGCCGCGAGATAAGAAAAACTAAAAACCCGCCAGCATCGAAGGAATGGACCGCTTTCTCCAACTCACTTCCGGCAGGGAGGAAAGTTAGAATAGCACGGTTATAATTTATTAAACCTACGGAGTGCGGTCGATGAGGTTGGCTCGAAAGTTTGTTTACAAAACTAACGATCATCTATGGACGACACCGACGAAGCAATCGTTGGGTGTACAGGTACGCGCGTGTTGAATATCGCTGTTGTGAAAATATTGCTAAATTCCTCTCCGTCGGTGAGAATAACTCTGTGTGCATGTTTGTGTACTGTGCTGTGATCCTGTGATCCGCCCGGCCTTGCTGTTTCGTTTGTAAGTTTCTCTCCGCTTTGTACGAATAACAACAAATTGGGGCAATGGACGTGGCCGCAACGTCGACAAAAATTACGCCCTATTAAGAACCACAAAAGAAAGCCCATTGGTCCATTGAGAGAATTAAAGGTAGATTATACTTTCTTTACCTTTAGATATGAGTGTTAGAGTACTGCTGTCTCAAGTGAATCCGAGTGATGCGCATCAATTTGCACCGATAACGATAATATCGAATGTTTGTGCTTACACTGGAAGTAATTTAATAAGGCCGATTTTATCAACCGTTCCTTGTCAATTGTTTGATTTTAATTGCTGCTTATTGCAAAATGGTTCCGAAAAGGGCACATTATTTGGCGACAGACTCAAATTTGAACTCAAACAACCTCAACGCATCTAATTCCTCGTTGTAAGAAACATCATCTTCGACAAATTAAATTCTCAGCCTTACACGGCCTTAACCGGCTTGATCGTAACGCAACCGGCTTACGCAACGCCAAGTGCACCCAAACACTTCTCACGCGTCCCATAAGAGAGCCGTCCGCGTGCACGCGCATTGACCCCGGATTGCCGGCACCCGGGCACGAGATTTCGTTTGGCATGCACACGAGATCAATCGCGCATTCCACACCTGAAGAATGTAACCAAAAAAAGGGATAAATATGACTTTATGCTACACAAACACACCTTTGTTGTTTGTTTTGCCGGAATTCAAATGAGGCTACAGGAAGAGAGAGAGAAAAAAAAGGATCACCAATAAAAAAAATCCAGTTCCTCCCTCTCTTGTGAACGGCGAAGAGGTTCTCCCTCCTTTTGCCCCCTTGAACATCGCAAACGGACGGAATGGTTGTGTTTTGTGTGACCCTCCCCACCCGTTCGGATGGTGCCAGTTAGCGGTGAGCGCCGCTGTATCGTTCCAGACGTCGAGGCGAACGGGTCTGGAAAGCAATAGCTGCGCGTTCTTCCTATCGAAATCGTTTCGTGTACCACCTCGGGCGCCAAACATCTTCTACAATTCTAGCCGGGTGGCGGTGCGGTTTCCTTTTCCTCCATGCCGCCACGTGCGCACATGGCTTTTGGCAACGCGCGCGTTTAAGATAAAAAGGGTCATTATTGTTAAAGAGAAGCAAAACGACGCACGCACGTTTCACCAGGCGAACATAGGCTGTGCTGGAGTAGCAGTGCCGGGTAGTGAGGAAAAGTAGTGTAACTCGCCGCAGGCTTTAGAAGTAGATCGGCTTTGCAGAACGGCGGACCGGTTTGAAGGTAACCGTACTTTGGTAAGTGTTAATAAGTGAAAGCAAATGCGCTTAAAGTAGACGCAAAGTGTATATGGAACATCTCCGATATCTGTAATCTAGTATTTCTAAGCGCTTCAGTAAACAGGCGCCCAGTTCATGGTTAGCCAGTTTTGTGGTAGATGATCCTGATTGATCCTTGGCATCGTTCTTTCTCCCCGGTGTGTATGACTAATGATCAACAACCACTGTGCCCCCCACTGTGAGCTGTCATGCCAAATTGTGCAACGCCGTTAGCCGTTGTCTCCTCTAGTATAACTCATCCCTCAGTTGAAAGGCCTAAACCGTTCCATAATTACAATGTTTTGCAGTGAACGGCAGTGGATTGGCGTTTTGTGTTCTCCAATCATTTTGATACGGTAGAAACCGTTTCATTTCGATTCGTAATGATGATGACTTTGAATGTGTAGTGACCCTAAAACCACGCGGGTATGCGCGTGGTTAGCACGTGTTAATACCATTCAATGTGATTGCTCATTGTGAAGCAGTTTAGTGTGTGGAATTATTGGAATTGGAATACCAACACCAATAAAAAATCCCTTTTATTAGTGGTAACTTGTATAAATCGTTCCATTAAAATCCAAATTAAATAAACATAAAATGGCCGTGATTGTACAACCCCAACTTGTTGCGATCTGTTCAAATAAGTTAATCCGCAAAAACGCAGAGCGAGACGCATAACAACACTATACATTCAAGGTTAAACCGCCCCAACAAAAGAGGGTCATACCAGGCTCGATGATTTTTTAAGGCTCGTTTGTTTCGTCTTTCCTCCACTTCAAACGCAGGATTTAGCTAAATCTGGATATTACTGGTTCGGGGCGGATAAGATGCGTAAGATTCTCATCTCAGCTTCCATTCGATCTGCGCGTTCTGGGCAAACGACCTGTTTGGACACCCGACGAGGACTAGAAGGTGTAATGAGGTTCAGTCGGGGTCCAACCAAACAGCAAACAGCTTTCGATCATTTACCATCGGTGCAAAGAGCATATTTGGTCGAGGATGAAATTTACGCGCACGGTTTGCACGATCACCTTCCCAGCCGTGCAAGCTAACATAGAGTTGATATGGTTGTTTCTCCCATAAGAAATGGTGCTCGATTCGTTAGGATATGGGTGAGTAACGATCGAACGCCGACCCGGCGAAAGATGTTGTGTAGCAGTAGTTGTTGGGTAAACATGTTTTTCTTTCGCTTTTATATCCTCTCACCTATCGCGTCTGAGGATCTGGGCGGGAGATACATATACGCTTTTCGGGCGCTTTGGTGCGGTGCGTATACGGCGATGGCCGGGTTTTAAAACTGGTTTTTGTTTTTGTTTTGATGTTTTCTTCTTACATTTCGTAAACAAAATACATTTTTGAATGGGACCTGAACGTAAGCACAAAGAAAATCAAAAAAGTTCCACCATTTTAGGAATTCCACATTTACCGCGCACGTTTCGTACTGTACGCCGTAAGCAACATTTGGGGGGAATTTATTTTTCTCGTTTTTCCGAATATCAACCGTTCGCCGGACTGTAAACGAAAACGACATTTTTAAACAAATGTTCTTAGCAACCTTATCCACACACATACACATAAACACACTTTGGCAACATTTGTGTAAAGCAAGCCTACTTTCTAACAATCGTTTCGGAAACGGTTGCTGGGTTGTTTACTTCGCACGTGTTTCTGTTGGCGTAGTGTGCTCTACCGGTTGAACGGTTGTGGACGAAAGGATTTACAGGAAGCTTTAAACCTTCCACAGTGTATTCGTGATAAATCTGCCTTCCCATTTGTTTGTTTGTGTAGCTTCTTGATAGTGTGATAAGCAAAACGTTGGGTTGCTTTAACTATTACCACATGTCAAACTCTAGTATAACTGTTGGCGTGGTGTTGGTACTTTCTTTACGATGAAACCCTTTACAAAAATGTGTTTAATTGAATGATTTATGCTGTTGTTGTGGTTTGATTTAATGTAACAGGCTAATGATACACTGGCCGCCTTTGTCTGGAGTATCGAAATTCGGAGTCAATAATATGGAGCTTCCCTACATCCGCATATTCTGTTTTGCCTAAAAAATTAATTGTAATTAGGTAAACTGACTTCTGAATGGCGTGATCATTACTTTTTTTCTTTGGCACAACAATCTTCGTCGGTCAAGGCCTTACCTCTGTACCACTACTGGGCCTTGGCTTTCAATGACTTACTGATTACACATAGCAAGATAGTCAAATCCTACGTAAGGGCACACGGTCCATCCAGGGCTTGATCCCATGACGGGCCTGTTGTTAAGTATTTCTAATTGACGACTGTACCACCAGATAGACCCTGATGAACACTTTACCACTTACTTTAAGTATCCTCTATGAGAATTCAAGTCTTCTATGAATAGACTTTCGAAATAGACGTTCTTACTCAATTTCTTAATATTTGATAGTCATCAATAGTTTAATGTAGACTAAATCATATCTCTTCACGCATTCACGCATGCATTGATATTTCGAAGCACTTGGTACTGATCGACACCATGTATACTAGGATGCGTCCCATCGTGGGGTTATGGTAACAATCGGGTTAAATTCACCTGGCAACTAGATGAAGAGGGTTAAGTAAAAAAGTTTAAATTCATCATTGCTCGGAACCCTACCATCCGGTTCAGAGTACGGTCTGCTGTGTAGCACAACAAAATAATGTCGATCGAAATCGATCGCGTTTCTTGCTAAGCTTTAAGAGGATCCCATCATTGTAAACTTCTTCCGGAAAGCATTTGCGCATCTACGTACCTGTTCAGTCCCATTTGTTTTGAATAAAACTATTTGTCCTCGGTGGAAGGTCTGTCGCATTCGATACCCGACGATCATAACTGTGCGTACATGTATCCGATTTGTCGTTCAGTTTTTGCCTCATCATCAAACGGTAGACATTGTAATACCCTTCACGCAAAAAAAAAAAACTCGTTCAAACAATGGCTTTATGTGTAGGCCGACACACAACATCAGTGCCAGATGGTAAAGAGACTATCGTATGCTCGAATACAAAAAAACAACGATAACTCGAATTGAAACAGTTGTGCTAATACTAAAGCCGATTCGTGCCGATAAACCTAGTATAGTGTGAAGTCCAAAGTAGTGATGAGCGTGTCTGAACGAGGATCTTTTACCACTTTTACAGCAAGGCAGCAACCGTAGCACGGTAAAGTAGCAGCAAGCAAGGCACCGGACCGTTTACCAAACCGTTATGGGTCTATCACGCGTGGAGCGCGTTATCCCCGGGACACGATGGCTGCGCGGCTACACGGGACAGTTCGTGGTGGCCGATCTGATCGCCGGTATCACCGTAGGATTGACAGTACTTCCCCAAGGGTTGGCGTATGCTACGCTTGCCGGTTTAGAGCCACAGGTAAGATGGATTCCTGATGGATTCGTTCCCTAGCTAACTCTTCGTTCTTCGTGTTTCAATTCCACAGTACGGTCTATACTCCGCCTTTGTCGGTGGCGTTGTGTACGCGCTTCTGGGTGGCTGCCGTGAGGTGACGATCGGTCCAACCGCCCTACTATCACTCATGACTAGTCGACACACGGGCTACGGAGGAGCGTCCGGTCCGCAGCTCGCCATACTGCTATGCTTCCTGTCGGGCGTTGTCGAGCTGCTGATGGCCGTCCTACGACTTGGTGCGCTGGTCGATCTCATCTCTCTGCCCGTTACGGTGGGCTTCACCTCGGCCACCGCACTGATCATTGGAGCGTCCCAGCTGAA
Source organism: Anopheles merus (assembly GCF_017562075.2). Lineage (NCBI taxonomy): Eukaryota > Metazoa > Arthropoda > Insecta > Diptera > Culicidae > Anopheles > Anopheles merus. The sequence continues at coordinate 39,850,150 of NC_054082.1, read as the reverse complement.
AGCGCTGCTCGGCATACGCGGTGGGTCGGGGTCAGGGTTCGCTAGCACCGTGCGCACCGTGGTGGAAAAGCTTCCCGAGGCCCGGATAGCCGACAGCATACTGGGTGTCGTATCGATCGCTGTACTGCTGGCAATGAGGGTAAGATACTGCCTCCTTCTATCTGCATTCTTCCCTAATTGGATCTTTGTATCTTTGGTTTCAGAAATTAAAAGACATCAAAACACCGCCCGAAGCTACGCGGGGACGCAAAACACTGGGATTTGTCTGCTGGCTAATTGCAACAGCGCGCAATGCGCTCGTCGTGCTGGTGACCAGCTTTGTCGCGTTCTACTACGATCAACGGGGCGAACGGCCGTTCATACTGACCGGCACGGTGAAAAGTGGAATTCCGGACTTTCAGCTGCCACCGTTCAGCTCCGTACTGCCGACAGGCGGTGGACCCAATGGAACCGAACCAGTGCCGGTCGGCTTCGTCGGCATGATCGAGGAGCTGGGTGCATCGATTGCACTCGTGCCCATTATCGCGGTGCTGGGCAATGTGGCCATCTCGAAAGCGTTCGGCGGCAGCGGCATCAATCCGACGCGCGAACTGGTCGCCCTGTCGCTCAGCAACATTTGCGGATCGTTCTTCAGCTCGTTTCCCGTGACGGGATCGTTCTCGCGCAGTGCGGTCAACCATGCGAGTGGCGTAAAGACGCCGATCGGTGGCATCTACACCGGTGCGCTAGTGCTGTTGGCGCTGGGTGTGCTGACGCCCTACTTCCAGTACATCCCGAAGGCTGCCCTCAGCGCGGTGATCATTTCGGCGGTCATCTTTATGATTGAGTACGAGGTGATACGTCCACTGTGGCGATGCAGCAAGCGTGAGCTTATTCCGGGCGCGGTAACGTTCGTGCTGAGCCTAATCATCGGTGTCGAGCTGGGACTGTTGGCCGGTGTGCTGACCGATCTGGCCTTTGTCGTGTACCGGACCGCTCGCCCACTGCTGACGGTTAGCGTGGCAGATACGGCCCTCGGCACGCAGTACATTTTAATCCGTCCAAATCACAGCCTCTTATACTTTCCGGCCGTCGAATGGGTGCGCAACGTCACGTCCAAAGCTATCAAGCAGCATGGCAACATTCCGGTGGTGTTTGACTGCCGGTTAGTGAATGGTAAGTGTTGGTAGTGGCAGTCTATCTTGTCGCCACCGTCTTGTTGTGTACTAATGGATATTTTATTCATTCGATAGAATTCGACTACACTGCCGCGACTGGTTTGCAAATGCTGCAAAAGGAGCTGGAGAAGAAAAAGATCCCCCTGATCGTGTACGGATCGACGAACGAGGTGCGAAAGCTGCTTCAGGAAACGCTCAAAAGCAGCCTGATCGAGGTGACGAACGATGACGAGCTGGAGGTTCTGCTGCAGGAGCTGTCGCCCGCTGACGGTGCAGGTAAGCATGAGCTGCGGGAAGTCGTTACACCGCTCCTATCGCCCGACCGTGCACCGCCCATCGCCGAGCTCGAGGATTCGTGAACGGTTTACCATGTGCCTTTTTATCAGTCTGTGTATGTGGTGTGTGGTAATGTCCTGTGTACGCTGTGTTCGTTCCGACTCATCTATTACTCTTTATGTTGCGTATCATCCCAATCATCCTTTGCCGATCGCTGCGTGTACCGCTTGCGCATGTGCTATGTATGTGTGACCCACCCATATGTATCGGGCCAAATTCATGTTCCTTTCTGTATGTTATCCTCTATCTTCGTCGCGTGTATTATAGGTGTACGATAAGAAAAGATAAGAAATCTCTTCCTAAAGCTCTCCTGGACAAAAGGGGGGTATCTGCTCATGCTCATAATTACCCCTCGAATATTAGTACCGATTGGCCACTGACAGGCAGAAATGAATTCGAATTTATTGTTAACTATATTTGTTAAGCGCACAGGTTTCTGTGTATTGCCGGATTAAAATAAAGCAAATGTATTTTAAACACAATTACGCATGTGGTAATCAGAATTTGGATTTTTTTTGTTGTTGTTGCATTCACAAATGGAGCTAAGATTATGCTTTACGTTTTCTGACTGTTGATCGTAATCGTTTTTTAATACAACGCCACATTTTAGGAAAGAAATTGTCTAATTTGCGTAAAATAGTTTTATTTTCACCTAAAAAAATGTATTTCCGAAACTATCAAGTAAGATTTAGAGCTTTGTAATTCATTTTAGCTTCGCTTTAAGGCTTTTGTTCAAGGAACGCTTTAGGTTTTTTTAAAATGATTTTCATTTAACGACATTTTTTATGATTCCCTTTCAACGATCATATCCTTTTTTTCAAATTGCTGGAACGTAATGAGTCGGAGCTTTGGCTCCGACTGGAGCAGCCCATCACTAGTTTGATTGATTGAGCGAAAAAGCTGTCGCATTATGGGCGACATGGATTAATCTGGTCAAAAATATGTTATTTTTTTTATTAAAATTTTAATTTTATACATGCTGCTCAGCCTCTATGTATTTAAACGATGAATCATAGATATTTTTTATGTTTATATACAAGAAAGGTGCATGTTTTGGATGGAATTATGGTTGAACAAAGAACAATTGTTTTGCTATCGTGCGTGACGTAGGCATTGTCGAATTTTGTTCACCGGGAATTCGCTCCGCTGGATTCTCCAGCCTGTCAACGGAAGAAGAAGCAACGAAAAGCGGTCAAAGCTGTCTCAATCGAAAGCCAGCCATTTCTGCAGCTTGTCGTCTGCCTGACTGAGCCGGTAAGTTTGTGCACCAGAAATAAACTGTACTCAAAGTTTATTCTTTCTATTTAAAGCTGACATTAGCAAATGAAGTGATGGAGTGTGTAGAACGATTATTAAAGTGCAGTAGTTGCTTTTGGGGCAACGAAGAGGTGCGGCAATTGAGTGTGCAAAGTGTGCTTCAAGGCCATCCTTAGTCAAATTTTAATCTTAGTGTTTTTGTATGGTTAATTAAGCTCCCATCTGGTAATTGGGTCGAATATACTGTTCCGCCTGTTGTTTATGGGGCAATAGTTCCCTTTTCCCTATATGATGGAGGAATAACCAGTTCAAGTTTTCACGCAATGTCTAGAATGTTCCGCCGATGCTCTACGCAGGTCCCTTCCACGTGACAGAAGCTCTCTTTCACTCCTGTAGTGTTTCGTGGAAGGCCGTGACGCACTCTCTCCGGGATGGAAGGCCGTGCACACCGGTTCCATTTGACACCCTCCGGAGGTGATAATTGTGCGTGTGTGTGCTTTGAATGTTTCTCCCGAAGTGTGAACGAACGCAAAGATTCCAACTCCTATTGTGATTAGAGTTGCGTGAAGCTGGCTTAAGGGAGGGGGGATTTTGCAAAACCCTTATTTCGGCAAGCTTTAAAGTTTCCCAGTCATGAGCGAGGCGCTTACGACATAATGCGACTTTTTGTCTGGTTATATAACGAGATCGAAAAGTTGGAAGCTGGAATGTCCACTCGAAAAGGATGGTTTGCAATAATTAGTATCGGTATATTCACTTAAAAATTAACATCTTTCAAATTCTCATACTAATTTTCCACTCTTTTAATTAATTCAGTTAGTAAAAGCAATCACCTTTAACGCAAGAAAAAGGATTGTTTTTGCTAAATTGGAATTTAGTTTTTATATAATCGCACGGTCGAAGAAACGTTGTTTTAAAGGTCTTCCAATCTTATCTTATCGCAAACGTGGCTGCGTCGCTGGCCGCTTCTGCTGTCCATAGAACATCGTTCCTCTTCAACTTCAACTGATGTCGTAATGTCTCCAGACCCTGCTGATATCGATTTAATACACTTCGAAGCGTTGCAGGAACTAAAAGAAAACTAATCCATTTCTGCCCTTGTTTACCCACTTCCAGGTGTCGCAAGGATAAAAGATTCATTCCACCATGTTTGCCGGACTGCTGGAAGCCGCACGGAACTCGCCCTTCCGCACACCGTTCACACGCGTGCACTGTGATGACGGTACCGAGAAGGCGGTAGTGCCGGGCCGTTCCGTTCAGGCAGCCGCCAGCCGCGAGGTTGAGTTCGGCTCGAATGAATTCTTCGGCCTGTGTGCGGTCGGAGGTATCCTGTCGTGCGGTATCACCCACACCGCCGTCGTACCGCTCGATCTGGTCAAGTGCCGGCTGCAGGTCAACCAGGCCAAGTACAAGAATCTGTTCCACGGATTCAAGGTCACCATCGCGGAGGAGGGTGCGCGCGGTCTGGCCAAGGGATGGGCACCGACATTCTTCGGCTACTCGGCCCAGGTAAGTTCCTCAAGATGGATAGCGGATGATAAGGGGCTATGGTGTGGGGCACGCGGTTGCACTTATCTGTCTGGCAGGTCCCACGTGAACGCGTTTTAATAAACTGTCCGTGACCTTTTTTGGAAGACAAGCTTGTACAAAATGCTGCAGTTTTTTAGAGGGTGAGAAACCATGTGACTACCTCGCGAAGCGGTAATACGTGCAGGGTGGGAAACACTTCTAATGCAACCAGCACGACGTGCTTCATATGAGATCATTTAGTCTGTTGTGAGTTCTAAACATTCTACACTACGCTCTGTGCTGCACAATGTTGGCTGAGTAATTGAACTGGCTTTGAGGCGGTTCAACGTATACACAAACGTGTGCCGTCGTGTCTCGTTACGTAATGCACTGTGTACGGTACTGTGTGTTTTTGCGATGCACGTTTTTCTTACGGAGCGCGGTGGAACTTGAAAATCAATAATGCAAACTTTGCAAAGGATTCGTTCCGTAACAATTAAGTTTTTATGATACAAGCACTCTACGACACAAATGTTGCTGTTTTTGTTAAATTAGAGTGGCAATTGACTTTGTGGTGGTACGCTGCAAATCATTATTATTTAATAATTTCAGGGAGTTCTCATAGCTGTGGGATACTTTATTGACTGCTATTTACGTAAAATGAACTTAATATATTGTGAATTGGACACTATAGCACCCTTGTAGGACAAATCCAATAGGAATTTACAGGGAGCCTGTCCAAAAAAGATTCCATAGAGTCCAATTTCCATCATATGAAGTTCACTTCCTGTAAGAAAGAGTCAAGGTAGCGTACCACAACTATGAGAACGCCTGGAACACCCTGTAATGTTTTGTTGATGTGAGAAGTTAAACAAATTCAAAATAATAAATTGGACTTCTATTTAATCTTTAACAGTATTCCAATCGATTCTACAAGTAATACTCACTTTCGTTTATAATTCGTCCACTTCCCCAGGGTGCCTTCAAGTTCGGTCTGTATGAGGTGTTCAAAATCAAGTACGCTGACATGATCGGCGAGGAGAATGCCTATCTGTACCGTACCTGGGTGTATCTGGGCGCTTCCGCCTCGGCCGAATTCTTCGCCGACATTGCGCTGGCCCCGCTGGAGGCGGCCAAGGTCAAGATCCAGACCATGCCCGGATACGCCAACACGATGCGCCAGGCCATGCCGAAGATGATGGGCGAGGAGGGCGTTATGGCGTTCTACAAGGGACTGGTTCCGCTGTGGTGCCGTCAGATCCCGTACACCATGATGAAGTTCGCCTGCTTCGAGAAGACCGTCGAGCTGTTGTACAAGTACGTACTGGCGTTTTTGTGCCATTGTTTGGCCCGAGCATCACTTTATGTAATTCACTTTGTGTTTTTGTTTCTCTTCTTTGTCCACGTTCTGTGCAGGCATGTCGTGCCGAAGCCACGCGACCAGTGCTCGAAGGGTGAGCAGCTGATTGTGACATTCGCTGCCGGCTACATTGCCGGTGTGTTCTGTGCCGTGGTGTCCCATCCGGCCGACGTGGTCGTGTCCAAGCTGAACCAGGCCAAGGGATCGTCCGCGATCGATGTGGCCAAGCAGCTCGGCTTCATGGGCATGTGGAACGGTCTGACGCCGCGTATCATCATGATCGGTACGCTGACCGCCCTGCAGTGGTTCATCTACGACGGTGTGAAGGTTGCCCTCTCCATCCCCCGCCCACCCCCGCCAGAGATGCCGGAGTCGCTGAAAAAGAAGCTGAACGTAGAGTAATTCTAGCGCCACGGGTGAAAGGAAGTCGAAGCATTTGTTTGTGATGATGGTGTGCAGCACTGTTGTAAAAGTGGCTTCATGCGCGCTGCTAAAACAGGAACGAATTAGTAATATTTATTGCATTCCCCGGCCCGGCAATTGGAGTGTTTTTGTGAAAAGGTGCACGCGCGAGAAGAAGAGCGAAATAGGTATTGAATCGGAATGTTCCATCAACCGAATGATATTTTGTGAAAACCCGAAACGGATGGAAGTAATGCCAGCAGTGTGTTCCGGTGCTAATGATAATGTTTTTTTTGCAACAGCAATGACGGCCACGTAAGATGCAATATGGCCGGTACATGTGTGTGATCGCGTGCTTAAACAACCCGAGCTATGTGTGTGTGTGTGTACGTGTGTGTGTATGGGCAGTTGCCGCCGCCGAGCTAGTTTAAGCATTTGTGCGCTACCCTTTAAAGTGTCACAGCATCATCGTAAATAAAGTCCTTGAAGCCGTCGTGTGAATTACGCTACGATTAGTAAACCCATAACCCAAATGTCCCGTGTTTGTTCTATATTGTGAGAAATGTTCGAATAATTCGCTCTAATTTCGCTTGGGAAGCAAAGCTGAAGTGAACGTGTAAGCTGGGGGTGTTGAGAGAGTGTTGTTTTTGCGCTACCCTTATGTAAAAGTTACAAAATAGGCAACAAAAAATTCCCTAGAAATCAATGAAAATGAAGAAGATTTGGTAAGTAGAAAGGTCGAGCCAAGAACGGCGTCTCTGTCCTTCATCAGCTGATAAAACCGAAAGCGTACTCTGTTTCCACTGTGACGTCATCAATTCGTCTCATTCGACTCTTGGCCCTCTTGCTGTGAAGTGTGAAAAGTCGCGGAGAGCAAAACGTCACCACCGTTGAGTACGGTAAGGTACGTACTACGAATCACATGACGACGGTTGCCCTGCGAGAGGAACGTAAGAGGGAGGGAGGGAGGAGTGTTCAGTTTCTCGATTAGTGGGTCAGAAAGGGATACAATTTGCTCTCACAGTAATGCTCAAATCTTCTCCTAAATCCTTCTCACTACTGTTTGATGCTGCTCATTTACGCTCGTCTCTTTCTTTCTCTCTTTCTTTTTGCAGGAGGGTGCTCGCAGAATTTTCCCATTCGGAAGCAAAAAAGGCGATCCGCGGGAGATCCGCTCGTGAATGCTTTCACAAACACGCACACACGTACAATAAACTGCCCCCCCCCCCCCCCTCCGCCCATACATATGGCAAGGAGAGACAGGAAAGAAGGGATCGAATGTACGTACATCCTCCCCGGTGGAGCGGTGTGTGGGGCGAGTAGCAAGCAGCGCCAGCTCTAGCCAGAGTACATTAGCTGAACGAAACCGCGGCTCAGAGCGACCGTAGCACGGAAAGATCTCGCATCGCAGCAGGCGACGGCAATTGAAGGTAAAGTCAAGGGGGACACCATCAGTCAGACAGTACAGAACAGAAAGCGGGCAAATTGTTCGATCTCGTTTGCAGTGGTGAAGAAAAGGTGCGGCGGGCCAAAATTGTGATAGAGGGCAGCAAGTTGCGTGTGCGAAAAAAAGAGGTGTGCAGTGTGTTGAAGTTTATTTTGTAGATCATTCTTTTCGATAGGAGGGTTGCCTGAGGCTGTGTGCAAAACCACTTCACGCAAGAGGGAAAAAGAATACGTCCACCAAGCCGGGTGTGCTTTACGGAACAAATAGTTTCTAATGCTAATACTCCCCCAATATAAACTACTACCCCATTTCGTTTATCCAATCCGGCTGCAGCGCCAAGACGAACGTTCAGTGGAATCCGCTTGAGGTTATGTAATCGAAGGAAGGATTTGAAAAATACTGCCGTATCACACCCGATAACCAACCGAACCGAACGGTCGGGCCATAGACGGTTGAAACTGCATCGCTGAGCAATGAATAAGTAAACGTGTGCATTAGTTTGCACCTTTGCTGGATAAGAAAAAAAGAAACGAGATTACATCAAGCAAGCGCACGAGGTGGCGCGCAAAACGGGGAGGGGAAACAACGAGACGTGAAGACGTGTGGATGCTGCTTGCGACCCAACTTGTGTGCGCCAATGTCGCTGCTTGTTGCTTCTTCGCGTGGAGCGAAATTTAATTTTAGACACACTACTGTCCTCTCGTCCTACTCGTCGTCGCGCGCGTCCCCTCTACGTCTACGTCATCCCCCCACATGTTACGCTGGCAAGCAGTTTCGAAACGGGCTGTTCTTGAACTTGGACAAAAGAAAGCAGCTATCCCGGTTAGCCGTGCTCGAGCGTTCGGTGGTCCGTTTCCCAATTGCACGAAGCGGAGGCATGTGGCTCCCCACGCGGCCAATTAAAAAAAAAAAGAAGCACGTGCAGCGAAGAAGGTTCAGGTGCCGATAGCGATAGTATTTCTCTTTGGCACCAATTAGACAATCGATTCACATCCTCCCCCTCCTCTTAATCATTGATGATGCACTGATCCACATTGTGCAGGCTGTGGCCCCGGTGTCGTTCAAAGAGCTTTGCATTACAGCTTCGTTGTGTTGCCGCGTTTGTGTTACGGTTACAACTATTTTTACGACCAACGTCCGAACCGAAGAAAAGGAGGTCATTATGCAACATTGAACCTTCAAGTGTGTCGGTAGAGCCGTGTCTTTTGTGATAGGGAAGGAGGATGGTTAGAATGGGGTTTTGTTTATGCTCTGACGTCCTCTTCGACGGTCTCTCTTCGGTTTGACGGTTTAAGGTGTCGGAACCAGGGACAGCCAGGGACAGCTTACATAATTGGCGCAAACCTTAGTCCGATCCGAAAAGCAGCAGTCAACCTAGTTTATAATAAATGCCTTTTTCTTAATTGAACGCTTTCAGTTAATATCCGAGTGAAACGAAGCAAACGAAAGCAGTCCCTCAAGCATCATGTTCACCGCACTACTGGACGCTGCGCGTAATTCGCCCTTCAAGACGCCGTTCACGAAGGCACAGTGTGATGCCGGTACCGTCGCCCCGGTCCGTGGCCGCTCCATTGCGGCCGCCGCCACCGATGAGGTCGAGTTCGGTTCGACCAAGTTCTTCCTGCTGTGCGGTCTCGGCGGTATCATTTCCTGCGGCTCCACCCACACCTTCGTCGTGCCGCTCGATCTGGTCAAGTGCCGGCTGCAGGTCGACCAGGCCAAGTACAAGAACGTGTTCCACGGCTTCAAGCTTACGCTGGCCGAGGATGGTGCCCGCGGTCTGGTGAAGGGATGGGCCCCCACGTTCTTCGGCTACTCGGCACAGGTAATGATGGCGCGGGATCATTTGTAGCGGTTTGCATTTTACTTCCATCATTGTCAGGGCGGATCACTTTGGGATGACATACAAGACACACATACACGCACGTGGCATTTTGCGGTCGCATTTCAGATAATGGAATGCTAATAGACTTAGCACACGAGTGTCACATTGTGCGCTTTGTTGTAATTGTGCATTAAGTGTGATCTTGCGATGACATTCCCTTCCATTGCTTATCAGCAGCGTTCATCGCCTACTTGCTTCTGTTGCCCTACAAAACTGTACTATTCCTCTTTCCACCTCCCCAGGGTGCCTTCAAGTTCGGTCTGTATGAGGTGTTCAAGGTGCAGTACGCCAACATGCTGGGCGAGGAGAATGCCTACCTGTACCGTACCTGGCTGTATCTGGGCGCATCCGCCTCGGCCGAATTCTTCGCCGACATGGCTCTGTCGCCGTTCGAGGCGGCCAAGGTCAAGATCCAGACCATGCCCGGATTCGCCAGCAATATGCGTGAAGCGATGCCGAAGATGATGGGCGAGGAGGGCATCATGGCGTTCTACAAGGGTCTGGTTCCGCTGTGGTGCCGTCAGATCCCGTACACCATGATGAAGTTCGCCTGCTTCGAGAAGACTGTTGAATTGCTCTATGCGTGAGTGTTTGATAACGGTGCATGCGGTTGAAATGGAATTTATGAAACGAGCTCTCTTTCCCCAACAGTTACGTCGTGCCGAAGCCACGCGACCAGTGCTCGAAGGGTGAGCAGCTGATTGTGACGTTCGCTGCCGGCTACATTGCCGGTGTGTTCTGCGCTATCGTTTCCCATCCGGCCGACGTGGTCGTGTCCAAGCTGAACCAGGCCAAGGGATCGTCCGCTATCGATGTGGCCAAGCAGCTCGGCTTCATGGGCATGTGGAACGGTCTGATGCCGCGTATCATCATGATCGGTACGCTGACCGCCCTGCAGTGGTTCATCTACGACGGTGTGAAGGTTGCCCTCTCCATCCCCCGCCCACCCCCGCCAGAGATGCCGGAGTCGCTGAAAAAGAAGCTGGGAGTGCAGTAAACCCTCACCACTGCATCGCCCTTTTCCCCTCTCTGTTGTCCTTACCTTATCCTAATTGTTAGCTTCCCATCAACATCATCCTGTTCCGCAAACTCTCGTACTCGTACTTTAATATCGTCTATTAGGGATGGCTGTCTTCGTCAACACTCAACTTCAAACACGAATGCTTCGAATGCCAGTAATTTTAAGAAACTCAACACACGAACTCTCCGCGGATCGCCAGCCATCACCGTTCGTTCATCTGTCGCTATGCGAAAGTCATTCGATTTGCAGTAACAGTTGTTGCAGCTGCAATGGCACAGTAATATTCAGTATTGCATCGTGTGCAAATTGAAGTTTAATAAAAAAAAAGAAAATCGATGGGGCAACTACTCGCGCGAGCTGTTATCGTCAAAAAGGATCGGACGCAATGTGGTTTGGCTTGGTGTGTGCGAGTGAAGGATATATCCAAAGAAAGGAATTATACATACAGAACACAAAAACAGAAACACACCAAAGTCGTTGAATAATAAAAAAAACTAGACAGTAAAAAATGTGGAAAAAAATCAAACGATTGGATTTATAATTTCAACATACATAGATCTTCAGGCGCAAATGTTACATTCGCAAGACTTTGGTGGAAAGTGTTCGACTCTTTAACGGGTTTGGAGACTCGTGGCCACATATGACTAAATTGTAAGTACGTATACGCTTTATTGTTTTATTTCTTGTTTTTGTTCATTCGCAAAAATCGATTCTGTGTCTTTATGACGATATTCTTCAGCTTGTTGTTGTAGTCATTAATGGTGGAGTATTCATTTTTCCAGATATCTGCAAAAGATCATAGAGAGCATTATGCAAACAAGTTCATAAGGAAGGTAGGGTAGCACTGCACTCACCGTAAAGCAACTGGTTGAAGATGTAGAACGACAGCATCGATTCTTTGGTCGTGCTGTAGCCGAGCTCATTGATCAACGATTCTGTGATGAAATCTTTCAGCACGAGTTCCAGATTCCGGTTGTACTTTTGCACGGTGGCGCCTATGAAGTTGACCTGTCGCGAAAGAAAATATTAAGCTCCTGCTACCTAGATGACCCACAGCGAGACTTAAATCAACGACACGAAACTTACAAACGACACAAATGACTCCTGATCGGTCGTGATGGATTCTTCCAGCTCTTTCAGCTCCTCGATCCGGTTGATGGGGAACTCTACCAGCTTCAGTTCATCCTGCTCGATGAATTCTCCGATCAGCTCACTGTCGGAATCAAGAGATTCCAGCTTCAGCTCCAATCCTTCATCCCCACTGCTGCCAACAATAACTCCACCGCTGGATGGTGGTAGATTTACAATTCCGGCTTGCTGCTGTCGTGCGGCCGCTTCAAGCGAATCTGCCTGCTGGTTCATGTATACGATGTTTTCCAACTTCTTCTCAATGTTGTCCAGCCGTGCGATAATCGATTTCAGTGTGGCCGGATCGAATGTCGTACTGTGCGGATCGGCGAACGTTTTGTGAATCTTCTGTATGATGGCTGGAAGTGGATGTTTAGGAGTAGTATTGTTAACGAAACTTACATTTTGATACAAATTATCTTCTTCTGCTTACAAATATCATCCTCGTCGTCCTCAATATCCACCTCGTCGATGCTCGCATTGGTGCGGAACTTTTTTACCTCTATTCGAATATCGTCGGAAATATTGAAACTCCTGATCGTGGTGGAGATGTTGGATTGTATCACGTTCATGGTGTTGGTTGGGGTAATTTTCGCTTAATTCCGGACGTGGACCTTATTTTTCTACGAAACAACCCCTAAAATTAAATGTAAACAAATGGCGCTGGTGGTTTGTTATGACAGTTGTTCGAGTGCCTAGTGGTTGGAATTTGTGCGGAGATGACTGTCACGTTGGGTGTGACGGATTTTGAAAAATATCAATCGTTTTAATAAAAAAAATTTCTTCTCATTAAATTTATTACCATTTGTTTCTAAAATATGCCTTCAACTCAAGTCAAAATTTCATTCGAACTCTCTTTTACAATTATATGCTAAGTGCAATTTATTTGCATGTTCTGTATAAGCCTTTTACACTTTGTTTGCCTCTATATTCCATCATACTTATCTATTTCGGATTATTTTTATCTTTCGGTTGTACATGGATCATAACCTTTATTGCACCATCGACGCCGTGGCGAGTCGTGTGGAACGCTTTGGCCGTATCTTCGATGTTGAAATGATGCGTAATGAGCCGCTTCACATTCACCTTACCACTGGCCACCAGGCTTAAAGCGACAGGGTAGCTGTTAAAGAAAGACGAATTAATTTCCATAAAGAAAAGAACGATCACCACTATCATCACTTACTCATTGCAGTACCGGAACACGCCTCGTATATCGACCTCTCGGGCAAGTGCGTTGACTAGAGGCAACTTTACCTCGGATGCGCCCATGCCCACCATCACACCAACACCGCCCGATTTGGTGGCCAGGATCATAAGCCGGGCCGTCGATTCCGCCCCACTACAGTCGATCGTTTTATCCGGCGCACCGCCCATGCGCTCGTGTATGATCTTCACCAGCTCAGCCTCCGTAGCGTCCTTCGGTATGGCTAGCGTTTCATCAGCACCCAGCTCCTTCGCCACGTCCAGCCGGTTCTGGAGCAGATCGGTAACGAGCACTTTGCCCGCACCCATCGCTTTGGCCACTATCAACGTCACCAGACCGATCGGTCCCGCTCCAAGAATTAACACCTGCGAACCGAGCCCAACGTTTGCCCGCCGACACGCATGCACACCGACCGAAAGCGGCTCCAGCAGGGCACCCTCTTCCATGGTCACGTGGTCGGGCAGTTTGTAGCAAAAGTCGGCCGGATGGGCAAAGTACCGGGTAAGGTTGCCATCGTACGGCGGGGTGGCACAGAAGATCATCTCCGCACAGAGGTTGTACGAACCACCCTTGCAGTATTCGCACGTGCGACAACCGTAGCCAGGCTCGATCGCAACGCGATCACCGACCCGCAGATGCTTCACCTTCGAGCCCACCTTGGACACCACACCGGCCGCTTCATGACCTATGACCATGGGTTTTTTCACGATAAAATCACCGATCCGTCCCTTGACTAGATAGTGCACATCCGAGCCACATATTCCGACGACGTCCATCTCCAGCAGTACCTCTAAAAAAGTGACCTAGGTTAACTTAAAGGTCACTATTGAAGCACAGCAAAGAACTTACCGTCATCTTTCGGCACCGGAATGGGACGCTGCTCCAGGCGCAGATCCTCAATGCCGTACAGCACCGCTGTCAGATTGTCGCTCTTATTGGCCATCGCAAACGTACTAATCTTGCTCGCACAGTGCAGCGCTGTTCGTCCCGACTTTAAAACGCAACTGAAACGGACCCCTACCGAGTCGTCTTGCTTTATCTCTCCCGGGCGGAAGGTACCGTTTAATGGGTGTTTTTATTAGCTAGCAGCTCTGTATGAGTGAGCTGTCGATAGCGCAACTGTTTGTACGGGTCCCGGCGATGAAGCTGAGCTGGAAAAGGAAGCAGTGCCGGGTACGTTCAATGAGAACGGTTTGTGATGGCATGCCAGTTGTTATTTGTGTTTGTAGTACTTCACCGCTTCGATAGGGCATAGAGGACGTACAAACGCAGGATTCACCTTGAGCGCAGAATGGGCGAGAAATGCGGCAGGGATTCTGAGCAAATAAAGTGGATTGATCTGAATGTTATTAAGACCTAAAAAAGTGTAAATAACATTATGCTTTTTATCATACACACAAGTGCACTAACACTTTACAGTTCACATCAAATCTAAACAAAACATCATTCTTGATCGAAAAGCGTTAATTCTTATCTCATTTCAACAACATTCTCTATGCAACTTATCATCAAACGGATTTTACCTTTAAATGTAAAAAAACTAACAGATAAATGGATATTGATAAAAAAATGCGGAGCGCACGGCACTTTCTAACTTCGCTTGTTTACACAACAGCTGAAGTTTGTTGACATGATTAGGCTATGCTCTTGACCGTTGTTTCATCTAGTGCGTTTCTGTCGTATGGAGTAACAACGTGATCCCGAGTTACGCGGTATATCGATATCGCGAGATATCGCTGTATCATGGACATTATTTTTAAGGCCAAAAAACAAAAAAAAATATGGCTCTGTTAATGGAAATTCTTTATTGTTGATGAAATACTTATATTTCTTCTCATTGAAAATGTGCATCTAATAAGATTGTATTTATCTAATTCGATTTCTAATAAGTAACAAATAGACGAAATTTATTAATTCATGTCACATCCAAATCCATTGTTGCACTTCATTTTATCTTTTATTTGTAAATAAAGCTGTACGAAATTTGCAAAGTTATTATAAATTTGGCATTATTTTGGACTCTTTCTTATTGGATACGACCTTGAGAATTCACCTTATAGAAATTTAACTGTGTTTAGATCTTTAATTTTGGTGTTATTTGAGTATCTATGTTTCTAATTTTTCCTCCAATTTTCTACACAATAATGCCCCAGTTCCAGTTAGGTCCGGTCTGGTGGTACACTTGTCAACTCGTACGACTTAACAACATCCCCTCAATGTGTTCAAAAGTCTTGAATAGACCGTGCCCCCATACGAAGCACTAACTCTCCTACAAGGGGGGGGGGGGGGGGTATGTAACATGCACCGAATGAACATGTTTTCTTTATTTACTTCTTCTTCTTCCATTTGGCGTAACGTCCTACGCGGACATGCCCGGTCAATACAGGCTTTCGAGTCTTAATTCATTACCACGCAACCCGCAAGCTTGACTACGGGGGGACGGTCCATTCTAGGCTTGAACCCACGACGGGCATGTTATTGAGTCATTCGAGTTGACGACTGTACCACGGGACCGCCGTGTCTTTATTTAGTAATTGAATTTAATTCCTATGAGTATAACGTATAGAAACTCTCAACCTGGACGAATTTCACATCCATTTTCTTTGTTGCTTTTCAAGTTTAAATTAGCAACTGAACTAACGAACTAAATAAATTTAATCACGATATGCTATTAATAATAATCTAACAACATTCATTGAAACAATCGATCCAATAAAACCCCAATTTGATTGACGAATGCGCTCTGGTAGTACGGTGATTAATGTGCATCGTTTTAAGCATGCTGATTACCGTTTCACGTGACTCGGCTTGATCTTTAGTGCATTAATCGTGAGCGGGGGACGCTTTGCGGCATCGGCAGTGTTTTTCTTTACAACGATTACCACCGACAATGTGCAGCGAGTAGTTTGCATTTGTCGGCGCGATACATAAACCGCCGCGAGATGATTCGGATGCTTTAGTGTACATTAGCGAGGGCTACCGATCGTAGCGCGATCGAACGAACGAGCGCAGCATTAATCAGCAGTAGCAGAAGCAGAATCGGTCGGAAATGGCACAGCGGAAAGTTACAAATCTTGCCGGCGTGGTACACGGCGTCGAAGACTTTCGTGTGGTGAGTGAGTGCAGCGCTGGCAGCAGCGGGTAGGCACGTACTGACGAGCTTTCGATCATTTCATCGATTTTGTGCAGGAAGAAATCCCCATGCCACGGCCGCGCGATCATGAGGTCCTGCTCGAGATGGACTGTGTGGGCATCTGCGGCTCGGACGTGCACTACGTGTCGCACGGAGGATTCGGCGACTACAAACTAAAGGACAAGCTGGTGCTCGGCCACGAATCGTCCGGTGTGGTGGTGGCCGTTGGAGCAGACGTAACCAGCCTGCAGGTGGGTGATCGAGTCGCCATTGAACCCGCGATTGGCTGTCGCACTTGCCGGCACTGTAAGGCCGGCCGGTACAATATCTGCCCGCAGGGTGTTTACTGTGCGACTACGGGGCATGGCAATTTGTGCAACTACTACACGCACGCGGCCGACTGCTGCTTTAAGCTGCCGGCGAATGTGACGATGGAGGAGGGCGCCCTGCTGGAACCGCTTGCCGTGGGCGTGCACTGTTGCCGCCGGGGTGGTGTCGGGATTGGCAGCACGGTGCTGGTGCTCGGTGCCGGACCGATCGGGCTCGTTACGCTGCTGGTAGCGAAAGCGATGGGTGCGGCCAAGGTGTGCGTCATCGATCTGGTGGAGCGGAAGCTCGAGCTGGCCAAGACACTCGGGGCCGATGCAACGCTGGCGGTTAGCGGACACGATACGCAGGATGAGATCGTGAAGCGCATTCATGCGCTGCTCGGTACTGCACCAGACATTAGCATCGAGTGCACGGGGGCGGAAGCGTGCGTACAGCTGGGTATTGAAGCTACCGTACCGGGCGGTGTGGTGACGCTGGTTGGCATCGGAGCCATACAGCAGCGTGTCCCGATAACGACGGCCCTGGTGCGTGAGATTGACATCCGGACGGCGTTTCGGTACGCCAACTGCTATCCAGCAGCGCTCGCGATGGTAGCGAACGGTACGATCGATGCACTCCAGCTGATCACGCATCATTACGAGCTGCAGGAATCGGACCAAGCGTTCAATGCGGCCCGGTACGGGCTGGACGGTGCAGTCAAGGTCATGATCCACTGCCAACCAAGGAACAAAAACAATCCACTACGAAAGGTGTAGGCATCGTTTCTGGAACGTCCCGCTCGGCAGTGGGGCGAAGAGCTGCGTCAATAAATCTTTATAGTATTTGCACAGTCGCAGTGTTTTGCTTTTATGAATCAAACGTGACATCAGAAAGAACCCGTGATCCTCCTCAGCCCCACAGCACGTTGTATTGCATGATGTCCGGTCCGTTCAGCCAGAGATTTGTATTGCATCGTTAACGGGTGCATCCCTGACCCAGTGTCCTGTTCTCCCGCTATATCATCTGCATCGACTAGGCCTAGTTGCTCCGATGCTAATGACAGGGCAGGGACAAAAGGCAAGATTGCATTGCAAGAGAAGTCAGCCCCCTCCATCGACTGCGTTTGTCTGTCTGTGAACAATCATTGGGGGTAATTTGATTGGCCCGATAGGGTGGCTGTTTTGCCATCGCCTGCTGCCGCTACTACTGCTGCGTCTTGCCACAATCTGTAGGCATTCGGTTCCCCTGTAGCGCACGACACCAACAACGATCGCGAGAGCGCGTCTAATGCCGCCAGTTTAAACTAGTCATGGTGTTTGATGGCAGGCGAAGCTGAAAATAGCATTATCGCTATCAGTAGCAGTTGGAGCCGTTGGAGGTATGGCACCCCAGCGATGTTGACGTATCGACAGCTTCTCTCGGTTGGTTCTGATTACTGTCCATCAAGCATGTAACGTACACGGCCGATTAGATAACCTTTTAAGTCGCCGTAAAAGCTAGGAAACAGTGTACTTTTACGTTAAATGGACAGCGTGGAAAAACAAAGCAGCTCTTGAATGCAAATCGAGCCGAGGTCAATATTTTTAGGCTATAAAGATTTGGCAAGAACAATATGGGCATGGAAGATGACTGGGTACGAACAGAGCTGTAAACAATAAATGATAATGTCCGAAAGAGTATTTCGCGGATGATAGTAGACGCTGATTAAAGCTGTCCCCTCGTGGGGTTTCTTTTTGCCACTGTGCAGGTTCGGGTGCCAAATCATAACTCCATTACCGATGCACTATTGACAGCGGGAAGGATAATTTGGCATGAATTGGTAATAATCTTTGACCCTGCGCCATGCGCATCGATGGTGTGGGGGAGATTTTTGGCACCGAAACTGAATATAAAAGATCACACCGTGCATGCCAAAACCAGTCAGTAACGGTTTCGTGTTTGCGTGAAGATTGTGCAGCAGCAGCTAGCCCCCAAAAGACAACATGGCACCAACGCAACAGAATATGGCCGCCGTTTGCTATGGGCGGGACGATCTGCGCCTGGTGCCGATCGCAATGCCCGAGCCCGCCTTCAACGAGGTCGTGCTCGAGGTGGACAGCTGTGGCATTTGCGGTACGGATGTGCACTTCCTGAAGGAGGGTGGCTTCGGCGATCAGAAGCTGATCCGTCCGCTGGTGCTCGGCCACGAGTCGGCCGGTGTAGTGCGCAAGGTGGGCAGTGCCGTGACGCACCTGAAGGTGGGCGATCGGGTCGCGATCGAGCCGGCGGCCGGCTGCCGTACGTGCGATCTGTGCAAGGTGGGCAAGTACAACATCTGCCTGAACGGGAAGCACTGTCCGACGAAGAACCACGATGGCAACTGCTCGAACTTCTTCTCGCACTATGCGGACTGTTGCTTCAAGCTGCCGGATCACGTGACGATGGAGGAGGGCGCACTGCTCGAGCCGTTGGCCGTTGGGGTGTATGCGGGTCGGCGGGCGGACATTCGGCTGGGCAACCGGGTCGTTATTTTCGGTGCCGGACCGATCGGGCTGATCTCGCTGGTGGTGGCGAAAGCGATGGGCGCTACCCGAACGGTAGTGCTCGATCTGGCCCGCGCCAGCGTGCGGTTGGAAGCGGCCAAGAAGCTTGGCGCTACGGCCGTCATACCGATTGGCGAGCAGGATAGTGAGGATGAGCTGGTGAAGCGCATACAGGAGGCGCTGGGTGGACCGGCGGATCGTGCGCTGGAGTGCACCGGTTCCGAGCCGGGCATGCGTACGTCCATCAGGGCGACACGCAACGCCGGCATTGTGTGTTTGGTGGGTTTGGGCAATGAAGAGGTGCAGCTGCCGATGGTGGATGCAATTTCGCGCGAAATTCAAATCATTACCGTAATGCGGTACAATCATGAGTGAGTTGGGGAGTGAGCATGCTGGCGGTAGTTTGCGATGGAGCGATTTGGTAATGATGCACTGTTTTGTTGTACTTTTAGCTATCCGGCTGCGCTAGAAATCGTGTCCAGTGGGTATGTGGATGTGAAGCCGCTGGTGTCGCACCATTTTGGCTTGAAAGACGTTAACGAAGCCTTCCGGGTGGCCGCCGCTGGGGAAGGATTGAAGGTGATGGTGCACCTGACTCCGCGCGATAGCAACAATCCTAAGAAGTTCGTAAACTGAGAAGAGATGCGATTGTGGACAATACATTTAAGCGGTCTTAGATGGTTTTAATAAAAACATGGGGGTTGAAATCTTCTTTTAAACTAAATATATATAAACCATTATCGTGATGACACCTTCTAATTGATCTCACCAAACTGCTTTGCTTCGCGCTGATAGCGCACCAGCATCGCTGTGGGTATTGGTGCTGCGCTTTATCGCATCGTTTGATCGCGTTAGATTACGAGCCTATCAACGTCAAGCGCACGGTCGTGGTACGCAAACATGCTTATGCGTAACACCCGTACGTACGTCTATATAAGCCGGTGTGCTACGCGGCCACGCGCCAGTTCATTTACGCCAAGAGAGTCCGCTACGATGGCACCGAACAAAAATCTTGCCGCAACCGTGTACGGTCCCAACGATCTGCGGCTGGACGAGCGTCCCATACCGGAGCCGGCGTTCAACGAGGTCGTGGTGGAGGTTGATACCTGTGGCATTTGTGGGACGGACATCCATTTCCTGAAGGATGGTGGTTTCGGTGCGCAGCGGCTCGTCAAACCGATCGTGCTCGGCCACGAGTCGGCCGGTGTAGTGCGCAAGGTGGGAAGTGCCGTGACGCACCTAAAGGTGGGCGATCGGGTCGCGATCGAGCCGGCGGCCGGCTGCCGTACGTGTGATCTATGCAAGGTGGGCAAGTATAACATCTGTTTGGATGGGAAGCATTGTACGACGCAGAAGCACGATGGCAACTGCTCGAACTACTATGCGCAGTACGCGGACTGTTGCTTCAAGCTGCCGGATCATGTGACGATGGAGGAGGGCGCACTGCTGGAACCGTTGGCCGTTGCCGTGTATGCGGGACGGCGGGCGGACATTCGTCTAGGGCAGCGCGTGATCATCTTCGGTGCCGGACCGATCGGGCTGGTGTGCTTGATCGCTGCCAAGGCGATGGGTGCGACGCGCACGGTCATTCTTGACCTGGAGCATGCCCAGCATCGGTTAGAGGTCGCCAAGAAGCTTGGTGTTACGGGCGTGATCGGTATCCGGAAGGAGGACACCGAGGAGGACCTGGTGAAGCGGATACACGAGATCTTGGGCGGGCCAGCCGATCGGGTGCTCGAGTGTACCGGCTCGCAGCCCGGCATGCGAGTGGCGATCAAGGCGACCAGAAATGCGGGCCGCATCTGTTTGGTGGGGCTAGGCAATAAGGACGCTCAGCTGCCGATGGTGGATGCAATTTCGCGGGAAATCGAAATCACCGCTGCGATGCGTTACAATCATGAGTGAGTTTTGATCGGCGTGTTTGGGGGAGGTGCGATGGCGAATGTTTAATTGTAATTTGCATTTCATTTTAACAGTTATCCTGCCGCATTGGAAATCGTAGCGAGTGGGTATGTTGACGTGAAGCCGCTAGTATCGCACCACTTCGATCTGCAGGACGTGCACGAGGCTTTCCGGGTAGCATCGCAAGGCGAAGGTATTAAGATTATGATTCACCTTGTGCCACGGGACACCAACAACCATGGCAAATTTACGAACTAAACGGAAATGTTTTGTGATAATAATAAATGAAAAAATGTTAAAATATGTTAACAATATAAGGATAGTAAAGATACATTTTATTTCCGACTGACTATCCTGCTATGTGCAATCAGTAAGTCACTGAGCGGCAAGCCCCCAAATAAGAAGAAGAAGAAATTACTACCCAAACAGTTCATAAAAAACGCTTAAAAACAGTAATGTTTAGCAGTGTATGGGAGCTGGTTCGGTGATGTACTCGTATGCCTATAATGGGTGCAAATCTCGTGCCAGAAGAACCTTCCCATCGTCGTACGTAGCACTGGTTATCTTGCCATATGTACACCAATCAATCATAGATAGGTAGGCCATTAGAGGTTTAAGCAGGTCTTGACCGATCAATAACCCATATGATTTCTTGTGGCTGTAGCCATTTATAAATAGTATTCTAATAAAATGAAGAAAAAAAAAACACCTTAATAGCAAAAAGAAAAAAAAAAACAAAACAAAATATTGGTTTTTAGTAGCTGAAAACAATTACATTGGTTATCTATGTTACTAATTAAAATGGTAATGGAAATCGACTGCCTACGTTCCAAGATTTGAACTTTTACGAATTTTGTTATGCGCCTGCAATTAGGCAATGTAGAATTTTTGCTTTGCCGTGTACAAGTTTCGCGCTTTTTTTTCTCCTGTGATGAAAATTCATGTGATCATGATGGCTATCACTCCCTTAGATTACCGTATTGCTAGGAATTAAGGACACTGAAGGCATTTTTGGCATTGATATTTTCTAACTAATTAAATTTTAATTGGTCCCACCTCTATAAGGCTCCCTTAACTAAAGCAAACCTTCTTAACTTGAGAAAAAAATAAAGATTTTAAATAGATTTACTCTAAACATTGCAATATATCATAACACTGCAACGAAATTTTGATTCATATTACGGACAGTTTCGAGCTCATGCTTCAAATTACGGATGTTTTGATTCAAATTGTGGACAGCCTCAAAATTTGGTCCATACTCTTCCAATTCGCTCTATAACTTTTTAGTTTTTAACTTATTTTAAGTTTCAAACACTCAATTCTGAGTGAAGGAGTCCTCCTAGACCGACAGAACGACGGCCTTAAATGCAACGGGGTTTCGGTGCCGTTTTTCTCTTGTACTCGTAGATGAATAGAGCCGAAGAACTGCTACGCGAATTGACGGTCTTTATCCTACGGCCATCAATGCATTTGTCACATACATCATCAAATATCGTTGTTTTCTTGTTATTATCACTGTCTAAACACATATTTTTATATAATTAAATCACAATTTACTTCGGTTGTCCGGAATTGATAAAAAAAAAATCTTCCTTCGAATTTCGAACAGAATTAAACATGTGATTTAATGAAATTCAAAGCATAACATGAAAAGACACTGTTGTTATCACGTTGATGACTACTTCCAGAATAGATTCCGATGTATTTTATGGGAGCTTCACACAGTCAACCGTACTACTCGGTGGTTTGTCGATCAAAGAGACAGTTTATTCTTTCTTACTTCCTAACGTAACTTTAGTTACATCTATCTTAGCTCTAGATAAGCTGAAATTTAGATCGATTTCGATTAGCTTGATTCCGATCCCATCTGAATCCCTACAATTTCAATGCACCTAGATGCGATTAATAGGAATTATCGTAATAACACTGGCGTTGGTTGAATAACACTGGCGTTGGTTTGAATTGCTAAGAATGCCTCTGGTGGTGAACTGACCCTCAGGAATTATGTATTTACTGTGGCATCAGGGCCTACTAAGGAGTCAGATACATTTTGAAATAATTTAAATTAAAAATCGGTATGGCCAGGGACTGAAGAATTTCAATAAAAAAAAACATGCTGATGGTTCGGAATTTGAAGCTGTCCGTTATTTGAATCATAACGGTATAAAACCGAGTTTCTGTACGAAATAATCCTATACAAAATTGTTTACTTTCAATCTTAATTTATTTAACGAAATGCGGCAAGGCCGTTCCTAGTGAATGAAAAACAGATATTTTTTCCTATCATTGCACTTGTTTTAAGCTTCATTCGGAATTCAAAAAAAATAATTGTTTTAAGCTGTGCTAAGTAATAAATTGATAGGCAAAAAATCCAATTCATTTATGCCGTAGCCAGTATAGCTTTGTAGCTGTTCCAGTTTATCCCTGAGCCTCGTCAGGCGTAACTCTGAGAAAGAAGATTAATGAATTCAACAGAATCAATCTCATCAAGTATCAGTGCGTTTGAATTATTTTACAAAAGGAACGATAATCGTTCGCTAATTCGACTGCAGCATAAAAAAAAGACATAACATTAATCACTTAGAGAGGTAACGCAGTTCAGAAAGCTATTAGTGTAGCACTAGTGACAAAAAGAGATTAACATTAAAGCATCGCATCAACAAAACACACTATTGAAGGATATATGGAAGAAGAACTAAGAAGTAAAAACAATGAAAGTTAGATAATAAAAAAAAGCACAACTTAACTAAGCATCATACCATCCTCCTCAAAAACCAAAACGAATGCCATGATGGATCACTCCATGCCTTGGCATTTGAAGACAATTTAATCACTCACCCAAACTGAAACGCGAGCTGTGCCGTAATTGCAGCAATACCAGTTTCCTAGCCCCCCAAAAAAAAAAAAACCCTCCATCAAACACTTAAGCCATAGCTACACCTAGTTGTGAGAAAAATAAGCGTAAATTACCCTGCATTATGTCCAGGCATGTCCTGCTCACGTTTCACGTGGGCGCTGCCCTAGAAACAAGATTCAAGATTCAAAACGAGCAATAAAAAGATTAGTCAAACGATCTGTCCCCCTCGTTTGTCTCTGCTTTTCACCCGTTTGTGTCTGTGTATCTGTTTCCGCGAGAAGAACGTCAGAATCAAAGTGTTGTGTACGATTTTAACACGGAAGAACTCGTGTTTTGTTAAGCTTCTCCTTATGGTGGGAATGTCTGCTTCCGCCCGATTGCCTCCAGTCAATGTGCCACCGGTTGAGGTGACAAGCGGATGGCACAAGTGGCCTGGCTTTACCGATAGACCCAGATCATTCTTTATTTTTGGCGAACGTATTGGATGTGTGTGTGTGTGCGTAGATGTCGTGTAGTGAATCGGAAATACTTTAACTGGCGCTTCACACAAACACGTCGTTTTGTTTTCGTCCTGATCCTTTTGACATCCGTTTTAAGGGTCCAGGACACGCCTGTAGCCGAAATGCCACTGGGGCGGACCAGTGCGGACCGGGTGGACATTGCGACGGGGATCGCCCAAAACGTCTAAATGGGCCTTTCAACTTGAGGGGAGCTCATAAATCTTGTTTTCACTCTATTTGTAGCAAGCTTTCTTACCTTCTACCACCACCCCTGCCGGAATTGGATGTGAAATGGGGGAAAAAGTATTAGTTAAATGTGTATCGCACGGAGGAAACTTTACCCACCGTTTTGCTTGGGAGCCGAATCGAACCGGCGGCTTCGCTTGACGCCTGACAGTGAGCGGATCAACTATCGGAACGCTTGCGTTGCGGCACGGCCCACCGGGCATGGGTGTTTCCTCCACCACACAAACACCCGAAACTGTGTTTCGAGTGGTAAAGCGAGCTTAAAACAATGGCTCAGGCCACGAGCGCGCGCTGTGACAATGCGCAGTCAAACGGAGCGTTTGAATTTATCGTCCTTTCCCGCCTGTCACCGGTATCTAATCGCAATCGTGTTTGTTTTATGTTTTCCGGTGGCCATTCCGTTGGTGGGATGGATTGTGTATTCTCGCGGCGTCGAAACACGGTGCCACGGGTCGGTTTTATTTCCAAGAAACGAACTTTTCGAGTATACAAGATTTATGATCATCATCGCGACACAGTCATAAGCAACCCCCTCTCCTTAAAATAGGTGTATTTGGTCTGCTCTATGTCACTACAACAGCACCACCGAAACGCCAACAAAACGTAGCCTCTGTGTCCTGTTGTACCGTTATTTTTGTGCAGCATCTCAGTGTCAAGTGCCAACGTGATTCCTCAAACATAGACACGGAAAAACTGGGACAACCCGCGCAATTAACTTTCCCGAAACCGATGAAGAACGGAAACTTCCCTTATTTTTTTGTTCGCTGTGTCAATTTTAAGGTCACAAGGTGGCCGGTGGCTGTAGCGCAACCTCATTTTGCTGTTGCAAATAGATTGCGCTCTCCTTAGCAAATGGTCCTTTCCAAACGGTCGATCATTACTCACGGAGATGTGTCACGCGCCTGTCACCGTTGCGGGGTGGATTAAGGGCAAAAGGACCGCTTACCGCAAAAAAAGAAAGAAATCAATTGTTCTTTTTACAATGACGTCCCTTAACCGCGAAAATATAAGGACGAATGAAGCTCCGTCTCTTTCTCCCTCTCTCTCCCGTGCTCTGTTTTTTTTTTCTATCTACTTCTTTCCCTATCTCTCGTTGGGTTCCGTTCCAGCGAAACTCATTAAAAGTTGTCCTAATGTTTTCGTACCGTTTGGAGGTTTTCCTTTTGCTGGATGGCGAAAAAGAAGGGATGGAGTGTTGGGTGTTTGTGTACTTTTTTTCTCGCTGCTGGTTAATCATTTACAACTCATTGTTTTTCTGCTCTTTACCCAAAACCATTGCTGTCAATGCTTTAAAATTGTGTGAGTCATGAATTTTGTGGCAGTCGGCATCGCGTTGCCTTCCCACATTCTGTCCCACGAATGAAGAAAGGTTACACAAACCGGAAGCAACCTTGCGCAAGAAGTAACAATTTCAGCAAACCTTGCGCCCCATACCCGTGCCACGCTCATTGCCGACTCCCATTTTCACTTGTCACACTTATTGTTTGTAATTCCTCTCCAGGCACGGGCAGCCGGTAGTTTGCAATTGTTTTACGTTGCCGTTCGTTTTTGCACAGGAATAAATTAGTGAACAGAGAGCCGGGGGTAGGCGGACACAGGTCTAATTTAAAATCGGTTTGAGGACCAACATGCAGGCAGTTGACAAACAATCTTGCCGAAAACTTTTCCCATCGTGTTCACCCGTCCGCTGGCTGATCTTTGATGCGCTGAGGGTCTTTTGTTTGGCGGTACGATTTTCTCGACTGGCAACGGGGAAGGTAAAAAGTGTCGGTAGCGCATTGAGATTTTCTTTCAATTTTTGGGTGCGATAAATTTCAAATGATCCCAACTTATCATCAGTCTGTCGGTCGCGGTGTGCTGTACTGAGCCCCACGATGCACCACCAGCAGATCAGATGCTGGTGAGCAAAGAGTGAAAGATGAATGTTTTAGTTTCCCTTTCGCTTAGATGCTGGCGGCGGGGCTGAGTTTTTAACAGAACGGGCAAATGAATGCTTAATTACCACCAACTTAAACACGTGAGAATACTTTCCAGTGTTGTGTATCTTTGCCTTTGCATTGTGTTTGGTTAACGTAAATTAATCTTGATTAAAAGATAAATTTTGGTTTAAGGAACGCTATAACGATATAAATGTGATTTAAAATGTGAAATTGGGCACTGCTTACTGTTTACCAAATAATTAACAATATATAGTAAACTAAGCGTTAAAATATTCGGATCTTCCAAATTTTTCTTTATTTCTGCCAATTATGAGGAATCAAAAGGCAACAGCCGAAACTTCTATTCAATAAACCATGCTTTTGTTATGGTACTGCACCATTACTTAAATAATTTTAAATTAATGTTACTTATATCATTAGTTTAATTAAAATATATGATACTGCATCTAATCGTTTTTGGGAAATAAAATTAATGAAATAGAAGCAAGTTTATCTGCCACATGTGAAGTATGGTATGGTCGGTTATATGGTTTATGGCATTTCGAAGGAACTTCCCCTATTGCATCGTGCCGAACCGACGTCAACGAGACTCATGCAATGGGCTTCCCTTCATACTGACGCATTGTTAACAAAATCTTACGATTCTAAATTGGAATATCATATTATAACGTGAACGTTAATTTCCACCCCAAGATTATTAGCTTTTTTGCGTTTAAAAAGGACCCAGGAGGGATACACTTTAAGTTCGACGAAGAAATAACCGAAGAACTAGTTTCCACGCGTTGCTCTGGAAGAATAGTACGCCGCGGGGATAAAAAAGCTCATACCACGGCTTTAAATCGTCGATCCAAACGGCGCTTGTGTTGAAAAATAAAGAAAGGATTAGAATTCTGCTACAATTATTTTTTTTAATTATTGTAGAATGTCGTTCACTTTGTAAAACAAGACGAGGAGCTTACTTTGTAAAGAAGCTAATTAATAAGCGTAAGTATTGTAATTACTTTTGCGCAGCGTTAAATTCGAAGAACATCGTCAACCGCCAGACAAACGGAATTAATTATTGACGGCTTGCCAATCTTTTAACGCTGTAGCACCCGATCGATCGTGTAATATATAATGCCAACTTGGCCATATGCCGATACTTTACCGCAAAACCGCCATCCAGCAAATCCAGCTTTTGCGTAGTACAATCTCACGCTACAAATCCTTCCCGGGTATTGACAGAAAGACGCAACTTTTTATTAATATTTAACAATTGCTTCGCTTACGTACGCCACTCAGTGGGACTAAGCGGATGAAAAAGTTAGTTGACGATTTGCAACATCATCCACCAAGGTAAATATGGTTGGCGGGTGAATTTTGGCCCGACCGTCCCACCGGCATGTAGCCCCCCACATCCACCTTTGTTCGATGTCGCCGCGGGAAGGATTCAGTCAATAATCGAAAACAGAAGGATGGCAAGGGAGGAGGGAGTGGAAAAAAGTAATTAAAACTTTTTGACACTGTCGGAAGACATCTCAACCTCTTCCCCTGGCAGTGGTACACGCGATGGCGTCTGCTTTGAACCGTGTAACCGTAAGCAGCCAAGAAACGAGAAATGTGAAATAAAAGAATGGAAAAAAACCAATTGCACTGGGAAATGTGTAACACCATTTCGTTAGATTGTCTCGGTCTGTGTGTGTGTGAGAGAGAGAGATTTTCGTTTTTAATTCCACCCCTTCTTCCAATGGATTGTGTTTTGGGTTTTTTCTTTGCACAAGTTGACAAATTTTGGGCCCTACCACGTTGCGCATCTCGCCCCGGGTGGACCAATTATTGACAGATCCCTGGGGAATGTTCCTGCCAGCATGTGACAGGTGCAGGGGAGCTGCGAAGCAATGGAAACGCCCAAAACCAACCAGCCCCGGCTAATGTCGATTTTGTCAGGTTTAGGGTACGCTTGCAGATTAGATTGGGGAATCGGATAACCGCAGCACGTAACCAAACACACATCGCTACACGTGTGCCGCTGAAGATGAGTTCCTATTGCGTGCCAGAGCTACACTGCAAACGACATCACCGAACTGAGGGGATGGTGCGATGCGTATGTTTCTGCCAATTGTAATTACACAGAAAAGAACGGTAATGATACAGAGTTGTAAAGTAAAAATAGCAATATTAGATAGGCAGAGAAGCCTGGGAGCATCCGTCAGAAGCAGAAGATGCACGTCATTACCTACGCCTGTGGCTGTATAACGTATCAGTTCTGAGAAAAGCGGTTGAATAAAGCCTGAATAATATCACTGTTGCTTTAATTTACCTTAAAAAAATCGTCATGATAAAGCAATCGAGTATTAAAATGTATCGTAATACTGTTAGGAATTAAACTCCACCGTCCCTACAGTGTATTGATTTTCGCTTCGTACTAATTAATTACTATAATTAAACGTTCGTTCTTGGTAAGATGACACTGTTGTCGAGCTGTGGTACTAAACCATGCTGACGTTAACCGATAATACAATCCATCATTTAACCAACGAGTTTCCAACGCACCGGGCCGCACCGGGGAGCAATGCATGTGGGATTAATTTAATTAATTTCACTGCATATTCGTGTTGCGATAAAGCAAACCTGTGCTGCTGTGCATTGCTGCTGTTCGCTTGTTTGAATTCGGCTAATCCAGCCAATTTGCTCCCTACAGTATAATTACGATGCATTTTAGTTGAATCGGTTCAAATTTGAGCTTTCATTGCAAACAAACAATCGAAGGTGATTGGTTTCGTGGAACCTTAATAGCTTCTCGCAAAAATGCCAAAAGCGACCGGTCGGGGGCAGAGCAAGCAGCAAGGGTTTGTTTTCGAAATGTTTTCCCCTCACGTACGTGCGATTTGTCCCCTTCATGTGTGTGTGGCTGTTTTGTTCGATCGTTGTGAGCCACTCAGCCTCAACGCCATCACACCATTTGACGTGCGTCGGCCGGAACGTTATGAAAGCTACCGGAAGGATGTGAAATTTTTCACCGATCGTGCCCTTTGCTTGGCTCATTTGATATCAGCAATATGCCTTTTTTGCTCTCTCTCTCATTTTCTCTTTATTTTTTCCGCTTTTGTTCCAAACAGGAGTCTGCGGCCATCAGCATAAATTTATCCGTCGCGCGCCTGGTTGTGTGGGAAGCGGATGTAGTGTAATCAAAAATTAATAGAGACAAATTGATGAATGGGATTTGTGGGGCCGATTTTGTCCTTTCGTATTGGGTTCGGGAATAAAAAGATTTAAAAAACGTTGTTGATAGGTCATTTTTTCAAGGATCTGTTCGCCGCCTAGAAAATTCCATTTGAGAGGAGAATTGTTTTGTAGGCTTTATAGTAAAATTAATTAATTTTCAGGAGTCATATAGGAAATTTGACGTTTGAAGTATTAAGTAAAAATACCTTGAGTACATACAGGTGTACTATTTAATCTATAAACTATCTGTATACAATCAATAATTCACACTGAACGAGGATGGATGCTTTTTAACCCATTTCCATCCGAATATTTGTCGGAAAAAAACTAAAACTGCATCCTTACTAGTGCGCACATCATAACACCTCGCAGCGTATTGGCACGTTTCGTAGCAGAAATTTTTCATAATAGTGCCAAATCCTCACTTCATCAATCATGTCGAGCCACGTACGGTGTGCATTGAAATGTTTTCTCATGCTCCGGAGTGTAGATGAGTGTAGATGCGAGTGTGTGGAGAGGGAGATTCACTGTGTTTTCTATATGGTGTAGAAAAGCTCTAAGCAAAATGGGAATCATCCTGGATCATCTTTTCTTGTCGAGGAATTTCGCATATCAATCGCAACCGTCAGCCCTACCAAAACCAAACGGAACTGTCGCTATCGGGCACTATCGGGATGTGGAGAGTTTGGTTTCATCGTGTACTCCCCCCCCCCACTTCTAACGGATGTGGAACGGAGGGTATTGCAATGTTCGTACTAGAGAAATGTGCCCCAAAAGTGAAACTCCCAAACGTTCGTTCCCGCTGGCGCTGAAATCAATAGGGTGAGTGAGGCAAAATGAATCCAAAGCGAATATCATTCAACATTTTTATTTTCTCTTTTTTCCATTTTTGCAGCCCGTTTGCCAAGCTCAAACCCGGTTCGCTCGTACCTTCCAAAGGTTTGATCTTGGGACGAGAGGCACCGTTCAGGTTGTTTCTTTATGTTTCATTCTATCGGCAATAGTTTGCCTTTTTTTTTTTGAGTAAATTTTAGATCCGTTTCCACCGCCCTGTCACGGTGTCACAGCTGCTAGATGCTGCTCCGTGCTTTCGCGCGGAATCGTTCGGGCTTTCCGGATATAAGCTCGTCGCTGTCCGCCACCGGGTGTGAAGGTAATTTATTAAGTTTTATCTCTGCCTTTTGGTGCTTCCTTTCTCGAGTGAATTGTTACCATTGGCCCCACGACCTCTGCTACCACCACCATCACCAGCACCATCATCATCATCATCATCATCATCATGGTTTGCGATCACGCGCACCATCATTGCCATCATCACATCGCGTCAATAGTTTTGGCGCCAACGGGCTACACTAGGAGCTTCAACATTTCCAGCATTCTGGGCAGAGCTTGAGGGAGGAAAAATTTCCAAAAAAGAATATGATACGGTGGCGTAGCTTCCGACCCGACGTGTCCATGTGCCCATGTCAGAAGCTATCTGAAACTTCGTGTGCGTTGGTGTGAACGGGGAGGGTGTTGTTTTCACTTTAACTGTTCGCGCAAATAGGGTTGCTAAGACACCAGCGTAGTGCAGTAGCACGTGCAGCATCTTAAACTAGCTTGCTGCCACTCTACACGCTGTATGGCAGATGTGTGTATGTATGTGTGTCTGTTTAAACTTTTCCTGCTGAACAGGCAGAGAGCGGTTTTAAAGCTTGATCGTGCCCGATACAAACGCGGGCTGCGGTGAACTGAAAACAGCTGACCGGAACAGTTTTCCCTGTGCTGCGATACAAGTCTTAGCGCAAAAGCGAGGAAACAGCGGGGGAGCGAGAAAACTTATCTCGCAAACTGTCATAAAGTACTGTGACCTAATTGGATTCGGTGAATTTATCGTACAACGACACCCGACCCGAACGATGGCAGATTGGTTGGCAAGCGTTTTTTGTTTTGTTTGCGGACATCGAAACAGACTGCAGCCGATTTTGTGCTGTGTAGGAGCGATGATAAAAAATCTTAAGAAATCAATTAGTATTTTATATAGGCTGGTGGTTAGTATTCTGCTTGTAAGTAGGCACGACCGTTTGCTAAATAAAATTTAGTACTTTGATTGGCTTTTGATTAAATCATATATGTCAACGGCGTGAGTAAAGGTAAAGGGATGTAAAGGGATTTAAAATGTGGAACGAGGGCTTTTCATTTACAGATGCAATTTGTTGTTTATTATTTTAAGACCTATTACAAGGAAGAACAATTTATTGAATAGAAAGCTCAAATGACGTATTGATAGTTGCTACACAGTTCAACGAAATCGAGTCGGTTACTTTTTGGTGTAACTTTATGAAGGTGGCAGTTAGTTTGCAGAGTACAACATTATAAATGATTTGATTCAGTGAACCATAAAGTGCAGTGTTTATATATCATTTCAATGATTGTTTTTCATTATTTGTCTTGCTGTACAAAAACCTCGTCATGCAAAATACTATTTTAAATAAAATCCTACTGCTCATGTTTTATCGATTTTTTTCTTTTTTTCAGAATAAAAAATAGTACACCAAACTCCAAATTTCCGCGCAATTTTACTCGTTACAATGAGTTTCCCATAGTACTTATAAACTAAAAAAATATTAACAAAAAAATATTTGGGATTATATTCAGATCATTTAGCTGGAAATTTGGATATGATTCTCGAATGTTTCATGAACTGTATTTGCAAAAGTGACTATCCTGCATTGGAATAAACATTGGCCCACCGATCTTAACCTGCAATGGTTGGTAAGCAAAACAATAAGTACAAGGTTCATTTAACTATATGTAGGCATCATTAAGCATTGTTTTTTCCTTCAAACTAATGCATAATAAAAATGAACACGTTCTCTCTAAGGCTAGTTTAAAAAAATATATATATAGCTTCTTTTGTTATTACACTACAACCATGTAGAATACCCTTCCATAGAAGGCTTTCATGTTACGGCTGTACCAAATCGGGAATTTTCAAAATTTGCGGTTGCGGTATTTTCCTGGGTAAATTGGGGGGTTTTTTTTCAATGGCACAACAGCCAATGTTGCCTGTTGAATGTAATTTGTATCTATGACATGGCTACGATAGAACGGTATTAATAGGAAATTCGATGTGCAAGATGACATGATAACAAGCATGAATGCATGACGTTTAAGTGATTCTAGTAGAACATATCTTAAGTGTAGAAAACATCAGTGCTACAACTTCTAAAAGGAAGTGCTTAAGCAGTTGTATGATAATTAGTGAATAGCGTCATCATATAGGGGAAAGCGGGGCATATGAATCTGTTAAGGATTTTGGTCTGTATCTTATTGGTTAAACCACTTTACACTGTTAGTTTTATGGCAATCGATACTTGAACGTATTATTCATGAAAAACAATCAGATGTTTATGCATTGAAAACAAATTTATGTGTTTAAAATGAATTTTAAAATTCCACGTCAAAAGTTCTGGAAATGTATTACGCGGGGTAAAATGGTCTTGCTGTAGGGCAAAATGGTCTTACACGAAATGTCAAAACACATGAAAATAAAAGGGCAAAATTGACCACAACATTGAGCTTTAGGCTTTGATTTAAACTCTTGCATCTTGGTAGAATTGTGAGAGTAAAGATTTAAGGTAAATATGTTAGTGTTTTGTTGAATAATTTAGTCAATTGCTGGATTTTCCATTTTGCCCCAAGTGAAACATTTTACGAACTTTAACTTTAAAAACCTTTATTGTTTAAAAAAAAAATTAAAATACTTGTTAACTACTTTATCTTAGATAAATATCATGTGCCTGGATTCAAATCCTTTTTATGCTCTAATTATATGTAATTTTCTTTCGAAAGCTTATTATCGAGACGTTGAAAATTACATGGTTTTAACAAACATTTTATTTGATCATTTGTTCAATTTGTTTTGGAATCTTAGGTTATGCAACGTTCATGGTGGGCTTTGAACATTGTATTTGATGTTTTTAAAAGTCATTATAAACGTGTTAATTTGCCAATAGTGCAGGTGACCATTTCGCCCCATATAACCTTTTTTCCCCAGATTCCCCTGTGTATAAATCATATGTTGAAAGTTCATCATTACATCGTGCAAAGAATCATTTTCATGTGGCCCGCAGATCGGTTGTTCTACTTATGAAAAGGTGTTGCGAAAGGCATCCTTGTTTTATATTAGCATTAGGTCATTGCATTAGGTCGTTGTAAAGCAAACGAGTATGAACGTATATTTAGTATGCATTTAGCATTTAACTTAAGAATTTGTTAATTTTATTGAATCATGATCTATACAAACATTAGGGGAATATATGTCCTTGCTTAAACCGTATATGTACGACAAAGGTAAAAAGGTATTTACCCCACGGTTATGCATAGCACTGGTGCCGGCATATGAAGTGTAGTTTAAAAGAAAGTATGTTTTTTGGGTCTATATTGACAGATAAGGCGGTCAAACCTCAGACACCGTCAGGCCACGCTTTAACAATATTTTAGAAATGTTTACTAATGGAAAAAATCTAAGTAACAGTTGTTCTTAGTAAGTTTTCCTAAGTAATGGTTTAAATAATATCACCTGGTTGCGCCTTCTGAATAATATTTAAAAAAATCAAAATATTCAAGACAATGTTCAAATTTCCAACGCTATATGGATAGTAAATATTTAACACATATTTAGCAGAGTTAAATAGTGCGTAAATGACCAGAAATTAAGCCTATGAACTACCCGCTAAACCACAGTATCAACCTCATGGAATCGTTTTTTTGTTACGTTTTCGTACTATTCCTATCTGCACAACACAGGTTAAGCACTCGGCTCTTGTTCACTATCCTCACACGGATGTAGCGTCAAAGTTCCTACCGTGACAAAGTGAACATTTCCACCCATCCCCATCCAGAACGTTGAAAGTCATTAGGTCCGGTCCTTTCACCTTGCCGGTGGAAACGGCTAAGCTCGGGCACTAATCTGTGCCCAGGGTTCCCGTCACCACATCGGTGCTAATTGCTTCCGAGATCCTTGAGTTTGAGCAATGAATGGCACCTTCGTGGCGCGTTACCCGTCGACCCGTTGAAATGAAATGAAAGCATTAACAGTAAATAAAGGTATTCGTGAATGTGGGCAAAGAATCTTGCACAGTGTCAACCCAACCCCCTTCACTCACCTCTCCCTCCCCCTCTCTGCCCATACCTTTATTGCCTTAACGTACCGCGTTAATCCTTTCCAGCCATTTCCATTTGCGCGTGTCAAACTTTCCGCCCACCAGCTTCCATGCTCGGGCTGCCTGTTTATGTAAGCAAAAGCAAGTTTTTAATAACTCCTTGCCCGTATCCTGTCTGCTGCCCTCGCCGCTTACCGTCCCCCTCGCACGGTTGTTTGGGGCACATTTCTTTACACACTTCGCTTCCGTCGGAAATGGACATTCCATCATCATTAGGCACGGAATTAACCGGAGGGAGGGAGAACTCAGCATAGGAATGGGACGCTTTATTGCCCCCGTTGCTGCTGACCTGTAAGTGTGATGAAGGTTATCATTTTTGCAGGAACAGTGAGCAGTAAACAGTGAGGCGGGAGGAATTGTTGACATTCCTGCTTCAAATCTTTCCCATTCTCTCGTTCACGCTCTCTCTCTCTCTCTCTCTCTCTCTCTCTCTCTCTGTGTCGCTCTTTTACAAAGAGTTGAGTATTCCTTTGACAAAGCTTAAGTTTACAGACTTTATCTTTTGTTGAGGAGCCGACAGTCACCCACGTTTCGGGCTTGTTGGCCCACCCTTAATGGAGAATGCCTTTGTTCCTAGTTACAGCGTCCTGCTAGAAAGCGGTCGTGCAGTAAGAATGAATAAGTATGAGGTAGTGAATTGTAAAGTTTGATGCTTTGCACGGATTTCTAGCTCCAACCGGCTCACGCACTCACTCGCTCTCATCTGCATACTTATTATGTATTCCAGTGTTCTATTTGCGCTTGTTTAACATTTTCCATTTTCCAGCATTTTACAGCATCCTGCCGGTGCCAACCAAGCGGGCTCCAGCGAGCCGTTGCAGAATGTGTGTGTGTGTTTGCGGAAAGGGTTCGTCGTTGGGCGCAGGCAAAGCAATAAATCAGACAAAGCTACGCTAATGGTGTCACATTGCAGGGGGTGCCAGAGTGGAATGAAAATCTGCACATCGTTAAACGCCATCAAGTAGCTCTAATTTAATGGCGTCTAGGTGTGCCCAGTGTCGAAGGTGACTTTTAGGTTAAGAATTTAAGCGCTGCCAGTGGGACGTTAAATGGTGTTTTCTGCAAAGGATATTGCTGAGGCAGTTAAAGCGGGCCTTGAAATGTGTACCATCTCTAATGTGGGTTTAAGTGATTTAAGTGGCGCTTAGTTGGTTTGTTTGCGTGATTTGACAGAAATTGGTATCATAATTATGATTATTTGATAAAACGCATCCTAGTTCGTTTTACTGCTATTTTAAAAATAATTTTCCTTTAATTTAAGAGAGTGTTATAAGCCCGAAAAAAAAGAAAAGACAGTTAATTCACAGCGGTTCATACATCGTTTGAGCTTTCCCATTCAATTGAAGCTGTATCTTTAATGATTCAATTTATTACAGTTTACAGTTTCCTCTTTTTTGCCGATGTTTTCCTTTCTTGTTTCGACATTACATGTTTGAGCGTGTTAATTTAGTAGGCAAAAACAAAGCGGTCGAGCCCAAACGATTCGACCCATCACGCGAGACCCGGCCCAACAACCGACCAGCCCAAGTGTATATCCTCATTAATCATACTAAATGAAGTGGAAATCTATTTTTCGCGCAATGCAAAGAAAGGAAACGAGTGAAAAAAACTGTACAACAAAAATCATTATGAGAAAAGGAAAAACGGGTCGTCGGTTAGTCCGCACTGGCGGAACGGAACCCATCCCGGAACCATATGCCGGGACAGCGTGACGGTGTGCTTTAGAAACCATTGGCCGGGTATGTGTGTCTGTGTCGGTGCTTGTGTTGTCTTTCTTTTGATATCTTGATCGTCATCTGGACCGGAAGCGGGCTGTGGGTGGAACACTTCCACCATTCACGGGGATCCGGTTCACGGGTCAGGTCAAGCATCTAAAGACACAAAAATACGAAACCCCAGCGTACGATGGGCCGTGAATCCTTCCCGCTTGCTTTCGCACTGACTCACCAAACCTACCGTGCACCTCCCATTTTCCTCCGACCGAGCGACAGCGAGGGCAGAACCCTCGAATGAATTAGGACCTATTCGTTGTCGTTTGACTTGATAAAGTAAATTAATTTTCTTTCGCCTTCATACTTGTCGAATGGCAAAGGTTGCCATTACTCGTTCCGTTTGCGTGCCTTTAATGCTGGCCCCTGCTGGCTTCTGCTCCGCTGTTGCTCTTGGCTGCTTTGTTGTGCTGCTTTTTGTGCGCCGGCGTTCATGGCGTAATTGAATCTTTCTTCCTGTCCTGTGCTGCGTCGGTTGTGTGGAGGTAAGGTGAATGCTTACAGTGTTTTTGGATTCTTTGGAAAGAGGACGGAATTTGTCAGGATGTGAATAGGGGTAGTAGGCCAGTTTGGATCTGCTGGTGCAGCACACAGAGGGCGTTAGGGTTGCAATGAATTTATTAGCAGCTAGTATCGGATTATATCTGCACATTGCTAACAAACAAATGCAATAATCCCAGACAGGCTAATCGTGAGCATAATGAATGAAGCTGTACCACAGTCCTGCAGTGGATATAATCCGATTTTTTTTCTTCTTTGGCTCAACAACCGATGCCGGTCAAGGCCTGCCAACACACTTGTGGGGTTGGCTTTCAGTGACTTATTGATTTCCCCCCATAGCAGGATAGTCAGTCCTACGTATGGCGGCACGGTCTATTTGGGGCTGGAACCCATGACGGGTATGTTGTTAAGTCGTACGAGTTGACGACTGTACCATGAGACCGGCTAGACTTTTAAATAATATATCGCTTTAATACACAAAACCTTGAGCAAACAATTTGAGAAACAAATGACGTATAAAAAAAATATGAAAAAACATGGAATGGCGACATTGGCGCCCTTCACGATTCTAGTCAGTTTTTTGTATGGAGTTTGACAGTTGGAGGCTGAAATCATGTAAACACTCCATACAAAACCACACAAAAAACTAGCCTGCAATTTTCAGTCTAGATTATTCTAGCCTCAAAGCTAGAATTAGATTCGAGTATCTGCTCGAAAACACGGAGTTGTTTACATTTACCCCAAGGTGCGAATCACGTGGTGGAATCTAGAATCAAAGTGTATGTAGTCCAGGTGGTCTCATAGTATGTTTTTTTTAAACCAAATTTGAATATCACTTTTTGACAGGATGGGTGAAAACTTTTGTTCAAACAAGCTTTCTTGAGACTTGACGAATACTCAAAACACTCTTAAAATCGTCATTCAGAAGCAGAAGCGATAAATATCAGCCTTCTAAATTCATACACCTTGGGATAAGCTCACCTGTATATTATATTCACTTAGATAGCTGCTCGAAAACTGCTATACAATGCAAACAGCTGACAGGCTGAAATTTCAGCCTACGAACTTACAACGGAAAGGGCCCCATTGTCTTTACTTCAATACTTCAGGACATTTTCGATCTCAAGTTATGGACGTTTTGATTCAAATTCTATTTAGCATCGAAACTTATTCAAAAGCATCTAAAGCTACGAAACGTTCTTGTCATTTTTATTACTATTCAGAAGGAACACTTTCGGCTGTTTTGCAAAAGAATGTTCTTGTCATTAATTTGTTTTTTTTTTTAATATTTGTTTTCTTTATTTTTATAGAGCCTTTGAGCCGATTGACATCATTTGCCTCTTTCCATAATTTAATTAATTCTATACCTAAAATCAAACTTTCTTCTTTGAAACCTATTTGTGGCTTGCAAATTATCTTATACCGGGTAGTCTCGGTTTATTTAAAGCTATTATCTGTTGATTTTATTAAAAAAGTATCTGTTACAAATGTCGTTTTGGTTAGAGTTCTTTATAAAGGTTAGTGATACAAATGAATTTTAAAAGATTACACTGGCAATCGCTGTTGGGTGATTCCTATTACATATTATCAAACTTTATATTCTGAAATTTGAACAGCATTTGAAAAGTTTTTTTTTAATTACAGGGTTTCCCACGATTTATTGGTCAGTTCCCATGATTTTTTGGTGCGTTCCCACGATTTTTTGGTCGTATCCCATAGATTTTTGGTTCGTTCCCATAATTTATTGGTATTTTCCGATTGGATATCAATACAATTGGACCAACAAATTCTGGGAAACGACCAAAAAATCGTGGGAACGCACCAAAAAAATATGGGCACCCACCAAAAATTTATGGGAACCAACCAATAAATCGTGGGAAACCCTGTACATCATAGTTTTTTAAAACACTGGTTATTTTCAGGTGGATAAATAACTCAACAATAATTTTAAAGTTTATCTCAAAACTAGTTCTTTTATTTTTAAATTTATTTTAGTACATCATGGCAATTATTTAAAACTATTAAACTATTAAGCTATTTAACTATTAAAACTATTAAGCTCTATGGATATACCGCATGATAACGGCACTCGAACGGTTGCTAAATGGAACAGATTTTTTTTAATCGAACGGTCAAACGTTGAAATCATGCCAACCAATACGAATCGATGAAAGTTTATCGACGGTTTGAAGTTTATTAGCAATCTTACATGCATTAAAATGTAAGAAATCAAATTAACTAGGTTCAATTTTCCATGTCACTTTCGTTCAATCTTCCGTTCGTATGCCATGATCAGGCGGATAGTCTGAATTTAAAGCTGTCCGCTGTATGAATCAGACAAGTAATACCTAAACCTAAGCCGATATCATAGTACAGTCGTCAACTCGTACGACTTCACAACATGTCCGTCATGGGTTCAAGCTCCAACTAGACCGTGCCGCCATACGTAGGACTGACTATTCTGCTATGGGTTGTAATCCAAAAGTGACTGAAAGCCAACCCCACAAGTAGTACAGGCAGGCCTTGACCGACAAGACTTTATCTTAATCTGACCACAATAGTATAAAAAAAGTAAAAAAAAAAAATCTGGCAAGGAAAGACAGAGGGAATGGAATATGAGTGAAATGATTTTAATTAAAGTGTAATAAATGACGAAGACGAAAGAATAGACGCAAAAGTTTTTATGTAAAGTTTTATGCAACCGTTGTAGTTGAGCATCCCTGCTCTCGATCAGTCTGGAACAGCTGATCTTCAAATGTCTCTCTACCTTTCCCCGAGCATGTGTGTGTGTGCGTGATCACCGACGAATTGTATGTAGCTATGCTATGCTCATCATTTTATGCTACCATCAGCACTGTTGAGTTACTCTCTCACTCTCCATCGCACTCTCTCTCACTCTCAACATGGACCTAACTCTACCGGTGTTTGTTGTTGGCCTATTACGCCTGTGTCTCTCATTCGTGACCATTCACTTTACCACCGCCACCGATCTTCTACGCACCTGCGCCCGCGCACGATCGTAAATCGTACGGTGCTGGTGGTGTGCGTACACGGCACACAAATTGTTTGTTGCTGTATTCTCCATCATCTCCAGCATCGTCACCACAGCGAGGGAGAGCGAAAGAGAGAGAGAGAGAGAGAGAGAAAGAGAGAGAGAGAGAGAGAGAGAGAGAGAGAGAGAGAGAGAGAGAGAGAGAGAGAGAGAAAGAGATAGAGAGGGAGCGCTCCGGAAAGAAACTCCACAGGAAGGTCTGTAGCATAAAAAAACGCACCGAGTTTCAACCGACCTCCCTTGGCTGGTTGCCGTGCACGGACGGTCGTAGTGTGGATGGAGAAAAGTTGCCAAACAAGTTCCCTACGCTCGCTAACACCAACACCAATGGCACAGGTCTTCCGTCGTCTACGGTGCTTGTAGGGTGGCTGTGTAGCGACGCGTTCGCCACTACATCATCACTTTTAGGTCTACCGCGAACGGACGCGCGAGTGCGCGAGTGCATGCGCCACGGTCTGACGAAAAGAACCGGAATCCGGATCGTCGCTCTCGGCAGGGTGACTGGAGCAACGCGTAGAGTGGTAGGTGGCCGGCTCCCGGTGCGTTTGATCTGTGTACGAAAGGTGTGAGCAGGAAAACAAAAGCGATCAAGAAATCGTCAACCCTCCATGGCGTGACTCCGGGTGAGTGAGTGAAACGGAGAATCGATCTCGCTAACGCAGGCGAGAAACACACGAGTGAAAGGTTAGCGAAGAGAAAAGCAAACGTTTCAACAACAAAAAAAGTTCATTAAACCTTCAAATTTGGCGATTTAGCAGAGTGTTGGAAAAAGAGTGGGTTTCACCTTCACAATCAAATGAGCAATTGGTTGGTAAATTGCAAGCTGTCTCGAGTGTGCATGCACTCAAAAGTGCCCAAGTGTCCAATTACTGGTGCGGATAAATTGTTTAATGTGTGTTGTGCCGTTCGGTGTGGGATGTTGGTAGAATCAAGCTGGCCCAGTCAAAGGTCAGGAGGTGGTGCAGTTTGAGTGGAGCGATATTGGATCGTGTTCGTTTACTGGAGTAGTGAAGATCAACACTCCCCTTTCAAGTGATCGTGATCGATGGTAGAACCGCCATCCGCCGCGCATGTGAATAGGGCGAGATTCATTCGCAGCACCCGTGGCAGCTAGTCGGACGGGGCCTGGAGTCGGTCCATTTAAGTGGGTTGACCATGCTCGTTTCACCATCGTCTGTTTGTGTATCTGGTTTCTGTGAGTGTGTGTATGTGTGAGTGTGTTGGTGCAATAGTTGATTTGAGGCCTACGGCTACCATGTCCACACGGGTCTTGCAGAGGAGGTGGAAAAGTGATGCTGTGCCAAGGCAGTGACGCGTCAGGCGAGAAAAATCACGAAAAGAAAAGCCTTAAAAGTGTCTTCCAGCCTATGAAGTGTGTGTGGTGTTATATTTTACTTGTAAGCAATGAGAGGGAATATTAATAGAAAATAAAAGAAACAAGCATATACAGCGTATTTTTGATATTTTTTGGTCTTCGCTTCAAACCTTTTTTCACCCCTTTTTGGTCCCGTTCTAGCTGGTAGGGCAGCTCTCGGGTTCCAGCTTGCGTACGGGTTGAGGCGGGTTGCGTGCGTTTGTATTGGTAAGATCGCTGGGTTTTCTTCGCTGGAGTCTGCAAATGAGGGCCACCCGTTCCAAATCGGTCGCAGCGCAAGCGAATGAAGAGAAGAAGGAGGGCCCTACCTATCGTGTGGCGTTTCTTGAATTTCTCTGGATGGAATTTGGGCTAGTGGCAAAGTTGGGTTGTTAATTTTTTGTTATCCCCATTCACACCGAAATTAGCACATGAGAGCACATGATCATTGCTGGATTTGTAACGCTTGTTTTTTAACGGTTTTGAGTTGTTGCTGTGCTTGGTAAATAATTCAACATTTGATTGCATAACATTACCACTTAACAGGGTTTGAATGGATTGGCCTGAATAACGCCACGCCAATCAATCCCTGTAGAACATATACAGATTTAGATATCTATGTGATTCTTCAACGTCTTGCGTTGAAAGCTGTTACAAGTTGCAATGCGTTGCAGTTCGGTAACGGAAGCAGTTTGGTATTTTGCAGACACCAGCACCAACACTGTTGCACCACGTTTGCCATCACTTTAATGCAGCGAAACCGTAACCATTGCCTATACCCACCAACCGGAGGCTGAAGTGAAGTGTGAATAAGACAAAAGCGTTCGTTTGTCTTTCCGACCCTCTAAGGTGGTGTCGCTTGTGGAGGCAGGTAGTGAAGGAAGCGAACGGAGTGCAGTGTAAAGGTTCTGCTGGGCGGTGTACAGTGAAAACGGAAAGAAGAAACCATTCACCAGTTTGTTTCACCAGAGGTCTTAGCCGCAGCGAGGTCACAGCAGTGTCTTCTCAAGCAAAACACGCTACCGCCGGTAGTTGGACTGAGAAAATTTTACCCACCAACGGAACGGTAAGTACGCTTTATTTTCACACCCCATGCCCGAAGAATGTGCTTTCCTGGTGGGCTTCTCAC
The DNA here is from genome assembly GCF_017562075.2 of Anopheles merus. Taxonomy (NCBI): domain Eukaryota; kingdom Metazoa; phylum Arthropoda; class Insecta; order Diptera; family Culicidae; genus Anopheles; species Anopheles merus. The sequence goes on along the minus strand of NC_054082.1, from coordinate 39,807,816 downwards.
CCCATCGCGTGGGAGCTGTCCGCCAGCAGCTCGGCCTAGGCAAGCCAACCCATTCCATGACGGCATGATGAGCCGCATAGAATTAGACAGTGTCCCCCAGTTACCGTGGCCTTAACATCCAGCACCAAACAATTGCCGTGCCTGATTGCCACCGGTGCTGGTGAAGTTGGAGAAGAAAATTGAAAGTTTCCGTCACCCGGCGAACTTTTGATTTTGGGGAGGGAACGGGCCAACCCAAAACCGTACGCGGCAGGCACCCAATTTGAAATTCATTCACTGGGAAGCTGATTTCATATTCAAGTGGAAAACTTTGGCCATGGTTGTGTGGGACTTGTGGGTAAGTTACACACGGTTATGAGTTGGTGTAGGTTTGTGTAGGGAAAAAGGTAGTGGGCAAAGGAATTTTGGAGGAACATTAACCTATTAAAATAGTCACAAAAAGACCTTACTATCTGTACTAGGTGTCTATAAAGAATACAAGAGCGTTTTACATTTAAATGGCTTATTTTGTAACTCTTGATGGACTGGTAATGTCGATTTTTGATTCGATAGCAAGAGTATTCCATGCGCTTACATTGTTAACTGGTTTCAAGGCCTTCCAGGAGGATTCAAATAGGAAAAGATATCGCAATTTTTGAACTATTGATATACGCACAATAAGATTGTCACAGTCAGAGCATAAAGCTATTTTTGAAATTATAGTTTTTTTTTTAAATTTATTAAATTGAATAGAATTTAAAAGTGTATTATTATTTCTCTAAACTAAACAAATTTTTCGGGCCAGTCTGGTGGTACAGTCGTCAACTCGTACGACTTAACAACATGGCCGTCATGGGTTCAAGTCCCGAATAGACCGTGCTCCCATACGTAGGACTGACTATCCTGCTATGGCAACAATAAGTCAATGAAAGCCAAGCTCACTTCACTAGTGGGTACAGGCAGGCCTTGACCGACAGCGGTTGTTGTGCCAAAGAAGAAGAAGAAGAAACAAAATTTTAATTTAAATGCTGTTAGGAACCAGTGTGATTCTGTTCCAAAGGCTTTCATCGAAAATAGAATTGATGAATATCATTATTTGTATTCATTTTTGATAAGATCATATATTCAGAAAGCAGGGGATGACCGTTTATATCCACACAGCACATTTTCTCCAGCTTTAGATTCATTTTTGATCCCTTGATTTTATCGATGAAAACGCACAAAATCGTACAAAAAAACGTCCCCAAATTGGAATGGTTACCCCCATTGTTGACCAAAAAAACTTTCTCTCGCATAAACATACCGTTCTTCTTGAACCTTTCATAACACTGCCAAAGAAAGCCGGCTTTATGCTAACACCGGTCAAACGATTTTCCACGGGCGGCAAGCGGAAAGACCACCTTTCCGCTTTGTAGATCTGTTAGCTTGTGAGAACACCAAAACACAATCGTACCGGCTCGTGATCGGCGGGATGGCCTTAATTGATGGCAACTGCCTCGCTGAAAATGCGATCGTCACCATTGAACGAATCACATTCTAATGAACAAACTTTCTTTCGGTTTCGGTTTGATTTGTCACAGCTGTACACAATGCTAGGTGCCCTCCCCCCCTTTGTCACAACAGCACGCAATGAATGGACTGGCAGTTTGCGACCGATGCCAGTTATCCGTTGGAGTGTGGCTGCATTGGGTGAAAGAAGTGCTAGATCAAACTGATTTACATTTTGATTGAGCTGCCAGCTTCCCGTTGATGGCAAAACTCGTTAAGAAAGCTGTCCATCTCAAAAAGCGGGAGAGTAATGGGAGGTTCACCCCTCTACAGTGTGTGTGTGTGTTTCACACGCATTTTCAGTTTTTTATTCTCTCGATTTCCCTCCTTCCCCTACCGTTGACGTCTTCCAGTGGTTGATTGAAGCGTTTAATTTCGCCTTTTCAAATGCGCCAAACACATACACACAAAAAAACTCTACTTTCGCACAGCAAATGCGTTCTTTTTAACGTCAGCACTCTTTTAACGTTTTTTAACGTTTGAAAAAAAGCACTCTTTGAAATTTGTTTGTTGCTTTCCAGGCCCTATCCGGTGGTGCAGCGACAGCACACTCAGTCAGTCGAGTGCGGGAAGTATATGCAGAGAACAAACGTCACAAAAATTAAAACAGTGTGTTGTGGCTGTTTGAAATATTGGTGCAACAATTGTTTCTCTGCAAGCTGCAAGCATTTCGTTGCACTGTTTTCCGCTTTTTTTGTAAACCAAAGTTTTTGTAAAACACGATCTTAACGATGTTGGTTTTAAAACGCATGGTAAGGGGGTAAATGTAACTCGCTTTCTTCTATTCCGCCGAGACAGCACAACTGGCAACTCTCGAAATCAGACAAGGGTAAGTGTGGCGGTAACTTGACCGCCTTATTTTATTTTTTGCTCAACACCCGTTACCAGATCATGCTCGCTGTTGCTTCCCAAGAAGCGGTTGGATGATGATAACTACAGAAGGCAAACAATGGCAAAAAAAGAAAGGACGTTCGCGCCATCAGCCAGAATAGAGCCAAGCACCAGCAAAATGGTGTTTGGTGTGAATGTATGAAAGCTGGCAAAAGATGGAACAGCGCAAACATTACAATTGTGAACTACACCCGGGAATAGAGGGACACTGTTCTTTGCAGAAGTAGCCTCGGTGGGTCCTTCTTCTCCGTCGGAATAGCGCACAGTGGTGTAGCGTCTGAATTACAATCCGAATTTATTGTAGCGATATGTTGTTGTTTCCTCCCGATTTTCTCCCAACAGTAGGGCGGCAAGTGCATCAGCTGGCTTGCCAGCAATTCGTTTAGTGAATGGGACGCCACAACCAAAGACACGTCGCCATCGCAACACTTGCTTGCAATCATGGCTGTGTTGGTAGTAGCTGTGTTGCAACAGGAAGGGAAAGTAGCAAATATAAATGGTACCAACAGCCAAGAGATAAAAAAGAAACAAGAACAATGAACAAGTGTAGCGTTTACAGTGGGTAAATACAATTTTCAGCTTCGATGAGTTGTTGGGCACTTTCGTATAAAATGAACGATAAGAACATTCGATGAATTCTTTACAGTGGGTGGCGGTTGAGAAAGCACGCTTGGATTGTGTTTTAATTATGATTTTATTTGTTTACATTTTTGTGCTTATCATTTAGTAATGGATTGGGTTATCTATTTACAATGTGTATTTTATTAATTTCTTCTAAAACCTAGATATCTCGATTGTTATTGATTTTAGAATGGTGGTAAATGGTACTTTAATAATCTTCAATATGGTTTATTAGCCATGATAATAGGATATTAATTTCTTAAGAAACGTCTATAAACAAAGCCATGCATTTGTAGAATCAAAGATGCATCGCCTGGTAAGCTATAAAGACATCTTCTCGAATGTCATTTAAAATTAACAAAAATGCAACAGCGTATCTGTTGTGGTCAATATAGGTTGGGCAGCCTTTATGCGACAACCTTTGCTTAGTGATACATTCATCGGCATAAGAATGTATTTCCCTAATGAAAATGGATGTACAACCTTCAATCCAAATTTCATGCAATTTTGATTCATTTCATATTGCTTTCCACTTCATCTGTTGATGTATGTTGGGAACGATTATGAAATGGATAAGGGGAAGTCATCGCGATGAAGAGTTTGTCATCGGTTGCTGATGCATGCACGAACAATACATGAATACATGAATTTTGTAACAGAATGACTCGAGATTGATATATGGGAAGTGAGAAACCATGTAATGCTAGTTTGAGTAGAGATTGGAAAACGATGCTGGTGTGGATACATTTTATTGAATGTACGAGGCTTACACAGCTTGTAAAATTGTAAGTGTTTTTGAATCAATGAAATGCAAACAAGTATCGGAAACGGAGGGAGTTCATGGCAACGAATGCGTTGACAGGAAGTGAAACAAGTTCAAAATTCGCTACGAAAACGAATCATTTATGGTTTTGCTGTGTTCAAATGTCCAGCCCAAAAAGGCTACCCTTCTTCGACCGATCGACCGATAAATCCAATTGTCCGAGCGGCTAGCCTCCGACGAAGCAAAACAAACCTTGCCCACACGGTCGAGCCAATTGCAAATGGGGGGACCGGGCACCGTACGGTAGCAGTAAAGGTTTAAGAACCGGTGTATCATAAATTCACAACGATAATTCGTCCCCATGGTGCTCTTTCGCTCGGTGCCTCGGTTTCGGGTTCGTTCACATCCTTAAGCGCTAGTCAAATCCTTAAATCCCTTCTTAAGGCAGTATTGTTTCACCGCTGCCTGGCTGTGCACGACAGTTCCGGCAGCACACAAAAAACAGAGACGTATCCACTAGCGTCGAAGCTTCGCCTATCAATAGGGTGCGCCTAGCGGTGCGAAGAAGCCGACAAATTGGGATTCCTCATCGTATTTATGATTGCTCACAAATCATATGTTGAACCGAATTTATTTCCCTAGCCTCTCCCACTGTGCTGTTTTCGTTCCGTTCCGCATCCGTACAAATTCCGTTGAAATGTCGAGCTCGAAGCAAAGGTGGTTGCGGTGTGCTTGTGTGATGTGTACCTTTGTGTGTGTGTGTGTGTGTGTGTGTGTGTGTGTGTGTGTGTGTGTGTGTGTGTGTGTGTGTGGTGTGTGTGTGTGTGTGTGTGTGTGTGTGTGTATGTTTACGTATCCTGCCATATGAGGAAATATTTCATCGGAAGAGCAGCTGAAAGATCACATTTGGGGGCTTTTTTCCCAGGATTTGCATAGGTTATTGGCCGGTCGGTGTTCTGTGAAAGGCTACTCTCCTCGGCATCAGTTGCTAAGCTAGTTGGCTACTTTTACCGCTGTTTTGATGTGGATCTGTATCGGAAAAGTTCTCGGCCAACCCAAAAAACACACATACATACACAGGACGTATCCATGCAGCACAGGGTGTATGGTTCGTTAGCTTCTCCAGGGCAAATCACCCGGAAGCTGCTCGGGCCGATCGGTACGTACAGATAATAAACGGTATCATTATGCCCATTCAAATTAGGGAAATTATGGGCTTTTTTTCCGAGGACCCAAACATTCCGCAACGGTTACGGAAACTTTTTGGTCTAGATTTGGAAAAGGGCAACACAAGAGATGGAGGAAAAGGCAGACATGTATACTGTGAAAAAATATCCCTTTTTCTCTGAGTGTTCATCCTTCCAATCCTGGGGCCCAATCCTTCGAATGGGAACAAACAGGCACGTTTCGGACAAAACGTTTCATCCGGTAAGAATTTACCGAAGCACACCAGCCGTGATGTCGGAAGCATAGCAACAAATTTATTCACAACAGTAACAGTGACTATTACTGTGGGCATCTACAGCTTTGGAGTTTTGGGGAAAAATATCAATTACAAAATAATGATCATCCGTGAAAGGATTGTTCATCTGAAGTTAGTGAATGTTCAGGATATATTGGGTGTATAAAGTGCAGTTCTTCTTAATTTGGGACCAATAAAGTACAAAACAGAGCTTGATCATGAAGTTCATATTAGGCGCTTTAGCTGGTATTTGTGGTAATACTAAATGGAATTATCTTAAGCAATACGGCCGTTTTGGATCGTCCCTCATGGATAAAACTGAAAATATTTAAACCATGGATAGTCAAAGCATTCAAAAGGGAATAGCAATGCAATGAAGACTTAAAAATTGGTTAACTGTAAACATAACCAACAAATTTTATTTATTGAACACAAAACATCATTGAACACAAGCTAGATTTGTCCATTTTTCCGCTTGAGGCACTGTATCTCTGTTTTAAATGGATCGCATCATAATCAGTATCAAATTTAAACATTTTCTCCACATACACCATTTACAAATCAAACAAATGAAATTATTTTTCCAACGAATCACATCACACCGGAACAATGTGTTGCTAACGGCCACGTGCATTCGTGGATTTAAATGTTTATCCCTAAATTCTTTCCACCCCGGAAACGGTCCCTAAGAAGCGCACAGACATTTTTGCGTCCAATTTGTTTGTCCCTGCTGGTTTTCTATTTGCTCGCTTTTGCCGATTCATTTCTTTCTTCCGCCGGATGAAGCCTTAAACCTCTGCGGCGACCCAAAATTCCGATACATTCCCTTTTTCCCGTCCCGTCCGCCATAAAAACCCCAAAACCGACCGAGCTGCCTCCTGATCGGTACGAATGCAAACAACAAAGAAAAACATTCTTCACCGAGGGATAGAAAACGCTTCCGATGCTTCCCTTCGTGCTCACGAGCCAGACCCTTCGATTCGTGAGAATGTTTTTCCCGTTCGTGCTGGAAAGCTGGGGTAGCTTCCGGGATGCTTCTCGCATCGCCCAAACACTGGGGAACGGATTCGAACGATTTTTGGAATGTCGAATTGGATTTTCTGACCCATCGTTTTTGCCCCAGTGTGGCCGGCTGTGGTTGTACCCAGAAGACCTGCGATACTGCGCTCCGGAAAGGACATTCACCAAAGGGTCGTTGCGTTTTGCGTTTCGTGCGGCTCGGCACGAGTGGGCTGGGGATTTGGGTTTTGCCGAAGAATTTGACCAATGAGCCTCTACGGTACAGTGGGATACCATACGTGTCGAGGTAGGGGACACGGAGTGGCAGAATCAAACAAGGCTAAAAAATAGGGAAAGAAATAGGGTCTCTTTTTCTTCTCGATTCAGACGTCCTCCTGCGCGGAACGGTTTACGCGACACACGAAAGCGTACTCGCGGAAACAATTGTTTCCTAGTGGGAATGAGTTAATCCGTGGAAAACGAATGCTTTCGATTACGATTGCAGTGTGATGACAGAAATGTGTTTTGGAAGATGAAGGGGCCGGTTTTAAGTCTATTTTTTGTTGTGTCTTACTTTCCCCCCCCGCTGGTACGATGATGATGTGTGCGCACCGGTAAACTGAGTTTGCAAAGCTGTTCACCCAATTGCATACTAATGCGCTTTCGCGTAAGAACGGTATTGTGTTGTTTTTTCGTGCTCGGCAAAATGTATTGTGCGTACGGGTTGAACCGTGCGGACTCAGAGTGGTGATGCAATTGTTCCTGGGGGGGAAAATGGCGATGAGTACAAAACAAGTAAACCTGTTCGGTCGAATGTGACGCGTTGGGTGGAGATTTTCAGACCTTTCGAATGAGAGATTTTTTGGAAAGAAACCATGTAAGGCTTGATGCCATACATCTCAATTTTATGTCTGTTTGTACTTCTTTTAGGTTATCTCAGTATAGTGACAACCAGGGTTTACTTGTTTGGTTCGCATTTCTGACAGTAAAGTGATGGTTAAAATATTTAAAAAGAGACAAAGGGTTCGGTTATGAATAAACGATGAGATATTTTTATTTCACATATGGTGTTGGCACGATATCTACCTCGTGTAGATCAGCAGCCGTAATGTTTATAAAACAACGAGCTGTCAAGGACAGCTCGAATAATATACGAATAAAGCACCAGATGGCGCTGTAAAACAGATAAGGACAAAAAGATATCCCAAAGGCGAAACAGCTAGATTATCAAAAATAGGGCCAATTAGGATAAAGTTCGGCAGCGGTCGCGAAATAGGGTCAAATGCGTTCAAGACTGATCAGCTGTTCGTAAAAATAGGCGCCATCGAGAATGTTAGGCCAGTAGCAAAAGTCAATCGACCGAAGAAAGACTAATTTTTAAACTGAGCAAATACATATTATATACAAACAAGCCAGTTCTAAGAAAGTCTATCCAGCTACTCACCAAATTGTTACCAGGCGTAACAACATATGGCTTTCGATACTTATTGTGTACCACGCCGCCGGACGGTCAATACGAGGCTTGAACCCATGACGGGCATGTATCCATTGAACTCTTTCAATGTCCGTTTTAGATATTATCCTACTCCAATGGATAATTTAATTGCCTCCCGTTAAATGCGACGTTGTTCTTTATCTAAACATTGTATGTATATATTTTATCTCTTTTCCATCTTATTTGATACATGGACTCTAGGCCAGCCTTAACCTCTAATGAGTTAATTGTTAATTGAGCTATCAATGGCTTAATTGTATTATTCATAGCAGTGTAGATAGTCCTCCTTATAGTACTTGGGTCCACACATACTTTTATCAAAAGATCTGAATGTTACTATTAAGTAAGTGTATACTTTGATTCCATATCGTATCGCGTATGCAAAAATGCTTCCCAATGTGCGTACTGGATATCCACTACACCTGCATATGTGTTTCATAGTTTTCACAATAACAAAAAACCATCAATGTGTCACCTGTACCATTCCTGTAGGGAAAATAGACTTTCATTTTGGACAACAGGTGTATCATAACCCATCGGTGACCCACTTTAGCCACTACCGACAGCATACACAACGATAGCCCGGCGTCACCTGCGTCCCATCGCATCACCATGTGTCTCAAACGAATCTGATCTTCGAGATGCATCCTGATGGTCACTAGCCGATCGCAACGAATTCCTTCAGCAGTGGAGCCGGTTTTTTACGTTTCGTTTTCATTCGTTCCAGTTCCGTTTCGTCCAAAAACCGGCACCATTATCATCGCCCGAAACCGGAACACAGTAATGCCGGTTACTATTACCGGTTTCCTCATCACAAGTCCAGCACCTAACTGGATGCCTGGATATAAACACACACACACACACACACACACACACACACACACACACACACACACACACACACACACACACACACACACACACACACACACACACACACACACACACACACACACACACACACACACACACACACACACACACACACACACACACACACACACACACACACACACACACACACACACACACACACACACACACACACACACACACACACACACACACACACACACACACACACACACACACACACACACACACACACATCAAAAAAGGTCAGCATGTATACACGTGGCCAGAGAAAGGAGATAATTTTCCCGAGCTTATTCCGGGCATGGCGCATTGAAGAGAAGAGCAAAAACAAAACAAAAAAATACCGGCGTTGATTATATAGTTTTGTTTTTGGCACATTCCCTACCAACACACATGCTGGTGCAATCGCTAAAGCCCGTAGGGCTGGAATGGTGGATTAAAAAAAAACAGTAGCAGAAGCGCACCGAACCGCTGCCGCTGTCAGCTGGCTAGCGGTAGTGGTTCAAACAGTTTTGACACACTTCGGTAAGGTCGGTTTTGCGGTGCATTGTTGCGATGGGAATGGCAGTTCAGTTACGACTGCAGTTACGAGGAGAAAGGAAGTGGCGCGGGTACGTTGCAATACACACTGTACGCTGTTTCATGCCGGGTGCACATTGAAACGTTGACGATATGATATGTACGTATGATGTTTCTTTCGTACGGCATCCGTCTGCTTCCATTATATTCCTGTATAATCCGCTTAAAACACAAATGTCTTTTATTAATATTCATACGCGTAAAACTTGATACGACAAACTTTGCCCGCTCTTTCTCTCTCTCACGCTGTCTCAGTCTGTGTGATTAAGATAGTTTCCTTTGCTGTACAGCTGTTTGCCATTGGAATGCTGTTGGAAACTGTTCGCTTCGCAGCACAATGTTCTGCATTCCGTATTTATCTTTCTGCACAACAAAGCGCACCGAAGCAGCATCCATCCTTTGGTGGTATAATTTAGCGCATTGCATAACGCCCACCCGCTCCGACAGCTGACTAAACAGTCGTACCGAGTGCGGGCAATCCGGCACAACGTGTTCCGCTGGATATTGTGCGGGACGTTGTCCTGGCGCGTAGAAAATTAGTGGAAAAGGTGGACCGGATTGCTATGAAATTAATTTCTTAAAATCGCAACTGCCAAACCGGTAGCCCCTAGCCGGCTCGTACCGGTGGGCTCTATTCCCTTTTGCTCGCCTGGCGGGCTCGTGCGAGCGTGCGTACTGCTGAATCTAGCCTTCGAAGCTATAGAAAATAAGGCAGAAGGTTCGTTCCTTTGGATTTAAGCAGCTTTTTATTCGGCCGTGTTGGCATCTCTTGTAGATGTACATTCACCAACCCGGCCTGGGGGCCGGGGGAGCGTTTGCAGTGGGTGTGTTTGCTTCCTTTCGTACTAAAACGCTTCCGGGGTTGTTTGAATGGTAGATGAAATTTAATTTCCGCTGCAGAATAAACTAAACATCTCGTTTTCCAGTCCGCTGCGGAGAATGCGTTTTTGTTCAATCTCAGAATGCGGCACATCTTGGAATGGCTATTAATCTAGTGACTGTGCAAAGAAGATGACGATGTTCAAGGTTTATTAGAAATCTTATGCAAACAAGTGCTTTTTAAGAAAATCTAAAATTGGCAAGGCCACTGTTATAATATTCCAAAACTTCAAACATGTTAGTGCTTGGATATTATTTTACTAAGGTCTGGGATGTATTGAGCATTAACTCTAGGAAACCGATGTTTAGGTAGTTCTCTTCCAGGATTGAGAAAAATTTAAGAAATAGTTCGAGGAATGAATACAGTTTATGACATGGACAGAAAACCAGTTCCAGGATCGATAAAAATAACAAGATAGCAACAAGAGAAAACCTCAAACAATGTGATCAAGTAGAGTCGCCTGGAGTGGTTGGAATTATATTATTGGAACGTTTTAAACAAATTTTTAAACATTTTTTGTTTCACCAGTTAGTATTTGAACAGTCCAATTCGCTTAACCTGGTCATTTTGCTCCAACTTCCCTGTTTGTGTTGGTTTTGTGCTGGAAACGCAAAACGCACTGATAAGGGGCTGCCACCCATTAAACAAGTCAGTATGTAATGCGTTGGGATTTGAGAATCGTTTTTTACTATACCAACTTTTAAATATTTTGATAACGCCTACCAGGCACACAGATAATCGGTACGGTAACCAGCGGGAGCGTTCTAGAACCAACCATTGATGACGGGGCTGTGTCGTCTCATTTGTCATACCACACAAACAACCCACCGCCCAATCCCGTGACATACTTTGTAATGTGTACAAAGTCACAATAATGGTAAGCTGCAAACCAAAACAATAAATGCAAAGCACTCAATTATCTTGCCTGCGTCGAAGCTGCAAGCTGCGATTGCCAAAAGAGCGCCACAGTTCGGCAAACCAGTTGTTGCGCCACGATAAACCTCGTATCCTCGCCACTATCTTCGGAGCAATATTCCGATTGACATGATTTATTTGTGGTCGAGATTCAACGCTCCAGTCTCGTTTTCAATTCCCCTGTTGTGCATCTTCCTCCTACCGTGCTTGTTCGCATGTCACTCTTTTGCATAATGCTTTAACTCTTTACTCTATACCCCAAAACACGACCTCCAGTACTGGGGCGCGTAAATCTTATTGGTCTCGCCCGGTGTGCCCGTCGCTGTGCAGGGAAATTGCATTGTACCGAAAATCGGTGCCAAAAGCACGGGTAAGCAAGTGTTTCGTTTGCTCGCCGAACCGGAATGACAACGTGCTTGGCTAAGGGTTTTGGGCAAAAGAAAATTGATGATATTTATAATGGATCTAGGTGCAGAGACCGCACGGTGGAGGAAGGGTAATGGCAGATCAGTTGCAGTTGCTTGATTTTGCGAAAAAAAAACCCTCTGCTGGTGTGCGGCTCAGATTCAATTGTACTCACTTGACCCACCGCCCGAGAAGGAAGTTTAGAGTTGTGCATTAAACTGTAAAAGAAACTCTTGTGCTGGTTTTGGTTTTGGGCATAAGGACGTGCTTTTCTAGGACGTTCATACCAGAAACGTATTAATAGTTATGATTTCTTTTTCGGTCACTTCGCAAACGTTGAAAGTGGTCGTCGCAATGGAAGTGCAAGTCGGTCGGAGTGCATTTTTTTTGTCTCCAGTCATTTCATTTCCGGCTACAGGAAATCGCACTTTCGGGCCCGCATTTCTTCGTCCGGTATGAGTTATCCTTCCGGCTCACCGTTCGACCGGGGGGTTTGTATTGGGCCGCAGAAACTTGGTGCAGCTTTGCGACCGCGCGGAAAACGCTGCTGAAGGGACAATTTTTCCGCGTGAAGTAACAACTGCATGCCCGGAACGTAATCCGATTGTTTTGGCAATCTAACAACATTTCGGCTTTGCTTCTTGGTAGTGGTATTATGGTGCTGCTACCGTCGGCTGTTGGTATAATGCTCTTGGAATGGGTTGGCCCTAGGTAAGTTTACATGTCCTGTATATTTTTGACTCTAGTGTCTTGTGTGTGGTTTTTCGTTTGCCAGTTGGAGTGAGCTGGACAATTATTGCAGTGTAACGAAAGTGGTGGAAAAGCGAAGCGACAGAGGACAAGAGACACAGTATGAAACGTGCACTTGTGCTGAAGTTGCCAGCTCTGCAGTTACAACTTTGCTAAGCTTTAAAAGCATTGGAAAGTCGTGTGTACTCAACCGTACTTTTACCCTTGCGACAAGAATAAAAACTTTCGCCCGGCACTCTAACGCCGCGCCGACGAGCAGGGACGTGCTGAAGCACACGAAACATTACGAAATGAGACACAACCACCGGTACCGGATCGTTACTCCCCAAATGTCAGAAACGATCAAACTCCGGTCCCGGAAAGTACAGCCGCTGAGGGAGGTGGTGGCTTGTAGAATGGGAAGGTAAAGTGTACTTGTTCTTGCACAGTTTTCATCAGCAGTGCCGGGGTAACGAAGTGCGGGCGTAATTTAAATACAAATTGTCCAGAAAATAATGAACCAGAACTAGTGCACGTGCCTGGTTCGCACAAGGGTTGTGGGGAGTGGGAAGGGTGTGTCATAATATTATGACATTCTGCAGGCTCTGCACTGAAACTGTTCCCAGTGCTCGTAGCGTTTGCCGGCGGGGAGTTTTGTTCACTTTCTTTTGACACCTTTTGGTGTTTATTCGCAGTAGTGCATTTGAACCAGCAGCGATGAGCACAGAAAAAAAGTGTACAGAACCCGCTAGTTAAGGATAATGGTAAACGTATTCTTTTCTTTGGTTCCTGGTACAGGATAAATATAGTGCCGAGTGGCAAGAAGATACACCATATTCCAATCAAGTCCGCCGGAAGTGTGCGCGAGAACGGCACTTGGAATACATATTTAATTAAATTTTCATTTTCCCATCACCCACCGTGTTGACCCTGCGTCGCATGTATGACGGCCCTGTGTAGGTGACCGTAGGGAAGAAATGCGACTCTTACTGGTGTGTATCTGCGGTGGTTTTGCGTCGAATGATAAACGAGACGTAAATCAAAGCACTCGCTCAATGCGCAAGAATAACTCGGAAAAAGCGTTCTTCGTCCACTTCGCAGCGCTGTGAAGCGTGTGGTAGCCGAAGGTGCGATGTGCTGTTAGCTTTTTCCCCCCGGTAATGCTACCGGGGGTGCTGTTGTGCTTCGGGGCGTGCAGTGGCGGCACGCTACAGTGAAGAAGCGAAAGCTTCAGGCTCTAAGAAGCTGTGCTTGCCCGGGGTACTTCTAACGATGTAATGTGCCGTTGATAGGCAACATCAAAGGGCGGTGCTATGCTAACAGCACTTCTAGCTCCCGGTCAGAACGCTCCGGGCGATGGCAAATTCACCTTCTTTATCTCGGGAACCTTTATCTTGCTTTTGGGAACGTACGGACGAGAAGTAGCGAGAATGTAGTGAACCCTGGAGTGGTACGTGTACGTTCTCGAGAGGTAATTGAGGAACCCATGTGCCCGGTGATGTGTTGGATGGATGCTTGGTGAAGAGTGAAATGTTGTCATAGTGACAGTCATGCTAGAAAAGTGAGATTGTGAGCATGTATTTGTGCAATCATTTGCAGTGGTTTGTTGCGTTGTTGGCAACACTCCATACAGCATCGGTCTGGTTACGGGGGGTTAATGATTTACGGCAAAATGCATTGGGAATAGAAAAAACAATTCGAATGAATAGAATCATGGTTCTCTTTTGACACCTCTACGAATTGTTCCTTATTTAAGCAAAGTGGGAACTTTGTTGCTCTATTTTGTTTGCATTTATCTATAAAACACATTTTCACTCGATATTCGTATATTTTATCCAATATGATTATAACGCAAGCCAAAACATCTTTTAATAACATAATTGAGTAATAAATAGCAAAATTAACGCAAAAAGAACAAAAAAATTAAGAATCATTGACATGGATGATAAGAGTATGATATTATACTTCTAATTTCAGATTTATGTGGTAGAACAGTAATTATTCTGCTTTCAAATTATTATGTTTAATTTACAAACAATGGAAATGATTCGGTTAAGTCTCAAGACACGTGCGCTGTTCATAAACGTTGGATTAGACACATGACTGACGAAGGGTTGACAGGAGTTAAATTCGCCCCTGGACCTCTGGTGGGTTTAATGTTCTCCAGCAATTTTGGGATATTGTTTTTTTACTTCGTGCGTAACCGTGGATTGTTAATCTATTATAACATCACTATCATTATTTAGAAAATGTCATAAATTGACAATTGAAGTTGATATATAAAAGATGTATCAGTCGAACAATAAAACAAATCTCGTTTTCATTGATCAGATGACATGAAGTATGCAAGTAATCGAACATATATTTTTTTCCTTTGCGGTTCGTTCTAGTCGTTTATCGATGTTCCAATTATCTAGCGACAATATGAATAATTGACGTCACAATTTGTATTTTTTTCGCCCTGCATCTCCCTCTATTATCTAGCCAGCATCGTTTGAAGTAGGTGCTAATATAGCTCAAACCATTCGGCTGCTGTTGTGGCTGCAGTACAAAGCATTATAAAAAAATTCTTTTTGATTTTGGTTAACCGAGAGGAATATCGAGGCAACAAATCGACCACCGAATGTACCCACCCAATCATTCCTGCCGCCACGTCCGCACTGCAAACAGCTCTTCCTTTGTGGCAGCCCGGTGTGATGTGTAGCACGTGCGGTGCGGTCTGTTATGGCGATGGTCAGCGTGAGGTTAGCGCGGAGTGCGGTGTACCTCAAAAAGCTAAATCGATCTGAATGATTCCACGGACCGGTGGACGTAGCCGTGATGCAAGGCCGAAGCAATACAACAGCAGCAGCTACGTTCAAAATGATTGGCTTCCGGATGAAAAGGGATCGCTTAGCACGATGAAAGCCTCGGTGCGCCGTGGCCGGGGGATTACCACCAGCCAATGAGAACAATGCGCGACGGATTGGCTGAGAGCGAATGGGGGCCCTGTTTGGCGCGAAAGCGGACCGGGCGGTGGATTATTTTGTTTGCTAAATTAACAGATGTGGTGAGAGATTTCGTGGCACATGTGGATGATGTTTGCGGTATTTGTGAAATCCTAATCTCATGCAAAAGCGACCGTTTGGACGAGGTGCGAGTGTTTCCGGTGCTGTCAGCGCACGAACGGTTTTTTTTTCGTTCGTTGTTGTTGGTTTTCAATAGAAATGTTTCCCAAGGGAGGAAAGGAGAGGGCGGGGGATTTTGAATGGGAAAGGATTTTTCCATCCCGCTGTTAACCGGTCAGTTCGCGCTAATTAGCATATGTAGGGACGAGAGTGTGTTTGGTTGGGATGGAAGAGATCAGTGGCTATTGTGTGAATTGCGTTGAAAGAAGCAAACCAATCGAAAGCGGTCGAGTTGGTATGTTTATGTTTTAGTGAAGATATACATTTACCATGGAATAGATTAGAGGTTGTTTCTGCTCAAATGACCTGTAGTGGTGTGAGTATTTGGATAGCATCAAGGAATGGAACATAATGAAGCATGAAATATGATGATTATTTCTTTATTTTTAATGAAGTCAATTACACATAATGATGAAAGCATCCGGCAAGGACCATGGATTAGTGTGTTGTACGTTTTGCTAGGATTACATGATGTGCAACATAGTGTAAACAGATTAAGCCAAATTGTGTCAATCTATTTTTCCCTTCCAGTGATCGAATGCTTAACATCAATGCAATGTTCATTTCGTTTGTTGTAGTTTGTGCTCAAAAGAGAGGTTTTATTTGTGTAGCTTCTTATACAGTTTGACCTGTAAAGTTTGAACAAAGTTTACAGGCAAAGTTCATTTCACTAGAAATCATCTACAACATATCACGGTACAACAAAAACATACCATTGTTTTTGTGAACATTCCGTCCTCCGACGTTTACTGATCGAAGAATGTGAAACATGCCGGCTAATGTTTCAAACTGATGACGGGCGGTGTTTTCTTTCCAAGTTCCGTCCCTTCAAAAAAACCCGTTTTGATTGGGATTTTGAATGCGAATGAGGTCGGGATGAAGCTTTCGCCCCAAAAGTTGCCAGTCTGTCCGATGTTGATCGTCCGATCCACACGATCTGTGAGACATCAAAGGGCTTTCGGAACCGGTTACCGGTATGTCGTCTGGAGATGCTACGACAGCGGAAACCGGAACCTGTATCCCTGGATCCGTGGATAGGGGAGTTTAGAAATTCCTTCATCACTGCCATTGCCGACCACATCCTTCGGTATACTTTTTGCAGTGTGTGTTGTGTACTGTAGAAAACAGCACCCATTCAGTTTTTTTGATGTTGTTTGGTTGAACGTGTGCACTATAAACGCATTCCGTTGCCTGAAATGTAGACGTCGACGTCGTGTTTGTTTGAAGTTGATGCAAATAGCAAACGTTACTTGCTATCGAACGCAACGCCCACAATAGCCACAGCACGGCATTAGAATCTACAACACAGCGGCGCAGGAGCGGAGGGAACACTGTCTGGGACTAACAATACGGGGCCACGCAAAGCAAACGACGCTGTGCGCGCGGTGTCAAGTAACGGTAAACTGTGCGAGCGAGCGAGTGAGTGACGAACCTGAAGGAGACATCTTGGACATTGGAACTCGCATGGTATGATGTGTTCCCATCACCGAAGGCGAAGATAGTGTGGCCTTTTTTCCGTCTCCGGTTCTTGCCTTGCCTTTGAGCTTTGGTTGCGTTGACGCGCGATGGAATGTGATCGTGACCGGCGTGTGGCACTACTTTATGTGTTTGTTAGGTATCGAGTTGGGCTGCTTCAATGTTTCACCATGCAGGGTTTTCCATGGTATCTTATAGTTGTGGGACACTTTCTTGAATCTTTCATATAATAAATGCATAGCACACTTTTTGGACAATCACATGGGAAAATGCAATTGAATTTGTCCAAAAATTGTGAAAATGAGTTCAATTTCCATCACATAATGTAAATTTCCCGTAAAAAGTCAAGAAAATGTCCCACAACTATGACAATCCCTGAAAACCCCTGTAATGACGCATCTGGGAGATACACCTCACAATACGGGTCATGTATCAAAAATACAAAAAACATCTGGAATGATAGGGTGGAAGTCAAGAGAAGACAACATCTTCACCGTGGTATCACACATTTATGTAGGTTAAAGCGAATGCTTGTATTTGTGAAGCCGTTGATGTTTTGAGTTGCAATCTGTGTGATCTAGTAGAAAAGGAATAAAAAACAATCATACATGCACACACCAAGACACACATACACACAAACACACACAAAGCTTTTAAACAAGTCACTAAAGTGTGAGAACTACCCTCAAATTTTGTTTGCAATAGCTACCGCACCCTCTTTTCTATTCGCCACCCACCCACTGGCCCACCGACCAATTTCTATTCACACATTCCGGTGCGGGCATCATTCGTTGTGTCACGATTTCACGGGATAGCGCGCACGGAGATGAAAAAGTTTACCACTTTGGCTTAAGTTTCGTGACGAAGTGGTGGCGACTGTGCGGGTGGATGGCGTGCTGAATAAATTCATTTTCGGGTACCCCTCCCCAAAACACTTACGGCAACAATTTTCACGATTCACGGCTGCCGAGAATGGGTGAAGGGACTGTGGGGAGAGAGGGGGGGAGGACCTTCGCCGGATAAGTTGGGCAATCATCCGGCCGCGCGATTTCAGCTACTTTTCGTGTGATAAAATTTGCAACATGGTTTACGTGGCTGGAGGGTGAAGCAAGGGAAGTGTACGTGTATCTGTTTCTGTTTTGTAAGTGTTTGTGTGTGTATGTGTTTAGGTGTCTTTTGTAACTTTCAAAGTTAAAATTCGTTGGCGTAATAGAATTGTACGCCAAAACATTTTCAAGATGTGTTTGAAAGACTAATGTTGTACGAGATAGCAAGGATGGTAAGCTAGGTACAAGGGTAGCGAAAAATGCGTATGCATACAATAGCACAGCTTTTTTTCTTGCCCAGAGTTATATTCATGTTACAAACAAAAAAGGTTTTTTTAGTTGAACATCAACGCTTTCACATATCGACGTGGATAACTTTTGCTAAAGCTGGTGCAAAAAAGCCACTATAATATTTCATGAATTTTCAGAACTAGTGTTTTAAAGTAGGGTTATTTAATATGCATATGAAGTACCAATTGAGGGCTCGTGAATAACACTATTGACTAATGAACTATAGTTATTCAATGTCAGCACTCGGATGACCAATATAGGCAAGCTACCTGGCGGTCCCGTGGTAAAGTTAACTCGAACGACTCAATAACATGCCCGTCGTGGGTTCAAGCCCAGAATGGACCGTCCCCCCGTAGCAAGGATTGACTATTCGGCTACGTGGTAATAGATTAGGTCTCGAAAGCGTGTATAGGCCGGCATGTCCGCGTAGGAAGTTACGCCAAATGGAAGAAGAAGAAGAAGAATCTGGCCATTTTATTAAGATTTTCCGATTTACTGTGGATCTCATATATTTCATGCTTTGTTTTACATATATGTATCTTACTCCTAGACTTTTTAAGATATCAACCTGTGTTTTGGAGCAAACTGCGATTTAGTAAATCTTTCATTTAACAACCATTTTTTGTTTATTTACTGAACTTGTTACTGGATTAGTTCATATCATTTCATTACATTGTTGAATAAACATATGTTATTTTGTAGCAACAGGTGATTCTTTTACCAAGATCATTTTGCAACATTCTCATCTGATGGATTGGAGATAAGGTCTCCAAAATCCGGCCCGCGGGACTTCAAGTGCCTTTACTGCGGGGTAGGATGATTTTCTGAAGTTTAAAATGAAATGTTTATTATTTAGACTATTGTATTAACTTTTCCACTAAAAAAACCAAAATCTAGCTTCAATAACAGAAAGCTGAAGAAATTTAACTCATGGATTTCTTATTTTTTAATCAAAAAGAAATACAAACGTTCACCTTTAACCAAAAGTAAGGTCACAATGGCCCTCAAAAACGTTATTTTCAAAGCAACATACTATTTAAAATTCAATTTAAATAGAAATGTGACTTTCTAAACGAATAACAAAATTGGACACATTTTTTCCGATTCCATAAATTATTCTCCTGGTTTATTGATCTTTGTGGGGGGACTCGTAAGGTGTGTAGGATAAGTCCCGCTTAATTGTGGTGCTCTGCTTAATCGTTCAAATTAAATGCAATCGTCATAAAAGACAGGGGCCTGGCTTTAGACGCCGTCAATTTGACCGTGACGCTTGTTCAGCGGTCAATTAGGAAATTGACGGTCATCTTTGGACAGGTGCACGGGGCGTTGTTGTCCGGCACACTTGGCAGAACATGATGGTACATGAAGCCGTTCTGCCCCAGCCCCAATACTGACTGACCAGACCGTGGCTAAGTATGACTATTTTACAACGATGGGCACCATTCAAACACCGACACAAATTTACAATTCGCTTAATTGAATGATAATAGAGCGTACGCGGGCCCACGGATCGTCCGAAGGCGCGTCCAGTAAAGACGGAGGGGCGGCCGGGGTTTCGGTCGGTGCAATTAGGTTTGGCAAAGGTCCTCCCACCGCCAGCGCGGTGCGGTGTCTGAGGTCAGGTCATTCCATTAATTGACTCATCCCGGTACATGCCAACCCAAACACGCGGTTGAGTAGCTTCTGTCGAGCGTCCGCACACATAGCCGCACAAATAATGGCCAACAGCTCATAGTCGGGAGAGGACGAGGAAGGATGGAACCGAGACGCACTAGCGCGGCACACTCTCATCTATCCCCAGTCGTTATCTTGCGGCGGTGAGGTAGGACAGGCTAATGAAAAGTAGAGAAATTCGCATCGAGCGGAAGCGAAGGTGCCGAGCAAAAGACAACCAAAATGGCTTTTTTGGGTGGAAAAAGTTACCCGCTTCATCAGGACCAAGCCGGAGTTTGTGTCCGTTAATTTTGAGCACAGCTTTTTTTGTATGTTTTGTTTTAGCATGTATGTGCTGTTGGTATGGCGTGGTGTTTGGATGCTAAATACGAGTGCCATGGTATCCTGCCTTGCAGTGGTAAAGACTACGGGTGAAGCGCACACCGGTTAAAGATTGTTTTCGGCAAAAAGAAGGCCAATGAATAAACTATTCGTTCACCATCCATTCGGGCATGGTTACTTTTAGAGATTTTTTGGATAGTTAGTTTTTTGGCCGTTTGCTAAAGAGAAACCAGCTACCAGGATTCCACCATTTGGAAGCTGCATCCTTGACAGTAGCTCTCAACTAAGCAGAAAAGGTACAAACACTCCTCGCCAAAACACTTACCCGTTGGGCAAGTAGAACGGATGCATCCTGTCAGGGTTGGCTGGTGATGGCCGGTTGCAAGAGATGTTCGCTTCTTGCTTTTTGCCTCAGCACGGAATACCCAGCGGAACCGGCGGAATGAAGCGGATAGCTCCAAAAAAGGGTGATGGTTCATTTAGTATAAATGAGCACTCGGGGATAAGGATTGTGCTTGCACTTTTTTGCGGCAAGGGAAGGAAATTATTCATGTTTCCTGTTTGCAGCACGTACAGGCATCCGATTGCTATAGCATTAGTGATGGAAGGTGTATTTTGCATATTAGATGGTCGTATGACGTATCCTTTTGCGTGGTAAACGATTCCTGTTTAGTGGAAGGCGAATTTCGGAGCTTAATGAGATGGTATTCGGGAGAAGCATCAGTATAAGTGTAGCATGCTAAAGATAATGCTGATGGTCACTTCTACTAGTTTTTCTTCTTCGACGGAAATATACACTTCTCAGCCCATGGTTTACTTACATCGCAAAGTGTATTTTGAGTATTAAATAACTAGACTTCATAGACTACAGGTGGGACGATATGGTTGAGATTTAGGATGTATAGATGGATAAGGCTTTCGATGGAGATGAACAGTTGCTGATGACTTTTCTATACTATCAGATATAGTTAGCTCCGACTGACATACGGAGATTTAGCGCCGTTTAACTAGTTTTACCGACGGTACTTGAACTCTATAAAATTTTGTAGGTTGACGCTTTACTTTTACGTATTCGAAACTGATGCTCGAACTGAGCAGACCAGTAGTAGTTATATGAACAGACTTTATTTCTTCTAAATTGTAGAATATGTTATAGGCTATCGAAGCTTCATCAATCAGTGCAAATAGTATTTATGAACCAGGGTTTTTAGATTTTTTTAAAGCCATGAAAATCGTCATGTAAATGAAACGTTAAATTTTTTGAAATGATTTGACAATTTAATTCTGATCTGTATAAACAAGACAAACACATTTGCCAACGAAACGTATATAAATTAATGATAGATAAAGAGTTTATAAATAAAGAAAATAACTTTTTGCTTGCAGTTAGTCCTGAATTCAGATATGGTTTAGTGTATTTTGGATAGATTATTTATTTTAGAGCTTATAACACAAAAGGGGCAATTAAAGTAATTGAATTATATTGTACATATTATGATACAATGACAATTTAATTATGTTACACTGTGTTTATGCTCGGGAGGTGCTTTTCAGCCGCTCCCCAATATTTGCTACAGTTAGCACTGAAATTTGCTAAAATTGTGCTAAATTTAGCTGAACAACTTTGTAATGAGCATCAAGAAAGGTTAAAGACTTTTTGTTATGGCTATCATGTTATTAAAGTGTTCTACACTAACTTTTCAGTTACACATTAAAATTGCGTTGTATATGTGGTATCACGTCTTACAGTGAACTTCTTGTCCCAAATAAGATAACAAAAATAAAACCGAAAACAATAACAATACCCGTGAGCGAAAGCTTTACAAACAAACATTCTGAAACAAGTCAACATGGCAATCGTGTACGACAAAGCTTGCCGTTTTTGTTTGGTCGCCCACCGACACCCACCGACCGAAGCAGCGGGTGCAACACGAGCGCTAAACAGGGGATAGAAAGGTAGCTTTTAAAGCATACGGGTATCCTTCGGTGTCACCTTGGTTCGTCGCTGGCGACACAACATACACCGGGAGGGGAGGGGGAGGGGTTAGTAGCACCGGAACGGCGCCCTACCAGAACCGTGAACGCATAAATATGTAAGAATGTTTGCAATTGTGCAAAATTTCTCGGTCAAATATTTGCCCTTCCCGACACTGCCTTGCTTTGGCGCTAGCCCAAGCCTCTGGGGCTTCCAAGCCAGGCTTACCAAGTTTTGCGTGTGCTGATTCTAGACACCTTCTGACGTTGGTCGGCAGCGCTAGCGCCCTCCAGCATTGTGGACTTTTTCCTTGCAGGTGGCATGGTGGCCTGTGCTGTGCAAGGGCACACTGAACGTCACTTGCTCACGAACTGTGGTGCCCAACACGCAGGGGAAGCGAAGTTGACGAATATACAGCTACCTTAATTTTCTGCACCACAAGACAAGCCATCGTACGGGGCAACCGTTCCGTCGCTGGAGCAAGCAGATTGAATGAATATGTGTGTCGTACAGATTGTTTTACCTATCACATCTCGAACAAAGGGTAACTATCGGTGTAGCCCAATGTCCGGAACTGCCGAAGCTTATTTTGTGTCGTTTTGTGGTTGGTACGAGCGTGTGAGGAAGGAATTTATTAGGTAAATTTTGGATGAATTTACCCACAAACCGGTAGCCAAAAAGTCAATGCAAGGGTGTGTGGGAGTGTGTCAAAAATAAATTTAAATATTTGCTTCTAGCAAACACACTGCACTTCCTTTCCTTGACGCCGCTCAGTAAGCTAGTTTGGTTACGGGATAGCTGAAAATCATCATGCTACCGGCCCGATTTGGGGTTGTTGCAAAATGTATAAAAATCACTTTTTAACGTAAATAGATGACTTTTCTTCATTGCCCTCGGTCAATAGAATTACCAACTGGGGACGAGGATGGACAAGACCGGCCGACTCCCAAAAGGTCATTAGTTGAATGCACCATAAATTAAATGTTTCAGCAACATAATTGAAGTACCATCATCCGTCTGGAATTAGTTCACTCGATCCTTCATTCACACGTCCCTCTCTGTGTGCTCCTTCTCCGGAATGTAGAGGAAGTGGTTGCGGTATTGAGGTGAAATAGTTTTGATACTATTTGATTACACCTACATGGATGAGGGGATCCTCCATAGGACGGGGTGTGAAAGGCAAACAAGTGATGACTGTTCTTTTCTCTGTACTGTACTGTGTTCTCCCCCTGGCGAGAAGAGTCGCACGACGACGAGCGCTTTGCTGGTAAACATTCGCTACATTCAGTGGTCCCCAACCCCTAGAAACGTTTGTGTGTGTGTGTGTTTGTTTTGCGAAACTAATATTAAACAAACAGAAGCCACGTCATTGTGCGGTAGTGCGGGGACGTACCAGGCTGAACGAAGAAAGGCAGGGGAGATGCCATGTTCGTAATGATTTGATACAATTTCCCCATCCGTCCGAGAGAGCAGAGAGTTCCACCCACTTCATAGTCCGTTGCTTTCGAGTGCGAGTCGATGCCTCTTTGCTAAAATAAGCCACATGTATACGGTAACACACGGCGACATAGAGGATTTGTTTCGTGGCTGGCCTACATTGCTCTGACTGGGCTGGCTGAATTTCAAGATACCCGCCTACGCTAGGTGTGTGTATGTGTGCGGGCTCGAGGCTTGAAGTGAAGCATTGTGGTAGAAATGAGGGAAATAGATAAAATAAATTAATTCATTTCAAACTGACGAGAACGAATGGTGGCACGATTGCGGGCAGAGAATCGTTGGGCCAAGAAAGCGCCAGCACGAGCGCGCACGCACGGTAACGGGGTGAAAATAGGCAGATGAATAAATATGCATACAGAGAGGATGGAGCCACGCAACATGGCACAGAACACAAGTGGACGTAGAATCGGAACAGTAGCAAACATATCCGGGAACGGTAAAATATGGAACCAACCAGAAACACATCCGCAAAGCTCTGCTGGTACAGAGAGGACTTTCGAAAAGTATCTTTGGCGTCGAGGAAACTGGAAGAAACCGAAGCGTGCAATACTGAGTGCTTTCGTTTTAATGAAGCGTGTGGGGATGGAATGGGTTCTGGCAAAAACACGTGAATAAAAACACGATGTGCTAGAAGAAAGAGCAGCAAAGCACAAAAAGTCAAATGCAACATGGTGTGTTTTTGATTGGACATCACTCTTCGACAGGGCTTGAATGAGGTTGGTTTCAGCCGGCAAATAAGTGTGTGAGAAGCAGTTTGTGCAAGTCTCTCACTGTATAAGCGACTCATTAGCAGCTATCGAACACACACCCACACAACTGACGAAATGAACTGATGCAGAGAGCAGTACCCATTTGTAGGATGTGGGATTGATGAGCGAGCAGGGAAATTGATTAGCGAATGCTAAGTATTTACAGCCTTTAAGCAAAAATCGGTACTGCTAACCAAAACTCCACGCTTGACGTTGTCGCGCTCAGGCGCCTGAAAGTATGCAAAATGAGTTTTAGTCGTATTTTGAAGATTGTTATGAATAAATTTTCTTAAACGATTTTAATTCAAAAGAAAATTAAAATTAACAATACGTTTAGTAAAAAGCCGTCATACTTAAAATTAAATAAAATATAACAAGAAAGTTACAATTTAATATTTAAAATATATTATCTAAAATTTAAAACTTAAAAATTTAAGAATAGTTAGACATAGCATAAATTTGACTCTGTCAGAATAAACAACTAAAGCACCTAATTATTAATTTTATATAATTGATTAAGAATAGCTATAAGATAAACTGTCACGCTAGTGAAAAATATCTGAACAATTGTTTAAACATAAGCTTTATTCACTTTTATTTGCTCTCGAAAGCTCCTGTCACAAGTTAACAAGTAGTAAAGGCACCAAAATTGTTAAAAATCTACTATTATTAGTTATTAGTAAAATTTCAATGGCAACATTCCATGATAATCTCCCAAAAATATAGTAAAAATTCTCTTGCAGTACGTACGATTGACAAAATATATGATAGTTCCCTGTCGACGCCATCGAAGATGATGTGCAGAGTTGCATACTTGATGCAAACTAGCTCACATGCAGAGTCCATCCAACAACGTCACAGGAAGGCTTTTATGTGCAGTCATATGAAATGAGCGAAATTTGAAAGGATAATCTCTTGTACGACTTTTCCCGGAGCTGTCTTATCAACAAAGTTTGTGTGCTGAAGGGTAAGGCTACAATGTACAGCACAGAACGGTGCTGCTGCTGTCCCGCTTATAAACCTCAATAGTACGCCCCTACAACAATAGGAGCATTGTCACGGTCGTTAGGCAAAGGGGGATAGTGTTCGAGCAGTAGAGTTTAAATACGTACACCGGTCGAAAATAAACTCGCTCACATCTGCAGCGATGATGACAGTAATAATAATGCATTGTGGCGCTGGTGCTACGTGGCAGTGTCTGCAGTACGGCAGCCTTCGACAAACGGTCAAGCGCTCGAATGCTACAGCGCGCGGGGAGGGGGTGTGGCGGAGACATTGAATGTGCGGTATTCGATAAGCATGTTTTCAGTGCCATACGTACCCGTGCGGTTTTGTGGGAAACACCGGCCAGCATTGACCAAGCACTGAGATGTTGTCCGTTTCTCGCCAAAATTCGCTCGTCTGCATCCGCATGATACTGCTAATGAAGTTCCGTTGCGGGTGTACTACTACCAAAAATGTCTTCCGCAGCCTCGGCCCATATTCACCTTTACTGCTTACCCCTCCGCGCTGCATGAGACTGATTTTGGGAGAAGAGGGAGTGTCGCAACGAGAAGCTGCTTATCTTGGCGGGATGCTCAGGGGGCACGGAAGGCACAGTGGCGCTAGGACAGGGGTAAAAAGTTCTCTTTGATGTGGGTTCCGTGCTGTGTCGGTATGCCATTCCCGGGCAGATTGCGCTGTACAATGCGGCACTGGGGAGAGGGAGCTGGGTGCGAAGGGTGATGGCAAAAATTTGGCAGCACGAAACGATGGACGCACAAAGGCTGGGATTGTTGGAGCTTTCATAATTTTTCCTTCCGGTTCACCGTGCCCCAAGCGCCTCAGTATGGCGTGCTCCACGAGCTCGTGCGGTGGGGTGGGCTCTAGGACACATCATAACAAATTTTCGGAGCTGGCTACAGACAACGCAGGAATGGAAAGGGGATTTTAGCTGGCATGTCAGCGGGACTGCCGCAAAGGGACACTTGGAAAATATGCAACAATTTGCCAGCCGCACTTGTTCCCAACGTGAAGTTGGCGGCTGCCGGAAGTGGAAGTGAGATGCAGGGAGGGGGAGGGGAGGGGGCAAATAAAACGACAAACGAAGCATCGCGAATCATTGGTGCTAATCGGCACTGGGTGGGTTGGCTGGTCAGCTCGTGGCACAATGTGGCCCGGCGCAAAGTTTCGGAGCGACACTTTGTCGTCGTTCTAGTGCTTTTGAATTGAGGGGATTGGTTTGTCGCAAAAGCCATTGGGAGGCAAACAGTTGGCGCGACATCAGCAAGCATTAGTGTTGCGAGCCGGCCGCACATTGATGCGTTCTGTTGATGATGGAAGCGAGCAGATTATACAGTGAAAAGCGGCTGAATAGGTCGCAACCGTAATTTGATCTCTCTAGCGATCATCGTTAAATATGCGATAGCGTTTGAGGAATTGGGTGGAGCAATTTGATGGAAGCTAAAACGAAGGTCAATGAAGCTAGAAACTCCCCAAACTATAAGCAATTGCGGGCGTTGATAATGTATATTTCAATGTGTCAACAGCAGTTGACCCCAGTAGATTATTTCCCTAAAATAATAATTTTTATTAACTCTTCTTTTTTCCCATTTTCTTTCCTGCAGACTGAATATCACATCCAATTGACCTACATTTGGCTCTCGCCTCACGTTGCAGGAAGTGGCAACGCCAGCCTTACCATTGGTGTGAACTCTCCCGGCAAGCTTCAGGTGACCAGATGAGCTAACACCACGCTAAGCTAGCCGATCGGAAGCGCTGATAAAGGCAACTGCATTTGAGCAGCAGCAGCAGCAGCGGTGCATCGAGGCAGTGTCATCCCTGCCCCAGACCGGTAAGTGTTTGAATGTGTGAACGCGCCCGCCCGAACCATTCTATTGCAGTTGAATTATTCCCACTCATCGCGCTCAAGTGCGCAGTGCGTTTAAGGGTTGTTATTGTGCGGTTATCATTCCCGGGGCGTCACGCGGATGCTGCTTATTATGACAGTCCTCTGCTGATAGTAGGCGCTGAGTGTGTACGTTCGACGCTTTGCTTTGCTCACTTGGCTAACCTTTACCGGAGTTATCGGTTTGTGATAGGGCTGGCCGTCAACAGATAGACACCAAGTGAGGGCGCTTATCGGCTCCGTCGGTGTGGTGTTGTGTGTGTTTCTGGTCTGGTTTTGCGACCACAGCCCGTCAGTGTCTTACGAGCGACCGGCCGGTGCAGAGACATGCAGGTGGACATTGGGCAGTTCTTTGCCGAGCATGACATCGTGCCGATGCTGGTCGACCGCGCACCGGACGCGTTCGCGAAGGTAGTGTACCGGGGGAAGAAGCTGGTGGACGCGGGCAAGGAACTGTCGCCGGCGGAGGTGCGCGAGGAACCGAAGGTGGAGTGGTACGCGGACCCGACCGCACTCTACACGCTCATCATGACCGATCCGGACTCGCCGAGCCGCATGGAGCCGTGGAACCGTGAGTTTGCCCACTGGCTCGTTGGGAACGTCCCCGGGCGCCACGTCCAGAACGGTGACACGCTGTTCGAGTACATTCCGGTCTTTCCCCGGTCGGGCGTTGGCTTCCATCGGTACATCTTTCTGGTGTTTCGGCAGCAATCGTGGAACGACTACTCGCAGGCACCGCGGGCATCGAGCAAGTACGTCTGAGTGCAGTTGAAGCGATGGGGATTATCCCGCTTTGGCATGGCATTGGATTGAAGCTGGTTTTAACGTTCCTTCCTTCCCTCGATCTCGTCTGTTCACAGAAATCGGACGCCACGGATACGCTTCTGTACGCGAGATTTCGCCCGACACTACAGCTTGGGCAGCCCGGTGGCGGGCAATTTCTTCATCGCCCAGTACGATGACTACGTGCCAGTCATACTGTCCCGATACCCAGCGTCGGATGATTACTAGCTACGCTTGTTGTGTGAGCGCCTGTGTACCTTGTACCATTGTAAGGGTGTTCTCGCGCGTGTGTGTAGGATCGAAATCAATTACCAAGATCAAACAACAACAACATGGCAGTACAGCCGGGCCCATACAGTCAACAGTAGCAATTGCATTTTTTATGCTTGTGTGTTGCCGGTGCTTCCATGTGCGTGCATTTGCGAGTGTGTGAGTGTGTGCATAGACTTGCTGTCCAACATTCCCGCGGGGGTACGATCATTGATCATAAAACTCATTAAAACAAGCTCGGCCATTGTGCAGGGCAGAGTTCAGCCGGGGGACCCCTTTGCACGGGGTTTGCAACGATTCGATTACAGATTTCTGACATCCTGATTGTGATCAGCCGCTTGAATAAAATGAGGCCACCCAAGGCACACACACATACGCAAACACATCCCTGGCAATGACCTTCCAGTGTTGACCGTACTGGCATGCAATCGCGCTCTGACAGCGTCGACGGTTCATCGTGTTTACACTACCCGCGATCCGGTAGGGCTAGTGTTGCAATATTAAAATCGTTAAACCTTTTAAGCCCTTCTTCCTTTCCCCTTTCGTCGCTCGAAGCTCGAATAAATATTGACCCGCGTACGCCCTGTGCGTTCGGGTTGCGATTGTTGTGAACGGTGCGCGACAAAACCGAACGGACTGCGTTGCATTGTTTTACGGCGTTGAGAAAGAAAGGCTGGTGGATAGTTGTGAGGTTTTAAATTAACGAAATTTCACGATTAAACATGCACTGCGAGCATAGAACCGGTGGGAGTCTAATACAATATTGCTGCAATACTTTACGCGCTGCATCCTTCTACTATGCTGATTGAATTATCTACTAAAAGTGTATGAAACTGTGCTCTCCCTTCTCCGGCATCTCTGTCTCATTCGCCGAACGCTGCATGCGTGAAGGTTGTGTTTGAGGTTGTGAAAAGGTTAAAAATTTCATTTGATCTCGGTGCCAAAGCCGAGTGTATGATTGCATTTATGGTTGACGCCTGGTGCTCGTGCGGCTGAAGCATGTTTCACTGCCTGCCTTTGGCCTGGCTGGGCGAGTTACGAGAGTGGGCAAGATAAGGGTTAGGTTTGCCTGTGCACCAGCGTGATGGATATGCATAATTTGATTTAGCTACAGTTTGAAACTATGTGGGTCAGCTGCTGTGGGAGTCCTATGTGCACCACGGATGCAGCAAACGAAATGTTAAAAGTCGTATGATATGTTAAAAAGTTCCATCGTTGGACTGCCCACACGAGAGACTATCATAGAGATGTAATAATATTATTTAATTGTGAACAGTTTTTGTTTCTTTTCGGGATACTGCAACGTTGATGTTCCAATGATATTTACATCGTTGCACTGTTGCGTTTCTGTTTTTTTTTAGCTTTAAACATTGATGGGAATGTGACACGTTACGTTGATTTAAGGTAAATAAATGGGAGCAATAACTAGTGAAATGGTATTTTCTTTAGTATATTGTTTTGCTACTAAAAAGCATCAGAAATTTAAAATGACAAAATATCACAAGCATTCTTGGATAGGCTAACATACTTTTTAAGGGAAAATTATATTGGAATTATTAGCTCATTTGAAATAGTTTATATTTAACATGTAGTTTTATCTGAGTGAAATAGAATGCAGAAAAAGGCTTATAGAATTTTTAAATCCCACTCCCCTTCAACAGCTAGAGATAATTTGAAACAAAATGTAAAGTAATTTACACTTCCAACATCAACGCCAAAAAATCTCTTGCAGTAAAAACCCGCTTTCACGATTCATTAGCCAACAGATACGTAAATATGTTGAGGTTGTGGCAAGGGGTCTAAAACACACCAGCCCTCACAAGCGCTTGTTGAACTAATGAATGGTATGTAGTGACATGTTCCACGAATTTGATGGTGGTAATAATGTTTTGTTTTTTGTTTTCACGTGCAAACAATCTACCATACAACCATGCTGCCGTTATCTCACCTGAAACGACCAGCACCAAAAGGCGATGTAAAACTGGGTAGATGGAACGCGTCCGCTTGGAAGAGAATATTTTGGGAGTAAATAGATTAAACGTCATCAACGCAATTATTATGGGACAAAAAAAAAAACAGGATTGGGCAAAAAATGCGCTGGAAAACTGGTACGTGAAAATAGAACCAGACAAGATAGAGGTGCCGTGGGAATTGAATATGTACAGAGTGCAATAAAAAAGAACACAACCGTATCCGTCGCATGTACCATCATATTTCCATGTTTCGGCTGTTAGCCCACTCATCCTACGCACGCTTGTTTGTTCATTATAATGATTTCACATATATGTGTGTGCTCTGGTCAGCGTTGGGTAGGATAGCGTTTGGATGGTGGATAATCCCTTCGGTGCGATGAATGCGATATTATCATGCGCGCCTACCGTTATTTCGTAAGCAGAAGGGGTTTAGCATTGCAAAGCGTTCAAACGCACGTTGGGTGCCGGCGCAAAGGCACGAGGAAAGGTAAACAAAATTTTAATACGTGAAATAGAAACTACCGTTTGCGCTTGGTACGAACGAACCTATTCACAGGTGGGAAAGAATTAAGCAGAAGATAAAATAAAAACAGAAAAAGCATAAGTAACATGTTGCAAATTGGTATTGCATTTTGTGCCGGACCATGCACCGTTATCAGTGAGTGGGCCGGTCTACCGGGAACCGTAGGCAAAATCAACATAGTTATTCGTTTTCATTAATGATTTGAAACATGATAAACTACACGACATGAATAGCATCGGTAGCACAGAGGTTTAAAACTGCCTGCCTGAAAACAATAAAAAATAATAATAAAAACAAATATGTTTGAAAGGTTCTTTTATCTGTAACCGTTCAATAGTTTCATTTGTATCATTTTTAATTTCTGTACGTTATGAATCTTTTATATTTTGTCAAACTACTAAAAAGTGTGTCAAATATGTAGTATGTTAATCTACTAAACAGCTGAATATGAATATAAAACGTTCATTAA
Organism: Anopheles merus; assembly: GCF_017562075.2. Lineage (NCBI taxonomy): Eukaryota > Metazoa > Arthropoda > Insecta > Diptera > Culicidae > Anopheles > Anopheles merus. Next base: position 39,776,573 of record NC_054082.1, on the reverse strand, counting down.
AGGGCAAAGAATAAGACTCTTATGACAATAACAAGAATCAATAAAGAAGGCAAATGATATGGTTTGAATGCAGGAAATCTGGAACCTTGAAATATGTCTTAACGTTTTAACGTTTTTGATGCTTGAACTCGTCTTTCTTTAATTCTCATTCCTGTTTTCTTCTTCCTCCTGCTAAAACTGCTAAAGCATCTTCATAGCCGCCCATGCTTTGCCCCAACAATGAACTCGGTGAACATTTCCCCAGCCAATACTCTACTTTAGCCGCCCGCGGTTGTGCAATCCTGCCGCCAAGCGGCTAAATCCTTAGGCGGCCCTGTTAATATACCTTCTCTGTCTGCTACGGGTATGAATTTCGTAAACAAACCTCACCTTGCGGGCTGTAAGGTTTCAGAAACCGCCTTCCATTGGAACATGCGCACAACAACCCAACTACGTGCAACATCACATCCCTCCCCAGTGAACGAATACCGCTAACGCAATTTGTATCATCATCAACCGGCGAACGGTAGCGACCCGAACGCGGCATAGACAGCGTCTCGGTATTTGCTCCTTTTTGTCCGAGTCCGGAACCGAAGCCGTATGCTGTGAGCTTACAGCCGTGTGTGTTTTGATGAAAAAAAAAGTAACTGGAAAAACGCATGCTAGTACCATCGGGCTAGAACCTTTCGCTCGGGCTCCAGTTTATGTCGGGACGTGCACAGAAACGGTCGTCGTATCTTGTGCGGCAAGAGCGTAACGAATTTCGTATCACACGCGCTAACGCAGCGCGAGTGAAGGGTGCGCTATAAGGATCACGCGGTTTTCGGCCTGCGGTAATCAAGCGACTAGGTGCGCAGGGGTTTGCCTCAGCCCGTTGTTCTTGTTGTTGTGTTTTTCTCCTTCTCTTTTGGCAAACCTGTCCATCTGTCTATCCGTCTGTCAGTGTTTTCGTGTCGTGTTCTGTGTGTCTGCCGGAGTGACGGGGTCAGTTCATTTCACCGTGAACGTTATCGGAGTGGAAAGGAAAGCGCGCTGTCGCTGACGACCGAGAGGCAAAGCTTTCTCCGCACCTTGGAACGTATGCATGCGTACAGATATGTATAAGTGTCTATGTGTGTGTATGTGTGTGTGTATGTGTGCACATCAGTGAGTGTTAGGTGTTTGTGTACAGATAGGCTAAAGCCAACTAGAAGAAAAAGAGCAGAAAGCAAGTTTGCAAGCACCCACGGTTCCGGGCAAAGATATTTCTGGTAGATTTGTACCTTCCCTCACTTCCTCTTTTTCTCCGCCTGCCATTTCCTAACCGAGCTCTCCCACACGTTTCGTTCCCATCTCAACCGCCTCAACTTATCCGTTCTTATTGGCCCGTGCAAAACGCAACGAAGCAGAAGTTCTTGGTGCCGTCTTGAACCTTGTTTGATCAAGAGCCGGTAGCTGTTGCTTTCGTGCACATTCCGTGCTATCCACCGTTCGACCCGGTGCGCTTGTCAATCGTCGTTAATTTACTTCCCACTGCTTTCCAGCACTCTCTCACGGTGTGGTGTGTGTTTGTGTCGCTTGTGGGTCGCGTGATTTTGCCGGTCTGTGCATATTGCACTGTGCCAGTGAACGGGCGACAAAGGGCGGTAAGGCAAGTGCATGTGTGTCACGGTGCAGTGCACGCTTAGTGCACGGATCGACTCATTACGGTCGGGTCGGGAAAGCAAATGTCATTAGCGTTTGATACGCGCTAGCCGGAAACGCGGTGGAGACGCCCGGTACAATGCCGGGCGATGTGATTATAACTGATTGCAAGCGGATCGTGTGCGATTGATGTTTAGTGTGGTGTAAATTTGTGTCATACGCTAGCGGCAGCGCACCGTTTCCAGGAATGGATTTAATCCTTCCTGATGGGAAGGAATAGTCGACGTACGACTGATCGAAATATTATTTTTGCTCCCCGTTGCAGCATTACCCTCCAGAGCATTTAGACAGCTTCATCAGCACAACCACAAAAAAAAAATCTTACATCTTTGAATAAAGATAAAGCAAAAAGTGTATAGAAAAGCTGTCAGTGTCAGTTTACATTGAAAATATTTTTTTACAAAAGTTCCATGAATTAAGGATTAAATCTTAACTCAAGCAACAAAACCTAAGGTAAGCATGTAACATTCGCTATAGAGGGGCTGCATCATGACAGTTGATATTAATAGAATGTCGATCCTTTGTCCCCTTATTGCTCGTTGTAAATCGATTCCAGGATTTTAATTATCCTGAGCTTTTCCATCCTCCTTTCTCAAACCCCGTCAAAAAAAAAACTTTCTCTCCCGATCAGAACCATTCCGAGTATGGTTTATTAAAATTTTACCGCTCGTAATTAATTATTTTGATGATTACCAAACGTGCAAACCCATTGAACCTGCCTTTTCTGTTTGGTCCCGTTCGTGTTTCTGCGCTGCTCGGAAATTTATCTGTCCCTCCAGCGACCAGGCAACCAGCTAGATCCGCGTCCCCAGCAACGGACTGCTTCACTGTCAGTTCCGTCGGGTTGGAACCCGAAGCGACGAGTTGGCTCGAGCGGGGCGAAAGTTTGATCGTACAACAAGCATTTTCACCATCCTGCTTCGACCGTCAGCGTGCTTTTTTGTTTTTGCTCGCCCGTGCTCGCTCACACCCGCTTTGTGTGCAGCGTTTCCATCCTGACCACACTGCCCGGTACCCTTTTCGCCATCGGATCATTAGCGTTTCCTCCACCCACAAGCCCAGAGTGGAAAAGCGAGAGCGGGCGAACGAACGAGAACAAAATTTATAATCTCGACCATAATTAGACTTCGACCGGCGGAAGTAATCATGTCCGGTGGCGCATCTGGTTCGCCCGGCTGCAGCTGTGCCATCCACGGCATCCTTCCTTTCGCCCGCGGTCTGCGATGTTTGCGGATGGTGGCTGGTGTTAGGAATCCCATTGCATCCTGAGTGCGCGCGCGAATGTGTGTGCGTGTTTGTTTGTGTGGGTTCCCCGTTCCAGTTGAGCGATTCGAAAAACGAGGTAAAACATAAACTTGACCGAGGCTTTGAAGTAGTGCCGTTCATAAAATGGCGTGTAAAAAGTCGTTAACAATATTGATCCGGTGTAATGAATGGTAAACAAACACTGGCGACCATGTTGCTGCAGTGGACGCGGGTGGAAGCGTTTGAAGCTGCTTTTATTGTCCTGTGTGCGCTTGTTTTTTATTAATAATTTCATAATGGCTTGCCGTACAGGCTGCCGAGGCTGGATAGCAGCTACACATGGTGGAAGTAATAATTAAATTACCTGCCCCCTCATGGGTGCGTAATGTGTGTGAGCGAGCTTACAATGTCCACAGGGTATCATGATTTTGCAGCTGCACACGCATACACAAAACGGCAGGTTATTTAGGTCTCAGGAAGAATGTGCTGTTGGGATGTGTGCTTGCTATGATCCTTCCTTACATTTATTATCTTGTCCGCGCTGTTGAACTTTAGGTCGTTTTATTGCTCGTTTTGCCGTGCCCATAATGGACTTTAATTTTTAACAAACAAATCAAATATTTGTCGGCTCGGTGGGGTTTTCCCGACAGGAGCGTTTCGTCATTAATCATTCAAAGGTTTGGTTTACAGTAATTAATTATTCGTCCGCCCGGATGTATCCCCGTGACCTTTCTTGTGCGGTTTGACCCGGTTGCTGGTTTGCATCTTGTTCGAACGGGAAGCAAACAACAGCAACATACACTGAAAAAGCATATGGATATAATTACTTTCGCTGGAATGCGATTTGGGTAAGAGTTTGCCTCATACATAATTATCTGTACGAAGGCACGCAAACACCGGAAACGAGGTTTTTCCGATGAAAATACATCTGCTACAAGCAAATGAGATAAGCAGTGTTTTCCACACAGAGAAGAGGGGAAATTAGTGTATGTGTGTGTAGGACAGAGAGTGAGTTTTAAATGCTCATCAATCGAAATTCATTCACTTACCATGGCACCGTGCGCAGTTCGCACAATCACAATCAGTCCAGAATCGGAAGCGGGCTCTAATTTTACCAGCTGCGTCCATTTCCAGACCCGAACACCGTCCTGTCCCTTCGCCAGTGGTGGGTGCTGTCGGTCGTTTGTCATGGGAGAATCATTTATTACGTACCTTTTGTTTTCGATTGAAGTTTATCTCAAATCGATCCAATTAGGAGCCGCCATTCGGTTTGCCTTTTTGTCCTTCTCGATTTCTTCCCGCCCTGCGTCGCAGAACGATGGTTGTACTACTGGCGGTACCGAATGGGCGTTCTAAAGGACCGGTTCGAAACGGTTCGCCTTTATGTTGTCCGCTAGTTTAAAGCGGGCAGGAAAAAAGGGAAAAGCTGCTCTGTCTTCAGGATACCGGAGCGCAGCGGAAGCGGAAAATAAGGATGCTATTTATGGTACCGGAATTAAAACAGAAGTCTCGCAGCGCACACCGTGCTTTGTGTCGGTATCTATGCTCCGGGCCAATCAAAAGGCTAGCTGTTCACGGTGGATGATGGGGGAAGTTAAGCAGAGAAACAGTGGTGAATGAAAGTGCTTTGGGGAAAATAGCACAAAACAATAGACTCACAACGGTGACAGACCTCCTGCTGGTGCGCGACCATCATCACCTTGCCGCGTTGCCTTACCGTTACTCGGACAATGGAATTGTGCCACGTGGGGGTTACTAAGATGGTGGTACACAGGAAGCACGTGCTGCACGTGGTATGTTGGGTGTGCAAGAACTTCTCCCGAGCGTTTGGACCGCGTCACACACAGCGCACACTGGAAGTGAGAAACCCTGTGAGTGGAGACGATCGACAAATGGTTCGCCTTTTTCTTCTTCTCCCCTTTCTTTAACGTTTTCACGTTCGTGGGCTTGACCGTGGGCACCTTCACGCGATGCTCGGCGCGCGACATGGAACTGGGTTGCCCTTTTTCTAATGAAATATTTGCCGTGATTTATCATCGTTCTTGCCACTTCATTGCCCATTCCATCGGTTACCGTGGCAACGAGGGGTTTGATGGGCGGTCAACAAAGGACCGGTGGGCATCATCGTCCTCTCGCACAGGAGTGGATAACACAGAGGGGAAACAAGGTCAGCTATTTATTTTCGACGCTCATATTCGGTTGTTTTCGGTGACGTTTTTCCAGACCCGGTTCGGTTGAAGATCATGCCGCTTCTTCCGTCTCTTTGGTAGCTTCTTCTCTTTCGTCATCGTTGTCACAATTTCCCAACGGTTTAGGGCATTCGATGTTGTTTATTTTTCCACAGCCCACAAACGCCTTGGCGATGCACGATAAGATCTTCCGCCAGGCCTGTCGTGGAGTTCATTTTTCGAAGTTATGCTTTGCAGAACATAAACACGGGCTTGTCGGTTCGTGTTTGGGTTCTGGCGCTTGACATGACTGTGCTCGCCAACTTGCAACGGCTACGATTGGCACTAGCTGGCCACCCGTTGGCAGTGCCAATAAACCAATCGTTTGGACCATGCTTTTCCTGCCACATGCTTCCGAACGTTTTGGGGTTTTTGTTGTTGTTTCGCTCTCCCTGTGGAACGTACACGCCAGAGTTATCACATCTTTGGGGTCCGTATGAACTCTCTGATTAGATTGGATCAAAACTTGTCCTGCTCTAACCATCCCGTCCTTTCCATATTATGGTCCTGCAGTGGGGTAGTTGGATGTATGCCTGGACATGTTGGGTGGGTGGATCAACAAAACAAACCAAAATCCCAAACTGGGCTCGGTTTGCTATGTTCCACGGCGTCGGTCACGACAGCAGACTATTTACGGACCGGAATGCGTGTGCGTAGGTGTGCGTGTGAAGAATTGGTTTGTGGCGCCCTCGGGGAGATAGGCCGAAAGTTTTATTTCGTAGAAAATTTCATTTCCACCAACGCGGGACCAGCTCGGGCAGCTTGGTACGGCGGCCGAGGCAATAAATAGTCACTGGGGGGAATGAATTGAGTGACAGGGCTGAAATTTTCTAAATTTGTTTGACATAAGTTACGAAGGGAGGTGTTTCGGAGCGATTGCGGTACCCATGCCGTTGGTGCGTACATGAGGAGTCGTCAGTGCTGGCTGCCAACCTTCACGATTCCGAGCGAATGTTTGGTGAAGGTCCATCTCGGGAGTTGGAACGGTAAGGTATGTCAGAAACAAGGTGATAATGTCCGGAAAGGAAAACATCTCAGAGGAATTATAAATGGATTACCGCTGTTGGCCGTGCGATGGTGATTGTGATGGAAGGTTTCAGGTTCTCGGGGGAAGCACTTCCGTGTGGTGCGGGCAAAGCAACAATACACAAACAGCAACAACAACAGCAAAAAACCCATCGTTTGGCACTGACGCTTGTTTATGAACATTGCTTTAGAAACGGATAAACTTTGATTGAGTTGCAATCGTGGATGCCCGGCGAGACGGGCGGCTCACGCAATTTTGCCACTTTGCGCCTTCTGCTGGTTGCCTGGCCTAGATGATAAGCTTTCATAAGCTGGTGGAAAATTTGTTCGAGTAGTGTAGTTTGCAGCGTGAAAGTTTTTGATATTGGAAATGCTAAGGAAGCAAAAGACATCCTAATCCAACTGCCACCCAATTTGCCACTTGCGGGCACAGGCTGTCGAGTGGAATGTAAAAAGTGATTGGAAAGAATGTTTGTGCCTTACGCAACAGCAGGGAGGATAATTTTGCGCGGGAAGTTTTGCTCATTACTTTGTAAGGTTTGTTTTTTCATGCACGTTAATGCATATTTTTCAAGGAATGTTCGACGCAAATTGTGTTGTTGAGTTGTTTCAATATTTGCAATTCATTGAATTGTTTAAGTATTCGTTGTAATGAACCCAAATACATGGTTTATTCACTCTTGACAGTTTCATGTCTGACAAAATATCATTCACATTGAAACATGGAACTTTATATTTTTCGTTAGACATTACAATTTTACGGTTGCAGTATAAAGGCCTTGGGTGTAGCCTTACCTGGGTATTTATTATGGCTATAAATGGTGTTTTGGTGCCAACTTTAATCGAGTGTGTACTGGTAATTGTTCGCCAACATAAAATAGTGACCTTTTCATTTACAAATGACTTATGAAATTAAAAAAAATGACATAACTGCTATAATTGTCGATTAATGTGCAACAATCAAGATGAGTTTGCTTAACATTAATGGAACGGTGCTAGCTAAATTACATACATCGCTAATCAAATTGTTCTCGCTATAAGCACATCTTGTGCCACCACTTCTTAGTGATCTGCTATTATGAAGCATTATAGCAGAGGTATGAATCTTGCCATTATTTATGGCAAATCTATCTCACAAGAGATTGAAGGCTTGTAACGATGCATGGGAGGATATGTTACGGAGTAAAGATTTGATGCGAAAAGTGTGTTCGATCTTAAAATATATTTTTCTCAAAAGTCACTATTTAAACATGACTCACAATCCGCTATGAACGTTTGATGAATAAAATAAAAATCTCTTCTGTATGTATTTTTACAACGATTTTTGGCAATTAAAACGATAGCAATTGGCGTACATTATATACTGCATTTAGATGTGATTGCCTTCAAATACCCATAAAACACACAGAACACACAGTATATCTACCGATGATGAATGTATCAAACTTTTCCGACAGAAACAGGTCGTCGAAAACAGCCGGTGGAAAACCCGCCAGCATGCACACTGAATTAAATGTAAAAATTCCTTTCTCTTCTTCCCCAAGAATAACGTACTTGGAACGCCCGACGATGATTGGTTTGGTTTCGTTCCGTGCCATATAATCCACGGGACTCACTCCGGAGCTGGAGTGGGCGCATTCAATCGGTTCCATTTGGTCCGATTTTCCTTTCACTTCCTTTCACGGGTTCTCTTTTTGTCCGGGCCCTCCCCGATCGAGGCCAGATAAATTTGGCAAAGTAAAATTTATAACGCCTGCAATCGAGCATCCGCGGCTCAAAATCGCCGACCGCGCCGATAGAGGGATACGACTGCTGGTGCTGGTGGTGGGTGGACAAACGCCGGTAGGAAAATGGTAGAAATCTGTCGGTTGTGAAATTGACCGGAACCAACCGTGGTGGAGGTGTGCCGGAAATTTCCGAGGAAAGGATTAACTAGTTAGCCTTTGCCGATCGCTTACCAAATTTACCACGCGAGTGTAGCGTAGAGTGAGGATACGGTCCGGGGCTGGCGCCATTGTGAAGATGCGTTCGTGCACAAGAGTGCACTGTTCGTCGGCTTGGGGATGATGGTATTGCAGTGCCGGGGAAACGATCGGAGAAGACCATGTACAAGAGCGATAACACGTAACGCGGGTCACCGGACGGGTACAGCTGGTCGCTCCGATTTTCATGATACGCGCGATCGCCCCGGCGCGGTTGCGTTGGTGGTCAATTCAATTTTTATTTATGCATTGCTAATGCAAACACTTTCCTGCGGTAGCGTTGGAACCCCGGCTGGCCGGCTGGCCTGCCCGACCAGTTCGTGCACGAGCACGCTGTCTTTTAATGCTGTTGAATATTTATTAGCACTGGGCACGGGCTTCCCTTTTTTGTTAGCCCAAGTGGAACATGGAGCACGAGGAAAAGCAGAAAATGGCAATCCGGAACTGCCCGGCGGGACCGGCACTGCACAAATGCAGCGTTCGTAGCGTATCGAGCCTGATTATATTGGCTACGCTGGTGCATTGGCGGTGCGTTTGGGGAAAATTTATAGCAATTTAGCTTAGCAAATAGAGCCGATTTGCCCAACTATTCGGAACTGGTTTGTGATGTAAGTAATTGAGTGAACTGCTAGGAAGGAAAACGACACCTCCTGCCTCCCACCCACCGTCGCCTGTGAATGATGGTGCATATAACTGCGTGGAGAAATGCATCGAAACCTTTTTTTGTTATGTTGGCTTTTTTGTGTGTGCTGCTTTCCCACCAGCAGCGTTGCTGTTCGAGTACGGAACAGAAAGCCCATTACGCGGTTTTCCACTCCGGGGGAGAAAATTAAGGACGATGGCAGCTGCTCTGCGTCGACATGGCATTACCCTATAAATATGGCAACACTTCGTGTTAATAGCGATAATAAACTGTACGTGATTGAGCCCGGCCAAACGATGCCCGGCTTGCGCTTGCGACTCTATTCGAGTTTCGTTCGCTGCTTGGGGTGTAGAGGACCTCGCTCCTCCAACCTTTACCGTGCTCGCACGCTCGAATGGTTGGCTTTTTGGCAAAACGGTACCAACACGCTTGGCTGTAAAGAATTTTGCCACGAAAGGCAGGTTTTTGCAGCGTTGTAAGGTTGACGTCTGACGGCTGTTTATTGCAGCACGCTACTAACCGCACCGATAACTGATTTTGCATAAATGTACCTCAGACCGTTCGGTTCGGTAACGGTGCGGGTTTCTTCTGTGGCAGGGAAAATTGTCCCCATTAGAGCGTTGCAGTGGTTTGTGCGGTCAGTGGTGATTTAGGTTGTTGAGCTAGTTGCAAGATTAATGGTACAACTTTGACATTTTTATGAATCATCGCATGCAACGATTGGACTAATGATTTTACTAGCATGAAGCTAGTGTAAATGATAGCATGAAATTCATTTTTATAAATTTGATAATAAGTGCAAACATAGGCCCAAATGAGCTATGAGAATAACAGACTAATGAATGTTGCTTATCACTGTAACAAAAATAGGATTAAAGCTTAATATGAGTTAGTTCACGATTGGGTTTTGAGTTAAAAACATGTTTATTTGTTTGCTTTTCATATTTTTCCATTATTTTACGACAAATTTACGAGCGTATTTACAGTGCAAGCATCTCGCATAGAAAAGAATGTCAAATAAAAGCGATTTTTCGTGTCATTCATACTAAAACAATGCACCACTGTTGCCCCTGTTAAGAAGAACAATGGAGGCGCCTGGTGAAACGTATAAATGATGGAAACGTAAATAATTGTCCCACTACCGTGCTTAACGGCTGTTGCTGCCTGCACCAAGGCATGAAAACAAAACGAACATGATCACGTCTATGTAACGGTCGAGCGGCATGTCAAACAGCAAATAGATATAAAAAGTGCGAATGAGCGTACTGCAGCTTCGAGGCGCTCATTGCAAACCCGCGCCCAGTTTGTGATGCAGCAGAGCTTAACAAAACGTTCCCGTGTAAATGCGAACAAAGCAACACAGCAAAACAAAACAGCAGAATGAAAAAATAAGCTTGGCCACCGACGTGTCCCCAGCGGTTGTGTGTTTTCTTGCGGCCTGTCACTTGGAATTGAAATCGATCATTTTTATATATGTGTTTGCTGATTGGTTCGGTAGCGCAAACACGATTGCATTACGTTTTAAAGTGGAAACGAACAAACAAAAAATAAAAATAAAACAGAAAAAATATCATCAACAACAACATACGCAGCCACTACCACGGTCTACATTTGGTGGGCTTTGCTATGCATCACTATTTTTATAAACCATCGTATAAATTGCACATCGTCGCAACCCCGCGAGCGATAAATAGTTTAGTCTGTGATGCACTATCGCTCGCATCCACTATCGGTGTGTGGTCCCGTGCTCCTCGTGGTGATAGTATATTTAATTGCTACGCCTGAGTGCTCCCGGTACGTGAGCGGCAATTTTATGAACCGCCCGCGCTGCGGCTGACCAGTGCGTTGGCGAGTGTCGTTTATTTTTTTTATTAATGTTTTAGGAGCTAGAAATGAATTACTGTTTTGCTTTTGGTTTTGGGTGTGGATTTGGATAATAAAGCTTTACGAATGATTGCACGTGCTGTCATTCTTTCTTTTTTTCCGATGAGAGGATAGAAAATTAGGTCACTATAAATATTTAATGGATCTGGTATCGAAAAACGTATGTTTTCGAAGGTTGCTAAAGAGAATGAAAACAATTTTTCACATTGCACACATTTGCAATCTCTGGCCGACCGGCAAGCAAGTTGCACTGTGCACTGTGGCGGGAATTATGCATAAGACACGGCTTTACACTCGAACGAAATTGCTCGAGTTTAAGCGAAAGCAGCGTTTTTACGTTTATAGTGATGTTTTATAGCAGCATTTGAAAGTATTGGACATGCTACGTGTGAACCAAAGCAAGTACACAAAGGCACACGCCGGATAGAGCCCAACACTGTCCATGTAGTGTGCTTGGATGTTTGGTGAAAAACTTTCATTGTACGTCTGCTTGAATGGGGTGTTCAAGCTGTCACCGGTCGGTGGGTAAACGTGAGTGCTGCTTACCGAAGGTGTAAGCGAACCAAACAGATACAGCCCGAAATACCTCACTCGACAACAGATGTGCCGGGTACGGTACGCTCAGTCGGCTAGGGTTTTACGCGATCTTTCTTTTTCGCTCACTTCCGGCTGGTAGAAAACTTTCCCAAGTGTGTGATCCGTTCGGTAGGGTGGTCAGTGTAGGAGCAAAAGAGTATTTCGTTGTTGTTGCCGCTGCTGCTGCTGCTGCCTCGTATCCATTGGGTTTCGAAAAGGCGACCGGTCGTTCAATACGGTGTGCGACTCTTCTTGAAAGCTTCCAGGAACAAAGTGACAATTGTAAACACAGCCATGGTTGAGTGATGAAACGGCCGGCTGCCTGCTGTCGTCCGTTTGGAGTGGGGAAGGATTGTCGGTGGTCCGGCGAATGGAAGATAATGCCTCTTAAAGGATTGCTAGCCCTGGACTGGGCTACTGGCTACTGGGACTGAAATGAGTCGACGTATCTACGGGTTTTGCTGTAAGAAAATGGAGAACGGAGGAAATACCATCGCACGATCTTTTTCGGGGCGCACCAGCCTGTAGTAGCCGAGTGAAGCCGAGCCAACCACAGGCACTTGAGCGAAAACGGCAGCTGTTTTGGTTGTTGTTGTTGTTGCTATGGAGTGGTGGGTGAGGTGGTTCGAGAAGACGGCAAATCTGCTCCTAAGTGCGGTTCAAAGCAGTCGCGTGGGCAGTACGGGAGGAAACAAAGGAAGCAACCGGCCGGGCTGTGGGAAATGAGTTTTGGTTTGGATGTCTTTCGGGCCGTTTCTTATCATCGAAACCATCGTCGTCGGTTGTTGCCCAGGCCGAGTTAGGTGTGGGGTTTTTTGGGATACTATTATCCGATCGACTAACCGACCATAGGGCCAAAGGGAGCGAGAGAGAGAGAGCGAGTGAGTGCACACAGATGGTGATGTGGGTTTGTTTGAGTGGTTTTTGTTTTCGTACTTATGCGGCCGAGGGTATAATTTCCAAGTGTAACCACGGGGACCATTTACGGCACAAAACCGACCCTCCCTTGACCGACAGTGCCGCCCGATCGGTATGAGTCGGTGACCCGAGCCTGTAATCTGTTGGTCGGATCTGAAGCGGCACTGAACAGTACAGTCAATTCCGGGTAAAGCTATGAACTGGAAAAACTGAGACCGGCAGTAGATATTTATTCGCCCCGGGGTGAGTCGGCCACGGTGCTGTAGTTGCTTATCGATGCACCGGGCGTTCGTGCTAATCGGCCGCGGGAGTACGGGAGGCGAGAGGCAGTGGAAAACTTTAGTCTGGAAAGTTTTCCACGCAAAGCGAAGCATTAAGTTCAGTGTCGGCGGTGGTCGGAGAAATCGAACCGGGCTCATTTAGAGCGGGTGTTCTTAATTTGCCCTGCCACGATGTACCGGTAAACCCGCTAATGAGGATGCATAATGAATACCAGGTACGGACGGGACTACACGAGACGAGACAGCTTGTAACCGACATTGGTGACGCAAGCGAAGAACGCCAGCAGCAAACTTTTATTTTATATTGCAAGCCATTGTGGGGGGACGAAAGCAAATTGCATCCGCACTCACGATCGAACTCATTGCCGCTCATTGTTGCGCACTGTTCGTTGGAGAAGCAAAAGTTTTCCTCAGTGCTTCAGCATGTGCTCATCACCTGGGTGGCGGTAGGGTTAGCCCTGAGCTTAATGTTTCCGCTTGACACACGACCTCTCGGGGGAGCGAAGCGTTTCGAAAAGTTGGAGCCACGCTTAGTTTGTAACTCGGTTAAATATGATCCGTGCAGCTCATGTATTATTTATACGGTGCAACAACTGTCGGGAATACAAGCAGGCAGGAGCGGTGGCAACGACATGCAAATAAGAAAAGGATGTGGATGTTTGCAATGCAGCTTTTTGTGTGCTTCGTGCAGGATTTCGGTTTCATTGGAATGATAGAATACAAAAAAGCTAGAATTTCTTTAGATATTGTTTTTGATGCTTAAAGGAGAAAAAAAACACGAAGACGAAGATTCCTTGTCCAAGAAATAAGAAGTGCACATCTATTTGAGATGGTAGAATCGTTGCGAAACACAGACGATAAGATTTAGTGCCCGAAAGACACTAATCATGATTTAATTTCTCTGCTGGAGTAAGCGAGCGAAAGTGTGATGGAATGAGTGAGAACTCATAAATTAATTAGCTCAAAATAATGTTACTCCAGCAGCGTAATTACCTACTTCCTTCTTCACATCACATTACAGCCCAGCTGACGAGGTCCGCGTGGAAGGCCGAAACCTTCCGGCGGCAGGGCATGATCCCGAGCTTTATTTATTGGATGTTCATTGTTCACTGGCTTGGGACCGCGCCGCCGCACGTACGCCATGTTGATTTCGTGCAAATAAATGTAATTATGTGCGAAATTGTATGATTTTATCGGGGCAAAGAGACCCTCTTGAGCAGAAGGAAACCAGTTCCTCGAACATTAACTCGTCCGAAACATCGCTTTACGGGATGGGCGAAATGAAATGAGCAGTTTTCTTTCCACATTCCGGCCACTGCGAACGCTTGTCATTCTAGCACGGCGGCGGCGTGTCTTGAGTGTGCTGCTCCCATCGCACACCTGTACACGATGCTTTCGCTTTCCGATCACGTGCAACCGGCCGGTGCCGTTTAATCAGGATAATAAATTTTGCCCTCTCCTCCTTTTTTTTCCCTTCTGCCACAGCGTAACATGGAGCAGTGCTTTCTGATCACACCGCTTACACTGTTTGACGCCCTTGAAAAGCACGGCACCCAACAACACCCTGTGCCGTGTCACGCACCAGGACCAGCACGAGCTCGTAGTTAACACTTACAAACTGCTACCGCCGCAGCCTTGTGGACTCGGGACGTTGGTTTGGCCAGTTTCAGGACAAAACTCAATTACAATTCAATTATCATCTCACTGCCCACTCGCTTAAACGATGCGGTATATACAAATACCTGTACGCATGGGTGTGAATGTGGGTGTGTGTGAGTGTGTTGAAGAAGGGGAATGTCACAACTTCCTCCTTGCACTTGCCCTGTGTGCCGTGTTTGAACAGAATATATGATGTGCATCCGCCAAGAAGTCTGCGGGGTCGAGAGCGCCAAACCTTCCAACGGGACGCTGTAGACCAAACTTTGAGCGGCAGAAGATGAAAAAGAAGCCACAATTTATGTACGTTACAGCGGGAATGGGGATAAAAACTGCCGGAAGCAGTGGCAAGAGCAAGTTTTGGCTGGGGAAAAAGTTTTTCTTCAACACCGCACCACACATGAGGCGCACCCCTTTCGAAGACGGTGCTGGGTGTTTGGCTTGGAAAGGCGAAGTTTCCGGGAAACTGGTAACGCTGCTCCTGACAGTGCGAGCGAGCGTGCCAGAGGGCTGAGGCTGTCGAGCTGTTCGACCCGGCGATCAATAGGGGGGTCTGTAGCTGAAGAGATTGGCTTCTTCTCTGCCAGTGCTCTTGAAGGGTCGTACAGTCAACGGTGAACTAAACATTAATGCATCATGAGGAAAGGTGGGTAGTTATTTTTCCTGAATATATGTAGAATTTGTGAATGATTGCTAGGGGATAGAAAACTGTTCACATATGTTAGGTGGAGTAGGAATTAGATGTTGATTCGAATGTTCGCTGCAGATGGTACAGGTACAGCTGGTAACTGACAATATCGTGTAATGTAATGTAACGACGTAATAACGTCTTTTTGTACGAATGACTCACTGAATAATCATCATTTTATACGACATTATTTGTGAAATTTATATCACATTTTGAAATTTTTATTTATTATCAATTCAAGAATCATATGCTGCATCTACAATTTTAAAATAGTGTATACAACATGGACTGTAGCTCAAGCATGTTTCTATGGATCTTCTAAAGAAGCGCGGATGATGTTTGTCGAAACCAGGATAAATATGAATGATAAGAGTGTTGGTAAACTACTTTCAAGCTTAAATTCAAATACAGTCTGCGGCTTAATATCATCGCATGGTTTAATTTGCGTGTTCCCGACAAATTGATTTACTGGCAGAAGATCTCTCGACCTTTCTTTGCAGATATATGCCATCCATTTTTGCTTCCTCGACTCAAATATATCGACGACTGTTCGGTAAAGTGCACTCAGCGATATTTCATTGTGAAATAAGCTTTATCTAGTTAGCATGTCGGACGAGAACCGGTGTTTTCAACATGGTATGGTCGTTAGCCGGTCTCATGGTACAGTCGTCAACTCGTACGACTTAACAACATACCCGTCATGGGTTCAAGCCCCAAATAGACCGTGCCGCCATATGTAGGACTGACTATCCTGCTATGGGGGGAAATCAATAAGTCACTGAAAGCCAACCCCACAAGTGTGTTGGCAGGCCTTGACCGGCATCGGTTGTTGAGCCAAAGAAGAAGAAGAAGTTAGCATGTGCATTAACCTGAGGTAAACATAAAGTTATTTTCCTGCTGTAAAGAGTTTCTGGTACTCAGCTTTGCCCCGCCGGTACCATTAATGGAAAGTAATTTCATTTTTACATTTGTTTTCCCATAATGTTAGCATTATGAATGAGGCCAGGCACATGCCATGAACATATCGTACAGACAAGCTCTTATAGCGACACGAAGCACACTAGACATAAGTAGCATCTTCATCAGTACAACAAGAACAAGGCACGTAGCTCAATTGAAAATCCTTCCCGCGAGCGAAACATAGGCGGGCGTGACGGTAGAGGACTGTAGTTAGACAAAAATGATGTAAAACTTCGTACCAAAGTGTCACCAGAATAATGAGGGCAAGTGTGACAGTGCACTTTGCCCCTTCTCAAGCAAGCATTATTTAAGCACGGGAGCATCTTTAGCGACAAAGTTACCTTTGCCGATGGCATGGCTTTTCATCTAGCGTGAGAGCTGTCGCTCGCGCTCGGTGCGGGGTTGTTACCGTCCATCTAGGGCAAAAGGCACTACTTTTAATGACTCTCATGAAGCCACTTGTCGGTGAAACATCGTAGCGACATGCTCTCAATGGTTTCTTACTTGGATGGAGCTGGAAAACACCACAGTGGCAGAAAAATCTGCAAAACAAAGCGGCAAATAATGTGTTTGTTCGTGTTGGTGAAAATTTTACAACGCAAGACAGGTGAAGCAGCATTCCTAGAAGCTCATCATCATCATCATCATCAACAACAACAACATCATCATTATCATTAGTATTGTCAGCTGAAGACAACATGATGCTACATTGTGCCTTTTGCTTGTGAATAGTTTCCTGCGTTACTTGTTCCCATGTTTGTGTGATCCGTTTTGCGTTTCGTTCTGCCAACGGTTGCGTCCTTGAACGCCTGATGTCCTAAAGCAATAACCATCAGCAGCCATCAGCATTTTTCGGAAGAATCACAAGAATGCCTCACCACAGCTGTAGCTACTTTGATAGGACATACCGAGACCGTGGCTTTGGGATTGCTCGACAATCTCTGCCCACCCATCCCGCTCCTCTGACACAGCAGGCCAGAGTGGTCGTAGCGAAACGAAGCGCCGGCATTTCACCGGTGTGCAGAGAAATTAATTATCTGATTTTGAGACGAAGGAAATGACACTCATTAAAAATTGTAACTGCGTAAATGGCGTCGCTGGCGGAGAGCGGAGAGTGGAGTGTCATGTTCCGGGAAGCTGGGTTTCTGTTGCCATGGCACTTTCTAAGAACCTTTCCGTATCCGTGTGGCTGCTGCTGATAGCCATCCTCCCGGTGTTGCTCAGTTGCTGCGTGTTCGACATCGGGCACAGGGCACACGGCAGGGCAACAGGGCAGTGTGGAGCTAAGCAGCTCTGTTGTCATGCTCAACCTGGCATTGCAATGGGTGTTTGGGAGGGGGAATGGTTTTGGAGGTTACGCGCGTGGAAGAATGTCCGAATTGGAATGTCCCGTGGATGGGGACGTGCCGGGAAGAAGGTAAGCTTGTGCGGAACGTCCCACACCAGAAGACTGCACAGCTGAAGCTGATTGGGATTGATGGTGGCGTAGCAAACGGGTGGCGGCGGTGCGTACATTTTGTGAAAAGGCGTCGACCTTAATTAAACAAGAAAATTGGTCGCTTTTTACGACGCTGGCCTGTAGACCATGGCAACCGGGGGCCAGAACACCGATCGGGCGGCTGGTTAGGTGAGCCTAGGGAAATGCCTGCCACGGACGGACGGGTCTGAAACATCGTTCCGTGTGATATTATGGCAGGTCCCCTGTTTAGGCTCGTGTTTATGACGGCAAAATGAGAATCAAAAATTAGTTAGCCTGCCACGCCGATAGACGCAAGAGCAGCCGCTTGGCAGCAGATCATTAGTAACCCGCTTGATGGAATGACTAATGTTTTCGAAACTAATGATTTTGGGACCGGGCATTATCCTTTGATGGTGGTGGTTTGGGTGAGGTTTGCGCTGGGCACCGGATGACCCAATCCCCCTTATAGGGGGTTCATTTGTGTGCGTGGAGCGAATATTGCGATTAGACGCAGTGTATGTTCCGTTTACGCATTTTAGGTCCGTTTTTAAAGTGGAAGCATAGCTTACAGGGTAGAAAATTTGAGTAGAGATTTACTACTGATAAAAGAAACATCTGCAGTGTCATCACGGGGCCATGATAGCAAGATTCAGCATCACAATGTTAAATCATTATTTCTGTAAGGTAGTGAAAGAGGTAAGAGCCTGAAAGGTATTTTTCTCAAGGTTGGATCATTTTTTTGTCACAAGAAATAAAGCATTTGAATGATTGTACATGCATGAAAAGTGTTGTGATTTTACTTACGGTTTGCTAGTACTCGTTTCATTTGCTCGTTAGTCTTTGTCAGCTTTTTTTGTCACCCCCGGCTTTATTAAATAACTTTAAAGTAAAACCCTCACTTTGGTTACAAAATGTCAAAGCCAGCTCATCAAAGGAAGGCACTATTTGTCGCTATAGTTGAAGTGTGGTTTGCTGTATGCGACAAGTGCGCTCCATCGTGCCAGGTTGTCGTCGTGGTGCGTTCTGTATCCATGGTACCGCGGTGCCAGCGGCGTAACTGCAGCAAGGTTGATTACCGGTACGGTGAGTAACGCTCTATCGTTGATCGAGCAAATCTTGCATGCAGACGACGGTGGGTTAAGTTTTCGTTTATTAAACATTAAATATGAATCATCATCGTAAACCCTCAACGCAAAGTCAAGCTGCACTGCCGGTCGCTCGGTGAACGTGGTTGGATGTGCCAGCGAGTGAAACATCAGAGACGGAGAGATTCGTCTCATATCTCCATCATACGCAAGGTTCACGGAAAGGGGAACTGAAGTCGGAACCAGGAAAAGTAGCGACGAAGATCCACTTTACGGCTGCATTAACCGACCGGTGCGCGTTGGAGAAGCTGAAGATACAGTTCTTTATCGCCGTGCCTCGAGCGGAAAGTAAAAAAAAGCTCTCACAAATACATGCACACACTTGCACACAGAAACACAAACACACACTTACACACACACTGAAGATAGTACCCGTATCGTTGGTAGAGATTTGCAGCAGCATATCTAGCGTCTTGGCATGGAAAGGATGGAAGCAACCGACAAAGAAAAGAGTAACCCGTGGGTGCGGGACAGGAAGTGGAAATTAATATTTAATGCTCTGCCAGTTTCCAGCGCGCTGTCTATTTCCAGTGTCCCTCCCGGTGAATGCATCAGCGTTAAGTGGCTTAGTTTTGAAATGGGAAAGTTGCGAGCTGCTGCTGCTGCCGCTTGTGCTCGTACTGCTGCTAATGCTGCAAGGCACAACGGCGGCCGAGAACCGGAGCAGCAGCAAACCGAAACAGCCGAAAGCTTTCAAGTAATGTGTTTGGCTGGGCTGAGAATGAGCAAATAGCCCGGGAAGTGGTACTCGAGAATGCCGAGTAAGTTAATCTGCACAAGTGCTGATTTTAGTGTGCGATGCAAGAGATCATATCTTGCGCCCAGGGTTGAAGTTTAACTTTCGTCGGCCTGTGTAGGCGACGGCGTGCGTGTTGACATTGAGAAGCTAATCCTGCCGGTTCGGTCTGTTTGTTTAGCGTGGTGCAGTGTTTTAGGTGTATCGTACATTTTCTTGAGCGCTGGCAAAGCGTATCTCATCAATTTTATGAAATGTTCTGTCTCATGCGATGTTGTAGAGAAATGTTGAGCACAGATTTCAGAATGTCGTGGTCTTGTTTTGGTTTAAGAGACTGCTTTAAAGGGTGATAGATAATGGTGACGGGAGCACAATTGCGTTGGGATTTGATATGCGTAAAAGGTTTCGTCTTGATCGGGAAAGCTAAACGAACAAATATGCAAAACATCCGCTCAACCTGGCTGAGAATAATTTGACTTGTAATTCACACCATTAAAGGTATTAGATTGTAATCGAAATCCATGTCTTTTGTTTCTTTCTAGCTAACGCATCATAAGAAGACCTTCAATTGGTAAGTAAAATGAAATTCACCTTCCCTGCAAAACCATTTCCGTGATGAGTTTCACTCCCTTCGCACAACATTCCTGTGCCATCAACATAAAACACAGTACAGGAATTTCGGGTAAAAGATGGACGAGACGTTGTGTTAGAATTTGGGTATGTTCGAACAATAGTTACGAAGCGTCCATGAGGTAGATGTTCCTTTCGCTCTGGTGGCGTACACTGAAACGAATGATCCGCTTTTGTAGCTGGGAAAGATACGGGACGTACGAAAAGTTTTATTGCAGTGGTGTGTACTTTCTCTCCACTGCTCGTATTATGTGTGCTGCCTGATTTAGGCATTATCTTGCCCATTAGAATAGAATAATCGCTAGAAGTATAGGTACGGGATGTGAGGATTAGCAGAAAAACGGAGATGGAATAAATTAGCAGTGTGGTTATCGCTTCCCACTGCCAGCACACTTGAAGCTTCCGCATGCGAAGCGTGAGTGTGTGTGTGTGTGTCTGGCTGAGAGAGAGAGACTCTCTCTTTGTTTCCCACGCATGTGTGCTTTGTACCGTGGTTCATGCTGGAGTGCTTGGGTGTCGGTGGAAATCGTTGAGTGGAAAAAGGAAATACTTCATAAAATCTGACTATGAGGTGGCATGTCCTTCGTCGGTTCGTGTTCATGCTACTGGTGTGCAGCAGCAGCATTAGCCGCAGCAGCAATTACTGGATCGAGGGGACAGCAGATTCATTTGTCTAGGCAACGTGTGAACAGCTTCCCGGGCTGGCTGCTGTCGGTCTGGTGTGAGACTGAGAAGTGACAATCGCACGGACAGCCTGTTGGAATGTTGGGTGGGGTCCTGGAGCAGCATTCGCCCGGCAGGCGTCTTCACCGCAGAGCGAGCGAAGGTCGCATGTGTGTCGCAGCGTCCGTTCGTGGGGTGGGCAATTTCCCATGCCACCCGGTTCGGTTCAGTGTCACTCACAGAACCGCCACAGCTCGTGGTCGATGAGATATGTGATGTCACGTTTCAAGTGCCCTCGGTAGAATCATTAGCCCAGGCTGTCTAAGAATAGGCGGGACGGCTCGCTTGGCTTAAGAACTGCACTGTTGGGGTCTGTGAAGGTGTGTGGCAGATTGTGTTCCACAAGCTAGCGCTGCAGTAAACGGGACGGATGAATTAGCTTTTACCTTTACCGACGAGTGGTTCGAGTGGCGAAGTTTTACCTTGCGGTAGCTGAAAAGGACCGGACCGAACGACTGAACGGGCCCACAAGAGATGGTTTGGTGTGCAAGTTTGCCCGAGAATGACACTACCGGCCCTACCGGTGCGCCTCGTTATCACGCTCACCGGAGGGAGTGCTTCACATATTGAAACGCCTTAAAAGCATGGCCACACACAAACGCTCCCACACACAGCCACAGTAGACTGATGGTGAGTGTGTGCGATGAAAGGATTGAAATCATTTGCAGTCAATTTAGCAGAGAATGTGAAAACTGCCAACGGTATGTTTTCCACTGACTGGCGAGCCCTCGTCCATTATCATCAGCATACGGCCACAGTGCCCGAACGAGGTTTGGATCAAAGGCAGGTAGAGTTTGCTAAACAAAATTTCCTCCCAACCAATTCCCTTACCATTTTCGAGAGCATCCAAAGGACGAGAGGTTTTGAGTACGTGCGTGTGTGTGTCAGTGAGCCTCAAAACGCAGGCTTTGTGGCTTTGTTTGAAAGTGATGGGTCGCTTGTTTTCCTTCCGCCCGCTACCTATAAAACACATGTACAGGAGAAGAGTTGGTAGAAGCAAGAGATCCTTACCACAGCCATCCAGTGGTCCGTTGATGTTCGCGCTTGATGAGGGACCGGTCGAAGGGTCGGGCATTTTTTGCCAGCTTTTGTTGCTGCGTTCACCCCCAATCTCCAATGTTAACACTGTCCGGTTGGCTGGCGCACGGTGAGTAGTTTGCGAGCCGGCCATTGAGCGGGGTAACTTAATTAATAAACTTTTGTAAACCCGGCCCGTAGGAAAGCAGAGGGCCCACACCAGGCCCGAGCTAGAAGTTGCTCCCGTGCGCCCAGCAGCAGGTGCTGTGCGAATGAGAAGTTGTTGCCAAATTGATCGGGACTATCAGGATGGGCGGAAAAGTTTACCATTTACATGGCTGAATGCGCCCGATCGGTATGTTGGTTTTTTATCATGGTGTGAAGATAAGTTTTCATCACCTTCAAAGCATCTCGATGGTGTTGAAGATTTGTGAGCTGCTGTTGATATAGGATGTTTATTTTCAGTGTTGATATTGTGCGGATTCGATTTGCGGGATCATTCCACCAAAGAACGTTGCTCTCTTCATATAGATATTTACGAGAGCTCTCGTTTTGAATGCATGGTAGGGAATGCTTTAATGTAAGAATAGGTAGAGCATTAGCAATAGTAAAATTATAAAAATTGAATGGGCATTTTTTTAGTAATTGGATAGTTATCAACTATGACTCAAAATATGAGGAATGTAATTTATTCCTGATACGCACATTATTCTGATAATCAGGCCATTTATATACCGTTAATTGTAGCGAAGCGTAGTTTGAATACTTGATAGAAGCCTTTTATTAAACGTTCCTCGAATCGATTAATCTACCGAAGCGTATTCTCTTTTAATTGACAGGAAAATGGTTTTATTTCTCTTTGGCACTGGGACATAACAAAGCAAAAAAAAAAAAAATCGCCGATTGCATCAAATGACCATTTATTCCCATTTTCATGGATCATTATTTGCGCTTTATAAAGTGCGCAAGCAAAATGATAAAGCTTGGTACGGTGAAATTCTTTACATTGATATTTACATCATACATCAAACCCGGAACCGAGTGTGTTTCTATAGCAACGCACCAACGCATGGCACAGTTTGTGTCTCGAAACGAGACCGAGTTCGCAGGCTGATAAGTGATCGGCATTTTCGGGTCCGCGTTGCATCGTGTTCGCCATAATTGCACCAGGAAACAGTGTTCGAGCACAACATTGTGTTCGGTTGTAGTGCTGTTTGGCGCGGTGGTGGCACACAATTATTCCACTCCACATCAAGCGCCAGTGCTTTCATGCGCAACCGACCGGTTTCAAGCGTGAGGTTGCCTGGTTACGTATGGTTGAGCATTCTCGTGAATTCATTCATATCCGCTGGGACGAATAAAATTTAATGAACAAAATCGAGCGAATTCAACGTCCCAGCTCGTTTGATAAGCGGCAAAAGGTGCGGATATACGAGCGATGCAGCTAAATTAATCCCTGACGAGTTTGAAGTGGGGGAAAAATACTACAAATGAACAAAATGTAGTCGAAAATGAATTCGAGAATCATTAAGCTGATTGCAAGCGCCGAAAAAGTTTCTATTTTTAGCTAAGCTATGTTTGGGAGGGAAACGAAGCGGGTATGTTGTTTGATTTGTTTGATATTGTGTTGTGATGGTTTTTGTCAATAACATGAAAAGGCTTTCTTAAATGTCATAATCTGTTTTACAACAATTGCAGCAAGTAAAAAGGCATTTCATTAGCATTTTTAACAAATTGCCATATTGACGTATCATATACACTGAAATTTAAATTATACAGCTCCTTGCGGAAAACCCAGAGGAGATAGATAAAAACAGTGAATGTATGAATTGTACAGAATACTATTTCACATCTTTGTATATTTTTTTTTCAAATTTTTCAAATGGAAGACTTGTTTAAAAACTTTCAACGGGAAGATATGTGAGAGACTGTATGAATAAAAAAATAATAACTTATGTTTTATAAATTCCTTTAACGCATTCTTCAAAATTTGATTGATCATTAAATTATAGCTTTAAAATAAAATAGCATGTGTTAAAAAGCCAAATTAGGATTATTTCTATAGTATAATTGGTATTGGTAAGGCTCACTACCGCCATAGGCTATCTTGAGTGGGAAGAAATAAACAAGCAGGAGATAAACCTTTTTTATATGTTAAGAGCGTTATTAGACTCAAAATAACCGAAATAACAATGAAAAAATATTGAAGGTAATAAGGGATAAAAAAATCCTAGGAAAACCGCACAATGAGACGTATTCAATCCAACAAACGGGAGACAAATTAGCATAGAATCCCTTTTTTCGTTAAGCGCTTCCAGCAGCTCTGTGGGAAGTCCTGAAGATCTGCAAGTTGTCCATACAACAGAATTTCGAACTAGTACATCAGATAGATAAATCACGTATGCGAAGAAGCAATTCCATTCACAGAACCGAATGTAAGCTTTTTAAACGATTCACAAGCAAAACAAGAAGAAGAAAAAGGGAAATCAAATAGCAACCGCTTACCAAACGAATCGAGATGGAATGATTTGTAACGCAGTACAGTATGCTCCCGCTGAAATGGGAACATTTCACCCGGTTTCTTTAAAAGCATTCTGCATTAAGGGGCCATCATCAATATACATCATCGACGAATCGTTCGTATCAGATCGTTCACATTCGAAGTGGGCGCAAACCATCGATAGATAGTGCGGTCCTCACTTGCATTCCTTGCTACTCAGCACGTTGGTCCATTCGTTGCAGGCGACGTCACTACTGTGCCGTATTCTGCCGGTTGATTCTGTAGCAGCAAGCAAACAGATTCTTTACTCGTATTCAAAACGGCTACACACCGATAAGGTGCAACATCGAAAGGGTTGGGCCTTTAGATTGGATGGGGAGCAAAAAAAACTGGAAACACGTTCAAGGGTAGATAGAGAATCATGACGTCATGAAATACGGCAGCTTTTTAGCACAAGCTACGTCTGCTGCCCATTGTGTACGGTTGTTTGTTCAAAATGCCAACCGGAGGGTGAAACGATCACTAGAAATTTAGCATTTGCTACGCGTAGAACAATGTCTGTTTTATCAGCAAACAGTTTAAAGGAAACCCTTCACATTGCACGCCATTGTCTTGGTTGCTAAATATAAGCCAAGCCCCTGTGCAAACATTTCACAGCGTCCGGGACTGCGACCGATTGCGAGCTGGTGCGAGAAACGGAAATAACAAAGTACGAAAGGATACGTGCCGTTTGTGAAACCGGGAGAGAAAACGGAACTTAAAAAAACCAGTGTAAAACCAAAGAAAGATATATGGTCCTTGTTCACAACTTTACAGCACTACTCCAGTGCGCTAATGTTTTCTTTCTTTCACCACATCGCATCTCGCAGCACACACACATACAGAGGGGCTGGTGGTAAAGCATTCTTGGGCTCTGTTTCCACGTTTCATCCGGTGGTTTTGTTGCATTGTTTCACACACACACACATATACCGGAAGCTGGGCATTAAAATGTATTTGCTTGGCAATCAATCAATCCGCTCTGTGGGAAGCTTGCTGTGGCTTTTCACGTTCCAAGTGGAACAGATATTTAAGTGGCTTAGCTACGGCATCACTTTCCTTAGATCGGCCCTTTTCCATTAGTGGGCAGCAAGCAGCGAGATAAATAAGTGATGTTTGTAAGGCTCTTTTTGTTTTCAAAATAATTCGTGTCAACATATCGTAAATAAAATGTTGCTGCGAAGCGAAACAGAGATAAATTGAAATTGTAACAGATCGCTCATCGGTTTCAATTATATCTTAATTTACGCTCGGTGTTTGTGCAGCACAAAGTTTTACTCATGTTTTGCAGTTGCCTAGTGGCAACAAAATCAATGTTACACTAACCTTTTTTTCCATTGCACATTACCACATTGTTGGTTGCAGAACCATTGCCGCCGTAGATGGGTAGCATAATTTAAAAATAATGTAGCGACAATGTAAACTTGGAACAGGTCACCGTAAACAACCAAAGTCAGATGCGGCATGGAGTGGAATGAAAAAAAAAAAAATCAAATAAAAAAAACTTCCCTTGGTTTGCGAATTTCGATGAACGCTAGAAATGCAGGCAAATAATAAAGTTCTGCAGAACATGAAAAGCTAACATGGGCTCCAGATGTGTACAAATTGAACATGTAAAAGGACTTATCGATTATGCATGCGACATGAAGGAACTCTGCTTGCCATTTTGCATCAGCAAAAACAGGAAAGAAAACTAGCCCTGTATGTGATGTGCCGAGAAGTCGATGTGACCGAGAAGTTGTACAGCATTTCGACAAGGGTCGTACCCTGGTACATACCCCGAACGACATCCAACATTGCCCGGAGCAGGTGCGGGAAACGGGGAATGTTTCACTGTAGCAATCGTACACACTCTTTGCATAATGTAGGTGTGTTTGATTTTGGTAGTAAAAATTAATGTCCCCCAGTTGTAGCCATTCCTCGGTTCCGGTTTTACTAATTTGTATTGTACACACAACCTACACGCTCAAACATGTGTTTGGTAGTGTTTAGAGACGATTTCGGCTTCTCTGCGTTTGAGATTTGAAGTAATTAAAAGTTCAATGCGATCTGCTTCTTCCTAACACCGAGGCTTTAAGCATTTCAGGGCCAAATCATGAATGAAGCTTCAATGAAAAGGGAACGGTGTAGGATACAAGTGCTTAGTTAAGGTGCCTTTCTACGTACGAGTGTTTGTGACAGGTTTTGAGTGTACCATGCTGTGCTGTGTTCATTCAAGCATCGTTTTGCCGTTTTGGTGTGGGCTGCTAAGGAAAACATTACCCCAAGAGGGGTTTTGTTCCTGCTTTCGGCAATTAGAGGCTCTAATCATAGAGAGCGCAAGTGTGTTTATACATTCACCAATAATGATGATGGGTAGTGTTAATGTTTTGCTGGTACCGGATGGGTTATGCTTTATTTAGCAATGAATATTGAATTTAAGGAAATTATTTTGAGCCCAAGCACTCTTCCAATCACAGTACAGCAAGGCATTATAAATGCAACTACAACGCTTGACTGGTGTGTCACATCGGAGAAGTATTCGTTGGCAGAATAGCCTGAAACTGCTAGTTAGGTTTGTATCAATAGTTGACAAAGTCATAGCAAAAAAAAAATCATAAGCGCAAAAAATTTAAAGTTTTGAAAACATGGTTAAATTACTAACCTCATTGAAATATCAGATAACTCGTCTTCAGAGCAAGTATTTGCTTCACTGGTGTGATGTGCAGTGGTGCATGTAGCGCTCTGTCAAACATTATCCATACGTTCATTGTTCTTTCCCGGTACGGATCAGATTCGCTCGTGGATGTGTAAAATCTTCCCCTCTGGACAAAACCGTGTTACAACATGCTTGTTTGACGTGCTTGAGCCGGTGTAATAAAATGCTTCACGATGGGATACCATTATTCATCGAAGTGTGGCGACCGTGTAACCCTGTTTCGGGATATTTCATTTTGCACTTGCACACGCTTCCACGTATGTCCCGCCAACACACACATATCCGGGCCGTTAGGGTTCTAAGGCAAAACATGAAAACAAAGAATAAGGGAAGGGGACTTAAAAACACACACAAACACACACACACACACACGTTCCCAACCCTCTAAGCTCTTCAACCCATCACGGGACGGGCTCTCATTTATCACGTCGGTTGGCCTGCCAGCAATCCTTGTTGTACCTGTCCGATCTGGTGGGGCATCGGAAAAAGTCCGAGACAGTTTTGGTTGTATCCGGGCCGGTCTCGTAGTACGTCCGTCTTGTGTTCCGTGTCATGCTACTGCTGCCGAGGGTAGAGTGTGGGCGGGAAGGAGTGAAGGGAGCAAAACCCTTATCAAAATGTTCGCCCGAGTCTCTTCTGGTGTGCCCCGCATCCACACAGTCGGCTCGGGGTTGAAAGCGTACTACTACTTTGTCAGACGGCTGCCGTCCAAGAATCAGATATTCAAAAGCAAAACCTGCTGCTACTGCTGCTGCTCTTCCAAGACCAAGGCCGCCGTGCCGTGTAAATCCCCTAGAACAATAGCTACAAATTCACCACCAGCCCCCCCGGGGGGCTCGTACTCGAACACACAATGAAATGGATCGCTATCATGCTTAAGAAGTGAGCAGCCGGTGGAGGTGAGGATTGCTTCAAATTGTCGTCTTTTTTTTTTCGCGCGACATTTCAAACAGACTCGTTTCCACATTTTCCACTCCGCTTGTCCCGGGGAGCGCCCGAGTGGCCGAGTGAACTTGGGCGGAGGTTGGGATCAGTTTGCTGGGCGGCCGAGCACCCCGGCACGCTAATCTGCTTCCTGGCAGTCCAACTGGTGAAGGCGTTTGGTGAAGGAGAAAGGTGTGCGTGCAGCAACGGTACGCGAACGAAAGTGAGCCACAGAACCGTCCGTGGAGCCGATTGCCACGTTCGCACCGTTCATTCCGGCCGGTGAAACGGACGGTCTGTTCGTGTGGATTTGTGGATCCTCTCGGATGAGGGACTCTTGGTGATGGTGAAAGAAGGAGAGAGAGGAAGCGAACTCTTTGCCATCGTTTCGTTTACCATCATTTCTCCAACGTTCATCCGTGACGTGGATGTGTCTCTGCCTCCCACCGGTCTCGCCATTGAAGGGGCTCCGGTTAGTCTGTTGCTTAGAGGGCAGAGTCAGTGTCTGCTGCCATCTTGCCATGCCACGGAACGTTCGGATCAGTGAGAAAATAGAAAGATGCACAGAGTAAGGAAACCCACCCCGTCCCTCAGTCCTTCAGGCAGCCGTGGGAAAGGACGGCAACACGGCAAAAGTCTCGGGGCGTGACTTGAAGTCGGCGCACGGCTTTCGGAAACCTCGATAAGCGGATGCTACCGGAGAGGCGAAAATATTTCACCCAAGCCCGCCGGATGGCAAGCGAAGCTAAGTCGGCATACGAATTGGGAGTACGGTTTCAGCAGGGGACGGGTTTTTTTACCGTTTTTTGGTTTGCGGATTGCTATGTGTGGGTGTGAGTGTGTTTCTGTTTGGTTGTTGTTGCTGTGCGATATGAAAAGCGAGAACTACGGGCAATACGCGACTGGCACCCAGCACAAGTGACACAATTGCTAAGCCCACGGCAAGCCTAGGCTCAGCAAGCTGCGGTGGTTGTGACCGGACCGGCCGACAGCGATAGAATATGAAGGAGCATAATTCGTAATCCGATAATCTTCACACTGGGTGCGGGTGGATTAGTGAATATTGAATGAATGTGTAGCTGTGTGTGTGTGTGTGTGTGTGTTTGTGGAGCAGGAGCGGGGAAAAGACGTTCACGCTGGCACTGGCACTGGTTGTCCAACATCCTCGCGCTGTCCCACGGAGTGCTGAATGCTGAAAATTGCTATCCCGTTGCAGGGAGAGGTATCATTTGGTGGCATTTCCATTCCTGCTCCTGCTCGGTTGGCTCTGGATGGCTTTATCATAGGATTTGCTTTTATATTTTTTGTTCATGCTGCTGCTACAGCGTTTGCCACTGCACAACTGTTTGCAGAAGGAAGTGATCTTCCCACGGCAAGCTCGCCGGTAGATACGATTAGAATGCGGGGATTTTAAAATATCCATCGTTTTGCTCTATTGATTCCCGGGGCGGCGTTTGCCACGGGAATGTGTGTTTTGGGAGATGGCATTATTTGTGGGATTGAGTTTGCAAGCTTAATAGGGGGGGATGGATTGGATGGAAGCTTATTTGGTGTGTGTGTGTGTGTGTGTGTGTGTGTGTGTGTGTGTGTGTGTGTGTGTGTGTTACGAGGGGAATTTATAGGACATTTAGCGAAGAGAAGAAACTACACAAAAAGCTCTGGAAATTTGTTATGAAGCTAAACGTGTCGTCGTGCGGAATCACGTATCCTTTATCCAAACACTCGAATGATGAGTTTCGTTACCCGGTGCAGCACAACACTGGCAAACGTAAGTTTGAAAATAATATAACCATCACCACTGATCGGTAGTATTAGTTTGGGCTAGTTCGGAACTATCCCTGCCCGAAATCTGACCATTTGTAACGGTGCAAAAATTTATGGCATGAGGATAAAAATCTTTCCCGAATGTGCTTCCATGCTTTTCTATCGGCGGCGAGTACCCTCGGTGAAATGAAATTAATGTGTTTTCCCGGACGTAAGCTCTACCGGCACAGCTCGGCCAATCGATCGTTCCTCCCGTAATATTTCCTTCGATATTGGAGCACGATAATGGTACACCACGGTGGAGGTTGTGTGTGTGTGTGTGTGTGGCGGGTTATCCTGTCCAGTGTTGTCCCGAACTGTACCATAGTAACTGTTGTGAGCAAGCAATGGAAGTTCCCGAGCAGTCCCATGTGTTGTTCCAATCGGGATAGAAGGTGTGTGTAAGAGAGTTTTTTTTCTCTTCTTTTGTTGCTGCTAGTACACATGCACACACAATCACACGCATATACATACGCCGTGCCTACACTGAAGTGCACAAAGCACAGCAAAATCTCATTAACAAGCAAATAGCTGCTCTCCCAGCTGCTAGGATTCAAAACCTAGTGGGTCGTAGCGCACTGGCTCGTAACTGGTGGCGTACTGTTGCGAGCCGGTGACTCTTGGATGGTAGAATTTACCGCCATCGTCTTACAAACGTACAGCATTGAAGGCAGGCAGCAGGAGGCCACCGCCGTATCGCTTTTCGCCATTCCGATGCCATGCCAATTTGGCACGA
The DNA here is from genome assembly GCF_017562075.2 of Anopheles merus. NCBI lineage: Eukaryota > Metazoa > Arthropoda > Insecta > Diptera > Culicidae > Anopheles > Anopheles merus. Next base: position 39,746,414 of record NC_054082.1, on the reverse strand, counting down.
AATGAAGTCGGGTCACGGGATCGACGTTAGTCTTCGATACATATCAATTTTCCCGCACCGCCGCCAGGGCAGGGAAATGGGAACCTGGATTCGAAAAGCGTCGTTCGCTTCGGTATGTATGTGTGTGTGTGTATCTATACTGCTTTCTTCGCGTACACGGGTGAAGTAGTTTGAGTGAGAAATAAGTGAGTTGAAGTGCAGTTGATGATAGTAATTTATTTCATTAATTAAGATTTCATCGACCGTTCAGTTGTTTGCCTGAAATCGGATCGTCGTGTTGTGCGGGACTAGGGCGGGTGTTGCGAGCAGCACGCAGACGGGATAGCAATACGGAATCCGTGCACCGTATCATTCTAATCGGCAGCCGTGTTGATAGTTGATGGAATAAAATTTAGCAAGGTAAAAAAGGATAGTGAAACGCCAGCTCGGTTCCATTTGTGCGATTGCACGGCGAAGAGGTAGGATAGTGTTGCTAAATTAATGCTCACTAGAGGCAGGCGAAATGAATCCGTGCTCGGGGGGAGGGTCACGCAGTAGCATCGCACAAAGGATATTCCACCGAGCCGTTGTGATGGTGGGGCGTGCAGGAGGCAAAGCGTATTATAAAGTTAATTGGAAAATGATACCGCTTTCGATCGTGATACGCGCTTGTTCTTCCGGTAAAGCTCCGTGCTTCAATTCGACATCGATTGAATGCTGACGCGTCTTAAAGCTTCGAAGTGCGGAAAGCGACAGAAGTACGAAAACGTTACTGCTCCATTTTCATTGCCTTAGCCGAATGGAACGGGAACGAACCTTTTGTTCACGGGCAACGCGCGATATTGAATTTTGAAAAGGAAGAAATCGAACAAATCCAAGCGCGACTTTAAACGCCTGTGCCTTGCCTGTGCCAATGTCGATGGCTAATCCCACGGCTTCTACGCTACATTATTCATGAGAGCATGGAAAGTTAATTATGTTGCTTTTTTTTCGACCACTCCCCAATGACCGTCTGCACGCTCGCTCCCTGCGCCGGTGGAAATATCGTTCGGGCGCACTCACCGTTGTTTGTATCGATAAGTCAGTGAGCGTATAAACATGCCACCACGGAGCGCTGCACCGGGGCCGGCATTTTGCGCTACTGCCGCTACTGCTGCTGGTGCGGGTTGCAGCAGTGACCGGTATGAATAATTCAGAACGGTGCTCCATCTTTCTGGGGTTTGTTTGTCGGGCTCGTTTCGCACTGCTCGCTGTCCGCTTTCCCCTCCTGGCTTCTCGTGGGCGTGAAGGGAGGGAGCTTCTGGGAAGGTGGGTCGTGTGGTTCATTTTGATTTGTACAGGATTTAGAGGGTAAGGTTTTAACAGTGATTAGAAAACTAGTGTGCAGCTGCATATAGGTTAAAGTAAAACCTCCTGCTGAATTGCAGTCATCAGGGGACAGTTGTAATAAAATGTTGGAATCATTTAAGTTGACAAAATTAATAATAGGTACTTGAGAGAATTGTAATACAGTTGGAATAACAAATATTAAAAAAAAATAAAAATAGTCACTTGGAATAAAGCAAAGTAAAACGTGCTCCACCAAACTGGCTCGCTTATTCGTTCGCTCGTTAACATTCCCATGTATGTTTGAATCGTGCCCATGTATATGTTTGGTATCGTCCAATTGGATATTAATACAATTCAACCAAAAAGTAAGTGTAGCGCCAAATAAGGCGTTAGAATGAACCAAAAAACTATAGGAAGTGTACACAAAAAATCGGGAAACAACCAAAAAACTTTGAAACCTTGAAAAAGAGAGAGAGAACATACTTCAGAATCGGCAGGTTTGGCAGAGCATGAACGATTGAATGATTGATCCGATCAAAAGATCTGGATCACCTTTATGAATGCTTTTTTTGACACCTCGAGTACATACATTAGGTGTGAAATGTTTTAGACATGTTGATTTTGTCTATTTTTTTAAACTTCACGGCGTGAATTTGTCTCGATATGTCTTATTGCATGGTGACACAGCAGAACTTTTCGCCCTTTACAACATTTGAGTCGGTATTCAGTTTTAGCTGATGATGATTTGTGTTTAATGAAAGTTTCTATGAAATAGAGGACTGTACGAAACGACAGAATTTCCGCAAAATTATTTATTGTAAGGCAGTTTGGCTTAGAAGTGGATTTTAGGTAAGATATTGCGACAAATTCCAACTAATCGCGGTACCTGTCTTGGATGCGACGCTGATCATGTTGGAACGATGTTAAAAATGACAGCAGGCATGAATTTAATTCTAGATTATCCTGACTAGGGACGGTCGGGAATTTGGATTTTGAGTAATTTGTGCAAGTTCCCTTGAACTTGCAATAGCTGAAAATAGCTTTCCAAGAAGGTGTAGCCTTCGTTACTTATCATCTTTTCGAACGAAACAGCCGTACGGTTATTACAAGCGATAAAAATTCTTTGGAAATCATGCAATCAAAACTCATAACATAAGAAACATCAGCAAGATGGAAAATTATAGAAAAATTATTCACATCGATCACCTATTTTTGTGCGTATTATTAGCATATCTGCATTTAATTTTTGCACTGTTGTTAATGCTTTTCTATCTGGGCTGAAATTCCACAAAACCATACTCGCTCTTCGATCAAAAACCATATGCTACGGTAGGAATGAAACGCAAATTCATACTCGATCAGCAACGTTACTATACGGATGTACGTAAAAAACACGCAGCAGTAAAGCAAAACAAAAACTCGCTCATACGTAACAAAAACCATTTATTCACACATCCTCCCAGCCATTGCCCGTCCATTTGAAGGAGGAAAGCACCGCTCAGCCACAGTAGGACATCCAGCGTACACGTACAGAGGATGAAAACAACATCCCGAACCCCCAGCATCCCGGGTCAGTTTCCCTTTTCGTTAGCGGTCGGGAAGCTGATTGGTCGGAAATCGGTTTCCCGACTCGCGCGATAACGGTCCCCACTTTCTCGATGTGTGTCTTGTAAAAGTTGGGACAAAGAAAAACTTTTCCCTTCCAAATCACTTTTGCCACAGATACACCAACACAGACGGTGGAGGTGTTGAACAAAAAACAAAAAGCAGTAGCTAGTGAAGAAGAGAGAGAGAAAAATCCACCCTGGTAGCTCAGACGATCCTCGTATCTTGGATCTCGCTACCATCGGTTCGGTTGATGCGTTGGTCCGGGAAGTGACTGTTCAGCCCGGAACCCGGGCCGGGGAAGTTATTCGGAAACTCGGTACCGTTTTGAAAAACAAAAGCAGCATGTATGTTTACGCGAGAAAGGATGCGGGCGGTGTTGGTGTTTTCCTTACTTAAAATCACAAGAATCCAAGGCCATTGGATTTTGGCAGGAAGCGAGACAAAAATAGTGTTTGTTTGGGAAAAGTTGGTACCAGCGCGGCCAAAGGCAACCATTTTACTCACACAATTGAGTGCGTTTGGGAGCAATTTCCGAAATAGTTTTCTATTTGTGTTGTGAATAATAAAAAACAAACAAGTGAAGTATTTTGTCAAATATTTTGCTACAGTTTGATGCTGTTGAAGAAACACAGAATAATCTGTTTATGTAGCGTATGTTGTCTAATGAAAAAGCCCTCGCTTTCATTTCTTAGTAGAACATCTCGCCATGTACACTTTGCGTGCTTTTTGAAATGCTCGCTCTTTACAACAGGAGGGGAGAGCCAAGTGAGCAACTTTATCACGCTTTGCGCTTCATCTAAGCGGTCGCTGATGTACGATGCATACACAGTCTGATGCACACCGCCAGCAAATGCGTTCACCCGTGCCGGAAGGCATAATAAAACGCCTTCCGCGTCCCGGGAGCACGTTAACGAGCCGGCTGCACCGTTGAATGTCAAAATAAACGTATAAATCATTCGATGGCGCGTAATATTTCCTTATTGCTGCCAGCTCATGTAATAATAAATTTTTAATAAATTTATATGCACGCCTGTGTACGCTTGCTTAGGTGGTGTGGTGTGGAGCAAACCACCGTAAACTACCCACACTCCCCTGCGGCAACGCTGGCAACCAGTTTTTCCAATGCATCGCACTCTAGCAGCAGCGTTTTTACACAACCACACACCAGCAGCGCCTGTACGTTCCAGTTTCACCCGGCAAGGAGTGAGCCCCAATGGTTGATTGATGAGTGCCGGAAACGGAGTGAAAATGATTTACTGCGACAGGATGGAATTTCAATATAAAAAAACGACCCCCGGGCCGATGAGCACATTCTGGTCGGTGCTCTTTGCGTACTAAGTTTTGTTTGCCGACGTGATTGCTGTCACATTCAATTTCGTTTCGAGGGTTGATTTCTTTAATGGGATTTAGCGGCCACACCCCTTTCGTGCCGGGCGTTTAGCTTTTTCGTGAAATTGAACAAAACGTACCGGAAAAGGAAAGCTCTTTATAGATGTACAAATATTTTTTCGCTCCGGCTTTCCACGGCAGGGTCGCTCAAGAAATCGTGAACGCTGGCATGGTTGTGCCAACCGAACCGACGCTCATAAAACAGCGAATGAAGTGGCGATACATGTGGCACGTGTGACGTTTGCGTTATCCGCAGGAAACGTCGGCAGGAAGCGTGGAAGCTTCCGCACACATGCTCGTACCGTTGGCTGAAACGGCAATGGCAGCAAGTTTCCATCGTCACTACTCATAAATCTCATCGTTATGCCACCTCATCATATTGTCCAAAGCGTGGCCAGCTTGGATGGTGTTCGTTCCTTCCCTCGTTTCTTTCCCTCCCGCACTGGGAGGATATCTTTATCCCTTGTTATTCCTTCATTGGATAGTGGAACCTTTAGTAAGTAGCATGCTTGGGGTATAATAACGGCACTAGTGTTGTAGTAATGGGGGGGAAAAATGCTACAAAAACTGAGCAGGGATGGAAACGAAGGGTCAAAAAATAACAAGAAATGAAACGGAAGGAAAAGAAAATGGTTACGTGAGCGAAACTGTGCTGAAAATATGTTTCCTTTGAAGGAGGGGACTTGAACCGGCAAAGAAAGCAAAAGGAGAAGAAGAGAGAAAGAAAAAACAACAACAAAATACTGTATCCTGTTTGTGGAAGCGCTTTTTTTTCGAAGCCGCGTTTTTCATTCGGTTCAAGATTGATATTTTTCCGTTTACGGGTTCGTTTTTCGCTCCGCTCAAGCGCTGACCAGTTATTTCACATTCCATTTCCTTCCTGCCCCATGTGGGGTGTCGAGTGGAGTGGTTTGAGAAAAGTGGTTGACCATTGACGCTGCCGAACCCAACGCTAAAAGGCGAAGGTATATGATAAGCGTCACTAGTGACCGGGCTGTTTGGGCTGTTCCTGTCGTTCCTTGGGTTACAGTCTGGCGAGATGCTGGCACCGTGGGTGTAAAATCGTGGGTCATAAATTATCGAAAATTTAATAAAATTAAAAAGAAGTGAATTATGGTTTACTGTGGAACCGGCGAACGGCAACTTGCCGGAAATAGTGGTGAGGAATGGGTTGTTACGGGGGAAGTGTTGTTGTGTGTTGTTTCTCGCATGGAGGAATTCTTTTCCAGTTTCTTCGATGAACAAAGAGAAAAACAAGCAATAAATAAATTGATTTTGTGATCTGAGACAAGGAGTGGGTTTCGCTGTGTTTTATAATTGTGTGAGTAGGAAACAATGTCGATAAACTAAGCTTGAAATTAATGTTTAAGACTTTAAGAGAAACTTTAATTCATACCGAAATGCTACTTCAAGGATCTGATTGGAATGATTCAATTATTTCAAGATAATTCGTTTACGTTTGTGCGCAAGGAAACATAACAAACATCTGAAACAATAATGATAAACATCGGATGCACAATAAATTATCTCTTTGTTATTAATTATCATACCTGCCAATCACAGTCGATCTCGTACTATCGTAGGCGTATTCTGCGATAATCAAGGCGAAACTCGAAGCCTTTTGTCTTCCATTATCATCTTCAAATAGCTTTCATCAGAAATGCCTTATAGTTACTTTTGCCCAGTTGTTGTGTGCTTTAATGGACGAGTGTAATGCGAATAAGTTTGTTGCCTTATATTAGAGAATTTGTTGCAAAATTACAAATTTAAATTGATTGTTTTATGAAAATTTGAACAGTAGATTAGCAATTTCGTTGCAGTAAACATCCAATTATGTTTAGACTGTACATTGCAATTACGTATTCGCTAATTTCTAATCATTCATCGCTCATCACGTCGGCAGAAAAGGCAATATTTGTATCGAAAATTCATTGCCGTTGCATAAATTTAGCTTGTTTTATTTTGTTTATTTTTTTATATTTCACCAAGCTAATCAACCGTCGTCATGAATGATGAATTATTTCCACGTGTTTCGATTCCGGCAGTGAGGTACCGGGCGCCTCCATGCCACGAGCAGCACCAGCACCAGCCCCACCACAAACCGCACCGAATCAATCGGTTTGATCAATTTCACGCGCGGATCGAAATTCATTTTTAATCTCATTTGTCAATATTTACTCGTCTGTTGATGATCAGAGCGTCTATTTTGCTTTACGCGAGAAGTTTCGCTTGAACATTCGCCCCCCAGAAGCGGGAGTTGTGGGTTGTGTGTGTATGTACGTACGTTAAAGCTGGCAGCAGTGAAACGTCGACAAGCTCCCGAGACCCAAGACTAAACCTCTGAGACAAAAAAAAAAAGAATATACAAAAAATCCTCTTCGTACAGGAGGAAAGCACAGAGAGAGAGAGCATGACACAAGCTACGAAAACAGATCCGTCGACGTGATGCATTGAAATCAATCGACTCATCTTCATCTTTTCCAACTTGGGAAAGCACACGGTTTAATGCAAATAAAAGAGAAATCCTATTATCATCCATTGCTTCTCGCCGTCGATTCTAGCCAACGGGGAAACGGCACGCAAGAGCCGTCTTTTCCGTGCGCTATTGCTGTTTTCTTTCTCGGTTTGTGTGTTACGTACGGCGAGCACCGTCTGCTCTACGGACTGTCGTGGGGCAACCGTTTGTGCACGGAACGCGGTATCGTAAGCGAGCGCAAAACTAACCTTGTCCGGTCTGGTTGGTCATGCTTTGGCTACGGTACCGTGACTCTGCTGCCGCCTGCGCCTGTCAATATGCAAACGAGCGTTCGCCGAAGCGCCAGGGCCGTTGTGGGAAGGTAAAACTAATACGACGAGGAGAAAAATGTAAACAATCACGGGGGTAAAAAGTGAGCTACAGCATCCAGAGGACAGCGTAGCAGAGAAATCAGACGCCCGTGTACAGTGTACAGAGTAGCTTTAGTGGCATATGGTACCAACGACAAGCGGTGCTTTTATTGACCACGTGTGCTTGACAGAACTATTGAAGGTTCTCCATCGTTATTGGATCGTTTTGCGATGTCGACAATATGCATATGATAATTTTTTGGGTTTGAACAGTTGCGGACCTTGCCTTTGTTGAAGGTTTTCGGAAGAAACAAACCCAAATGGGACCTTTTGGGGGACTTTAAACTCCCCAGTTGGATGGTTTTTTTTTCGTGAAGACTGGTTTATTCATAGAAAATCAACTAGTAGCTCCTATATTAAAATATAGCCTTTTCTCCCAACATGATAGGTGAGTGTGCCAGTGGGTTGATTTTGTATTTCAATTTCACTGATACCGTTCCCCAAGGCGATATGCTCTAACGTACTATTGCTTCTCGATCCTATGCAACGCCAATTGAACGATTTGTCGCATGTGCCACCTGGGTACAGTCATGCAGAAAAGCGGGACCATTAAAAGGAAATCAAAATAATTTTATGAATTTCCAATAACGTGCCCATACTCGTCGCTTCTCTTCCTATCGTTCTATTCCTCTGCATAATGGAATCAATTTCAAGCGAAACGTGTTTCCCTGGAGCTGGCGAAGACGATGCCTTGCTGCTTCTGCTACATCCATAGTATGGTTTAAAGTTATGATGCACGTATCTCGATTTGTTCTGTCGCTTCTCTTTATTGGCTTGATTCGAAGCACTTCGGAAGCAGTGCCAGGAGCCTATCGGCTCTATGTGTTGCCTGTGCAGTTGCCACTCCAGTACCGAACCTGACCGAAAACTGATACTTTCGTTCGAAAATGACGACAATGGATTTTTGATTTCACCCTTCTCGGCGCAGCACACCGTTCGATCGTATTCTTATTCGAGTACTTAGACACACACACACATAGTCAAGCAGCTGGAGTAACGGGTTTTGGAGCCGAAATATATGAGTCACATTTCGTGGAAGATATAAGATTTTCCAGCAGCTTTCCTTTACGACAGGACGTCCTTTTGATGGTGGAATCCACCACCATCCAATGCTGCCTGAAATGGAGGATCAATTTTCCTTTGGCTTGAGATTTTATTCCTGTCGGCTGACAGGGGGTTGTCTTTTTTTTCTTCTTCTCTGCCTCTTATACTGGAAACAGTGCCGGGAATGCTGTGCCACAGCAGTGGCTTTGCTTTTATGCCTCTTTTAGAGGGTTGATGTTTTCCCCGCATCCTTGTTGTTGCTCCCTCTCCATGGAAAGCGTCCGTCCCACTAGCACGGTGGTCGCAATATGCAATCAAGAAGCACCACTTACTTTCGCACGAGAGTTTGATCTTTCAAAAAGGATCTTTCTGGCCGTCGTCCCGCGTTTCCTTCCGCTGCGTGATCAATTGATTTGCATACTTTACGACGTTGATAGAGCTATTGACAGGCTGCTGGTATGTGTTTGCGTGCTTTTTTGTAGCTCCATCCGTTTTTCTGAACCCGTTCATGTGTCCAGCATATTTTCCGTCCATCTAGATTGAGTATTAAAATGTTCTACTTCATACCTTTTGCAAGCGGTGCCATAGCGAAAGGGCTGACGGCAGCGGCCGCCCGTTAGCTTACACCGTCTACAGCTATAATCGATTGACCGATTTTACGACCGAAAGTTGCGCGTGAATGGCGGTCGCTTTGGCTCGACTAAAGCGACTCTCGCTGCTACCTATTGGCGCTGCTGTGTCCTAGATATACTTATATATATCTTCCTAGCGCAGTTGATACGATTTCGCTACCGGTCTCGTGTGTAAGCACGTGCCCACAATGAACAACCCTTTTTATGGGTCACTTTTTGTGACCGTTTCGTTTATGGTCGTACACGCTACTTTAGCTTGTGGCGTTGCCGGCCAAACCACTCCACCTAAACCCTTACAGTGAGATTCGAAGAATTGTGCCGCGGCGGACCGTGTGGGCTTATCGCTGCGTTAACTTTTCGTAAGACGCACACTCTCATTTACCCTCGTCACTTTTGGGATAGTAGTTTTTTTTTTATCCATTGTTGTGGTTGTTGTTGTAGTGTAAGCAACGTATAGCAAACGAAATCGTGAAGGAGTTTTTTGTATTAAATTTTCAACCTCAATTCGTTTGCTTGCTGAGCTTGGAGTAATGAAGTGGTGAATTGAATTTAAGTGTCAATTACTAGAGTCTCTTGGGTTCGTAATGGATTTTGGAAGAAAAAGTGTTTGTGAGACTAGATTGGGCCATGGCGTTGATCGAAATCAGTTGTTTTTTTTCGATTGGAATTAGAATAGTAATGATGTTTATTCACTGCGTCAAGATAACTAAATTTTCGTTGTAAAAACTATTTTTATTCAAGTTAAAATGGATGTTATGCAACATTTATGTCTATGATCGTATGAGTTAGAAAATTTAAAATTTTAGCATGTCAGTGGAAGCATATTCATCATCGAGGTTTTATTTTCCATACGCAACTGACAGTTGCCATCTGCTATATCACATTTTAACAATGTTGCATTTTAAAATCATAGTGTTTTGGTTTTTACATTCAGTGCCAGAAAGTTAAAACACTTCTATTAAATAGTAAAATAATGATTAGATTTGTTTTAAATCTTTATTGGCGTCCTATGTGCGTTTCAACATAAAATTTCAATTTCACAGGAGCTGATCAAACATGCAACAAATCGGAGTTTTTTTTTATATTTTTATACGGACATCTTTAAATCTATAAACCTAAGTGAGTTTGGCGCGTAATTTTACGTCGAGTCTTGATAGCATTTCAGCCTTCAAATGTCAAACTCCGGTAAAAAAAACTGTGTAGAGTCCTAATACACCCTTGCTTAAGTTTTTTTACTTATTCAAACAGTATGCGGTCGCCCTTTCTTCTTCAACGGGTATAAACATTATGGAAAACATATTTGCATTTAATTTTCAAATAACTTGTTTCACCTTCCACGTTCTATTGCGAATGATACAAACAATTACATAAGCAGTAACCTCTTATTCGTGGTAAAACTTTTGAACGTTTTTTTTTTGCATAAAACTTTTTAGTATTCCTGTTCAAAAAACTGTGGAGAATTGGAGAACTGCTTTGTCGACCGTCGTTGAAGTTTTTTTTCTTACAGTATCAGAACGAGCTAGGAAAAAGTGACGTATAATATACGATTGATTTGAATGATATTGACCAGCACATTCAAAGCCTCTTCGCATCAGTTCTGGTCGTCTAGTCATTTTCCTTTTTTTTTGTTCATGTGTGCACATGTTTCCGGCTGCAATAAAATCAGTATAAATATTGAAAAAGTTTTCCACGTCACTTGTGTACCGGTGATTCTGTCCACTGGCAGGGTAACAGCATGACGGTTTCGTCCCAAACATGTATGTTCGATATATAAGATTTGATTGATTCGTCGAACCACTCGTCCGAACGTCGGATTGGGATTCGTTGATTGAACGTGTACATCATTTGTTCCGGCCGTTCGAATGTCCATCCGATGCGACAAGTTTTCTAACCGTTCACGTTCTGTGTGTATGTGGGAATGTTGTAAAAGACACACGTCGCGCCGTACCTCACCGTATTACTAATCCTTTCGTTTTTTTTTCTTCTCTTATTTACAGGAATTTTAGTCTGCATTGTCCGGCACACCGGGTCGCACCGGGGAACGATGTTACCCCGATGGAAAGTGTTCGTGTTGTTCGTTACGATTGGCCTGCTGGTCGTACCATGTAAGTAATTAATTGCCTCCCTGTTCTTTTCCCGCTCCGACTGCGTCTTATGCAATTACATCATTTTCGACCGTCAAGATGACGCACCAAGACATTCTGCTATCCTTTACCCACCACCTCACCAGCTGCAAGCATCTAAACGATGTATTAGGTAAAGAAGGGCAAAAAGGGGGCCCTTTTTGGCCTATTCCACTCATGACCAGTGAGCAGTCGGTCGACAGTCAAGTGTCAAGTGTAACAAACCGCCACGTGGCGGTTGAAGCTGATTGTCGTACCGTCAGTTGCCATGGTTGTTGGAAGAGAGCACAGTGTGGAGTATTGTTGTGTGTGTGTGTGTGTGTGTGTGTTGGCAAATAAAGTGACAGGTTTATTATTGCCATTGTTGCATATTGTGTGCCTTCCTGCCCGTCCCTTCGGTGATACAACCGGGGGCGGCGTTGCGTATGTTTCCGGGGGCTTAACATTTCGTTGACAAGTGGTGTCGAGCTTGTGGACGACGAGAGACAGATCAATCTTGCCGGTGCCGGTGATGGTGGTACACTTCCTGAAAACCCGACTCTGCCACAAGTAGCCACCGGAGTAGCGTCGGAGCTTTGGTCGTGCACCGGAACTGGTGGCGTTGGCAAGTGTGGCACGGCTCTTGTGGTATGATTGCGGTTGCCAGCCAGCCCTGCCCGGTGTTAGTGCTAGTGTTTGTTTGTTATGCTTTACGGAAGTCAAACGTCAGCTAGACACGGTAAGGTGATGTTGGTGGAGCTCGGGAAAATGGGAAGTTATTTCGTTGTGGTTTCATTGTACACAAACACACACACAAACACGCGCCCGCATGTGTCGGGAAAGGCTACACAAGCAGAAAAGGGGAAGAGTGGAAACTCCTTTCTGCCTGCCTGGCAAGAAGCTGGAACCCGCTGTAGGACTGCGTCGTGATTGGTCTCTCCCTGGCAGCCAGGAAAAAGGTGCATGTCATTCTCTCGTTTTCTGAATTATTTACTTTGGCTTCGCACCAACCACCTCCCACCTCCCAAACAGTGGGTGGATGGCGCTTTTGATCGTTTGATTCGTTTCTTTTGCTCCACAAGGGCGTCATTGGGCCACCCTGCGCACTGATCGTATGTCAACGTTGTACTGTTTGGACGCCCCGGAACACAAACTGTTGTTGTCCCGCAAATCTGCCAGACGTCGCTTTGGGAGGGGCTTGGGAAGGGCCGTAGCATACCGTTAGCAGCGTGAGCATGATGAGCTGTTTATTGTTGTTTACCCAGGGTCACCTGGGCCTTTCACAATGCACTAAAGCTATTGCGTACTTTTGGGAAAGCTGGTTTTTTATAGTCCCCCCTCTCTCACAAGTTGTTCAAAGCTGGATGGAAAATTGAGGTATACACAATGTGATTAGCTGAAGTGATTTTTCGGTTTCTTCCTTTTTTGGTATAATAAAGATTGTATGAGGGAGATTTAAGGGCGCGGAAGGGTCTGTTTAGCCTAAAGACTTTATGTGCTGATTTGTATACGGAAAATCGAAGTATGTATGAATTACGTGCATTGGATATAATAATGTTTCCTTATGGATTTATGCATGACTTGTATCACCTTTTATACTTAGGATATGGCAATTTGCTAGGAAAAATTACCTTAAGTAAATTACTATAGGAATTACCAATAGTAAATGTATGAAAATCAGAACTATATGGTTAATAATACGGCATACATTAAACCTGCGAAAGCTTTATTTTTGTTACTTTAATTAACTTTACGTAACATTTACAATTGAGACAACAATGCAATAATGGATTGTAGTTTACATAACATTGCAGATTCATAAAACAATATAAAACATGCTTTTTCTTCATTTTTATACGAAAGAGCCTAAGCGACTATGCCCGGCTTTAAATAGCTTCTTATAAAGCGCTATGCGAACGCATGATTCCAGCAATTGCTACGGGAGGTCGCAGTTCGAAAGAGAATCGATACTATCTCGCCTTTTAGCAGCCGGCTCGTGATTTGATTAGACCATCGGACCGAGCCATCGAGTATACCAAATATAGGTGTTGAGTAGCGCTACGATTCGGAAGATAAATCTTTTGGCAAAACCTTTTTTACATGCACTTTCATTAAGATCGCATAAAAAATTAGTTTTATTTGTTTCCGTATCGTTCGACTTTCTTTTTGCTACTGCCCTTTCTTCCACTCTCTCTCTTTACATCTCTCACACTCTCTCGTTTTGTCGCTCTCATTTCTATTCCTCTCGCAAATCGTACTCTTTGCGGAAGCAGTTTACCGCGTTCTAGAAAGGCCTATTTACCTAGTCTATAGACCGATATCGGATTCTGCGGTCGTACCTTACAATAGGTATTTAGAATCAAATGCACTTTCACCTTACCTTGCAGTTCTTTTTACATCTTTTAGACATACTTGTGAAAAATTGAATGAGTTTATACTAAATATTCAAAGTAAATATATGTATTTAAGAATAGCTGTGATGTACTGTTCGTCTTGCTTTTGAACATAATTTGTCTTTATTTTAAAAATATCCGTGACATGAGTGGAATTGTTGAGCATTCTCAAATATAGCAATTTTGCTATGTACAAAAATACTTTAGACTCTGGAATCATTGAGTGAAGTACCAGTTGTATTGAAACGAATATTTGTACTTAAAAACAGGTTATTCTATGGGTAATACATTCGCTTCTTTTAAATAAGTCAATGTGAAACGTACAGAAAACCTACTACCTAAACTATATCCCGTACATCGACAATGCGAAGAATTGCGCACAATTCTGTAGGCCTGCTTTATATACATTTACATACTCAAAAAAGAATGTTAGAAACTACACATCTGTAAAAAGAGCAATCAAATATGAGTACTACCTTCCGACAATACTGTCGCTCCATATACATGTGGTTGTTTCGAGTGGATGATGGTAGATAATAAAATCTTACATAAATTTTCACCTTCGGAAGAATGATGGCGACCAAGCCTAGAACGATTTCAATCCCCGTGGTAGACGCATTGTCTTACTGCGAGTAAAATTCAAACAATACGAAAAAAAAATCTATTCGAACGACAGCTAGGCCGGTCGGAAACGGTGGTTCTCCGGCGTAGGAAGATTTGCAGCAAATCGGAAGGTTGCGCGCACAGTCGGCATCATTTGTCGAGGTTCTTGGCAAATCCAATTTGCGAGAAAAGTTCCACCATCGGGGAGCCGTGCTACACGAAACCGAAATCCCTCGAGAAGGTGACGGATTATGGGCACCGGAGTGCGCGAAGCCACCGGGAAATGGACTGCTCGTTCATTTTGCTGGTTCTGCGAGCTACCAGATCGAAATTCTTGGGGCGACATTAGCGACCCTTGACGTCAAGGCTTGCGAGAAGGCGAGCGTTCGTCTTCGCGTTCGGTTGCTGCTCGGCCTGCTTTAGCCTGGTGTCGATCGCTTGCTCCTTTCGCTGAGCGGCTGTTTCACATGTCCTGTCTCTTCACGGATAGCTGCCGGTCCCTGTCGCTCGGTCTTTGGAGCATAAATTTGATGATTCCGCTCGGGTTGGCCCGTTTCGGTTGGAACAATTTCATATTCAGTTGCAAAGTTGTACGGCACAAGAGCCAGGATTTCAATTTTGTAAATTAAATTTACCTTCATTGCCGGGATGGCTTCGGTGGAACAAGTATGGTTTAATTTGGGTGGAAAAAATGTGCTCTTTTATTACCAGACAAGGGACGGGAAAGGATTGAGGAAGCTACTGATGAATAAGTTTTACACACCAGGTGGTCAGTTACACTTTGCGTAGAATAATTTGTCCGTATTATAGCGGCTGGATGAACTTTAACGAATGTTTTGTGAAACATGAGTATGGACGATAAATTAATTTGTTTTAAAAAATGAGTTTTTGCACGTATCACTAGTTTTTATGGTAGCAAAAAGGTGTTATAAATTGGTCAGGGTGTATTGCTTTATACTTTGCAGTCTGAAAAACAAAACCATAAGTTTGGAAGTTTTGTGGCAAAATAGTTGTGAAGTGATTTGCACTGTATTAAAGTATCTTTTTCTGTTTTGCATATTTACTTTTTGAAATACTTTGGCATAGTTTTTTCAAATATATATCTGCTGTAGTCTTTCATGCTGAAAAAAATCTCAAAATTAGACAATTTTTAGGATTAGCTGAATTATAATAATGGAGTCCTTTCCATTGTAAGTTTGTAGGCTGAAATTTCAGTCTGTCAGCTGTTTGAATTGTATAGCAGTTTTCGTGCAGCTATCTAAGTGAGTATAATATACAGGTGGGCTTATCTCAAGATGTATGAATTTAGAAGGCAAATTTTTATTGCTTCTGTTTCTGAATGAAGATTTTAAGAGTGTTTTGAGTATTCATCAAGCCTCCAGAAAGCTTGCTTGAACAAAATTTTTCATCCATCCTGTCAAAAAGTGATATTCAAATTTGGTTTGAAAACATGCTATTAGACCACCTGGGCTACATACACTTTGATTCTAGATTCCACCACGTGATCTCTTTAATGCACCTTGGGGTAAATGTAAACAACACCGTGTTTTCGAACAGGTACTCGAATCTAATTCTAGCTTTGAGGCTAGAATAATCTAGACTGAAAATTGCAGGCTAGTTTTTTGTGTGGTTTTGTATGGAGTGTTTACATGATTTCAGCCTCCAACTGTCAAACTCCATACAAAAAACTAACTAGAATCGTGAAGGGCCCCAATATTCGTTTTCTATAGTTTTGTGATCATATGTATAAAATAATATTAAAATATACTGTATTTATTAGACACTGTTGTGTTAAGAATGCAGTTAGTTCAAGGTACTCACAAGTTGATGACGATTCTCAGTTTTTTTTTCGTAGACTCAAATATTGAACATGATTTATACTCCAATCTAGCCGAACAATGTGCTTATTAGATATTTGTAGACACTTTATTTTTATCACGTACAACAATCATGCATTTTTATCGCAACACTCACATTGACACAACCACAATTACACACATACATTTACACACACATGCACACACACACACACACGCACGCTTGTTCTGTAATGTTTTTTGTTTGCCTAAGAGACCCAAGGCAATATGGTGGTGAAGGTACTGCTGTACTATTACATCCTTCGCCTGGCAATGTTTCGGGCAGCTACCAGGATGGAATGAAATAGACAAAAACCATCGTCATGTGGCGACGATGAAAATGATGATGATGATGATGATGATAACCACTATCCATGTGTGGGTCGGATGGGTCGTCAGGGAGAACTTTACTGTTGTTGTTTTGCGTTTATTTTTTATTCTATTTTGTCTTACTCACATACCTAACGGGAAGAGGCGTTTGTTTGCACAAATTCTTCATACTTGACCTGTCGACATCTGCCGACAATGACGAGTACGTTAGGCAACAAGGTGCTTTATTAATAAGTCTAGATTAGTTCGTGTTTTATTATTTATACACTCAAATTACATTCTGCATCGTTTAATAACTAAGGTCGGTTGTGTTATAAACATATTTAAGAAATTGTGTGAAGCATGATGTTCTTTTCGGTTAAAATTTCAATGAAATTCCAAACAATTATCTGCTCTTGTGATGTAGAACCTAATTATTTGTCTCATTCAGCTTGGCATGAGTAACGCTGCGGCTGGGAATGTGAGTATCAAACCAAAGTGACCAAAGTGTGAGCGAAATTCACACTATTTATTTTACACCCAGCAAGGATACTGCACAACACACAACATTCTCAAGAAAACCCATATGTCACAGCGATGCTTCACTGGCCACTGCTCTATGCACGCTGTACGGTGCTGCAAAGCATACAATAAAACTGACACAAATTGCAGAATTAAATTTAATTAAATCCCGCAGTCGCCCACGAATCCACCCTCATGCACACTCCACACGCTTTGTGGGATGAACTTTTCCGAATGAGAGCTGCATGAGAAATGTTGACCAGTTTTATGAACACTACATCATAGCGGCAACCGTGACCATAGCATTCGGTGGTCGACGGAACTGCGGCACCAAACGCTCGGCAGGGGCCAGATGCATCCGAAAATAATGTACCATTCGACGGTACTGATGCATTTTCTGCTCAAAAAACCAACCGCTACAGCGGCAGCTACCACAAAACCCTAACCCACCCGCCGGTACGGTGTGCGGCGACGATGAGTCTGTGTAACACTTTGGGTGTTTTTGGTGCAACCCTGTTGTCTCGCGAATATTGCTGGAATGCCGCTACGTTTGGTAATGAAACGAAATGAAATAAGGCACAGACTGTACGCGCAGTCGGGGTAGGGTTGGTGTGTTGATGAGGATAGCGTTTCCTTTGTCAAGGATCTGGTCAACCAACCGCGAATGGCGAATGTAGGTGGCGAGATATTGCGATAGGAAATAGTGTTCCTATCTAAAAGGGCAGCTACCATCGGGTAACAAAAGCGGCTTTTCCCCTGCACCACGCTTGATAGGGATAGTTGGGCCAGTGAAGGCGCTCGTTGTTACTTTTTTGGGGAGATGCATTTGTATTGGTATTGAAATAGGGTTTGAGGCTAATGAAATAATAATGAACGTAGGGGACTGGGAAATGGGATGTTGGTGGCATGGAGTGCATTGTCATAGCTTCCTTCAACTCGGAACAGTCTGTGGAAGGTTTTGGGAATAAAGAGCCAATTATTACTCGTAGTTTCAATGGATATTGCGCGTTTTGACTTCCTAATGCACGTTGGAACATACTCTAAAGAGCGAAGCGGATCAAAATTAGTTATCAGATAATTTCAAACCGCAGAGAGTGACCAAAGAATGATCAGTGTGACACATTTTAGCACATTTGTACTATTTATCACTGAATTCCAAAATCCACGAGTTCCATGCACTAAATGTATATCAAAAGAGGTTCTTCATTTATTAAAGTTTTTGTTTGCCATGGTAAAATCTCTGTTTCTTATTAGTCATCTTTAACAATATTTCTTTTATTTAGCCATTTTTTGTTTTAAATGGCTTACCAGAAACAGACAACTGTTTTGATTCGTGGACACATTTGGAGAGACACATGACAAATCAAACGACTCTATAGTGGTCAACAAAGGATACATAGGAGAGACTCCTTCTACTACGAGGCATGGCCTGGCCACAATTCTTATAAATTAAATCCCATGGTGTGTTGTAATCATAATTTATCTCAGCTCCATGAACATTTCCAATTTTTGCAATTTCGTATGAACCTTACATACTGTATTGCTATGAGTATATAGGGTTATAGGGTTATGCGTGTCAATACTATCTTCTTCGGATGTACGGATATGCGGATTGATTTCTACTCACGTCTGGTTTGCCTAGCGGTCAAAATGAAAGCGAGCGTTTTTATTTAATTTCCGATGCGCGGTAGTGCAGCTATTCGGTTCGGTACGATTTCCAAATCAAGCCAATTGCTTGCATGCGGTGTAACTCAAGTGTGGTGTGTTAGTGCAACTACACACCTGTGGTGTGGTGCAGCTTGCGTACGAGGTACGCCACAAGTATACCCATCAGTGATAAATAGCTCAGCCAGTAAGTGTCTTAGACAATCTTTTCCCTGGAATCCTCACTAAACAACAAGAACAAGAACTTGTTTGAATATAAGTACTATTTATTTATATTGTACTGTACTCAAATACTGTAGGAAATTAGCCATAGATGACAATGAAGTTAGTTGCCCAATCCCAATGACTAACTACATTTCGTGAGCAGTGCAAGATAGTGTATGCTAGAAGTAGCGAGAGAGAGAGAGAGAGAGAGAGAGAGAGAGAGAGAGAGAGAGAGAGCATGCCAACCATTACGAAGACCAACTTTCTTGTGTGTAATATAGTTTCCGCTTCCGGATTGATTCCAACCTTCGTTTGCCGGTGGTACCGCTGGAAGCACTGTACCGATCGCTTTCTAGAAACTTTAAGTGCCTCCTGTCTCCGCTAAGACACACTGGACGGAAATGGAAGCAAACGGTGCAAAGTTGGCCGGTTTAATGTATGTATCTGTCTTTCTCTTTTTCTCTTTATTCCGGGCGCTTGCAGCTAGTTTGTGACTGTGCGCATACAAAAGCGTCGATCACAGACACTGTCCGGCCTTTAGCTGTCGTGTGGTGAATGCAAACAGAGGGCAAATATTCAGATTCTAATTTCCTGCTTTTCTATCGCAGACTACAAAGATGTGTTTCATCCGGCGCAAAGCACAGAAAAGTTCAATTCTTAGAACTTTCCTCTACTGGAAGTTGACGAAAGTTTGCCAGTGAATGCGTGTAGATGATCTTTAGAACGGGACACATTCGCATCTGGAAATTCATGAGTGTTTTCGTTTCATTTTGAGTTTGGGTGGTGCACCTTATAACGCGACAGCCTGTGCTGTAGTAGACTACACTTCAAATGACAGTTTAAATGGAACAAAATTGCCATGACGTTTTTAATGGAATATATTTATTTGTAAATTTCTTGTCTCTTTTCCTGTTGGAAGGCACAACATCTAGTGGTTACTTTTAAAAAGAAAATAAGCTATGCTTCGAAAAACCGCCTGACGGTCCTGTGTTGTAAACCTTTTATTAACAATTCATTGGTCGCTTAATCTAGGATCCGGTAAAAATGTTCATCAATATTCATCGCATCAGCACATCGCCCATGAATCAAACATTCTTTACCGTACCTTTCTTTTGCTGGATCCATGTTTCCCATGGCCTAAGTCCCAACCGACGAATATATACGTGCACATGTGTGCGTGTATGAATTGGAAGCAATTTCCTACAGCCTCCGCTCGTGGATGTGCAGAGCCTATTCGAACGACGTGAAATCTGTCTCATTAATTCAGTGGATCTCCTATTCGGTTTCCCATCTCGGCTAGCCGAAAAACGAACATAAGAAAGGCAAGCCCAATCAGGCTCCATTTCTTGCTTGCGCCCCATTTTGCCTGTTGATGGTTCTGTGCGTCACAATTGAAGAAATTTGTACAACAGTGTTGAAAGCAATGGGAAAGAAAAGTAGAAAGTAAAACACATCATTAGCACGATCAAAAGGCAAACAATGTGTAACGTTTGTCGTCCAGGCCAGAATTATATAACTGTGTATTTGTGTGCGTGTGTGTATGTGTGGATTCTGCGCAACTTTTCAAGCGTGCCTTTCCTTCTCGCGTACTAATGGTTTCGCCCCGGACGGCTAAATGGCTCTCGAATGCACGGCATGACAGAAAGCAAACAAAACACTTGCAGGGACGGTGAACATATCACACACATACATATCAGCTTGTGGGGCAGCATGTATATATATATTTTTTTTTCGAGTGGCACCCGAAACAAAAGATCAACAAGAAGAGGGTGGGATAAAAAAGAAAAGATGGCGCTTGCTAAAAGACGTCTTACAAAAGCGATGGGCGATACACAGCGTTCAAGTGGATTGGAAAATGTTTTCTCATGGTGTTTCCCAATCAGCGTGCGACGTATGGTCGTGAAGAAACTGACGCTACGATTGAAATGATCTTAGCCGTTGCGTGCTGTTTGTGCTACATGTGAGTGTGTGTTGATAAATCCCTATAAATAGTAAAACAAAAATGGAATCCAATCGAGTAAGAGACTTGACACAGGAGTTGTCTTCAGCACCGCTGTTTGATTGGCTTTGTTTATGCCGGCTACATTTGATGTATTTTTTTGTTTTCTAACCGAATGAACGCCATGGAGACTTTTGAACTATAGCCAATAAGTAAAAGATGTCTAATGTAATATGTTTTCCTATTCATCGTGTAATTGCACACACTATCTGAGGGGTTGGGGGGGGGGGGGGGGGGGGTTCAATGTCAACACAGTGCCGGAAAGTTCAGATTAATCAGCTAAAAGCAGCAGTTTCGGAAGGTGAGGTGTAAGTCAATTGAACTTTGCACCTTAGCCGCAGCCGAATCGTTCCGGCGCGTATCGTCACGGAACGCTGGCACCAGGTTCGCATTCAATTATCACCCAAGCCGTAAATTGGTGCGACGTTTTGTTTTTACGACGGCGCGAATGTGCCCCATGCGCCAGCGTGGCGCACACCGGAAAGAGCAATAAATTCCGAACATCCTTTACGGCAACCAGCCAACCAGCCAGCCAGCCAGCAGGCACCTGCGTTGCTGTGTTCCTTGCTGTTTACCTCGGGGTTGCTTCTCGTCAAAACCGTCCCGAGCCGTCCGTAACATTTTTCCAACCCCGTACGCTCTTTAGCTTTGGACCCGATGAACCGAAATGAACCGACAGAATGATTGGTTTTTCAGATCGATGAGCAACCCCCCCCCCCCCCCCCATGCCTTTCTCGCCAGAAAGGTGCGGGCAAAGTTATGGTCATGATTTCGTGAAGTTTATCCACACGAAAAATAATAACACTTTTCCCAAGACGATCGTTGACGTTCGATTTGCACTCTCGATGGGATGGGACAACGTAACGAAGGTAGGTGAGTGGGTGGGTTGGGTAAACGAGTGATGGTTTCCGTTCATTCTTTTGGCTTTTTTTCTTTCTTCTTTTCCATTCGGATCCATCAGAACAGTGCAGTGGCAGAAGGTTTGGCACCACCGCGCCACGGCTAATGTCAAATAATGTCACCAGCGTGCTGGCAATCTGTCGCCGATCGCACATGGAACTTTTGGCAGTAAACTTTAACCATTAAATCGAGACCGAACTTCGTACCAGACGGCAGCTGGTTTGTATGGGTGTATGGGTGTGTGTGTGTGTGTGTGTGTGTGTGTGTGTGTGTGTGTGTGTGTGTGTGTGGAGGCTGTATGGCTTAGGGTCGCTTTTTATCTGGCTGTCCCATTTCGCCAGCGTCGTAAATTTGTTAACATACAACAGCGAATGGGCACAGGTGTCTGAGTGCTTGCGTATAAACGGGTGCCTTGTTTATTAGCCGTGTTACTGCTCGGTAATAGTTATTGCGTTATCTGTCGCTAAGACTTGTTTGCCTATGCGATAATCCTATACGCGTTTCTTGACCTTCAATGTGAGTTTATGGAATTCAATTGGCTGCGGAGAGACTGTATAAAATATTTTTTGAATAATATATTCTAGTCTTGTTAATTTTTGTTTGGCAAATGTGTGAGCTTGTTTATTTCCTGAGTGATATTCACAGTTGTGACAAAGAATAAATCAATCGACTCATACTCCTCTCACATTAGAATCAAAACTTTATTGACAACTTATAAATAAATATCATCACCGACAAGCGCGTTTGGCAAACGTGCAGCTGTACCATTATGAAAAGGAAAGCATTCTCTTTTCCACCACAACACCATGCCAGAGAATGTAGCCGAAGATCTTATAAAAAAATCAAGATTCAAGCATCCATACAGGATGAGTATGGACGGATAAGATAAGGTCAACTTTCTAGCGAGCAGTGCAAAACAAGCGGAAAAGGTAACATGAGAAGTTGCCAAAGTTTTTCTCATTAAAAGTCGGCCTCGGACCGGAAGGAGGCCGGAAAGGGGTGGTAAAAGTTTTCTTCCTCCCGTTTGATTCCGAGTGCGCCGGGAAAAGAAAGCTTTTGACGTTCGCGGCGCTCGGCGTAGGCTTAAACGTTAAGAGCTAAAATATGAGCAGCACATGGAAAGCCGCGAAAAACTCGTTGAGCTCGTTGGCTTTGAACTCAAATATTTGGTTTCGTGGTGGTACGTTTTGTTGTTGTCGTGTATATTTTTCTCGCTCCCCTTTCATGCGTACAAAGTTGTTCCGACTGATTGGCTCACCTTATTATTATTATTATTTTTTCTGTGTATGTTTCAAAAGTTAGGAAAGAAGTTTTGGTGTTTTTATTGAACTTGGTAGACGAAATGTGGAGCATTATTGAGGCATGCCGGGCAAGGGAAGAAACATGTATATATCATCAAAGCTCCTTAAACGAGAAGTTTGGCGTTCAATATACCGTTTAATGTTTTCTGTTACATGGAATCGTTTCATACGCGTGTCACGAAGCGTGCACGGAAAGGTAAGGATGGAGTGGTGAAGGTAAAGGTGTGTGTGTGTGTCTGTGGAGTTGCTGAACAAGGCGTATATTTTGGGGTCAAAGGTAATACGTTCCCCCAAACGCGTTTGCTTGCGGCCTTTCCACCGTGGTATCCGTCCAGTCACGGCAGTGAAAAATTCCTTCGCATAAATTGTATGCCATGCGAAATATTGCCGTCTTCACCCTCTTATACACTTTTTGTGGTGCCTCCGTCACAGCGAACACCGAGTGTACATGTGTGCTGGTAATGGGAACACTCAAGCCGGTGGCAGAAGCTGTCGCTGTAGTACCATAGTCGTAGAGGTGAAGTGCTGTTGTACGAACATTTTTCTTCAATTTTCCTACGCCGGTCGGGATAGTGGAACGAACGGATGACGGAACGGAGAACGGAGAACAGGGCAAATGGAGAGGAGTCATTTACATGGGATCAAAGTTATGCAAAAAATATTACGCTTCCTTGCAAATTACCTTCCTCGCGCGCATACGGTGACCTTTTTTCCATTTCGGACCGTCATTGCGTTCGTTGGCATAAGTCAACATACAGACTCATACACATGCGCAAACACATGCGATGTAAGATAACTTACCTTCCTTAGGGTTTGAGGAGCATAAGAGCTAATTGTTTGCCTCAACGCACACTGAAGGATGTGACTCTCTTGGGGGAAACTTTTGCTAGAGTCGTTTAAGCAGTTTTGGTTCAACTTTTTTGAAGCAGTTTTGTACCGATTGGAAGAAAAGGCAATTTTTGAATTCAAAGAGGATGTCGGATGATGTAAAGTGCCCAGACGACTTATTTTATGGTGGATGAGTTTCTTTTCAATGGATGTAGTGTGCAAATGTTTCTGTTTAGGTGTGTGTTAGAAGCATGAGCAAACATGAATAACATGAGATGGGAAATAATTTAATGATAATTCACTAAAAAAACTGTGAAAAATAGTGCTCAAAGGTAAATATGAGATGCAATGGAGGCGCATGGTTACTAAAGGATTTTTTTTCATTGAAAGCATTGTTTGTTACACATAACTTCCGATTTATTTTCATAATATCTTATTCGGGAACAGAAATGGAACAAGTTCAACATATTTTAATTGCAGCAACATTGTTGCAACGCAACAATTGATGACCGGGTTCAACAGCACTTACGAAAGTGGAAGCTTTTCATGCTGTGGAACATCATCACAAGTACTGTAAAGGGCCGACTTATATCGTGATTTTTTTTTTAACTTTTTATCTGAAGAGTGAGAGAGAAAAACGAGTTTGTGTGAGGGAGACCAAAAAAACCAACGCAGATGTGTGTACTCTGGCTCCGTTATTGTTGTTGTCGGTGCCATATTCCGTTAAGTACCGCCTGCAGCTAAGTGGTGTTAAAATAAACTGCATACAGAGTGATAACCGAAAGGAAGCGAAGATGAAAAAAGCACATAATTTACTACATTTCGACCAACGCGTTTGCAAGCGCAAGTGCAAACAAGTGGAATAAAATCACCCAAAACACACAAATACGCCAAAACACACATTCTACGTGGTTGAAGAACTTCCTCGAAAGTGATATAAAAAAGAAATCATACATACATTCACACGCGCGCATACACGTTGGAGATAATAAAAAAAGAGTTTCACACTAACGCCAACACACACACATGCGCGTATACACATCCCAGGGACATGTCCTACCCATGCCGAGCAGACTTGTCCGGCAATGGAGACGCCTGGTCGCGGGTAAATTCGGAGAACATGTTCGGAAGTGTTTTTTTTTGTTCGTTTTATCATGGCATCCATTCACTTAAAAGGGTAGTGTGTTGGATGGTAGAGTAAAACAAAAAAAAAAGAAACTGAAATTGCACGTCACTGTTCTTATTTCACGTTCGGTAACGAGTGTGCCCGTGAAAAGTGTTCCCGCTTTCTTATTTCTCGGTGGCCGTTACCGTGGCAACGGCGTTCCGTTCCGCTCCACACAACATAGCTTTAGTTTGGGGTTCGCTCAGCTCGAAATATGATGTCTTCCTTGGATGGTACACTTTATTTTCAGTTCGAAGTACTGTATCCGGTGCCAAGTGGAACTTATTTTTGGTGGCGAAACGCGAAAGAAAAGAGCCTCCCCCCCGGCATACCGGTGCCCGCAAGATAGGTGCAGATGTTTGTGATGGGAGTTTTTGCACTTTCGTCCATTTGGCGAGATGTTGCACAGAGAAGAGGTGGCAGAAATGCTGTACCAACCGTTTCGGTAATAGAAGTACGATGCTTTCGCGACCGTAGACGGGATCGGCAAGCAAGCAAGCAAGTAGCACGAGTGTGAGAGCAGGATCGAGGCTGCTCTGGTGCAGTGTCGGGATGACAGAATGGAATGAAATTAATAATTTCGTTCGTACATTATTCGCTTCGTACTGCGCGACGAACAAAACGATTATCTGGATGGCTGTGCTGGGGGTATGATTTATTGTCTGCATTCCTGCCGGCAGAAATGCTTTTCTCGCAACAATCCAAGCACATAACCAATTAATAGGCTTTCAATGTGATGTGCCATTGCTGCTGTTGGTTCTCGTGAGCTTCTTGCGATATGGTAGAATATTTAAGGAGGTTTTATTGCTCGCGAAGCTTGAGCTGGTTTTCAATTTGTGAAAAATCTTTAGTTTTCGTCATCACTATCAAAGATTCACGAGACAATTAATGTTATGATTGCCTTGACAATACAAAAAATCAATTCCGTTATTCTAAAAGTATGAATGTATGTATCTAACTTCAAACTCAATAATTATCTGTATATATTGATTTTTTCAATTCCTTATAAAAAACATAAATGTTAAATTTTTTTTACAATTTAACGAAGTCTTTTGCAAAACGAATTCGTTTTGCTTAGAATCAGGTAAACAAGTATCTACTGTTATTTAATAATTGCGATTGCCAAACAAAAGTATTCCGAAATAGAAAAGTAAACAAAAATACTTACAATTATCTTTCTTATGCTGCAAACATCAAATGGAGATGATTGCCACTCATTTGTTTGATAATGAGAATTATTGATGAAATATGTTCTCAGTAGTAACCATTAGGTTTAGTGGTTAATCTAATACTATAGTAAGATAAAATTGTGTATTTCTGGCACAATTCATATTAACAGGATGTCAAATTTTCATTTTAAACAATTCATGACGGGTAATTGTTTGATATTTGATGGAGGGAATGGAATTGTTACAATAATCCTTATTCTTCCCACATACCATTCAACAATTGCTACAATTCAACATTTAAAATTGAATGATACCCCTATCAATTTGAGTGATATCATCAAAAAACAGATTACCAATCGATTATGGCAACTAAATAATTCACAAATGAAATTAAATTAATATTAACGATATTATTATTATTATTATGTAGTAATGCTCTTAGAGGGTTTCACACAATATCTCGAAACCGAGCGACACTTTTACAAAGCATTCTTAAGCAATGCCACGAATATGGTGATATCTCGATTCATAGGATGCAATGCTGAATCTGCAACGCTTATACTGCGCAAGAATCAACTTTGTATGTTGGTTTTTTATGGTTTGTTGCAAAACATAAAAATAAACTTGCATAAAGTTGCCTTAGAAAGCACAGCTTAACGACCGCTTTTACTGTACGCTTAGTGTTCACTTTCCGCATCGTACGCGCTTGCTCCACGTGCAGAAAAAGTAGTATGATATAAATGGCAATAGTTACACGGACTTACATTGGCAAAAGGATGGTTCGTGGAAACGGTTGCGACATTTACAAATGAGCTCGGCTCTGATTTAGTGGCTCAGCCCGTGGCTTCCCATTAGCACGGCTTGCGCTCAATCATACGGCAGGGGACGGAGCACGTACCGTAGGCTTTACGTCCACCCGCTCGTTTCATTTTGGATTGATTCATGCCAGTGAGTTAAGCCAGTGGAAAAATCGACGTACCGCGACGACTGCGGTGGTGCGAAGCTGGAGCCGATCGGTCCTACCTGGATGCTGTTTTGCGCTACCGCATACTTCCCAAGGTGATCGAAAGGAACGAATCATTGGCCACCGGATGAATGCAAACGCCGCACGCAAACATTAGACCCGGCACGGAACCCCGAGGAGCTAACCGATGAGTAAAAGATTTATGATCCTCAGCCCGTCGGTTCTCGGTTCACTCCAGTCTCATCTCGCTCGCCGGCACTGTGAATTGATTTCGGCAATGAGTCTTCCGCGCGTCTGCCATAAATGTGACCGTGTGTATGTGTGTCGTTTTTGTGTGTGCTTTTTTCCGCGTCCAATCTGTACCGAATGTTACCGCCGGCTATGTGCAAGAATCAAATTAATGTGCCATGAAAGGACAGCAGCCGACCGGGGTGAGGAAGGAAAGTGAAGATTGAAACACGAGAATATTATGTGTCTTTCGGTGAGATAAGGCTTCCGTTTATCACACGATGTTCAACATGCTGCGTAGCCCTATTTTCTCATTCATTCCCTGTGCAGCACGTGTTAGATTTGTCGGCACAGATTTGTCGGCACGGCACAGTCGTGTGTGGTATATTGCTTGTATGTGTGTCTCGGTGTGTTTGCGCTGGCATTTTTTTTTTCTGCACAAACGACGCTTTCATTAAACTGCACAACCATGAGCAGCTGCCGTTTATGGCCTATAACGACTCCAAAGTTACACCCAATTTTTATCACATTACCACACCGCTCCAGTGCGTTTCGCGCAAACCGATGCTAATATCGTTATGTCGCTCGCGCAAAGAGTGGGCTGAGCATGGCGTGTGCACGTGTCACATACAAATTGAACATTGTTTTTACCCTTGTTTGATCCCACGCTGCCACTTTACAGCGGATGTGTGTGTGTTTATGCACGTTTTTTTTGTACCGTATCCACAACGAAGTTTTTCACAATTCTAAACCTTGCTTCCAGAGTTACACCTCTTCGCATATGGTTTCAAGCGTGGACGCTGGGTGCGGAGGTCGTGTAAATCAAATTCCAATTGCCTCGGCCACGTGGCAGTCAAAGAAAGAGGAGGGAGAAACAAAAGAATGAAGAAGAAAATATACAACGGAGAGTAACACACACACACACACACACACACACACACACACACACACACACACACACACACACACAAAACGGAAGGCACACAGAGCTTGAAGCCTCAACCCCACGCTGGGTTGGTGTTTACGAAGGCGCTACTGCTCGAACGGAAGCCAAAACTGCAATAACCATCTGTCATAATTTGGCTGAAATTAATTCCTTCCCTTCCCGGCTCGGACTAGACGGTACAGGGGTGCTGTTTGCCCCAATCGGTACATCGGGATGCCTGTGCCATTCATATGTTTTTGGCCTCACTTTTCGACATTATCGTCATCATCAGCATCATCATCATCGTCGGCAGCAGCAGCGGCTTCATGCTTCGCCTGGGTAGCACCTCGTACAGGAGCGCCGTATAGAGATGATTTTCTTAGGCCACACTTTTTGTTTGGTCTCTCTCCTTCCCCTCACCATTCGTCTCGGCGCTTTTGCCCTAGCCAATTTCCACACCGGAGCCATATAAGGTAATAATAATACGATAATAATAATTGGCACCGAACTAACCTTGCCGCCAGGCGTCTTATCGTAATGTGGGCCTCCTATCGAGCACACAATCAGTGCACATCGCCACACCAAAACGGTACCGTTTTTTTGTGTATGTGTGTACCGGCATTCCCGTTTGGGTTTTCCTTACCATTTGCCAAAGAATGGAACCCACACTAGTTTCTTTTTTGCAGCTGGTTGGTTGAGTGTATGCTGCGGGCGTTCGCAAACGACACCAACCTCCAGGGAAACACTGGCTCGGGGTTTCTTTCGTTCGTTCAATCGTTGAAAGTGAAGGGTCGAATTCCAGCGTGAGTCTCACGTCGCGCTATGCACACGATCCGATGGAGAAGGGCAGGGTTGGGAATCTATATGGAAATAACTGAAAACAAGCTGGGCGGAAGGATCGTAAGGGTCGCGCTACATTCTAGTGATTTCAAACCACATTTATTTTTATTTTATTTCTTCTCCTACCGCACGCCGTACCGTCCGTCGACCTTGCGGTGTTTCAGGTCGTTTTCCGTTCTTCCTTTTCGGTAAGGTAGAGCTTTTGTCAGGTTAAACGTACTGATATGTGCACGTGTATGTGTGTGTGTGTACTGAACGTTTCATCCCTGGGAGAAGGTGGTATTGAATCTTGGGAGGAATAAATATGGTAGTTGTATCCATGCGTTTCTGGCAACGGTTCGGATGGATGTAAACAAACATACGAAGGCATGGATAATGGTCACATTTCTCTTCTTTACCGGAAAAACAAACAACCAATCGATGGCAATGGAGGCTGGAGGCTAGGTAATAAATAAACTACAACACCACGAACGCTTTCCAGCCGATGGATATTATGGTAGAGGATGTTTCGTGATACTTTGTTAAGCTCCAATGACACATATCTCACCGAGTAGAGGCAAGGTAAAATTGTCCACATGAAAATTATAGAATTGTTTATAAAAGTTTCTCCATCATTGAGCTGCATGTAAGAGATTTAAGCTCCTAATGACAGAGAATCTCTTTCCAGCAAATCATTTCCACTCAATTCTCCCAAAAGGCCTATTGTAAATGTTGTTTTTTTTGTTGTTGTTGTTGCTCGATCTGATGTCGACATGATGAAGCGTGCTCATTATTTCTTGTTAAATTTTCAATCAACAGAAGGGATCACAAAGGTTCTACAACAGCACACCTACTCCTGAAACGGAAGGGTATTTTTAGACCTTTTCTCATTCTTTTATCAAAATGTTACTTTTAACGTTCCTGGATCAGACTATTTTTTTTGGACTGATGAAAAGTTAAATAGGGTGTCCAGCAATCTCTCTTTCAGCTGTGCTGTTTTTTGTGTGTAGTATTCTCACATAGTCCTGGCTAATATGTATAGTTTTTGCGTCTCAGCAATGAATTTTTATTTGTTACTTGGAAGTTTTAGAGCGTGTTGGGCTGGATTTGTTAAACATTTCCATCTCTCGAAGGAGTAATCAATTGCTGTAGTTGCAAAATGCCTGTCTTACGTTCTCACATTGATCAGAGTTACCAATTATACTGATGTAAGGAAATTCACACATTCAATGGATTTGTTACCGGATAATGCTAGAGTGTGCTTGGTTTTTGTGGAAAGTAAATAGAACTATACTTTGTGTATTTACTTGCTTAGTTACTAACTCACTTATAAGGAAATAATTAAATCCTTGAAAGACAAGTGTGATAATATAATTATTTGGTTGATTTCTACATACGAATATTGTCATGAAACGGCAAATATAATTTCAAAAATTTTATCCATTTAGTATTTACATGAGAACGTTTAAAAAGTTCTCATGTAAATACTAAATTTGGAAGTGTATGCAAGTGTTAAACAAATAAATATCCCATTCGTTTTCTTACTATATAGCCTCTTTTATTTATTTGATGCAAGTACAGTATTTTGGCCTTTTGCATAGGTTAGTGAGTAAGATGTCGTGGAATATCATTTAGGTACAATATTTTGGATTAGGGGTACACATTGAAAAATCTAATCACAAAAATGTATTTGATGTATTTGATTGCCAGTTCAAAGGCATGTTTTTGTATAATATTAATCTGGGAAGTGAACAAAGCCCTTATATATGTTTAATAAATGTTCGTTGGGGCTTGCCTTTTTCTTCAAAGCTTTATCGCACTCAATGTGAATTTTATTGTACATCACAAGAATGTATGCAACGCATCCAATCGCGTTTTTTATGGATGAAAGACAACATCGTTCTCAACTGTAGTCTGCTTGTTTGCGTACGAACGGAACATCCTGGGCCCATTCCATAAACTACCCCAAAAGCTACCTTCACATCGATGAAACAGTTCTCGGAAAATCGAACGTCCAAAGGAAGCTACTTTGTAGCAGTAGCGAGCAGCAAGTAATAGCCTTACAGGACATGTTATCAATCGTGACAGCGAAGCACAACATTGCTTTTTGCAACGATCGCACAAACCATCCATTCACCAGGGTTCATGTTTCTACACCTTTCGACCAGGAAGCTCGGCATACCAACGAGCGAGAAGCAGAGAAGCACGTTGTGGTCTGTGCCGAGCAATGCAAAATTATGGCTGCTGGCACTAACGACCGAGTTCGATGGAGGTTCGGTCGGACCGGCTTCATTCTAATGAACGCTCACGCCCACCTACTGTACGACCTTGGCTACCTTTTGACTCGGTCCAATCATCGGTCCCATGGTCAACCAGCTTCTCGAAGGATAGCTTTTCCGGTTGGATAAGATGAAAAACTTACCATGCAGAAGACCTTGGGCAAAAGTTTCTCCTTACAGTGGTATCTAACGCTTTGATACGGAAATGGTTTTTCTTGCAACCTTTGCAGGAACAGTGGGGTGGGACGAATCAGACATTCAACCTTTTCCGCTTGTGGGAGCAAACGGACCCGTGCGGTGTGCTGCAGACCGTCCCCAAAGCGTTTCAGTAGTTTGCTGTGGTCCCGATGATGTTGGTTTTTCTCTCGAGATCTAAGACCCAGCCAGCGTCCCGGTATCTGCAGTGGAGCGAGCACCATCTTAACGCTGCACTCGTGGTTTATCTGGAATGCGAATGCTGAAACGAAGAGCACGCCAAACTTCACCAAACGGCGTGGAGCATCTGGACGAAAATTGCCATAATAAAAACATTTCGCTCGCCGGATCTGGTGGCGTGGTGAGACATGGGGCAAGCGAATCACTAGTTTCGTGTAATTTTTTCTCTCTTCTTCTTACCCTCCGTGGTGTCGCTTTCGCGCGAACTCAACACGTTGCGAACTGAAACACACAACTTTGCATTCCACCGCTCGGCATCTGTGAACAAGCTGCTGGTCCGTGGCAAGTTCTGTTGTTGGTGACGTGTACAGCACTCACACATACACACTTACGCCGTTTGCTGCTTGTCGCATTATGGGCGTCGGACTGTCCCGGCTGTCCCCTATCCTCTCTAGCGACGAGAGAAACCATTTCAGCTGCCGTAACGCTGGTGTAACAATTTTCTGCATAAAAGTTTTAGTTTTTCAATTTATTTTCCCATTACAAGCCGATGAAGATGAAGCGAGCGAACGTTGCGGTTATTTTCACATCAGCGTAAAAATGAAGTAAAATTGTTTTGCTCACATATGAGCATGCCCTAATGATGAAAAAGCACTTTGTACAGGGAGAGAGTGATAAAAAATGTGGACAAAAAAAAGCGCGCGTGGCCCCTTGTGTACCTAGTCCGTTAGATGAGTTTACCGAATTCATAGAGTACTTTTTTGTTTGTTCACCTCTTATTTAAGAAACGAGTCTTCCCCCATGCTTTGCTCTGTCTAGAAGGAGCAGTTAATAAATCTTTCTTTCCAGCACCTACCAGCCTGTGCTGGGTTGTCTTTTCGCTCTAATGTCTGTAATGGCTTTTCCGATTAACGCAAACCCATTTGGCAGGCATTATCTGGACGAATGAGTTATGACAGTGAAAGAAAGTTCGCCCACCTTCTTCATCGGGCTATAAATCGTTTAAAAACAAAATGGGATGTATAAAACACGTGTTAATTCCTCCCATTTCATCAATAACACACTTTCTCATCTTTGGTTCTCTTCCTCTCTCTCTCTCCCTCTCTCGTCGCTTAGGTCACTGCAACTTGCCACCGGTTTTCACGCAGGATATGAACAATCTCGCCCTTTCCGAGCGGACGCCGGTCGGGGCGGTGGTGTACAAGCTCGAAGGCTACGACCCGGAGGGCGGTAACGTTTCGTTCGGTTTGATCGGCTCAGATAACTTCATCGCCGATCCAATCTCGGGCGACGTGCAGGTGATCAAGGAGCTCGATCGCGAGGTAAGTACGGGCCGGACCGCGCATCATAGTTATACACCGATCGGCTAACACAGGGACAGGGACGGACAGGTGGTTTGAAGTGCAATTGCATTACGTGTATGAAAGCCAGCGAAGCAAAGAGACTAGAACGGGAATGGTTTGGCTTTCCTCGAAACTACTGCTGCTTCACCGTAAGGATACCGGCGGCAAAGATGACACCGACGTAGGTTAGCTAATGGCAAACGACATAAATCTTGCACGATTTCCAACCCACCCCAGACCGTGCGCGTACTCAGTGCACACTGACTGGGTAGGAATTATTACCCTTGGGCCGCAACCGTTCCCCGTGATGGTGAAAATGATGCAAACATATGTCCAGCCACACACGCACATTGCTGCGCTAGGTGGCATGGTAACGATATGAGTGGTTGAGCTTGCCGGGGATCATATACGTGATAAATTCTAGAGAATCGCTTCCATTGTTGCCTGTCGGCTGTGATAAGCGCAGCAGTGGTTAAATTTTGCTCTCTAACAACTAGCTGGAGAATGCATGAAGCATTGAAGAGTGATCAATTATGTTCGGGCTGTAAACAACACACAATGGTGAAGATTAATGCCGCATACATTACAGTGCATTGTCGTTGATTGGTGTGTTGTACAAAAGGTAGACAAAACTAAGCGAATGTTAAATTTGTGTGGAACACATATTTAGCATTGAATGTGAACGAAAATCTCTGTATCATCCTACTTAACAAAGTTAATAAGCTTAAATTTTCACAAAAGGGATTTTTCCTTTTCCTTCGAACCCGTTTCGGAGCTACGTTCCTAAAAACATTCTCGGCGAAAATCTACGGTAAAAGCTCATTCGCCTATAAGACGGACGGTGAGATAACAATAATAATGGTAATTATATTATGGAAACGAATGTACTGCATGCTTGAGTGGTCACACACGCGCACAAAAACAATTGAAAGGGTTTCAGCCCGAGCTGCAGTCCCAGGGAGAAGCGAAGTAATATCTTCCGAAACCACATTCGATGCAAACGGGTAAGAGAAGGACAGGAAAGGAGCGGAAATATTCCCTCTCTTCCAGCTAGGAAGTTTTACGTTCTTCCGGTATTGTTGCGTCAACATACCTAGGGCACAGGCATATAGGCTTACGCATCCGGTGTTGATGTGTGTTAGCCCGGGAACCTTGCGGCATATCCGAGGCAGAAGAATCTGACCTGGCAAAGAGCAACAGCCCGGCATGGGCAAGAATGGGCGTAAGAAATGTGACTGTGCGAGAAAATCTCAAACGACGATGCCTGGCCGGATTCCGACGGCCGTCGGTTTGGAAATAATGGGGGCTCCTCGGTAAACGAGCCCCGAGCATGAAAGACTTTGCCGCACAGCCAACCGAACGCAGTGGGAAGGGGGGACCGTAATTTACGATTCAATTGTGCCCTGTTGAGTGGAACGAATCCTTCCGAAGCTTTTCTCTCTTTAGCGCCCGGTAACACTGGTGCCATTTTGCAAACGGAACAACACAGGAAGATCTCACCCTCTGTACTGGTCTCGGATGGCTTTTAGAGCACCGCCAAACACGCTCACACACAGAGCGAATGCGTTACAAAAGGGCGAGCCAATGCCAGACGTTTGGCATTGAATTGGCCGTAGGTTATTTTATGAATTCAAAATGGTTCATTAATTACGCTTCGAGCGGGAGCCGCAGACCCCTTCTCCCGACCTCAAACGCATCGGTAAGCTTTCGGCTTTCCCTCCCTTTGGTGCCGGTTGGCAGGAATGGCAGGCGATAAGAGCTATCAGATTGACAATAAAATGTAATCCTTATGGAAGCTTTACCGCATGCGTTCCGTTTACCGCGCACCGTTCGCGCGTTCAGCCGTACGTAAGCCGCTTCGCCTGCTAAATACGGGGACCCTCGACCGAGCACGGCTATTGAGCGATCAAATCGGATTTAGGCGTGTGGAGGCATGCGACTTTTTTCTCTCGCTCTCCTTGTGCGCTTGTGCTTCGTTCGTTTGAAGATCGTAAAGCACTTTATATCCACCATCACACGGTCGGGCGAAATAATTGTCCTTTCCTTTTCTTTGCCCGAGGGGTCGATGGCTGCCTGATGGCACTCGCGGTGCAGGTTAGCCGTCAAGCATATCAACACACCACCGCGCAACAATGAAAGTCATGCATAATTCTCAATTAGATTCAAAGTAGATCTTCTCGGAAAACATTTGCTTTTCATCTTGCCGTAAGTAAAGCGGCATTTGATGTAAAATGTCAGTACACGTGCTGTAACTAACCCCCCTGTACTCACCGTTGCCGTTCAGTTACGCCGCCTCGCCTGGCTCGGTAATGAACACTTTCCAGGAATGTTTGCTAATCGCTGACCGGGGTCACATTGTGCACAGCTCCCTTTGCGCTGTGCAGTTCTGGGAAATCCCATCCAGCCGAACACCCAACGGCCACCGGTGTGTCGAACGTCTTGTTTACTGGTGTCTCGGACGTTTAGGTAGGGCACGACTGGTGTCGGTGATGCTTGGTTGCCATGGTGCACAGCCGGGTGCTGTCACACGCGGTACGCTCCAGTAGCTGCAGCATTGCACAAAACAAACACAGCACAGACTGACACAGACCGGCGTCGGCATCTTCATTAAACGCTGAAGGCATTTTGTCCGTGCCCGCTTTGGTAGGCAACATGGAAATTAAAGGAATATGCATATTACTGGACTGTTCCAACGTTAGAGCGAAGTACAAACAATTGCGTATGAAATATTCATAGTAAATTGGAACAATTTTGAGCACGGCTAAGGTATGCGTTTGTTCAGAGTGGAATGTAAGCTGAACCTTTGTGCAAAAGGCACGCATTGAAATGGATGCACAATAAGACGACACACTAAGTGGTAGCAGGTGTACAAACATCCACACAAACACAGACGAAGGTTTGGAGGAAAAGGTAGCTTCTTGGGTCAAATGAGATAACGAGGGCTGTGAGAAATATGATCTCTGGTCCAGTGAAGTAGGCTTAAGATATTTTAATGTCTTTGAATGTCGATATTTGCATTTTATAATGGTGTTGGCTTCGTCATTGGCATGTTGTGCACAAAATGTTATCAGGTAGATTTGCGTTAGTACTATTGTTGTTTACTATTTAATTTCAGATTGTGTTGGAAAAATGTTACAAAATTAGATAATGTTCAACCGATTGAAAAGGGATTAGGGTAACTGTACCAGTATTCGGCAGTGTACCTGTTTTCGGCCGGGTAACAAAAACCGTGTAATTACGCAAAAGTGCGTTGAAAATTGTATCAACATATATTTTTTAAATAGAGATATGCTCATTTGTTATTCATATACGAAGTTTCACATCATTTCCTTGCATATTTTTCAAAATATCAAACAAAATGTGCAGAGTTCAACATGTTTCGGCAGATTTGCTGTCAGCGAATAGTTGGGTAGGTTTCATTATTAAAAGGACCAGAGCACTAAAACGATGCAAGTGCGGTTTTTTTTTATAAAAGATTCTATGACTGCAGCAGTTATTCTAGCCCGCTAGGAATTTTAAAATCACGAAAAACAAGTAACTATTCACTTTAAATACCGCTGAAAATACGTACACGGTAAATGTTGATTTTTGACAGATAACTGCTGTGGGCGCCTGCCAAAACTTGAAACAATAACACACTTTTGATTTTGCTGAATATTCATGTATAACTTGATCAGAACACTACAATGCGTATGTCGACATATAAAACCACATTTCTTGTATCAAATATCACCAATTTCACTATAACTATTCCAATAACTTGAGAGAAAAATAATAATTTTGTGAGTCAGTCGGGGCCGTACTCAACAGCCGTCAGGCAGTCTCATTTCTCTAATACCTACTTTGTTTGAAACTCACGCCAAAGTGACTGTAAAAATTGCAAGCAAAATGATCAAAATGGACTGCATAAAATTAATAATTTAAGTACTTTTCAACACTAATCTTAGGAAAGTGAGAGTGTAAAATTGTTTTAAGCATGTTTGTCTACCTATTGGCATTAATTAAAATATTTACCGACCCGTATTCGCGTTGCCGAAAATAGGAGCACAGCCTGCCGAAAATAGGACCAAACTGCCGAAAATAGGAACAAAAACAGTATTTGCATTTTCATGAAGATCGCTAGAAAATGCATTTGAAACGGCAAATAAAAAATAGCACAACATAATACGATAGTTTATCGTTCAAAATAACGTCACTTTCATAAAAAATAATAAAAATTGTAAGAGTACGAACAGTTTTTGTGAAACTGCTGCACTAACCTGCCCAATACTGGTACATTTACCCTACTCATAAATACTTCTAAAAGTCCCTAAACGAAATGAACATTCGAAATGCATTTTGTTAAAGGCTCCAAAAAAACAAACCCCTATTTCAATTTGAAGTATTACACCACAAAACGTCCCACGCATGGCCTATCGAAATGATCGCAATGGAAGAGCATGCTTACGCTTTTGATTGAACCGGAAGGAAACAAAAAGTATTTCAGCACATGATGCAGCACTTCTCCCTTCTTCTGGAGCTGCACTTCCCCAGATGCTTTGAATTCGTTCGATTTCTTACCACCACGGTCCCATTGAACCTTGTGCACGTTCATTCCGGCATACAACCCAAACGGCTCGTAACCGCGTGGAAATCCGGCACAAGAAGAAAATGAGAATCGGAAGTGCATTTACCACCAGCTTCGTTTGACGCTTGATCTATATGCTAATTTTCTGCTCGTCTCTGTTGCGGATGGGGCTCCATGAGAGGATACGCAGCTGACGACGGAGTGAAGAAGCGACCGTGTGTGGTGATGGCTGGGGCAAACGACAGCAAGTACCATACGTATGCCACCACGGGACCGGATGATGTGTCGTTCAATACCGAGCGACTATAGAAAACGGGTGCAAATTAGGAATCCATTGAAGTGGGACATCTATCCCGAAACGGGACGATGGGTGTGCAGAGGGTATTGCGGAAAGTTTTACAAAGAGTTTGAGGTTTGAGGTTTCCGTGGTAAGCCGCTCGAATCGGATGGTAAAGTGTTTTCTTGACCATAGATTTGTGCGCTTAAGTCTGCGTTCCATTTGGGAGCTAAAGGGAGAGAGAGAAAGAGAACGAGAAATTGCATGTGTGAAGTTGGAACTGAATATTTGAAGTTTAATGAGAATCAAAACGCAATCAAGACGTTGAAGCGCGTAATGGTGATTTTTTTTTGCTTCAATATGTTTTATTGATCGCACAATTTCATAAAATATATCTTATTACATGTTTTTTAAATAATTTTTTTAATCGTTACATATAAGAATGCTCGAAAACCTTCGAACCCAATCTAAAAGACAACCCATTAAATACCACATGTAAATACTAAAAGCCTATCTTTCACAGAGAACTGTGCATCACCCATAACCTCATCCATTATTCTTATCCTAATCGCTGATGCGATGGGTATTACGCTATTGAGTTACCAGGTCATAACAAGAAAGATAACGAGAGTTCGCCGTGGAGAAACCATTTCGGGATGGAGTTAATCCTTCAATCCGCTAAGCGGAATTCCACCCTTCGATTGGCTGCGGTAAAGTATGCCTTCCCTACGCACCTTCTCCTCGTGTGAGAACCGGAGCTTCGTACAGACTTCAGCATCATTCAATCATGCTACAAGGGACCAGGAACAGCTCTAAATAATTGCTACCTTTTTCGTTTTCTCTTTCTCTCTCTCACACACGCACACACACGGTTGCTGTCTCAACCAGTCACCATGCACTCAGCAATGTGTTCTTTTTTTGTATAAGATTATCTAATGGAGTGAACCGTTTTTGTGCCCGTTCTAAGAACAATGTTTCTCTTTTGAAGCATTTATGTGTGCTCTTTTGCCGTACGTTTTGCCGTACAGGAGCATGGCAACCGTATCACACAACCAGGCGAAACAATGGCCAACTGAACACCCTTCAAAATGCTGAACAATGGTTCTGGTGGAAAATCGTTTCGCATCGTTCCTCTCTTGAACGTGTTACTTTGTTGGGAAAGCCTCAAAGGACACTCGGTTGTGCTTCGCTCAGGATGTTCGAGCCCCCCCCGGCTCTTGGCGCTAATCTTTCCTGTAGTGCATTCCGCGTGCGAGTCAGGCTAGGGAGCAAACAATACAAACGAACCAAAAAATGCACAAACACGTTCTTCCACGGAATCGGCCCTTCGTGGGAGGGAAGCTTCCGAGAAGCAAACGGCATGGGAATAGCGAATCCAAAGCGGATCCATCTAAAACAGGTCAGGAGGAACAATGGAACAGGAATCGCAGACTAAACTACATCGCCTAGGAAGAGCTGAGGAAATGAGCTGAGCAGTGCTGGATGAGGGGTTTGGTATCTATTTGGAATGTTTTGACGCAGCAGAGCAGCAACGCATTCCTGTCCACCTGGGGAAAACCCCTGGAATTTCTTCTCGAGGAATATTTGGGGAAAAACCCATCACGTCACTAACTGCGCGTTAGGACACCGACAGCGAGGCAAACGTCGTTGGTTGCGCAACCCGGGCGGTGGTTGAGTAGGGCGGGTGGGCGGAGACAGATTGCGCTTTGCTTTATGGGATTCCAGTAATCGGCATAGCATTTGCGCTGGATTTCTGTTGCACATGCCCGGGAAAAGATAAACTATGTATCTGTGAAAGCTAAAGTAACGAAATTTAAAGCACCAAGCAATCGGGCAATGCACCATTAATCATAGGATGGAATTAAAAGGTGTGTTGGGTGTTTTATTCTGGATAATGTATTATTTCTCCATTTTATAAGGAGTTGGTAATCGCGCATAGTATAATCGAGATTAAACAGCTTAATAGAGTTGGTAATAGGAAGCTTTAGGAAAAGTTTTTCAAATGATATAACAATCTACACTAGAAATAGAAAGCGCTAGAGGTACTTTGTTTGGTGGGTTTAGCTACTAAAGAAATAACTGAACAGTCACACTGAAATTTTCAATATGATACTTTTTCCTCACGTTCATGATTTGTTTAATGAGCAATTTATTTGAATTTGCAAGTTGCCCCTTGTAAATAACAAACTTCCTGGATGTTTATAAAATCACTTGAAAACATCCTTTCCACCTTGATAGTTTTTTTATGTTTGCTTCTCTTACTTCTGATGAATTAGTTTCCCTTTTCGGCATAATTCGATGAGAACACGACTAGATAGGGCACAACCTACATTCGGTAGCTTCTGATCCAGCAAGGAAAAGGCTAACCAGTGGGCGATACTTCCCAGAAGCCTGCTCCAAAGTTTGGTTCAGCGCTAGATTTACGTGATAATGCTTGTTTGGACCGTGAGCCGTGGGAATGTTGTTCCAATCCTTGCCACACGCGTACGTAGAATTGTATCGGTGAGCCCGCAAGGACTGTTGGTATCGGGGCGTCTCCATTCCCATCGTTATCGATCGCTTCAGTAGATGTTAGAACATTTCTCTTGGAAAAGGGGAGGATTTTATTTCCACCAACAAGCACTACTACCAGATCATTCACACACACACACACACACACACACACACACACACACACACCACACACACACACACACACACACACACACACACACACACCACTCGTAATCTCTTCTGAGGGTCAATTTTGGCGAGTGGATGATGCTAAAGCGAATACATGGGAGGGAAGAACAACTGGAACTGGATCAAAAAAGCAAAAGCAGCATCCATGTCTTCCCACACACACACACACACAAACACTCACACGCACACACTGCTTGTACTCAGGCACGACAAACAGTTCAATGGCACGAACGAATTCGATTCCGAACCGGGCTTTCAACCGAACCGGGCTTTCGAGCGAAGAAAGGATCAATAAATTGGAAAATAAAATTAATATCGACAACTCAGCATCCCGACTCGGCCGAAGTGTGAGCAGCATTTGGCGCTTACCCCGTTTGCCTCGACACACAGACAAATGTTCTTGTACCACTCGTGTGTGTTTCTAGTATCAGTAGGAACTGCCGGTGTGCGCACATCCGGAGCACCGACACTGAAAAATATCTTCACATGTTTTCACTTCGGTACGGTTCTTCTGACGAAAAGAATTTCCCACTCCAGCCCGATAGTACCGCCGTACCTTTTGCCCTTCGGTGTCCTTCGCTTCAGCAACAGCAGATTCCACTCCGTCAACCGATTTAGTGCAGCGAAATGTTGAACTTCGCTCGATGCTTCTTGTGATGTAAGTTTATAAAATTGATTAAATGGCTGAACGCTTTCGGTTTTGGAGTGGCTGGGGTACGAACCATGTTTGCTGTTGTACACTGGTCCGTCAGTCTAGCTGTAGGAATTTCGCCAACCATCGTGCCATAATCGAGTGATTGGACACAGGTAATTAAGTTATGGCTTGCAAAAATTGCCATCCAACACAAACACACAACCACACACACACACACCTTTACCACGCATCCTTTATCCAGATAAAAAGCGGTATAAAAATGTCCAATTTCGATGTCGATGTGCCGTGCCAAAGCACAACGATGGGATAAGTTTTCAGTGTGTGTGTGTGTTTTTTTTTAAGTTGGTGGAGGGCATTTGGCAAACGATAAATGTGAGACGACAGTGCCCCTGTATTCTTGAGGGCGCCAGTTTACGGCCGCCACTTTCACAGGCTAATGTTTGCCCTGAGGTCAACGCCGGCACTCGGCGAGCGAAAAAGCACGCTGAGTGAAAATTCAATATTGGATGGATAAATTTATTTAACTTCGCATCGGTGCCAACCGCCTGCTTCGTATCGTTCTGCGATGTGTTTTGCGACTGGTTTCGCATGAGTCATGGACGGGTTTTGCTGCATCTTTTGCCGTTGATATTAGTGCGCACCGTCGTGTAGTGGGTGAGAAAAAAATGAAAGCAACAATAAAAACTACCCGAAACACCGAAACCGAACAGAGACTGATGGGGAAAGAATTTTATGAATGGGTTTTTGTGTGCTGTTTTTGATTACCCGGCTTGGTGATGCTGGTGAACGTGAAAGTTTTCTAGTTTCTATCTCGTGTTTGATGATGATGATGATGATGATGCATACACCATTGCCATCGATGCACAGCAGACAGTGGGGGGCGATGCAGCATTGCGCGCCATTCTGTGTCATGTTTACGTTTTTTGTTGTTGTTGTTGACTACAATGAATAGGGACATCTACTACCTTTCATGATTTGCAAGTCAGTATCGGTAAAAGCGTTCTCGGCGCGTGAAAGTAAACACACACGCACACAAAAACTTAATAAGGGTGCGACAAAAATGCACCCGATTGCTAGTGCGATGCTGTGCCATGTGCGTACAGAAACGGAAGTCAAAGAGAAATGTGAGCTGAAGGTGGGGAATTTCCCTCTCGATCTATGTTTCCCGATAGCTTCCTTGCTTGATGTGCTGCTCAAAAATGCAATTACACTTTGTTCAGATGCACTATTCCCATGGAGGGGGGTGCGTTGCAGTAGGCGCAACGTTAGTATCCATTCCACTTTATAGATGAAATTTCCGCCTTTCGCTTGTTTTTCTTCTGATCTGAGCTGTGGCGTGCAATCGATATGATTATTTTGTCCGCTTTGGCGTGGCCTGCTGTGTGGGATACGGTTATCGAATTTTGTACTAAAATTCAAACACATCCACAGACACAGCGAGGCAAAGTCAGTATCTAGAGAGCTGCCTTTTGATCACGCGCTGCGCCGAATGTCGTGAGCGCTTTGTCGTGCACAATAATGATACAAGCGGATCTGTTTTTTTATTATCGTTTGTTTGCGATGCAGCACCGGACCATACCTGCGCTGATTGGAGTGGATGTTATAAATGTTGGCAAAGGCAAAAATCAAACACAATTGCACCGGTGAACATATTATGAATAAAGCCGCGTTCGTGACGAGTGGCCACATTGCGAGCACAATACGGCAAAGTTCGGTGGAAGAAGATAAAGAAAAAAAAAATCATCCACCAAAATAAACATTCTGCATAAATAGAATTATTTATTCTGTCTGCACTTTTCTGTGTGTTTTGGGGTTTTTGTGTGTGAGCACACTGTTCATATTTTTTGTTTCTAGATTTTTTATACTGTGGTGCGAAAAGCTTTCCTGATTTCCATTTCTAGTGGTGTACTCTTTTCACTTGTTTTTTGTTTTTTGGGTTCGATTGCAATTGATTTTCTACCTGGTTGCTGTGCACGGGTACGTTTACTGCCGCACCGGCACGTGGGTGTCGCCGGCGGCCATGAAGGAACGAGAGAAAACACAGCACACGCTAAAGCCAGACGCCAAAATTCGTCCGAGACCGAACATAAATAAATACTCAATCGACAAACACATC
This sequence comes from Anopheles merus, assembly GCF_017562075.2. Classification (NCBI taxonomy): domain Eukaryota; kingdom Metazoa; phylum Arthropoda; class Insecta; order Diptera; family Culicidae; genus Anopheles; species Anopheles merus. Next base: position 39,703,301 of record NC_054082.1, on the reverse strand, counting down.
ACATCAAACGGAAGTAAAAACAATATCCGTATCATAAGCAGCAACACACACACATACTCATTCGGTAGAAAAAGTAGATCGATAGCACGATCGTGGGTTGGTGTTTTCGCCATCAGTAAGCCAAACTGCAGTGGTGGGCTGGTACGACCAACCAAAGGCAAGGTTCAATAGTGCTTTGTCTCGGCAGTGTTTGACCAAAGGCCAAAGGGACTGACCCAAAGACTTCGAACGAAATGCCACGGCGGTTTGGTTGTCTCGGTGCACCAAGATAATGGTGCTGTTACATTATGGGCAGCATTCTTTGCCCCTCTCATTTACTCCGTTATTTAGTTAGTTGATTCAGTTTTCTTTGTTCTCGTTTGTTTCAGGCTCAGGATACGCTGTCCTTCTCCGTTTCGATTCGGGACCGTGTCAGCGCAACCGGCATCGAGTCCGAGAATGACAACATAGTTAACGTTCCGATCACCATCATCGTGCTGGACGAGAATGATAACCCGCCGGAGTTTCAGAATGTAAGTCACTGTATTTAACTCGCTGTTGTCGTTGCGTTCGTTTTCGGTCTTAATTTTTGTTTCCTTTGCTGTGCCTGTGGGTTCGTTGGTGCGTGATTCCCTAAAGATGGTGATTTTTCGTAACTTTTTCAAAGGTTTTTAATTAGGTTTTATGTAAAATTCATAAAAAAAATTAAAAACACTTTTTAAAAATCACTAAAAAATGTAATTCTATGCAACTTTCCTAAAATATGTTATTTATGTTTTTGGGCGATTTTTGAATGCATTTGTTTGTACATAACACTTATTTTTTGAAGCGTCTTTATAGTTATGGTACGACCCTAAATTCGATTTTTTGTAATAAATCGTGTAATAATGGGTTTGAAAATTAAAAAAATATATACAATTAAGTAAAATAGTATTCTTCAAAATTCATAAATTCCCTGTCTGTCTATTTATCTATCTCCTCTGGATTTTCCGCAAACCGCGAAAAACGCCTGTCCATATAGTTATGAAGGCGCTATAGAACCAGTTGACTCTATATATCTATACATGATGATGATATATTAATGTAACTATAAAGAGTGGAAAAAGAACAACTGTTTATATATTGACGGAGAATTTCGATGAAGTAATGTATCATTACAAGTTAATATCGTATAATTTCTAGCTTTTTAATAGGAAAATAATTACGTTATTTATAAAGGAGTTTCGCATGAATTTAAAAGTACAAATTGTTCTTTAGTTCCAAACTTTTTTGAAAATGTACTTGCTCTGAGAGCTTTGAATGCTTTCAACATGGTAGTTTGTCTTTAAATTTTCAACACATCTACAATATTTGAAAACACGTCGATTATTTTACGTTTCGCGATGTCTAAAAATATCTTTATCTTTTGATGGCGCACTATGGCTGGGTCAGTGTCAGTGGCACATGCCGTCGCAGCAGTAACCTTTCAGGGGGGGCAGTGTCATTTGCCTTTCACCTGACTGGTTCATCGGATCTTCAGTAAATCAGTAAAACTTTTCGTTCGCTGCCGCTGCTCGTGTTGTGAAGAGGAATCCTGTTTTTTTTTTGTTTTGTTTTGTTTATTTGTTCGACACTCTTGTTGCTAGCTGCTATCCATCTATCACTTTGCCATTTTCCCATTTTATCATCGCAACTTTCGCGTTAGTTGCGAACCAGCGCGGGAATGTTGATAAAAAACAGTTTTTCCCGGCAACTCGTTCGATCGTGACGAAAACCACGAGAAGCTTGCAATCGGTGCGATGCGAAAAGGTCCCCTCCCCCCCTGCCCATTCCTCCCTGGTGTATACATGCGGGGGAAGAAAAAAGCAGCACCAACACGAGAACTGTCCACCGGCGCAAAGAAATCTGTGTCGGTTGATGAAAGCAGGAACGACACCAACTGTGACGGTGAACTCATTGAAGTGAAATTAGTTTCGTGTTGTGCAATAATAAATAGGAAAAGTTTCCCATTTTAAACAATTTCAATAAACTCGCCCGGTTCCATGGTGGACACAGTTTTTTTCCCTCTTCCCGGTTGCCACAGCACCTTGTCACCTTGTTTGGAACTATTTGTGTACGTGTGTCTGGGTATGTGCTCTGGCGTTTTGCGTCCTCTGGAACGAAAGTGTGGAGCATGCTTGTTTTCTCGCACACAGTGCACCCGAAAAGCTTCGGCCATCGAACGAAACACAGGCACAGCCCGGGGTACGGGACCATTATAGTCCGGGATGATTAATCTCTACTTTCGACCTCGGCCCTTGTGTGCCGCTCTGCCGCACCGGAAATGGAGCTGTGGCAGACTGTCCGTCCGTCCACGGAAGGCACGGGCAGTAACCCGTTTCGGCATTTCGAACTAATTTAAACTTCGGTATGCAAACATTTTACCCACCCCGTACGGGTATTTCGGGGAGCTCGGGTCGTTCGATTGGACCTTCCGGTTTTCTGGTTGGTTGGAATTTTTCCCTACAGCTGACAGTGTGTCCAGCTGGTGTGCGGTTATTCCGCAGGGAGATCGGTTGGTTTGCATGCCCGAGTAGGAATGGGTAATGAGGGTCAGCAATTATAAAAAGGGATGGAACGGGAGGTAGCGTTGAGCGAATTGAATTGTAATTTTAATGGAAAAGATTGTAATCCCAGCGGAGTTTTCATTCCGGTCCTTTGTTTTTGCTTTTGCCGCTTTCCCCATCCCCTCGCAGGTACCGTACGAGACGGAGGTGCTGGAGAACGCCCTACCAGGAACGACCATTTTCGACGGCATCCTGGTGACGGACCGGGACACCGTTGGCGAGAACCTGGACGTGTCGTGCATTCCGCAGCCCCAGAACCCGGACGCGTGCGAAAAGTTTGCGATCGAGGTGACGGACAGCCAGCAGGACCGGCTGACGGCGGCGGTCGTGCTGAAGCAACCGCTCGACTACAACGAGCGCATGATCTACCAGGTACTGCTGGACGCCAGCGACGGGCTGTACAATGCCTCGGCCGGGCTGGAGATACACGTCCGGGACGTGCAGAACGCGCCGCCCGTGTTTCAGGGCTCGCTGGCGGCCGTCATCAACGAGGACAGCCCGATCGGCACGCTCGTGATGGTGATACAGGCGCGGGACGGTGATCGGGGCCAGCCGCGCAAGATTGTGTACGAGCTCGTGACGAACCCGATGGACTACTTCCTGCTGGACAAACACACGGGCGAGCTGCGGACAGCGAAGCCCCTCGACAAGGAAGCGCTGCCTGACGATACAGGGCTGATCATACTGACGGTGAAGGCGCGCGAAGTGGTCGACGGTGTGCCGGGCAACGACAATCTGACCGTCGCCAGCACGCAAGCATCCATCACGATTCGCGACGTAAACGACTCCCCGCCGATGTTCAACAAAACCGAGTACTTTGTGTCGCTGTCGGAAAACACGGCCCCGGGCACGCCACTCCCGCTCGAGATTAGTGTGCGCGATCCGGACGTGGGGGAGAATGCAGAGTTTGCGCTGCGCCTGAACGACGTCTCGAACGTGTTCGACGTGGAGCCGAAGCTGGTGACCGGCTCGTCGCAGATCAGCATCCGCGTCGCCAACGGTACGCTCGACTACGAAAATCCAAACCAGCGCAAGTTTATCGTGCTGCTGATAGCGGAGGAAACGAAAACCAACCCCAAGCTATCGTCGACGGCCACGCTGACCGTGGCAATCACGGATGCGAACGACAACAGGCCCACGTTCGAGCAGGACTCGTACTCGACCACCGTATCGGAGACGGCCCATCCGGGGCAGCTGATAACGACGATCACGGCGAAAGATCTCGACTCGGGCCTGTACGGGGACCAGGGCATACGGTACTCGCTGTCCGGTACGGGCTCGGAGCTGTTCAGCGTGGACGCGATAACGGGTGCCATCTCGGTTGCCGATTGTCCCGGCAGCGGTGTCGAACGTACCGCCGGCGAGATGCAACCGGTAGCCGGCCAGCTCGTTCGGCGACGGCGGCGCCAAATACCGACCCGGTCCGATCTGCAGCACGAGCTGCACCAGAACGCATCGGCCCGGGGCATCGAGTACATGACGTATCGCATTGTCAACAGTGGCGAATCGAACGAGTACCACGACGTGAACGTAATAGCACCGCCGACAATATCAACACTCTACGATAGCTTCGAAACGACCACACTGGAGCAGCAGCCGCAGCAGCAGCTGGTGGAGGAGCTGGCCCTACCGACTACGGTTCGCATCGAGCCGCTGCTCACGAACGATATACAGCACCCGCGGCAATCGGACGGCCCCGGCAAGGCACCCTGCCTCGACTTCGAAACACAGTCGGTGTACTACCTTTCGTACCGGGCGACCGACGACGAGGGACGGGGACAAACGTCGGTCGTATCGGTGCGGATCAGCCTGCTCGATGCGAACGATTCGCCGCCGGTCTGTGAAAGCCCCCTGTACCGGGCGTCGGTCGACGAGGGTGCGACAACGTTCGAGCCACCGCTCATCATTAGGGCCCGGGATCCGGACATCGTTTCCGAAATCAACTACCGGTAAGTAGTGGTGCGACCCGGGCCGCACACGATGTGTCGGAAATCGATTAGACCCAGATGCAATCTAACCGCTCTCTTTCCTCTGCCATTTCCCCACAGCATCATCGGCAACGAGGCCGTCACACGGCATTTCGAAATCGATAAACGCACCGGTCAGCTGACGATATCGAAAACGGTTGCGCTCGATGTGAACCACCTAAGGTCGGAAAATGTGTTCTTTGGCGTCGAGGTGAGTGAGCCACCGGGGCGGGTTTGCATTGGATGCTACAGTACCTGCAGTCCCTGTCGGGCCATTACTATATCTAATTAGAAATTCCTCTTGATTAACATTTCCTTGCACGGTTGTTTGAGCACCAGTCCCGTACTGTGGCCGTGTACTAACCCATCCCACTGGAACCTTCATCCTTGCCAGCGGGACCTTACCTGCTGCAGGGAGCTGACCGAGGGTTTGGGAGGCAAAAATTCGACCCAATACCTATTCTGGTCTGGTCTTGCAGATCGCATTCGAACAATTTCTAAACCATTGCACTAACCTCCGACATTACCCCGTTCCCCTTCGCAGGCTACCGACGGGCTGTACACGACGCTCTGCAATGTGAACATCACCATCCGAGACGTTAATAACCACGCACCGCAGTTTGCTCGGGAAAACTATCTCACCTCGATCGAGGAAAACTTTCCAATCGGTAAGTTGCTCCGAAAGTTGCCGCACTCCAGTGGGCCCACACCTTCTCGCAATGCCGCAATCGTGGTAGTAATGGCGTTCCTTTTATAATGGGTGATGAACAAGACAAAAGAGAAGTTACGCTGCCTTAGTTGCCTCGAAGCGCTCAAGAGCTCGTTCCCAAGTATTTAAGTTCCTTCACTCAGCCCCGGCTGCTGCTGTTTGTTGTCATTGGTGGGCGAAAGTTTGCCACAGAAGCGGGCAGACGGGCAGAGGAAGCGAGACACTGTCCAAATGCTTAGAGAGCGAATTAAGACATAGTTCTGGCAGTGCGATAGAAACTACTTTCGCAAAGGCACACTATGAAATTAGAGCTTACTTATCGGAAATATCAACTACAAGGTGGAAAGGATAGGCTTCAGCACGATGGGTTATCGGCTGCACACAGTGCCACTGTTGGTATTTGTAAACAAGTTAAGTTTATGAACATTTTACTCCATCCAACTCCACGTTTTCTCTCCCTCCCACCACAGCACTGTTGTCATGCAATCTCGTCCCCGAAGCGGGTCTTATTGGAGTTTCCTCATCAAACGAACTCGTCAAAAGATATTAATCCTATCGAACGTTATTGGATGGTTGCGGTTCGTCTGCCATGCCATGTCAATATCCATGCCCGGTACCGGTATCGATCGACATTCAGATATTTCCTCCCTCCCCCGTCCCCCGAGAGGACGCAGTTCTCTTACGGGCGTGCGGTTCCATGCTGAGCGTAGAGTCAAGTTTATTTAACATCAATGTTTCTCGATATTATGTCTGACGAGCTCGATTTCGGAATCCCGTATTCCCGTGGTGACTGAGGGAGTTGACGGGACCCGATACCATTTCGCATTAATATCGTCACAATCATTATTGCGAGCCTTTAGCAGGTCTATGTTACCTCAGTACATCCGACTCTGTTTTCGTGTGCCGTTTCTCGCAAACTAACGGCTCTTGTGAAATCTCTCTTGTGTTATTGCCTGGCGTAACTACCACTTAAGCGCGCTTACATTATTTCTATTGTGTTTTCACCATCACATTACTCATCTTAATTTACAGCTCTACCAGCGAAAGCTAGCCCAAATAATTGATTTACGTTCGTGTTTCTTTCTGTTTTTCAATCAATTTCCCAGGCACCGTAGTGGAGCGACTGCAAGCGATCGATTTGGATACAGGAATCAATGCGGAGATCAGGTAAATTTTAAATTTCGTTTACACCATGTTTCCACAAACCGCATACCCCTTCCCGTGTGAACGGGATGAGCATCGATGGAAAGCCGAGCCGAGAGAAAACCCCATAACCAATTTTCGATCGATTCTACGGCTCGGATACCGTACGGTGGCCGGTGCCCGGGCTGTACCGTTGTGTGCACTGGTTCGAAGGCTATAAAAATAAATTTTTAGAATAACTTGATTATTTTATCCTGTTGTACCCGTGTTTTCAATCCTTCCCTGCGTTACGGGACATGGTGTGCTGCTGTGGCACGTTCATGGCCCAACGGGTCGAGGCGTCGGTGGGCGGCTCCTTCCGAAAGGATGCTGTTGAAGAAACTCGTTCGATCATGAACGGAAGCGATTCAATCTCGTGAGGGATGGAGATTGCGGAAACCAAGGGGTAAAGGTTGTGCTGTAAATGCGAATATATGACCTAAACCTTTCCTTGTTTTACCTTTATTTATTCATACCGAAGGATCGCCCGGAACGGAACGGGGTAAGCGAGCGAGGCCGAGCTTTCCGATTCTTCGATGCTACTTCATTCCATGCTCTTTCAATCTCTACTCCCTCCCGCCAGCGATGGTGGTGGGTTGGGTGCGGTTAGGGTTTCGGTTGCAAAACGACATCAATGTCCATTTTACTCGTTTCCGCTTCCGGAGACGTCGAGATTTTGTCCCTCGGTAGATGAGCTGCGCTCTGTTCTCTAAAGGCTTTCATACGAGCTTCCCATCGAAAACCACGGGGCAGGGCGAACGACAACCAATCGATGATGGTTATGATGATGAAGATGATGGTGTTTATTGCAAATGGGAAAGTTCATAGAATTGATTACATGGAACATTGGAATGCAAACAAACAAAAAAGTCGGTAAGGAAATGGATGAAACAACCGTTAAATATCCTTTTGAAGCCATTTGTTGGTTCTAATGCGTCAGAAGGAAAAACAAGCGTTTCAGTCAAGCCTTCTGCCGTTTTCTCGTTTTGTTTTAATGGTCTTTATCGCTTCTTGATTACTTTAATAAGTAACGATATGTTTATTAGGGGTTTTTTTATGATTCAAAGTAGTTTTTATGAAGAGTTTGCATTTGACTGCCGAAATTATGCCCACCCTTCATATAAAACCACGCAGGTGCCCCTAAAAACAGAAAAACGTTCAACATAGGTAATTTAATAATACGACAGAATGAGACTAAGTCTCAATAATGAGACTGAAATGACACAGAATGAGGCTAAACAAATTTAAAAAATAAATAAAATAAATAAATAAATAAATAAATAAATAAATAAATAAATAAATAAATAATTAAAAATAGTAACAATAATTATTATTATATTAAAGAGTAGTTTTCCTTCTTTTTGTACTAGTTTTTACCATCTTTCAGATAAAGAGTATGGTATTTTGGGTACTGTAATTCAAGACACGTTTGTTACGCTTTAATCAAACTGATTGCTTCGTTTGGTGAGCCTTCTATAAAAAAGTGTATGAGATGAAGTATGCAATACTTCGGAATAGTAAAACAGTTAAAATGCAAGTAAACAGATTTACCAATGCATACTACACACTGCTTGCTTAATAATACATGCTCTGTGTACAAAAACGGAAATGCGTGTAACCATTTATAAATTACCTTGCACGGTACAAGATTACCCGTGTTTGATGCAAACATATCGGCCTATTTTGACTATTTGCGAACCGATTGCACTCCGGCATCCGCCATCCCGAATGGCAACCCCCTTCCTGCGCCCAGACGGCATAAACACTACTTCAAACCTGTAGGGATCATGTAAATCGAACCCCACGCTTCCGCGCTCTGGCCCAACGACAGCAGCGAATCTACGAAGTTCGAGCATCGATTTTACTGATGTAGTTGTTGTAAAAGCCGAAACCGAACGTGTACAAAAAATACACGGCCCCGGCAAACATGCACAAGTACAATCGAGCGTACAACCACACGATACAACACGGGACGAGTCCCCGGATCCACGGGCACATCGAGAATGAATCGGAAGCAGCAAAGATGAAAATCACAATAACCGAGCATGTCCCCGCGCTGTAGCTCCATCGAGGCACAGCATAATTGACTGGGACAAATCAAACAAGCAACAAGAAGGGCTGGAATCGGTTAAAAGGGAGGAGTCCAAAATGGTCCACTATGAAACGCTAGTATCATGGCGAGGATTGTTGTGAATGGGTTGCCAGCTCCCATAAATAAAGTTAAATTTTAATCAAATTCTTGTTTAGATTTACGAATGAACGGGGAACGAAACTTGAGCGCCCACCGCGCTAAACATTTTCGTGCAAAAGGTGTGGTCGGCCTGTTCGAAAAGTACCAATCATAAAGTACGATACGGCAAAGGTGGAGTGACGGAGAGAGCGAGAGAGTGTGTGAGAGATAGAGAGTCAGTGTAGACGGGTTAAATGAGATTAAAGCTTAACACACAGGGGGCTCATGCAGCGCTTCGGTAGGAAGAGCGCTGCTATGCCCTCGGTTCACCACTTCATCCTTGACCGACGACCTAATTTGTGTTCGCGTTTTTGATTACCTTGGCAGCTGGAAAGCTCTTGTCCCGCCGGTTCGACGAACAGAGCTTTAAATAAGATCATTTGGGATGGGCGAACCCTGGTTAGAGATGCCCACGGCATTTGGGGCTTGTTGCCAGATTTCAAGCAGAAGCCGTGACCAACGCGAACAGACCAGTGAAGAGTTAGGGAAGAAAATGCAAAACTTTTTTTTATAGACTTAAGCCTAAGAGCGAGAGAGTGGCTGTTTTGGGTGATTAAATTGGTAACATTTTTGTTGCCAAAGTGCATGTAATGAATTTCGGTTTTTAAAATCCGTGCACGGTCCGAGCACTCAGGCGTCCGCTTATTTCCAATTCAGAAGTGGATTGAGGTGTCGAGGACCAAAAAAACGCCCCTTCTTTCCACCATCTTCCCGTTGCGAATCATAATCTTTCCTCGGGACGCAACCTCAGCCCATTAATTAGAGCAGTGTTCTTAGCTTTATGTGTGTGTGTGTTTTTTTGTGCGTTTTTTTGTTACCTACCCGGTTTTATCTTACCATTTGGTTCGCGTGCCAAGTGCGCCAAGCTCTGGAAAAGGTGGTGGAACGTCCTGTTGAATTTTAATTAGGCCAGCAGCACCAAAATTCTCATTAAATATGCAAACGATTTCGGCAGAAGTCGATTTGCAATTCGCTACTCACTTTCAATTTGTAGACCCCGAAACCTTCCCACCTTCCAAACTGTCTGTGAACCCTAATTGCATTCGCTAATGTAATAAAGGTGAGAGCGGTAAGCCGGTGCCAAGCCTAAGGCCGAGATTGACCTGAGACAAAGACAAAGAAATTGGGGGAAGGCGGCTCGAAGGAAGATTAAAAGTTTTACTTGAAATTACAATGAATTGTACGCTTTGTTTGTTTTGCATCGGCTTTTTCGGTTTATTTGCATTGATTGGAGGTGTTTAATGTACGTGTGTGTCTGTTTGTACCCTTTTCTTCCCCCAAGGTATCGCATTCAGCAGGGTAGCTTTGATGATTTCGCGATCGACAATAGGACCGGTGTCGTTAGCATTGCCCGCAAGCTGGACTACGATCGACGCAACACGTACCAGATGGAGATTGTGGCGTCCGACTCCGGCACACCCAGCCTGTCCGGCACGACCATGCTGACGGTGAGCATTATTAACAGCAACGATAAGGCGCCCTACTTTACGCCGACCACGCAACGGGCGGAGGTGAGCGAAGATGCCCCGATCGGGACGCTGGTGCATACGCTGGTCGCCGTCGATCCGGACGTGGCATCGAGCGAGTCGCTGGATTATGCGGCCACCGAGCCGATCACCGCGGTGGACAAGAACGGCAAGGAGGTGGGCGAGATGGAAGACTTCAAGGATATGTTTATGATCGATCGTTCCGGCAAGGTGTTTGTGAATCGACGCTTGTTGCGGGACAGCTTTGCGGTAAGCGTTTGACACGGGGTGGAGTGAAGTGTAGTGGCATGAGTCGTGTTTCATAAATCGCTTTCGCTTTGGCTGCAAATTTCAGGTCATACGTATCACGGTACTCGTGACCGATACAACGGCACCATCCATCCAGCAGGGCGAAGGACTTCTCATCATCACGATTACGGACGTTAATGAAGAGCCACCGGTAAGTGCAAAAGATTACCCAGTCGGGAACGTAGGTACGGCTTTGCTCACAAAACTAGCAATTTGAAAATCGGAGGCAAGTTCCCATTAGTCAGTTCGTTCCCAACGTATCCCTTACCGAGGGTGTACTCTGCACAGCAACACATGCAAATGAGTCCATTCGGGAAATGGAAAATGGATCGCTGCTTGCCGGTCTAAGCCGTGCCGAAGTGCCGAACTGTTGTGCTGCAAATCCCACAACGCGAGCGAGCTATGATCGATTGATTTGCAAATTTGTTGCGACAATCATATCTTCGCTGCTGGGGAGGTGCAATGCTTTTTAGGCGAGAGTGCTTTTACGGAAAATTGTTTGGGATGTGCTTTGCATGCGATCACCTCGGTTTTGTCGGTAGGGAATAAATAATCTTCTCGCTCTGATGACACCACTAGCAAGAGGGAAATAAAACTCGTTAATATGCGCTGTGCAATGCAATGCGCATAATTTTCATACTCGATTGAGTGTTGGCAGTGTTGTTGCATTTCAGCGGCGGAGGAAAAGAAGCGTCGTACAAAAGTTTGGAATTAGGATGCCGTTTTGTAGCGCGAAAAGTACTCTAAGTAAATGGATTACTCTCAGTATGATGTGATGGTGAGATTTGTTCCCTTTGTACGGATACATACAGGATCGAGTAGAAGACGTCGTTTCGAGTGGGTCACGTACAGATCGTTGAATGCAATAAATATCAAATATCCTTCGCAAAATAGCACAAGTGTCATCTTATGCGGAAAGCAAACGGCGCTTTTTCGACACATCTCACAAATAATGTATAAACATACGTTGGTGGAGGATAGTGTTAATTAATGGTACATTTTACGATAAATCATTCAAAAATTCAGCATTTTAGTAGAGCACTTAACCAGAAATAAATTATTGTTAATTTGTGGATTGCGAGCGGGGAAAAGCCTTATTATGGGCATGCAATTATTAAGCAAGCTTCACATAGTTTTCTGTTTATTTAGATCTACGCCGAAACAAATTTTCCATTGAAACATAGGTACATGTTTTCATACAAGATTACCACTATCATGAATGTGCGATATTTCTTTGAATTAGTAGTTATCTGCATTTTTGTAACTTTAAACAAAACAACGAAAATGTTTCATTTACCGTTGCAAACTAATTCATGCTGTCCAAGTATTCTCGATATGAATTTCGTTTCGAAGGAGAACTGTTTGTTTATGTTTAGTACTTTAGTGCTGTTTAGTACTCAATCCCAACAGATCATGTAGCGGGGTTGATGTGTAAACTACAGTTAATATAAAAATAGAATTGATGCGCAGTTTAGTGTAAAGTAAAGCTTGATGTAACACAAAAACTTAATCATGATATTACACTAAAGTTCTAAATTGAAGTATGTTCAATGGGAAATAAATGCTCATAAGCTCGTGGCTCTTATTGCTCAGAAAGGTTTATGCTAAATTACGGCTGGAAACAGGCATTCGAATTTAATTAATAAGAGATATTATTCTATTTTAACTGTAAATAAGAAATTCAGGCTATCATTTTGTTGAACCCGTAACAAAAAAAGATTATTTTTTGGCAATCGCTTTTCCAATTGAAATACCCTTTACCGAAACACCTCCTGCAAGTGAAATCTCGTTGATTATTAGGACCGCCATCAAACGGAGTTAATTTTAATTGCATTAAGAAGTGGATGGATTGCAAGTGGATTAACAGGTCACCAAAACCAACGAACATGATACTTTGTGAATGATATTTGTATAGGTTTTCATGAAAATTGACTGTTTACTGTATATAAATTGTCAGCTAGCGATTTATTGTACTGCAGGATGCCAAAGCTTTCTTTGCTTTTTTAAACTCTCTGTGCATTATTTTAAGTATCGAATAAGCTCAAAAAGCTTAAGCTTTTGCTTTTTTACCAAATGTTGTTAAAGAGAAAATATAAAAGAGAACTTTTTTTTCCTTTTAAAAAAGGAGGAAAACACATGAAGCTAATATTTACTTTCATAAACTGTTCTAACTATCAAGTGCAGCTGTATAATTCCGTCCATTTTTTTTCGAAATCCACAGAATGAAGTTCTCGTAACTTCACATGAATTGTTTTAATGTTTCTTGTAGAATGCTTTTTTCTCCCGTTCATCGGGCCACAAAGCTCACATACGTACCAGAACACCAGCACCATGGACGTGAAGTACTACTACACCAGCAAAATGGACATGAAGTCCGCAGCAAGTGGATCAAACGAAAACAAAACAAAAAAGAAAAGAAAGATAGCTAAAAGCAACACCATTCCGAAAACAGAGCACCATATAATGAAGCAATTTATTCCCGACGCAGTGGTTTTAACGCCGTCCTGTTGCCACTCGCCATCGGTGGAGAGAAAATTCCGCCACTCACCATTTCTCATTTCACCAGGGCGTCGTTCGAGGGCACGGACATTCCATGCGGGAAGAAAAATTGCATCGCTTTTCGTTTCCTTTCATCGCGCGTTTCTTCGTGTGCGCTGCCTTTCCTTGTTTTTTTTTCTTTACTTCTGGTTCACCCCTTTCGGTCGCGATCTTCCTGCTCAATCTTGGCTTCACGTTGTGTGTGTGTATCGCAACGTGGTGGCAATGATGAACTCCTGCTAGTGGTGGTGTTTTTTTAGCATCCTCCCAGCGAATTATGAGAAAATATCCTAACGCTGGTTACCCCTCCCGACCCAGACGAAGCTGCATCCAGCGGACGGCTGGTGCCGTACACTTGCCTCCACGCAGTGTCGGGGCCTCGCGGGGATCCTCAGGAGCAGTGCTTGATCCATGCAAACACCAACCTACGCCGGCAAGCCGTGGGAATGGGAATGGGTTTACGTAGCATGGTTTTAAAAACATCCGCCCCGGGTTCGCTCTTGCGTGCTCTATTAAGACTGTATCAAGACAAATCGCGCATCCCGCGTTCAGCCACCGCGCCTCCGGCTGGAGTGCTGTCATCTGCAGCGGGTGGAAATGAGAAACCAGCGGGCGTGGAATCAAGCTTTCGTGCCAGCATACGAACGCCCTTGTCTGCCAGAAACGCCAGCGAGCCCGAGGAACCCATTAAAGTGGAACGTGATAGCGCACAAGGTTCTCCTTTTACGGAGAGCCGGGTTTGGGTGGCGTCGCATGACTACGGTATGAAGATGGTGCCCCTTTGCCATAAGAAGTCAGATTGTCTGTGCTTTGTGTGTGTGTGTGTGTTTGTGTCGGTAGGTGTATTTTTTCCCTCTATCCTGGCAACTTTTCGCACTACGAAAAAACGGTGGCACCTTTTCAGGATACGGTGCCCCGTGATCCCTGCTGGATGCTATGGTTGCTCTTAGTGTCTTGCTGGCCACCTTCCTGCTACCTCAACCCTACCAAGCCAGATGAGCTAAATTAAACCAATGACATCGAGAAGCATCCCACCGACCGAGTGACTCTTGAGCATTATCCTAACCAAGGTTACTTTGCACCACTTCCGTTAATTACTGTCCGGGTCAGAGGGGTTTTGGGGGCGGTGCACAAACGCGGGACAAGGGGTAACCAGGCATGGGTAGTCATCCTACCGTAAATGGCGTTTTCGTTAAGCCAAAAATACTCTCCCGAGTAATGGAACGGTTTGAAGACGGGTTGACGACACAGGCCCAGACACTGGTTGTGTCTACTGACGCATGAAGGCTTGGCGGGCGGCTGGGACAGGGGGCGGTGACAAGCGTGTTATGACACAGGTGAAAAGTCTTATTACGAGGATGTGAGGTCGGTCGGGTGAGTCGATGTGCCGTAATCCACCAGCAGTGGATGCCACCACTACCCGGGCCAGAAGGAGGCGAATTGGTGCTCTCGGTGGTGTTAATATGTTGAAGTGCCTTTCGAGAAAGCGCAAAGGCAACCGGTATGTGCAGCTGCGGTGCAATATACTCCGAGGCTTACTGGCTGAAGCTAGAGATATCGCATTGCACAACACCGGGACGGGTACGTTTGATCAGAATGTGCTTGAGAGTCACCCGTTGATCCCTCGGCATGATAAGGCACACTTCGAATCTGAGCAGGAACGACACGCTGTGGAGTATCTTTTGCAGGTCCCGTTTTCTCGGCTAATTTGAAACAGCAGTTGGGGACAAAAATCACTACAGTGAAGATAGTTCGATGTACACAAGGGAAAAGGAAGCTTTAACTAGGTCGAATGGAGGCTCACTCTATATTGGTTTCAATTCTGAGGCAAATACCAGCATCTAGAGAGTTCCATTTTAAGAAATTTTGTTCCCCACCCTAAACCAAAAGCTTACTTAGAACAAAAAAGACAAAAAAAGATCCCTGCTTTCAATTACACATCGCTTCCGCCGTATGAAACAAACGAAGCACACAGCCAATTCCAACTACAGCTTAAACGAAGAGATGAAAACTCTTTCATCGTCGATCTGTAATTAATTCAAACAAAACTCTCTCGAGCCGAACATTTCGGCTACCGGTTTTCATCCCAACGCTCAGCGGA
This sequence comes from Anopheles merus, assembly GCF_017562075.2. Taxonomy (NCBI): domain Eukaryota; kingdom Metazoa; phylum Arthropoda; class Insecta; order Diptera; family Culicidae; genus Anopheles; species Anopheles merus. Next base: position 39,688,235 of record NC_054082.1, on the reverse strand, counting down.
CAGATCCCGTAATATCATCCCCCGTACAATCGACCAAACGATGGGGTTATTCCTCTTGAGTAAAAATCTATCCCAAACTCCCGAACGCTTGCAACAAAGGGTGTGTATGTGAACGATGCAGTGGAGCGTTGGGAAGGTTTGTCCGGAAGGTTCTAAGCGTACCGATACGTACCGGAAGCGGGCTTTCTCCAAGGAATTGTTTCTACAATTCCATCAAGCCACTTTCTGGGACGGGAGCGTGCTAGCATGTATAGCATGTTCTGTATGATGGAAGCAGAGCCTGTAGAAAATCCCGACCCAGTTCTTGCCAACCAAGAACAAAAGCGGCGGTAAGATGAGGGCATTTTAATTATAATACGATTATGGGCTTTACCCATCGGTTAGGTTCGTTTGGGAGCTTTCGGAAACGGACATTCGCAGCCACAACCCGTACGAGAAGAATGGTGGTGTCGTGGGATATGTTAGGAGCAACGGTTTGCCTACGCTAAGGGAACATTTCAATCGATCCTGCTCATCTTCATTCCTCAGCCTCGGGACTCAGCCCACCCCGTCGGTAGTGGCACCCCGTCGGAATCATTCAATGGTGAATAATTTATGTGCTCATTCTGAACCTGTATCGTTCCCACATGGCACGCAAAACGGAGGCTTTCCCAAGCGCAGTACAAATAATGGAATTTTCTTAAGAACCTATCCCCTTACCCAACCCGGCAGCAACGGGAGCTTGGGTTGCTGCTATCCAGCGTTTATCGGTCGTACATCATCCACATCACCGGTTTTGTGAGACATAAACGGCCGTGCGTCTGTTAAACTGCGTGTGTATGTGTGTATGTGTTGAACGATGTGTGAAAGACGGACCCGCTGTCTCGTACTTCTTCCTCGTCCTGCAGCTTCATCTCGCATCAATTTTAATTGCCGCTCTTGCAGAATGGTTTCTCAAATCAAAGCCCAGCCTTTTGTTTCTCATGTGAGTGTAAATTATCCATCCACGTGTCACTCCCCACGGACCAAGGGCTTCACCCTCGCCCCCGGGCACATTAATAATTATGAATCCATCTCTGCAGCAATGTAGCAAATCCATTTTAAATTAGTAGTGATAAAAGCGGAAAATACACCCTCATAAAATGTACAAAGCGGGGTGGCCACACAGCCACTCACTCGCCTCTGCTTCTGTCTATTCACGAAAGTTGGAACGATTTAAAGTTAGACTAAAGCAAACTGGCAGCTTTTACGACCAGAACAGAACAGTGACAGCTCCGACAGTATCTCCCAAGAGGGAATCTCGTCGAACGTGTTTGGTGTGTGCGTGTGTTTCGGTGGGTTGACAGAACTCAAGGCTGAGGGTGATCTAATTTGTTGTCACTAGGGTGCAAACTACTTCGCTCGTGACATGACATGCCGGGTCATCTGGTGCTGTGCAATTTTTGGGCCGCCGCCCAGGGCTCCCCGAACTCGACTCCCAAATCCGATCAAATCCGATGCTTCTAAATACCCCAGGCACACAAGAAGCGCCGGCGCTGTGGCAAGAAGAGCACCAGTACCCGGTATCGCTTAGGAACAGTTGCTCTCGTGTTGCGCGAGGCACGTCCGGTTTGACGGAAAATCCACCGGCACCGACAGCAAGTGCTTACCAGTTGGTGGCAGTTTTTGGGCAGGACCAATAAGTGAGTTAATATATCTCACGGAGCGTGTGCGTGCCGGCGCACCGTTCGACTATCGAGTGTATCATTTGCATAAATGATAAGGCAATTATCAGTGTTTAACAGGCGTTTGGTAGCGTGATGCTGGGAACGGTATCGGCTGTACTTTCCACGTACTGTCGCCGTTGCTGCGTTGCTGCCTGGTGCTGGTGGAATAGGTGAAGGCACGAGCACAGGTGCAGCTGGAGCTTAATTTTAAGTTTCCCTTGGCCTGTTACGGTGCCGGTAGGGGCTGAAGTTTCTTAAGGCGATCTGTCATCTTCATTAGAGCGTATTAAGCAATGATTTGGGTAATGTATATTCAGTAGAATGTGCTGCTATTGCGATGGTGAACGTGTCTGGCATAGAGCATCGCAAACGAACGAAATTGACTGGGCGTCTCCATCGCATTGTGAAAAGCAGTTAATTGTAGTTTTCATAATTTTAGATTTGCATATTGAGCCATATTAAGTAATATGTTTCAAAATTAGTTTCTTCGTGTTTCTTTGTCGATGCTATTAAGTTCAAAGGTTTGTTGTAACAATGGAGCTAATGGGTTAATTATTTCAATCAAAAGTTTGGAAGAGTTTTGGGCTTTTAATCTACGGAGGGCATTTCCAAAACTTTGCGTTTTCCTATTTTATATTAAACTCAATGGTTATCATTATATACGAAAAAAATCCGTCTTAAGTTTTGGAAACTTTGATTTGTTTGGTTTTACATATCACGTTAACCACTTTCTTGCATATTTGTAGGATATGTATTTTCATAAAGTAAAATGTAATTGTTGTTAAGTCGCACGTTACATCCTTCTAGCTATCCTTGTGTATGCTATTCAAATACGATCAAATGTACACCAATATCGCAAAGTACACTTTCCTATAAAAAGCCATTAAATCAATCATTAAAGTCACAGTGTAAGCCGTACATTTGCTAACCCATCCATCAGCAACATTTTATTGTATCCAGCGGCAACTTCTGCAATCGAAAGGAATTGTTTCACGAGACGAACGGAGAGATAGGGAGAGAGAGAGAAAAAGTGAAACTCCAGTAAATGTATTCCAATTCAATCCGCCACCTAGCCAACCGATTCCGGCAAACCCATTCCGACAAATCGTTCCGATGATTTACTTCCGTTGCAAATGCAAATCACAATGCTGTCAATTCCATTCCGGCAGCAAAACAAAACAAAAAAACTGCCCGCCTGTGCCCAACGATGAGTCGTGTTTTCTCGGCACTGTTGCTATTCTTATCCCTCCCCTGAGTTGCTCTCCGCTTCCGCCCGTGTTCATACTACCGAAGCGTGTTTTGACGTGAGTCTTTTCAATGCCAGCACCCAGTGTAAATGTTAGCCCTTAGGAAAGGCAGCTGGGGCAGCTTCGCAATGGAAGGCACAGGGCAAGAACTCTCATCCTTTCGATTGCAGATCCGGGGATCTGGTACGCTGTGTACTTGTCGTGTCGAGGCAACCCGGTAACGGCAGCGGTGATGAATTGTGAAAACCCCCTTGATGCGTTTTCTCAGACAGACTTGTCCCCAGTTTGGTGCTTGGCATGGGGAAAGGCTCCCGGAAACACGTTGTTTGGCACAGAACCATCGCACACGAAGCTGGGCTGGGCAAAAACGCAAAGTGAAACGTGTTGTACCGAGCGACGTCGAGGGACGGGAAGAGGCCAAGGCTTGATGATGTACTTTGTTGGAATGTCCGTGGCGTCCCGTTATTGGAAAGTGACAGACGAGGTTAACTCGTCCACATTTGCTGAGGAGGTAACGTGCCAAAGGCTAACAATGAATGGATTCTAGCCAATATCTTGATGATTTCTGCTCAAGAGTTTCCTTTTTTGGGGATTGAAATGTTCCCTTTGAATGCTGGCAAACGAGGAATGTTGAACGCAAGCACAAAACATTTCGATTCGCACATTCACACCAACAAGTTTAGGCGTTTTATTAGAAATTAGTGAGCCCTTTGGAAAGCTGGGAAGGAATGATACAAATAGCATTTCAGATATGGTGCTATTTCCTCTTGATTGAACATATGGAAGCTTTACCGGTTGATGATGGGAATGAGAAAATTGTTCAAATCATAACACATCTGTACCCTTCCCATTTCCAAACCAATAAACACACACACAGACACACATACTTGGCCGTGGTTTACGCTGCAACTCGAGTCAACTAGACCACGGAATGGGCTCGGTTGCTCCTTGATTTATGCTGCCGCCTGTGCCCGATTATTTGTGATATCCTTGCCGCACCGACAGCAACGGCTATCGACCGAAGAAGCTACTTTTTCTTACGGCACCTTCCGGGAACAGGGTCGTTGAGTGCGACAGTGGTACCGCCCGATACCGCCCCCATTGCATACCATTCCCCATTCCGTCACAGTCTGGTTGATGGCTTTTCCAGACCATTATTCACAGTTTATTGCTGTCAGCAGAGAGTCACAACGATGACAACGATCCGGTACCCGGTTTTCTGTGCAAACTTCCCCGAACGGCTCGAAAGCCACCGTGCTGGGCTTGCAGGTAGTACCCTCGCTGTGCTCGTTTGCATTAACCACCGATGTGTGGCACTACCGGAAACACGCCGGGCACGGGTAAATGAGGCGTGCATGTATGCATGCATAAATTTGTGTGGAAATTTATTATATTACTTAAGGTGACGCCTACGTCTCAGCCATTTGTCAATCCATCTTCTGTGCGCTCGCACATGCTCCGTGCTTCGACCGCAGCCTGAACCGTTTCTGTTTCTCTCGTTTCATGCCCATTGCCGCAGCTATTCGCACCACCGTGGACACCGGAGAACCCGCACTATCACTACCAGGTGGTCGAGGAGCAACCGATCGGTACCATCCTGACGACGGTGCAAGCAACAGATGCCGACTCGACGATTGCCGAATACCGGATGACGGAAAGCAGCTTTTTCGAGATCCACAACACCACAGGTAAGGGCCAATGCTGCCACCGATACCGCTTAACCTTCCATTCCGTTTAATCAAGTGTACTTGGGCTGAATGGGCCACACTTCACGGCTCTACTGCACTGGATCGTCATCTGGTCTAAACGGATGCAGCACATAGAACACAGCACAAAAGATTAGACAGAATGAGGCTTTGTTTGACCCACACCCCACGTGTGTTATTGTGTTTGTGTGTGTTGTATATTGATTCTAAGGACAATGCGCCGTCTTTGCTATCAGCCGGATGCAACGGCAAACCGCAAACACTATCTGTGATACACAGGAACCATTAACAAGACTGTGATAAGACCGAGCAAATGGTTTTGCCCGACCTAACGTACGGTGCTATCGGGCTTTTATCCCATGCCCCTTCTTGCCTGTTGACCATTAATCGATTATTTATTGAACACTGTCACGATGCATTCCCGGGCGCACACACGCAAACACAGAACAAGAGTTTATCGTGGAACAGCTTCCGTTATAAGCAGTGTCACTAGTGCGGAAGGACGACATCATATATATTTAACTTCCCCTCAAACTGTCATTAAAGCGCGGGGCATCTGTTTTCCGCGCGTACATCACGAAGTGGCGGTCAGATGGTACGAGACACATTGCATGCCGGTTTGCCGCCAGGTCCTTTCGCAAAAGTCGAAAGGAATCAATAAATTAGCAATGTGCGTAACGTCACCTTTGGAATGGCTTTCCGGCGGACGATCAACGGCGAAACGAGGTTAGCTAATCGGCTTAATTAGTTCCGGCTGCTCGTTTAACGCTTTGCGCCTTAGCTGCCTGTAACTGTGACTAGTGAACCCTAGTTGTGATGGTTGTAGATTTTGTTTTCGGGCGCCATTTGTAAAGTCTGCGCTTCAAAAGGGGACTGAAGGTGAAAGGTTGTTTTTGTGTCAATTTTTATTTCTTTATTTTCATAAAGATCATGTTAACCTATTGGCCGAACTCTCTCGTTTTGTCAATGATAAAGGTCGCCTTAGAGCTCGCATGAAATTGAACGTGAAATATTGGTTTTTTGTTATATTTCATTGAATATTAATTAGAATTAGAATGTGGCCTATCGTACATCAAAACAAAGGGTATTCAATTCCCCAGCTATTTAGATTGTAAAACATATTGGAATAATGAATCCTATAATAATTATGAATTCCTCAACAATATGCCACGTTTTCTACAGCAAAATGTCTCATTAAATATATTTTCTCGCCATATAACGGTTACATTAAAAATTTAATAGACAACAGCTGCCAATTGCCTATCGGAACAGCGACATCAATTGTTGAAGCATTATCGATGGCACTCAGTGTCAGACTATAATGGGCGAAACATAATCTCTCGCACAAAAGCATTTGTCATTTAGCCCGTTGCTAGGCAGATTAAATGCCACCGACAACAACAGAGTATGCCGGGTAAGGGTAACGGTTGAGGGTTTGGTTTGTGTGCCAAGCGGTGCACAAATAGCCGGCTCACATATTTTAGCATTGTTTCGCTTCATCACCTCGGCTAATAATTCAACCGTTCAACCCATTCACGTTCGCCCGACCAGACTCACACAGTTGCGCACAGTCGGCACTGTGCACCATCGTCACAAATCGTCACCTAATCTGATGCGGCATCAACGAATTAACACCGAGGCAGGCGGTGTACGGTACAACACCTTTTGCTCCACCCTTGATGCTGCCAATTCATGCTAAAAGTGTAATTATTTTATCATTTTATCCTCATCATAATAGTGGGCAAACAGAGCCGCACCTGGACTCAATACGGAAGTCACTGTCCCGTTGAGTGTGTCCCGGTGCCCTTTTTCCTGGCGCATTTCAAACTACATTTCTCGGAAAGTTTGCCAGCGCTTCTGATTGCGCTGCGGTGCCTTGTCCCCCCAGACAGCTGATAATTTATTATATTTCATTTTCCAACCACAACCTCCCGCTCTCTTCGGCGCGGAACGGGCAATAATGTGGAAAGTATGCGAGCGCTATGCACCGATAATGACTAAATTGTAGTCTGCACGATGCGTAAATATTGCAGTGCGTACAGTCGCAGATATCCGGGCGGCATTTTCGTGTGGTGGTGGAGAATCGGGCTCGCCCGATTTGACATTCTAATTACGCGGCGTGAAAAATTAACGCACCACTAAACATCTTTTTCCTCCCTTCCCTTTCCTCAACCAGGGCTGGTGCGGAGCATCGCACGTATCGACTACGAGGCGACGCCGGTGATAAAGTTCAATGTGTCCGTCATCGATACCGGCGTGCCGCAGCTAACCTCCACCGCCCAGATCACGGTCGAGGTGGTCAACACGAACGACAACGATCCGGAGTTTGAGCAGCCCGAGTACACGCTGCAGGTGCGGGAAAACAGCCCCGTCGGCACGCTGGTCGGCATTGTGCGGGCCCGCGACGCCGATGCCGGCCTGTACGGCCAGCTGACGTACACGATCGTGGGCGATCACAGTGGCAATTTTGTGATCGATCCGGACACCGGCGCCATCACCGTGCACAACGCGTCGGCGCTCGATCGGGAGATGGAGCAGGAGGCGAGCCTGACCGCGATTGCGACGGACCGTGCGCCGGAGGGCATGCGGCGGTCGACCACGGTCCCGGTGCAGATCCGCGTGCTGGACGAGAACGATAATGGGCCCACCTTTACGCAGCAGATCTATCACGCGACGGTGGCGGAGAATGCAGCGCTCCATCCGCCGGCTGCCATTTTGCAGGTAAGGTCACACAAACACACACAGAGTTCCGTTCTAATGGCTTAATGGTATCTGCATTGGTCATGTTTTGCGCTACGCCTGTGCGTTTCGGTTTCAGGTAATGGCCACCGATCCGGACGAGGGAGCAGCAGGAGACGTCAAGTACGTCATCCTTTCGGACAATGTGGGCGGCATTTTCCGGCTGGACGCGAACTCGGGCATCCTCTACCCGGGGGCCAGCCTAATAGGGAAAAGTGGTAAGTTAATGAAGGTGGAATTAAAAGTATTTGCCCCCCCCGCTCGGCACGCTCTCACTCTCGCGCGGGCGATTTGACGGCGTTTTTTGCTTGCAGTGCGTGTGGGCATGCAATCATGGCGCTGGACGATGCAAATGAAGCAGCTGATATCAATTTATTGGCTAACACCGTAATGGATGGTGCCAGCAGCACCAACCGCATCATCCCATTCCCGGCCGTCGTACATTCTTTCAAAAACACTCACTCAATCGTTTCCCACTTTCATTCCCTGCTTCAGGTCAGTACCGCATCGATATTGAGGCGCGCGATGGATTAGGCTCGGGACCGCACAACGACGCAGCCACAATAGTGATCGAAATCCAGAGTATCAATCAGCATCGGCCCGTGTTCATCATGCCGGCACTCTACAATGCCACGGTGGAAATACCGGAGGTAAGGAAGCACATTGAAATGCCTTTCGCCCGTCCCGCCAGACGCAAATACATCTTCTTTGTGCTGCGGCACTGCAAACGCATCCGGATACGCATGTTCTTTTTTTGCGGGTGCCCACATGGTACTACACACGGTGCCGCACTAGTGCGACGCGTCGTGCGCCACTGGCTGGGACAGTGTTTAATTGAGTTTTTCATTAAAATTCTATTGAAATTGTCACTCAAAGTGCCGGGGCGATGTGAAGCACGGCCAAACCATCCCGCCCGTCCCCCGACGGAAGGTGATAATATCGTAATAACGGGTGCTGCGCCACTTGTACACATTCTGACGCGGGTGGTTCGATTGGTGTCGATGTCGCGTGCGGTTTAAATTAAAACGCTCCTGTCCGTAGGGGGTTTGTCTGGTCCGAGAACTGGTGATGGGTATTGTCAATTCATTGAGTTTTCTGTCCATGTGTGTGTGTGTGTGTGTGTGCAGAATGTCCCACACTGGGTCTGACGAGCTGCGGAAAAATGATTTTGTGAGGGATCAAGCATATTGAGGATGTTGCAATATGTGGAAAGCATATTCTGGAGTACTTCCGTCGTACCGAGCTGTGCTATTGAGCGAGGAATACAATCATTTTGTGTTGAATTGAATTCATTAAACTCAAAATGTGCAAATGTTGTGTTGTTTGAAAGATGATAGGGAGTCTGATTTCAGTAATTTTGGGATTTGTTAATACAGAGGGACCCTCGTACCACGGGTAATAGAGGATATGTCGTGCAAAAAGGAATATATTTTTTTTATTCAGGAGGAACGGTCCGAAAAGGCCGTATTGCTGGAATGTATTGTATTAAAAATTAAATTTTAGATTTCTTGAAGACGTAAATGGGTCCAACCGGTCCAAAGTCTCTATAACAATACACAAACTATAGGAAAACGGGAACTCTTTTGTTGAGTTCTCTTATGCTTTAAACAAAGACTGAGTAACAAAGTTTGTATTCTTTTCATTTCTAGAATCTTGCTTCGCCCGATTACTTGGTGATGACTGTCAAGGCGACTGATAACGATTCGGGTTCGAATGGAAAAGTTCTCTACTACCTTCAGGTACGTAGTGTGTTAATCACTTCAAAGCCACGTATGTTTGTTCTGAAAGCATCCCTTCGCTCGCGTTGCTTATACACTTTCACAGGTCAACAGTGTAAACGTGCAGGAGACGGACGAGTTTAGCATCAACGAGATGTCGGGCGAGCTGCGCATCCGCCGCCAGCTCGATCGTAAGCGGCAGTCCCGGTACGAGCTGATCCTGGTCGCCCGTGACCAAGGTACGCCGGCGTGGTTCGAAACGCTCCGCTTCCTCACGGTGCTGCTGGTCGATGTGAACGAGAACTATCCCGAGTTTCCGGACGCATCGAATCCGTACAAATTTTTCATCACCGAAAATGGAGCGCGCGATGTGCGGATCGGCAAGATCCAGGCGTTCCTGGACAGTCCCAACCCGTCCATCTTCTACTACATGCTGGTCGGCAACGAGGACGGTGCGTTCTACGTGGACAAAACGAGCGGTGACCTGTACACGAACCGGTCCGTCGATCGGGAAGAGAACGACCTGTACGTGCTGTACGTGCTGGCGAGCAAGCAGTCCGACCTGTACGTTAGCGAGCACGAGCGGGCCCTCCTGTCGATGGACCAGCTGGAGCGGAACGCAACCATCGCGAAGGTGTGGGTGCACGTGCTGGACGTCAACGACAATGCGCCCGTGTTCAAGCGGGATGTGTATTACGCAGGCATCAGCTCGAAAGCTTCGATCAACGAGCTTGTCACGATCGTCAATGCGACCGATCGGGATCTGGGCGTGAACGCGACGCTGGATCTGTTCATACGCGGCTCGTACCTGTACAAGTACGGCGCTACCAAGACGACGGGCAGCATTGTGCCGAGCCCGTTCGCCGTCTCGAAGGACGGGCGTGTCGTAACGGCCAATTATATGGCGGAGTACAACCAGGACCGGTTTGTGCTGGAGATTGTCGCGAAGGAGATCGAATCGCCGGAGCGTGAGGCGGTCACCCGCGTGCATGTGTGGATTTTCAACCCGGAGCAGCTGGTGCGCATGATACTGTCCCGGCCTCCGTCCGAGGTGCATCAGGATCGGGACGAGATCGTGTCGGAGCTGGGCAATGCGACGCAGCGGCTCATTATCGTGGACGAGATCCGGTACCACGTGGACAGTCTCGGGCGCATACGCATGGATTGGTGCGATATGTACTTCCACGCGGTGGACATGACCACGCAGATGATCGTACCGGTGGAGGAGATCTTGCGGGAGATCGATGCCAAATATGATTTCCTACAGGTATGGATTGTGGTTTCGTTGTGTTATCATCAGCTAATGTGTGTTTGCATCTTTGCAGGATTACAATGCTGGCTTCTCGATAATGAATGTGGTGCCAGCGTACGCTACCACGGTGCAGGATGAGTTTGATCTGGCATTGGCGGCGCTGATTGCACTGCTGATCGTGCTGTTCGTTGGTGCGGTTAGTTTTATTGTACTCTGCTGCTGCTTGAAGCACTGGTAAGTTGCCGTTGGTGAGCTAAGAATGTCGGTAGTGCGCCAAATCTATCATTCTATTCTCACCCAAAACAGGTCGATCACGATACCGAGCGAAACGAGGAGAAAGGATGCGCTGATCAAAAAGCAAATCATAGAAGACTTAAACACCACCGAAAATCCACTGTGGATTGAGCAGTAAGTACTATTCTGAATTTAAAAAAAATCTAAATTCGAAGGACGACCGCCTCATTCAATGCTACTTTCAACGCGTTCCGCAGGAAGCTAAAGCTCTACGAGGAGCAGGAGCTAACGATGCAGGTATTCTCCGAGCCGGAGATGTCGCAGCAGCAGTCCATGAACCACTCGAACAGCACCAACAGCTCGCAGGATCCTCCCTCGCAGCTTTCGCTTACGCTTGGGCTCGACCATCACCATCAGCTGCACCACCATCAGCAGTCGGCGGCGCACCAGCAGCGAAGGGACTCGTACGATCTGTCGCAGGCCGGTGACAACACGTACGCTACCATCCAGCCCCGCAACTACGGCACCAGCAACCTCAGCACGGTGCTGGGCAGCTCGCTGGCACCGCCCGGTGCCTTAAGCTCGTCCGGTGTGACCAGCCCCAGTGCGACGAGTTCGAGCGAGGTGGCCGATTACGCGACGTTGCGCAACAGTCGTGCTCCTTCGGTAAGCAACGATTCGCTGTGGACATAATTATATTCCTTCTAATTGTGGCTTTTTTGCGTCACCATTCCACCAACAGCAGCTGTTCGAGTTCCGTGGCTCCACGTTTCAGGTGCAACAACCGGGCGGCACAGATCAACCGGATTATGTGACGGAGCTTATGTAGGTTGGATGGAAGGCCGCCACCAGCCGCCAGTTGGACGGAGAGCGGGTTCCCGTTCTATTCGCACAGCACAGTTAGAGTAACTTAGAAGTAGGATTCTTTTCCGTAGAGTTGTTTTTACTCGCATACTTGGAAGCATTCCGGGCGCAAACCCCCGTAGAGTTCGTAGAGTAATTTGCACACGGAACTAAAGTACAGTGGCACCTACAGTGCTGCGATAGTGAACTGGTTCGCTGCCAGGATTGATGCCAGGTTTATGGAAGAGAGGGCACGAACATAAACAACAAGACTTAAGCAAACGAAGGAAATGGATGCACACAGGCTCGTCGATGAGCGAATTACGAGATTAAATGATAGAGACAATAAATAGATTTTACTGCGAGCGTTGGGTGCGCCATGTGTACCGGCGACAGGCGTAGCACTGGCAAGGAGGACGGAATAGTTGCGGAGAAATTGCGACGGAAATAACCCCGTTTCAATCATTTCGTGCACGCATTGTGTGTACTTCCATCAATTAATTTATTTTCAATCATTATCACACCATTACCTTAACCTCTCCCATCGCAACGGAATTAATCATCCTTCACGTTGGTGCATTTATAAGCATTCCCGTGGGTGGAAAGGTGGCCCAATGCCGGGGCTGCAGTTATCCGGTGTTATTTGCCACTGCTGGAGGTTTTTTTTGCCGTATGTGTGTACTTTCGTATTGTGCAACATCATTGTTAAGCACGGTGCATGAGCAGGAGGAGCAATGGGGGTAACAACAACATGTCACCCGTTAGCCGCTCGATTGGTGGTCAATTCATTAGCGGCCGCAATTTTATGCTTCACGCTCATTATTCTTCGGCCTCGGCTCGTTTGCATGCAACGATAACGAGGGATTTCTGCGGTGGCAGAATTAATATGAAGGGAAATATCGGTGACCGGGTAGCAATGGCAGTGAATAAAAAATGAACAAAACAAAGCAGAAAGCTAGCAGGGGCGACGAGACATAAAGGGCCACCTCCATCATGCGAGTATCCGGCACACAATTGATTGTTGATCCTATAAGCCGAACAACGTGCCGTTTAATCATTTCCGTTCTGTTTCGGTTGCCGTACCACGGCCCTTTGAGTTTTGTGTTCTCTCCCTTTCTCTCTCTCTCTCTCTCTCTCTCTCTCTCTCTCTCTCTCTCTCTCTCTCTCTCTCTCTCTCTCTCTCTCATTGTTACTATTTTAACCTCATTTTCATGTCATCATTATTATTATATATGTGCACTACAATGTTCCCTTTTTTGCTTCAACTTTGCCTCTTTAAACATTGATTTTAATGCATTCAATTAAACGAGATGAAAGGATCGACATTGCAAAGCATAACTGCATGAGAGGCCGTCAGCACACATTGGCGCCTCATTAGCAGCGACAAGTCCCGTTTTTCGTACTTTCGCTCTCGCCCTTGACTGATGTGAACAGCAAAAAGCGGTACCGTTCGTTTCGTAATGCAAATGATAAATATTAGTTTACGTTGTTTTTTTTTTGGCTGCTGTTGCTTCTGTTTGGTTGCATTACATTGTACGGCAGTTTACTCGATAAGCTGCTGCATGCTCTCCGGCATGCAATTCTCGCCCTCGCAGTAGCTTTCGTAACATAACTTTACATTCAATTGTCATCCTGGCTGCGTGCCAAACGACACACACACACAGAAATCCTTTTTTAATATCAAGCTACCGCCTCATTTTCCCAACACTACTATCGCTACTTAATTTTTCACGTTTTCCGACCTTGTCCCCAGTGCGAACGGTGTCGTGCGGCAAAGGCCACCCAGCTAGGCTAGGCTTGATTGGGCCAGCAAATTAAAAAAAAAAGAATTCACAAGAATCTGTACATAATTACAATAATGAATGAGAATGTTTAAACGCTGATTTTAAATCAATTAAACGGTTCACAGTGCATGGCGACCGCGCGATGGTCTCGAGTGCAAGCGATGTAAAAAAAGAAGACGTTTTTATGTTAAAAAGATCGGCGAGTGTAAACATGCTGGGAATAGTGAACCAATCAAAAAGCCACGAAAACACTCTCGCACAAATTGAGCTCAATGTACAAAGCAGTTAAACAGCAAACACGTGTAGTTTTGGGCAGGAGCAATGAAATAGAGAAGCCATCGGCTAAAATAGTTCAGTTAGAGTGCAGATCAGTTGAAATCAATCGGTAAGTTTTCTCAATAGAGCGAGTGGTGCAGTGGTGGAGATAGATCAGTTCGCCCTTAGGTAAGATCATTTAATTCGTGTTAAAATGGTACGTTTTTTGATGCAGTGTTTTTAATTATTGTATTTTTTCTTCTTCTCTTGAAATTTTAATACTTGTTCGGTATAAGGTACGAAAATTGTTTACTCCTAATTTATCCATTAGCACCTGAATTTAACCGTGAACCATGGTTTCTGTACAGTGTATGCGGTAACTTTCCTGGGCAGGGTTGTCGTAGAGCAGTGTGTGTTTGTGAAACGGAATGGAAGCGTTAATACATAAGTTGATAGACAAAATGTGTACACGTTCTTCCCTACAAAAAAAAAACAACTATTGTATGAAGTGTAACACAATGTTAGGGAAAAATAAAAGTTTTTAAGCAAAAGTATATTGCAATTTGTTGCACTGTGTTTTTGTCATTCCTTGTTAGTTATTTTTAAGAGACTTGTGTTGAGGGCGCTTAATGCGATTGTTTCTCATGTGTTCCACTTACAGGCTTACAATTGTATTGTACAGTCGTGAGTTTGTATTTTTTCTATACTTGGTCTTTCTTGGCTTTCAATTTTTTCTCTCTTTCTCCCTCTTATTCGTTTGGTCTCTATATTTTGTCTATTATATGTATCTTTTATTGTAGTTTACTTTCTAAGCCGTTATTTCATTTCTCCTCTCAAGTTAACTCTCTTCACTCTATTCTTGTTTTAGTTTGTATGTATAGTTTGAGTTTCTGTTTGTTTTATTATTTGTTAACCACCATTATGTGTCTGGTCTTCAATCTCTGCATGGGTAAGAGCACTTTTATTATGAATATCAATTTTTCACTAAATTTTTCACTAAACTAAATCAGCTCAAATAATCATAGTTAAACATTACATGATTATTTTTAAAATGCTCTTCAATTACTTCTACTTCAAATAGATTTCTTTCTACTTTCTAAAATCTAAAAAAAATCTACTTTTTTATTAATGAATGCAACCAAACATTTGTCCTCGACTGTTGCTGTACTATTCAGCCATGGTGAGGTCTCGCAAAAGCGCCCTTGGGTATGCAATACGCATACCACGCAATCAAAGGAATAAATACAGTTGCGGTTGGCTGGGTTTTATTAATCGGTAGTGGTTACACCCTGGAATTCAAATTCATATTTTTTTTATACTCCACCAACATAAAATAATGCTCCTTTTATTTCCTTTTCCTCTTCTATTACCATTCAATGAAAATAACGAAACAAAAAGAAACAAAACGATCAATTGCCCTTGCTCGGTTCCTGCACCCATTTGTACATTTCCTGGTAGAGTCTTCCAATCCTTTGAACTATTTATGCGATCCTGCATGTAACCCTATCAGTTACAGTCATCCATTCAGACAAGCTATCACTAGCCCTGCTCACAGGATGCAACGATGCGAAGAAACTACCCCCAACGGACACCGACGACACGGTAGGCGTGTAATGATGATCAGAGCACATATCCGGGGTTGAAGCGAAAGGCCACCCGATGGCGTTGTTTCATATCTCGCATAATCAACCATTAATAATTGAACCCACCATCAGCCAAAGGAACTGGAGCAAACCGAATAGGTGAACGACTGAACCGGGTGACTGTGAAGTCGAGTCGTTGGGTTGTAGCGACCCGGCATCGACGAAGCGTCCAAGAACTGGAGCAAACTCCAGCGAACGAAAGGGAAACGAGCGAAACCATCGACACGCGGTACGGCCAGTTAATGATTTATTTGTGCCGTGTGGGCCCTTCCGTCTGGGGAGTTCTTTCCGAGGGCGGTTTACGTTGAGGTCGGTCGCCCAAAACTGTACGTCGATCGGTCGATCGGCTTCGGGCCAGTAGGTTCCGTGATTGCACTTTATTTCATAACAAAAACAGTCTTTTCATGCCGTAGTGGCTCGAGCAACGGGGTGGGTTACGTACTGTACTGAGAAGAGAGATAGTGAGGTCGCACGAAGGATGAAATTAATTTACTCACATGTAGTTGCACTTTCGCCGCTGCCCGACGAAATGATAAAGGAGCTTTTGGCAAACTTGGCCCGCCAGGGTTATCATTATGCTGCCGAAGCGCAAACAGCTTCCCATTATCGCGGCGAGAAAACGTGCGAGGTGGAACGTCCCCCTTGGAGTAGGATGTTTTGTGGTATTTGTTGTTGCACTTTATCTTAAAATCTTGAATCATATTGAAACATTCTAACAGCGAGCGGACATGCTCTTTAAACAAACATTCTTGGGTGTGTGACTTTGAACTGCACCGAAAAACATACAACCTTGAGTGCAGGGGGGTCTAATCTCTTCCTTGATCTCTTGATCGAATTGGTATGGCTTCGCGCGACCTTTTCTCAGCCCGTTCGGGGCCAGGGACCAGCAGAATCTCCGCAGCCGAGCCGTCGTTCTTCATTTCGGGGTGTCGATCTTTTTGTACGTTTTATTTTACGTAACACATTTGTCGCGAATTTCACCCAAAAACAGCTACGCAGATGCGGTTTCCCGTTGTGCCTGTCTTGAGCTTCGGGGGTTGTTGGTCCTGTTTTTTTTGTTCCATTTCGATTGACTCTTTTATTTGCTGTTGCATGAGTTTTGTTTGTACTACGTTTTGCGCGGTTTTGCATTACTCTTATTCGAACCGCCTCCACTCACGATCTCCCGTTTCCGTGTAGTGTGCGTGTTTGTTTGAGTTGTGAGTGTGTTTTTCATCTCATGTTGTTCTCTTGCACTGTGACTGCCTTTCGAAACGTGCTGCAGGCTTTCGGGGAGTGTGGGTCTGCAGGATCAGTGCAGCCGCATATCGGAATTCCGGGAGCATGTCTAAAAAGGGCCATTAACCTTGTGAGGTAAAAGAGCGCTAATAGTAAATCATTCATTTAGTTGTAGTGTATTATGATGCCTGTTTTTTAAGGTTGATAGGGTTCATTACGATTTACAATGGCTGTCATCCAAATAATAGGCCCAATGCCTTGTTATTGTCATCATACAAATAGTTTTGAAAAATTTAATAATTTTGCAACGTCTTGTGATCCTCTACAGCGCGGCCAAAATGATTTTGTAATAAATTAATAAATAGTCTAAAATTTTGATCATATTGGTCAAAATGTATATTTTTATTTATAAAAAAATCCAGCATCAATAATAGAAATCTGTGGAAAGTTCATATACTCACTAAGTTTTTTTTAATCAAAATGAGGTTTTAATGTTCCCATTAGCGTTCCTTTAGAAACACTAAAATTGCCCTCAACTGTGTTATTTGCAAAGCAATGCTGCCGTTAACCTAAACATTTGGTGAATCTTGAATTAAATTCAAGATTGCTAGAAAAAGACCAAAAAACTATCTCATCAAAGCAAACCATTCCAATTCATAAGTTGTTTTATTTGACTCTTGAATTTTACATTTACATTTCGTATTATTTCTACAACGCAATATTCATTTGCTATATTGTTGTTTAACATGAAATACGCATGATGGACATTTTTTGGTTAATTGTTTTCTTCAAAGCTTAAAAAATCGATTCCACAATCGCATTGAATTGACATTCTCTCAATCGATTGAGAGTACCGTAGGAAGATTCATTACGCAAAATAAATGTTACTACATCAGCCATCCATGCATCATGGGGTCATACCGTTGAAACAAACGCCTCCCATCGGTAAAGCCAACATAATATAACATGAGGAAGGGCAGCATAACTAACTCTACATCGCTATCCTGTCGCACTCGGTCGGTTGAGGTGAAGCATTGAAAAAATTTGCTCTTTATTTTTACCCACACTTCACCCATACACCGACTCGAGTTTATTCTGCGCCAGGTGGTTGGTTGTGCTTCAAACCGCAAACGATCGGCCTAAAGGGCAGTAGCGACAGGAATATTTCTCGGTGAAGTTATTTTACGGCTTTGCAAATGCTTTCCGACCAGCACAGTCAACAATCACCGCTCCTTCGAGCTGATGATCATGGTGAAGAAAGGAAACGGCGTTTGTATGTGATAAGATTTATTTACTTTTGATTTAGCTTTTGGAGTGAAGTTTATTTTTAAAACACTCAACCCACACGACCTGCTGTCGCGATCACGGCCTAGGCCCGAGTTTACCAACATCAACAGCCGTTAGTGAGAGCAGTAGGGGGACAGTATTAGAAGCAAAGCATCGAATTGAATATCAGTGGCGAATGAAGCAAATGAGACTCGAATATCATCAAAACGAACGACGAAACACCGCAGCCGCACAATCCGGTGGGCTACCGGTGGAATGCAGATCGAAAGAATGATTCGCGATCGAGGCGATCTGGCCCTCCCTCTTCTGCGGCTGCTTCGAGAGATGGTGGAAGCTGGCGAGCGGCAAGCGAAATATCATCGACGATTGAATGAACGCCTGAATGCCGCTACAATTGTCATGAGACTCGTTGAGGAGGTGACATTCTTGGGTCCACCTTTCCCACAGGCCGGTGGAGCCGGTGTCGATCGTTGGAGAGATTTGGAGCGGAGGAAACCAAGCAAAAAAAAAACAACTGAACGAACGCGAATTATATTGCAAACGGGATGACATTCGGGCATATAAATTCAAAGCGAGCTGCCTCACACTGTGTGAGTGTATGTGTGTGGTTTTTTGCTCAGCTTCCCCCGGCCCCATAAACAAACGGGTTGAAAGTGAAAACTGAGGAGAAGGTAGTAGAGCCGGTGGGCTATTTTATGATTGTGGTTCGTCGGTAACGAAGCGGTCCCACCTGAGGGATCGCGTTTTTTGCTGTTGTTGTTTTGCTTCTTATGACTTCCCTTGTGCGCCCAGGGAAGCTCGTTTGCATCTCAACATTCGGCCAACATTTGGCCAGCAGGAGTGGAACAGGGGGAAGGGAATGGGAGAGCTAGGGATCGGGAGGCTGTGTTTAGGTAAAAGTCGTACCGCGGCTCAAAACCGATCCTGCCACTTCCGGGAACATCAAAATATAGTAGGGCATTGAACCCGGCCGACGCCAAGCGGTTATTAAATGTGATTAATATTCCAAGGCATTGAATTGATATGTTATTGCTGATCATTGAAGTGTTTAAAATGTAGGATATCAATTCCAAGTTCCGAATTAAATAGAGAGATATTTTTATCCTAAATTTTTCACAAGTTTCCTAAAAATACAACAATAATTTCAAATAATGCACTAAATAAAGAACATGAACTTGAAGAGTTCTTCTTTACAATATCAATCATTCCATTTCCTCATCTCAATCATGCCAACCAAGTGAGCATGTGATGAATATCTTCGCAGCTTAACAAACCATCATGCAGCCAATTAGAATTGCCTTAAATTATCGTACTTTACGACAACGGCTGTCAAACGGCAGCCGACTGTCAAGGTCAGGATCATGCGCAGAAAAGGGCAACAGCGGGCTGGTGGTCGCCGGAATGGAACATTTTAACGACGCGTTTATTGTTTACCGCAATCACCTTCGCATAGTTTCGCAAAATCTTTAGCAGTAAATCATGCGAAACGTATAGCACGCTGTTAATAAAACCAAAACCGAAATCTGCTTTGAGAGAAGACATTTGTCAGACGCATTTAAAGAAGGATTCGCTTAATTGGTTTTGAGGGGGTATTTAATAGCCAAGGCACACTAGGTTGCAAAGTGTGTGCGTATGTGTAAACAAAGACAACGAAAATTTAGAGTGGACCGCTGTGTTTGCTGCATTCAATTCCAGCTGCACACCTTGTTTGATAGCGTGACTGTAAACACAACCACTACCTCGCTACATCCGATGGTGTGTGTCGCGGGACAGAATTAGAAGCGGACGTTGTTTATCAACGCCTCGTTCCCATCCCATCGTAAGTGTGTGGCGCTACACTTGTGGCTAAGAATAACACACCGAAGCAGAAGCACGTTAGCCCTGTCTCGCATACACACAAACGCACAGCGAGAGAACCGGCCGGCATCTAGCGCTTGGTGGATCATCAACATTGCTATCAATTTCGGTACGCTGGTCGTCGTGACAGCGCGGTGTTGGCCTTGGGCAGCAAGAAGCAACAGAAGCGTCGCATTTGGAGCATTGACCATCGCGGCCGCGAATTAGTCCGGTGTGAAGCGTTCTAGCAAGAGCACAGTGTTGTACGCCAGTTCGTCCGTAGTGTCGTTCGTGTATCGTGCTTGAGAAAAGGTGAAAGAAAATGGCAAACCCCAAGCAGGAGATCAAATACACCAAAGTAAGTTCTGTCCGCCGGTTATGGGCGGAATGGGAGTAGGTGTATTTTTAATGTTGAAAGTGGTCCGTGCACGCGTGTGTGTGTTGCTGTTTATACGTGGATGCTGCGAACAGTGAGAACGAGAGGGACGTTTAGCTCGAAAGCGAAAGTGACAGATGGAATTCGTGTTGGTGGTTCAAAGTGTGCCATTTTCACATTGCTTCCCAATTTATGTTTTAATTAGGTTCAACTCATTTTTTTAAATAAAATTTGTCGTATGCAACTTTATGTCGAATCTGTTTAACCAGGGATTAAGAAAATGCAATCAAACGCAAGCATCGTGTTTAAGAAAAGCTTTATCTCACATCAGCAAAGCTCTTCAAGCTCCGCTCTTATTAAGGGAATAAAAAAGATAGCTTCGACGCCATATAAACCGTATAAACATTCGGCCAATATTTGACTGCACGCTTCCGGTCATTCACCCTTGTCTAACAACACCCAATTCCAGCATCACCCAGTAACCCAATTCCCAGCAACACCACACCACTTCGCTAATCCGTCTCACCAATCGCCTTGGTGTGTGCTTCATCGCACTTTAATTGGTATCGTTCCCTTTCCACCCAGGGCGTCGTTTAGCCCTTCCGGCAGTAAAGCTCCCTGTCTCGTTATCTCGTTCTTACCATCAGACTCCCGATCTCGGCTTTATGCCGATCATTATCTTCTAAATTGCCGTGGTGTGGTGATGGTGCGGAACTATCCAGTCGCGGGTCAGCTCTCGGGGATCCATAATCCATGCTCTCCACCTTCTCCTTCCTCAAGCCTCTTTGGGATTAGATTTCCGCTCATGAATCTGCAGACACGTTTGCAGTTTGCTTTTGGAGCGTGCGGATCTATTTCAGCAAGACGTCCAAAAGCTTCAACCCACCAAACGGCAAACGTTTTTGGCAGCTATTGGATCACCGGGTCGGTGTTGGTGTACGGACACGATCTTCTAGACTGTGGTGACGTGTGACGTAAATGAGTGGTAGCTTTCCCTTTTTTCCCCCAGCCGATAGCTTTGTCCAACCGATCGCACGGTCGATCGGGTACACTACGGCTCGTTTTGTACACCCTTGTGTGTCAGATCAGTCATCGCGTGATGGGCGATTAGATAGCGATATCTGTCACCAGGCCCTCGGCACACTGCTTTTGGTGGTGCCGCCCGTAGCGTCCGTATGGATCTGATTTGATGGAGTCTCCGCTTCGTATACTTATCGGTGTTCGCAAAGAACAGTTAATCGATTCTGGTTGCTGTGCCGATAAAACAAAACCAAAACAAAAAAAAAGAAACACCACTTAAAAGTAGAGAAAATTAAAAGCCGAGCGATAATCGACACACCGCAAGGTGTGTCCAACATCTCGTTCCCCAATTAAATCGCTATCTTATCAGCGCCGGTTTGATTGAGCTTTAAGGTGCGTGAAAAATGGTCCGCTTGGCAACAGATCGGTCGCTTTGGGTCGCTTGGGTGCGTTGCTGCGTATCCTTAATAACTCGTACGACCTTTCTTACGCGATCACGGTCCATCCTTGCCCAACATCCTGTCACTTGGGCACAAATGTCTTCATTTCTCCTGCCAGCTCCCCTCGGGGTGAACTTTTGAGGTGCCACCGATTTGTCTCCGCGATCGCGGGAGTTCGCGAACCGTGGCGAAGCGTTTTGTTTCCATCGCCAAAAGTACAACAGCCGAAAACAATGGGCGTCTGTGTGCTGCTCTGGCCGTACGATCGAATGCCCTTTTTTAACGGCAGCCGGGTTTGGTTTCAGACCGGCGGGTTTCGCTTGTTCGTTTCATTTGTAATGTTACAGCGTTCGTGCGCCCTTTTTCGAATCGAATAATTACACCACGGTTGGGCGGCAAGCTGTTCGGCACGGGCTCCGTTTCGGTTGCACCCACGGATGGACGAGCGTGGTACGGCTTACGTAAGCCCTGATGCCGCGGGTTCTTATGCCATCTTTTGTCTTCTGGTGCTGGGTCCGGGGGGACACAGCACTGTTCAGTGGGCTCTGGATGTGGGATTTCGGCGGGCGAAAAATGCGGAGATTATGAAGCGTGGCATAGAAAAGCATGGCAAAAGGGCAACGGAGGCATCATAAAATCATTATTCTGAATTGTTTGCGGCACACCCGAAAATCAATCCATTCGCAAAAAGAACAAGTAAGCGAAATTATTTGCAAGGCGTTGAGCAGGGTTTGTGTAAAGCGGCCATGAGTTTAGTCTAGTTTCGTTTTACAAACATGAGTCATAATTAATTAAATTATCATGATAGTAAACTTCAATACCAAACTAATGATCCAACATAATTTTGTACATCGCTGCAATAAACTATTCAACCGAATGGAAATAATATTATGATAATAATGGAAATTGGACTTCGAGCATAGCTGCAAAAATTCATCATTTTAATTGATTTTTAAATTAAAAGTTTTATTATGTTTTCAAAACACCGATGGCTAACATGATGTCTAGTTAACGTGTAAACGTGTGCATTTCACTCGAATTGACATAATAGTACGAGCAGTGCAATGTACAACTGCAAACATTTAACCTTTCGCGGCTACATTTGATTCTTGCTAAATTAAATGGATTTAATTACAGTTTAAATGGAACAGTTGTGACAGTCGTTTCCACCGTATGGCTTAGTTTCAATCATTTTCAATTGGATGAAATACTTAAAAAAACGCATGTTTGAATTGCTTCTTCGAAAATAATAAATGGCATTTTTTTTAAACAAATCCCTAACCCTATCGCTTGCGCGAAACTTTTCAGC
This sequence comes from Anopheles merus, assembly GCF_017562075.2. Lineage (NCBI taxonomy): Eukaryota > Metazoa > Arthropoda > Insecta > Diptera > Culicidae > Anopheles > Anopheles merus. The sequence continues at coordinate 39,665,643 of NC_054082.1, read as the reverse complement.
TGATGCTAAACGCCCAGAGCGGTGCAGAATTGATTGCGTACGGTTAATAAATTAAAGCGCTGTTGCTTTCGATCGACAACGTGCGGCTTGTAATGATCGATACTCACCGAGTCGTTGTAGTTTTTTTTTGTGTAAAAGGCCGGCCAATCATCGGGCTGACGGGATCGGCCTACTAGCATTGTTGTGCGTACAGCTGTGAACGGTGTGCCCCTTCGATTACGGCAAGCAGCTACACGAAAGAAGCGCGAGTAATATTCGAATGCACATACATATCGCAGGACATCTCTCAGGCGTCCCAAAACGGGATGCATAAACAATTTTAAAATGAATGTCCTCTACTTATGCCTCGACGATCGACGATCAAAAGGATGTTCCGGGGGCGTGAGGCAGCGGGGCGAATGGATGAATTTTTTCCTGTTTTTTTTTTTAGTTCGTACACACATGCGAATGCATGTGAACTGATTCGGTTCCAGTCATTCATCGGGTTTAAAAAGCAAGAGCAGAAGATGATCAGCCCGAGCAAGATACAGTGCAAGATGGACGAGATTCGCGTGTTTGCGCGTCCCGCCTGGAGAGTCACGCATCGCAAATCAGCGCAGTACGCGCACATGACCATAAGTTGTGCATTGGCATGCAGCGCTATCGCGTTAAATCGTATCACATTACTTAAGTCGTTTATCTTTTTCTGCTTTCTTTACCTCGCCACTAGGCAGCCCTCCATGCCAACTCCTCGCCATATCATCCGATCGACTTATAATCTTGTTTTTATTTTTATTTAGGGTGCAACGAGAGTGCACCCCTTCCCATTTTGGTGCTTGTGCTAAATGACCGTCACCAGGCTGATACGATTTATTTCCCGCCCTTTCCCCCACTCACTGCATGTGAAGAGCGCAGGAATCGTAGTAGAAATCAGAACCAAAAATAGGGACTCAGGCACTTTTCTTGCCCCTTGCGAATCTGAATGTACCAGCGCATGAGCCTCCGGGGTCAGCTGCCCGGTGCGTCCGGCTTCTGTGCCAGGCAGCAGCTTGGCGCATCTTCGCAAGCGCGTGCACACGCGCACCGGAATACCGCAAAAATGCAGCACGCAAGAGCCGCGTAAGAGGAAGCGTTGATGCCAAAAATTAATTATTATCATCTCGTGACCGTTGCCCATGCCCAGTCGACCGTCGGCGAATGGGGTGGACGGTGTTATAAGCTGGCGCATAAATTTCTTTTGGCGAAATCTTTCAAGGCTCCTGCCTTTGTGCGCGGCCGCCCAGATGCGCCGCATTCCAGTGGGGCTACGGTAGTGCGAGTTGACGAGCGTGGAAAATTAAGAAATTATGTCTTAACACTAATTTCTCCTGCACGGGGGGACACATACACGCGCATGTCAGCGCAGCGCGTCGTTGGCCTGCTGACCCGGTGGCCCGAGCTGTTTGGTTGCGTACTTAATTGCGGCAACCGCGTGGTGTGGATTTTTTTAATGCGCTTTATTTCAAATTCTTTGCTCTCGTAGAAGGAGAAGAGTTTTCACAGTTACGATTATTTATTCGATTAAACTGCATCAACACTTTATCGGTTAAGGCAACGTAGTGTGTAGTGTGGACTGTAAAAGTACGTAAAAACATGTGGAATTAAATGATTTAGTATAGGATATCCTTTCATAACGAATTTATTTTATCTTATCCTATTGTTTTCCATGCCCTGGTTCAGATATACAAAAAAATATTGGCAAAGTTCATCGACGGTTCATAGAGCCGTGAATTTAGGAATTGTAAGTGCAGCTTCTAACACATCGTAGAATGCAGAATCTAAAGCGTTATTTAAATATCGGGCACTAACAGCAGACGCTGCTCCTGCTTGCAGAACAGTAGTGCAGAACTTCCCTTTAGGAATTTACTGAAGTCCGCGACCCTAGCGTGTTTGATGGACTTTTTAATATGTCAGACCATTTTTTCCACTGAGTTTAAATCAGTTTTTTTATTATTATTAAACATTTTGATGTTTGTAATCTCATAGAATCTCTCATCTATTCCTGAACGATGTCATGTCAATGCTTCTTTTATTAGTTGATTATGGTTGTACAAGTTGTTGTCAAGATATTGCGTATATTAGCAAAATGGCCTTATAAGCATGGTGCGCGTAACAGCATAACGAATGGCTGCTATTTTGACCGGTGTTTCATTTCTCACTTAATTCGATGCTTTCTATAGTTGCTGGATGATTTATATCTTTGAAATATCCTTGTTAAAGGTTATTTAAGGGACCTCCGCTTTGTTGTCAGGATACTTAAATCAACAAGATTTTTTAATTACTTTATTTTTCGTTCTATCACCAGTTTTTGCATTATAATCACGATAATTCAATCATATAATAAACCACAAATATAAAGAATGCAAGTTCTAGAGCTTAATCCACAAGGAACCTCATGATAGAAAATTTGAATTATTCGTATATTTAACTATTTTTTGCATATATTATGCCAAATGTGATGTTGTCAGTTTGGATGCTGCATTGTTGAATTATTTGATAATCACCTTTTTCAAGTATTTACGAAAAGTGTCCATCTTACCCGGAGTGTCCTTCTTTACCTACTTTCCCCTGCATATTACTTATATGAACTTAGACCAGTTGATTTTTTATTTGCATCAATTTATATTGGCTTTACTTACGTATGTGGATAGTGAATCGTACGTTCGAGGCTTGAACACACGGCGGGCATTTTGTTAAGTCGTACGAGTTTAGTGGTACATAAACTGCCCGTATTTCACATTATAAGTTATTTTAAGTTAAAGAATGCTGTACCTGCAGTGGCGGGTCAAGCCTCTCCGAGGCCCTAGGCGTTATGGTAGACGGGGCCCCTTCACCAAATCCATCGCGGGGGGGGGGGGGGGTTTGGTGTACGAATCATACACTGCAAATTGTATAAGTTTGCTGCAGTTACATTTTTTACTGAAAGCTATTAAGTAATACATGGTACTGAATATCAGTAAAACAAATTACTGAAAATGCAGCTATTTATTCTACCAAAACGACACGTCTGAGCTTCAAAGGAAAACATACTGCGAAGCCCACTTGCTCGTGATGAACAAAAATTTGATTTGGTAACCGCTTACAGACACCCCGATAAATTTTAGGTGCGTATTCGGCCAAATACCCATTATACCAAATCAACAAACTTCTTTCGACAAAATACAATTCACATCTGTATAAAACTTTATGAAACAGAGATGAACATAAGCAGAATGGACTGCCACCCGCGCATCATTAAAAACCCCAATTTTAATACTTTTTTCGCCAATTTTCAATCGATAGTAATGACTTAACAATCATTAATATCAGAAAGGCTTTGTGGTATGTTAAAATTTTGGGTACTGTGGATACTGTTTCGAAGCGGACTTTCGACACTTGATCGTCTAGGCCAGGGGTTTCCAAACTACGGCCCTCGAGAGCCTATAATGCGGCCCGTGATGATGTTGTAAAGGATAATGTAAATATCATATATGTTTGACAGTTTCCATCATTTTTTTAAATTTTTACTAAACCAAGACAAGAATCAAGTTACTATAAAAGAAAAATGCAGAACTTTAAAACATTTATTAAGTATTTTCTTGTCAAAACAAGTTTTAAACGTTCTCATTACCAAAAGTAACGCGTAAATGGCCCTCAACAACGATATTTACGAAGAAATGCGGCCCGCGAACTGAAAAGTTTGGAGACCCCTGGTCTAGGCGATCATAAAAACCTGTAGGACGTTGGAGTACCTTGGGTAGGAGGACATAAGTAAACTCCTTAAATGAGAAGTCGATAGATGATGGATGGGCTTAGTCCTATTCTGACAATCCGAACAAATCTGACCTGCCATGATCGTTGTTGTTGGTTTTATCTATACTCAATAGAAGTTAAAGGTCGGAAAGTTATCGTTTTCGCTAAGCTAGTTACGTTTGTCTTTTATGGACAAGAACGATGGTTCTAAACGATATTTTCTTTCCTACTTTACAATTTCCAGCTCGTGTTTCATAATACGGACGATTTGATTTAAAATCGTCATCGTGAGCATAACATGAAAACAATATTTTGCTTTTACGTTGGTTTACCTTTACAATGAATACTGAAGTACCGTCTGTCTTCGAATTACGGCCACTTCATTTTCAATCGGTCAAAGCGATAACTTCTTGCACGCTGGAAAAACAATATTTTCATTCGAAAGTAACTGGAAATACCTTGTATTGCAGTATGTTTGTCTCAAGTAATCCACGGACCACAGGTTGGAGACCACTGCTTTAGATCAGCTGCTTTCTAAATGATCGAGCGGTGAGGGCCAGGAGAATGCATTTGTTTTACACATACATTATTATATTATTACAGTTAATACACAAAATGATATGATATTTATGTTATTAAACAATGCGATTGGTTATTGGTTTTCTTAGATTATTATATCATCCAAGCAAGTTTTAAATTCATTTTATTAAATTACAATAACTAAAATTGATTGTAAAGATTCTTCAATTAAGAGTCTGCAGCATAGTGTGCAAAAGTCATAAAAAGCTCAAAACAATAAAGCAAAATCGCAATATCGCTTCTTAACGTACCCTTCCTTCCATGTTTCAAATTGTTTTCTAGGATATATCTGGAGATGGTACAAAATAGTTAACAGCTGAAAAATATCGAGACAAACGTACAATCGTTCAGTACTATTATGAGGCCACGGACAAGTAAGGCCAGGTCAGACGAATTGATAGTGCATTTCTTAAAAAAAAGCTCCAAGAAAATCGTTGCATCCTTAAAAAGCAATAGAGTGTAACCATTGTTCTCGTAAAATCAACAGTTAGGTTTTTATGGAATTATTCGTTTCTATTTTCTAATTTCTCCTCAAATTTGACCATATTGATTGGTCCGACAATCCATGTTATGGTGATCAAATTTGGAATAGTTCAACGATATGAATTGTCATATTAAAATATGTTCAGTTAATTTTTAATAAATAGGATCTTCCTATCTTTCAAAATCGCGCAAATATTTTCTCGGGCCTGACTGCATATTGTGGTGGGCCGGACTTTGCCGATAGCTTAATTAGTTCAAATTTTACGCGATCATTCATATCGATATTTCCTTTCCGTCGACCCTTCCGAATTTGACCCAAACCCTTCAACAGCTTGCCTTTCCACCATCACTTCGTCCAGTCCACAATTTTAACTGGGGCCCCAAAGGTTAGCCGGGCACGAGTTCTTAGTTTTTGCGTGATAACATACACACAGGCCAAATTAAAAAACGCACACATCGACATCGGAATCGATTCTTGAATGAAACCTCAACAGATAAAAAGAGCGTGCTTGGTGTCAGCCAATTTTTCTTGCTTATTTCTACGGCTACGAACCGTTGTGTTGAGATCGGTTTCGGAGCCTTTTAATGTCGTATGTGCATGTAGTTTGTGTGAGGCATCTCTTGTAACGGATTTCGCTTTACCCAACTCGCGCGTAGCGTTCAATGCATTTGATCCAACGCTTTGGGCCATCGATGATGAAATGATATTGTGTTGAGCTCTGGGCATGTATCGCAGCGTTCTACGCTTCCAACTAAGGTGCACATGGTAAACAAAAATATTGCACATGTTAAAAAGGCAAATGTTTTCTGCTTCTGATAGTAAAATGCTTCTGATAAGTAAAATAAATATGCTTCTGATAGGTCTGGTAGTAATAGTAAATCTGATTGTAAACATAACCCCCGGGGGAAAAATGGGGATATATTAGGTTGACAACATCAAATGGAAGGGGCCCCTCAATCGACCGAATCATCAACGGGGCCCCCAAATGGCCGAGGCAATGGAGATTGTTCTTCGTATTATGGCTGGATGTAGATGCATCTGTAACGGTTTTTGGTCTTGTTGTATTCGCAAAAATTGAAATAGTCGATAAAAACCATATATAAATGAACATGGTCCATAGGTTCTTTGAGTATTTTTATACCCTTCCCCCCTTCCTTCTAACTGAAACCTTTCCCATTTCCCCTTCTCTTCGGTCCACAAACTTGATGTGTTCGATTAGGGCCAAGAATGAAAATTTTAGTTTTTGCATTAAAAGACACAATCCACTATCCCAGGCCAGGAATGTGAATACCATTTTTCGTGTGAAACAGCTGTCTGCTTTCGACACAAAATCGCAAAGCGATAGCAGGGGCCCCGTATACAAGAACAAGACGGTTCATCCCAGCCAAGAGTGCACACAATTACATCGATTTAACCATTTCTCGAATGAGACCTCAACCCACTGAAGGACCGTTGACCAAACGATCTTCCTAGACTTTTTAAAGCAACGCGAGCTTGGTGTCAATTTTTCCTGCGAATTTCTCCGGCTACGAGCCGGTGTATTGAAATTTTGTTTAGGGGCCTTTAAATTTTTGTCTGTGTATGATTTGTGATTGTGGCTGTTTCAACGGGGTTTCTTTGTGGTTAAACGCAGCGCTGTTCTGTGTTCCGTGCATTGGATTTTAGCAGCAAGTGTCTCCGCGTTTTTTTGGTGAGCTCGAGCACGGACCATCCACACCAAGACACCAAATGGACGGGGCCCCTTATTGATGGGGCCCCTAATAGACGGGGACCCTTATTGATGGGGCCTCCTTACCGACGGGGCCCTTACCGACGGGACCCCTTCATCGAAGAGTCCACATAATCGTTGAGGCCCCGTAAACCACCTTTGAGTTTTGGCTTCAGTATAGCTGTAACGGTTTTTTATTTTGTCTTCACGCAAAAAGTTGTATGTAAATACAACTATGTTCCTTTTTCGAGTTCCTTTTTGGACATATGAATACCACCCCTTCCCGATTTCCCCTATTTGTCAGTTGACCACAAAAGTTGAGTAGGACCCCGCGTGAAAATTTAAGGTTTTTCGTTAAAAGCAGGCACGCTCCACGATCTCAGGCTTGAGATGTGAATACCATTTTTCGCGTGAAAACAGCTGTCTGTTTTCGGCACACATCTGCAAAACAAGTATAGGGGCCCCAGACAAGCGCAGGCACGTTTCATCCCAGCCAAATTGAAAAGCGCACACATCGATATCGATGGAATCGTTTCTCGAATGAAACCTCTACCCACTGGAGCACCGTTGCTTGCTTGATGTTAGTCAATTTTTCCTGCTAATTTTACCGGCTACGAGTCGGTGTATTGATATTGTGTTTCGGGGTCTTTAAATTTTTGCTTGGGTGTGTTGTATGATTGTGTTGTGTAACGGGTTTTCGGTGGTAGTTAAGCGCAGCGTGCTGTGCATTCCATTTTAGCAGCAAGTTGCTCTGCGTGGTTTTGGGTTTGGGTGCTCGTGCACAGGCCACCCACACCAGCAAAAATTAACGGTTTCTCGCTCTGTCCAATACTTTGCGACAACGATGATGAGGTATTGATTTGAGCTGTGCGCGCATGTCGCAGCGTTCTTCGCTTGCGACTGTGATGCAAGTATTGGCAGATTTCTTAGAACATTTAATGTGCTGCTTTGAGTAGTATGGGGCCCCGGTATTTCGGTTCGGGCCCTTGACAAAATACAGTGAGTGAAGCGATGGGAAAAATGCATTAATTAAAAATGAGTCTTTTTGAAATAGATGGTAAAAGTCCCATCCAGAGGGGGGGGGGGGGGGGTAGAATCGATACGAAGTCGAACATCCACAATGACGGGGCCCCCTAGATCGCCGGGGCCCCTGGCGGCCGCCCAGTCCGCCCACCGTTTAACGCGCCACTGTGTACCTGTTCAGTTCAACTATTTTGTATCTTTTTTTCGTATGATTTGCTAATTATTTAATTGAAATTGTAACTGCCATATGCGTTACCTTATGATTTTTTATGATTAATTTATATTTTGCGTCAATAAGAATACTGAAATTAACTAGAAATGTGTCATATTTTCGAGAATAACAAAAAAAGCTTTGCTGAAAGGCTGTAAGGGGTTTACAGAGAAATTATTTGCTGCAATAAATTAATTGCTGACACGCTGATATATTGATCATTTAACCGTGATACAGTGAAATTGCTTGCAATTTAATACTCCATTATGTTGCATAATTGATGTTTTTATTTAATACTGCGCATTTCGTGGAATCTGATATTCCATCATCAGTCAATGATTAATTGGTGCACGATTGATAGTACATCATTTTAATCATGCTGATAGCATTGTAAGGGGACAATAATGAAACCCTTTTGAAACTGTACTCGAAATTCATATGAATCTGTCGATTATGGTTTGTATCAATGCACATTGCAATAAAATCAATTGTGTGCTACTGTTACGCAGTATTTAAAACGTTATTTCATTAGAGGTATACAATTGAAATAAAAAAAACGGAACCTTTAGTACAGTGAGCTTTCCTTCATTTACTGACCCATTTCACATTCTCTCCATACATCACACCGCACGAAGCGCTTGTTGACAACCGTTACATCACCCACTCGCTAGTAGCTCGAAACAAACCCTTTTGGAGCGGAATTGTCGTAAAGGTCGGAGGGACGGGAAATTCCAAAAAAAAAAAACATCAAAACTTCCCTTTTTTGGAGGATGCGGTTAGCGTACGAGCGCCATTTCTGACTGTTCCACGCTGCACCCGCCGCTGCTTTACTGAGCGAGAAAAATTGCATACTGTGCCAAAGCAATTAACTATAACATGCATCCCTGTTGGCGACCCGGTGCTCGGTGCGACGGTACGCTCCCGGGGGCGCAACATATCGGGTAAGCCGATTGCCCATTGACCCTAAAAGCAAAAGCCCAGTGTGGAGTGTTCGGTACGCTAGCCGTTCAGGGCATTCGCCGAAATGTCGCCAACAGGGTTGCAAAAAAAACGAATGTCCCAAAACCAACAAAATGAGACTGGGAGAAAAGACTGGTTCAAATTATTGTTCTCCCTGGGTGCGGGAGGACAGCAGCGCGACAATGTAGTGTCCCGCGCGCAGCCCACGGTGGCTTTGGGGCTAGCGTGCACTCACGGCGAAACGGTCGCATGCAAAACAGATGCCTTACCTAACGAAGCGCAAAAGGGCCCACCAGCGGAGGTTGGCCCGCACCCCGGACCAGATCCCAAGCCATACTGTCTACCACATGGAGACGGCGAAGGCAAGGAACCCCTGCGGAAGGCATGCGGAAGGCGAAAGAGATAAAAACAAATACACATAAACTGTCGCCAGCGTCGTCGACCCCAAGGGTGGAACAGGCCGCCCGGTTGCGCTACATGCGGTTTTCCGCTTCATAAATCTCCCGACTTAATAACTTAATTTCATAATTTTTATTATAATCGTTTCTCGCATGGCGACGACAACGCCGGGACCCAGCGTCGCCCTTTGCCGATGGATCGAATTGAGGACACGGACGCGAATCGATCCGGCAGACCCTGGAGCAGTGCCGAGGGCAAGGGATGGGGAGGGGACGGTTGAGCGAGTCGAGCGGGTGTCGAGGGGGGGGGGATATCGTTGTCACACCTCCTTGGGGCGTAGCATGCGAAGGGTTGTTGTAAATGTGCATTTCGCCGGATTTAGCATTTCTCGACGACCGCTCCAGGATGTCGCTACGGTAGATAGAACGGTTTTACCGTGCCGGAACATAAATCATGCTGATCATAATGAACGCTGTCGAGTTGGGGGTTGTTTCTGGTGTGTGTGTGCGCGCTCGCGCGTTTTTTATTACTAATTTTGGAAGTACACAAGTCGAAGCACGCAAAATATGTATTGGAATTTCAAACCCCCCCTTTCGCTCTCCTTCCAGCTCTTCATCAACAACGAGTTTGTCGATGCGAAGAGTGGCAAAACGTTCGCGACGCTCAATCCAGCCACCGAGCAGCCGATCGTGTCCGTCGCCGAGGGTGACAAGGACGATGTGGAGGCGGCGGTCCGGGCGGCCAAGGCCGCCTTCGCCCGGTCCGCACCGTGGCGCCAGATGGACGCCTCGGGCCGCGGCCGGCTGCTGAACCGGCTGGCCGATTTGATGCAGCGCGATATCGATACGCTCGCGAACCTGGAATCGCTCGACAATGGCAAAACGTTCGGCGACTCGCAGTTCGACATTACGTGCGCGATCGACACGTTCCGGTACTACGCGGGCTGGGCGGACAAGATCCACGGCAGTACGGTGCCGTCGGACGGACCGGTTCTGACGTACATCCGCAAGGAACCGGTCGGCGTCGTCGGGCAGATCATCCCCTGGAACTATCCGATCCTGATGCTGACCTGGAAGTGGGCGCCGGCCTTGGCGGCCGGCTGCACGCTGGTGCTGAAACCGGCCGAACAGACACCGCTGAGCGCACTGCACATGGCGGCGCTGTCGAAGGAGGCCGGATTTCCGGACGGCGTGATCAACGTGGTGAACGGGTTCGGGCCGACGGTCGGTGCCGCGATCGTCGCCCACCCGGACATCCGGAAGGTGGCGTTCACCGGGTCGGTCGAGACGGGCCGCATCATCCTGAGCGGGGCGTCCACGTCCAACCTGAAGAAGGTTTCGCTCGAGCTGGGCGGCAAGAGCCCGCTGGTGATCTTCAACGATGCTGATCGTAAGTGGGATGCGTTTGGGTCGTTCTGCGCAGCATTGCAGAGGGCGCTGATAACGTTCTTGTTTGATTGTTGTTTCAGTGGACGAAGCCGTTGAAATCGCACACAATGCCATCTTCGCTAACCACGGCCAGAACTGCTGCGCCGGTAGCCGCACGTTCGTGCAGGAGGGCATCTACGATGCGTTCGTGGCGAAGGCGGCTGAAATGGCCCGCCAGCGCAAGGTGGGCGATGCGTTCCAGGACGGCGTCCAGCAGGGACCGCAGGTGGACGAGGAGCAGTTCAAAAAGATTCTCGGCTACATCGAGTCGGCCCAGGCCGAGGGCGCCCAGCTGCAGGCCGGTGGCAAGCGTGCCGGTACGGTGGGCTACTTCGTGGAGCCGACCGTCTTTTCGAACGTGACCGACGGGATGAAGATTGCGCGCGAGGAAATCTTTGGCCCGGTGCAGAGCATCCTGAAGTTCAGCACGCTGGACGAGGTGATCGAGCGGGCGAACAGCACCGAGTACGGGCTGGCGGCCGGTGTCGTCACCAAGGACATCAATACCGCGATCACCTTCACGAACGCGGTCGAGGCGGGCTCCGTGTGGTAAGTGTTTTGGGGTTGGTTGGGCGTGACCCCACCGGAAAGGGAAACCAAACGTCAGACCACAGGCCCCTTACCCTTGCTTGTGCTACCGTTACAGGGTGAACTGCTACGATTATGTGGTGCCGACGACACCGTTCGGCGGCTACAAGCAGTCCGGAAGTGGCCGCGAGCTCGGCTACAGCGGCATTGAGCTGTATCTGGAAACGAAATCCGTCACGATCAAGCTGCCGGCGAAGGTGTGAGCGTGACGATGTACTACTGGAAAAGCAGTGCATTTTTTTTGTGAGCATCTTCTGCGGCAAGTAATAAAGTAACTGAACATGCCCATTTCGCATCTGCATCGTTCAGAGCGACGAATTCGCTTGGCTTGGCTAAATTGGAAAGAAATCAAAACTTTATCGAGCGAAAGTAAAAAGCGGATCACGGAACACATACGCACGATTGTGGATCTTCTGATTGAGAGGCTGTGTTTTGAAGCAAATACCAACAGCCGCTGGGTTGATGATCGTACGGCGTAAACAGCACCGAGAGCGTGATCGTGACAACGTTCGTGCAACTTCTGAACAATTTCAATATCAATTACAGTTCCATTTCGGAAAACTACCGGCCAACGCTGGCCCGGACGTCAGGCGACGTCCGAGGAGAAAGTAATTAATAAGAAAGTCCTTTTGTTGTCCTTCAATTTCAAGGTTTCGGCGCGGATGGGGACAAAGAGGAAAGACGCATCGGGGAAGTGTTTTTTTACATTCGTGTTTTTCTCAATTTCTCCTTTTCCCTCTCATTTCGATCGATTCGTCGACAAGTCCCGTTGAAAGGTTAAATTTGCGTTCCAAAAATCGATTATTCTTGCAGACCCCGATCGAGTGCGAATCAGTCGACACTGCTAACGGAGTTCGGGCGCGAGCTTAAGGCTAAAAATAACACTGATCGTCTTCCCTTTTTTCCCAGTGTTCCAGTGGAGCAGGCCATCAGCCGCCCTCTCGCTGTAACTATCAAAGCAAACAAGCGGACAGCATTAATGGAAGGGAATGGAAAAATGACTGAGAAACACGATTCGATTCCGAAAACAACCGTTACAACAACCGGCGGATGACATTGGCATGGCAGATGGAATATGCAGCGGACGCGGGAAGACATGGTAGTTCAACTCCCTGTTCGCGCCAGGACAGGGCGCGAAGGGTTCACAGCTGTGGTTTGCTTCGGTGACATCGTGGGATGGTGGGAAGGTGATGAGGGAGAGAGTATCGAAACCGATTGATGGCTGTGCCGGAAAATCCGTTAAGTGCAACGGATTGTGTGCCTGAAAACAAGGCGGAAGTGATATCTTCGGTATCGGAGGATTTTCTGTAGGTTCTGCGAACTGGGCGCTTTCCTCCAATCGACAAGTATCGCACGCGGCAAATTCGAACGACCATCTCCTGCCGGGATCTGGATGGGGAGGCGCAAATTGAGGCAAAGATCGTGCTTCGCATGTTTCGCACCGGGACAGGTATCAATAACATCTTGAGGCATCAGACTTTTGTGCGAATAAGTGGGTAAGATATGTCTTCGCACTCAAGCTTCGAACGCCACTCGAAAATTGTTAATACTATGTCTCGCCCCGTGTGCCAGAACACTTCACCCGGTCATCGATTCCCTTTGGTTGTGGGGTTTTGTGTATTTTGTTGTTGTTTTTGTTGCTCATACCAGCCCTTTTGTTTGCCCTGCGTTTTGGGTTCGATGGACTCCGACGAATAAGCCCACTCGAAGAGCAACGGTCTGCGCTCCAGACGCTGCATGACCTTTCGTTCATGCTTGCGTTGCTTGTCGTACCGCAAGAAATACGCAGAGGAAGACAAATAAGTAACCCAGCGCCCCAGTCTGCGGCCGGAGCAAATGTGCAAGTCAGTTGGGCCCATTTAAGTTCGCTTTCGTTTTCGCTCCTTCATCTTCATCATTTTCACACGTCAGTGCTGACGTTTCCGCGTGCCCTGGTTCGAATTGCATTCGTCCGTCCAGACGCGCGCACTTGGCGGTTCAGAACGTTGCAACTGCGAGAACACCTCGCCTACGGTGTCAGATCCTTCGGTCGGTTGAACCAAAGCACACTTGTCTGCATACGATCGTTGTATGGTGCCGAATGGCAGGTGATCGCATAGCCGATGCCACACTTAATAGTCACTGTAAACAGGCACCAGGTACGGAGCGTTACCTGCAGTACGCTGCTTGCTCGACAAACATCCTGTATGCCGAGGTGTCTGTAACGTCTGCAAGTGTTTGGCAGGTGGTGCAGAAGATCGTCTTAATTGAATGCGGTGTGAAAACGATACACTACTTGTAGCGGGAGGATGTAAAACAAACACCTGGACCGGTTTGTTCCAAAGCACGGGGTTTGGCGTCGACACTGCGGAAGAGATTGGAGCCAACTTCGCCATCAACCCTTGATGTAGGTGCGATTCGGGTAAAATCCAACGATCGCGGTCGGTAGAAATGTAATGGAATTTGCATCCTAATTGAGTTGCAACCAAATCTAATCACAGCGATTATTGCGTAGCAGCTTTGATGAAGTCATCGGGAATGGTACGGATGCTGGATTTTTGCAATTTAGCCTAATAACTCGCCGCACACCTGTCGGTGCAATCGGAACGAAAGCGACATTAATGATGTTGGCATTCCGCCGTGGATCGTGGACCGACAGTGATATGATCCTATTAGCTTCTCAGCTGCAATCCTGTTTGGACCGGGGGGCCGGACCTGGAACGGCCTTCGGTGCGTAATGGGTGCTATCGATTGACCGGTCTACGTTTCTGATTATGCAATCGGGCCGTGAGTTGGCGTGAGCTGCGATCCATTGCCCGGCGTTCTGTGACGTTAGAAATCTTCATTCGATATGCTACGATAGATGTTTATTAAGAGACTCGCTAGAGACAGTATGACATTAAATAAAGGAGGCAAAAGTTGGACAAGTTGGTAATATAAGCTTCCAGAAACGCCTTTTCCGGACCGTAAATCTAATAATTATGTCATTCTTCTTAACAGTACTATGATTTCGATTCAATGATTACCTGATTACTGGTGTAACACACATTGCTTATGCTGTAGTAACGTAAAAAAGTGGTTTGGAAATTTCAGGAAGAAAGTGCTTCTAAATAGATGTGTGTGATTATACTGAACCTGATTGCAGAAACTTAAAAGAAGTAAATTAATAATTTTAATTTTCAATGAATTCTTTCGATTGCATACGATTGGAACGTACCGTTTAATTAATGTTTTTGATTTAGCCTCTTTATGTAATTTGTCCCCGTTTAATTCATTCATAAAAGAAAATTGTGCAGTAATTTCCCAGTATAAGCTTAAATTGTCTCTTAAAAATTCCCTCCCATTGTATTTTTGAACTTTTGTCGATGCTTTGCTCTCAATACAAAACATTAAAAAGTATAACATGTGTAGCATTTCTCAAAGCAATACCAATAGCGTATGTTGCAATAAAGTCATTGCAAACTTTGGTGCAGAAAACTTGAATACCATCCTTGTATCCGTTGAGTTCTCCTGCAGTATCGCATTGTCCGTCTATAAGCTTCTGTATCCGGTATCTTACAATAATCCCTGACATTGAATTGATCATCCCATGTTTCCGACACTCCCGCTTCTTCAAATCGATCATCCAACGGTGGCGTTTTCCTCCAGTCAATTGCATCATCTAACCATCACATCTGCTTTGGGAATTCCTCTCTCCCGGCAATTGAACGCAAAAAGCACACACTGACACACACACACACACACGGAGAAACCAATGGACTCAGTTGAACCGGTAACTGCCAAGAAGGCGTCCAGTTGGCTCGGCAGGGCGTCGTGGCTAAAATTCCAACCAAACATCGTTCGCTCCATCAAACCCCCGCGGGCGATGAGGTAGACACCAGGCACCAACGGCCGGAGAGAAAACACACAAACACAAACATTTTGGTCGGTACACATTTCGCGCCCCGGCTCGCACTGGATGAATGTGATCTGCTCCGATTGCATAATTGTTCGGCGTCATAACTTCCGTTTCTTCGTACACTTCCCTCGGAAAGCTTCGAGCCGTTCCACCGTCTCCTGCACCTTCCGCACGGTTTTGAGGAAAATGAAACCTTTCGAAAACTAGTCCACTAATGGGGGATAGTGCGCTCGGTGAGCGCTCCGGAACGTCCGATTGATCTGCTTGCACCGGCTGTGTGTGTATGTGTGTGTGTGCCGATGCCGTGAGGCTGTGAAGCAATGAAAACAACTCGCTTCCACTTTCCAACTCAACTCAACTCCACTGGTGAAGCTCCCAGGGCTAAAGCCACACATCTATCACCGGTGTGCGCACACCAGCCATCATCGAGATCTGCGCGAACGGGTACACTCATAAATCATGCACACAGAGAGTGTGCAAGATGTCGTCCCACGTTGGCAAATCTACTAGGCAGCCATAACAAATCAGCATAACTTCTAATTTGTGATGTTTTTTTTATATTTATTTTATATTCACTAGCGATTATTTATTTTATATTCACTATATTGTGCCGTGTGCAATTCGTCGATGAACAAGGGCCTCGCAACGGGTTTAAAGGTAGGAAAGCAATTCAGTGCTCGATGTCGTTGTACACACGAGACACGAAGATTCGGGGAGTGAAATTAAAGCTAAGCAGCAAGAGAGGGATGGCACCAAAAAGCAGCATAACACCACCTAGCAGATTCCATAAGGGAAGAAATGGTGATCGTAAAAAAGCGCACGAGCGCCACCTCCGAGGCGTGAAACTTGTACCCAAGTTTCCAGTGTCCCGCTTGCGCAGTGGACGTGCAGCCGATGTTTCCAAGCTGCGCCAGCGATCTCTCATATGCTGACGAATACGAAACAAAGCCACATGCAAAAAAAAAAAAATCTGCAAAATTCAAACGAACATACATGCGGGACCCACACCGGAACAATGTCCCACGTTCACCGGGGTTTGATGGAATTCGATCAGCTACTCAACAAAAAAATCGACCCAAGTCACCAATCGAAAAGGTGTCTTGCGTTGCCGTGGTCAGCGATTATGTGACGCTGTGCGGTAGTGAGTCGAATCCGAAATGGTGCAATTACGGTGTGCCGATTGTGACAGCATCATCAGCAGACAAAATGACACCGGGAAACTGGGAGCGAAGGTACCACGGGAAGGGCACGGGACACGGAACGGGCGGAGGTTACGAAGATCGCGCACCTCATCCACGTTCGCGGGCACCCGCTCGCGAAAGTGATTGTGTGAAGGCGTAATGTTGGCCGTTTTGTTTGCGTTTTCGGCCAACCGGCGGGGCCGGCGACGCGTAATGCTGATAATGACGATTCGCGATGGATGGCAATGGAAGGAAGGCATTTCGCATTAGCTGGATAAATGATTACGCGAACGCGTCCGGAGAATGATGAGCGTGAGAAAGTTGGCAGCTGGGTGAGGTGAGACACACGGTGGTCACATTGCAGGAACCTGAAACGAAATTTATGATTTGTTTAATTTTGTCACCTGAAACGAAAAGCATAAGTTTGGGATGAAATATAGATTTTTTGTTGTTGTTTTCTTTTAACTTACTTTTTTGAATAAAACAGAAAGTTAAATCATTCGGCAATTTTTTACGTTTAACACTTTTGTTTGGTGCATTTAATTTCCTGTTCGTATCGTAAATTGCGTTAGATTGAGAAAGAATAATTTTTTTTCAATATTAAACTAAAAACTTTTGATTAAAATTACGGCTTCCATCAATGTCCTTCTATCAATCAGTTTTCTTGCTTCACATAGGTGGTAATAAAAAAGAAACATATTGATACAGGAAAATATTATATATACAGGTGTCCCCCGAGATACAACTGTATTTGGGACCGAGAAAATGTCCCAAAGCAAGGCGTATGTCGAAAAAGTCGTATGTCGAATATCTATGAATATAAAGTTTATAACCGAAGTTGAAGAGTTGGAATTTATGATATCGTGTATTTTATTTAAAATAATGTTCGATAATGTAATAATTATATTTTAAAACCCGTACACAATATAGATATTCAAGATAGGGTAGTTGTGGAATCTTTGGAAATGTGTGTATAACGGTTATGTGCCCAGATATTCAAAAAAATACATCAATTTCTTGTCAATGATAACTTTTAACTGTCAAAATCAAAATCGTCGTATCTGCGAATCGTCGTAACTCGAGGGGGTCGTAACTCGGGGGACGCCTGTATACTATTGCAATAAAAGTGTGTCATTTGCCAAGTGTAAATGCGAATCCAAAGAACATGCATTTTAATGTCATACTTATTGTATGATACAAACACCCGAAGGAAATGCTCGAGTTCTCGGAACGGTGGTGTAATGCATGGCAGAGAATGTCAAAAACAATTCTACCACTCTTGGTCCATTATATCTGAGCGATATTCCCCCCTGGCTTGCAAACATTTCATACACTAATGACCTAAAAAACAACCGCTCCAGCTGCATCATGTCCAAAAATCAGCCAGACTCCCCGCGGGTGATCCAAGCGAACATTACTGCAAACTGTGGCTGTTTTTGTTTTGTTTCTGTTTTTGTTTTTTTTTCAAACAAACCTCCAAGCACACACTTCTCACGATTTTGCACCGGAGGCCCTTCGTTTTGATCCTTCCTATTACAATTCCCAGCGCAAGCAGCTTGGCTCGCAGGCATGTCTTCGCCTGTCTGGGCCTTTCAAGCCCGTCTGCTCGAGAAGCACTCCAGCCAGAGGCAAGAAAAATAACGCATTTACCAAAACATAACGCTTGCCGTCGTTCGCCGTGGCATTAGTGTACCCCTCAACGCACCCTGTTGAGTCCCCTACGGTAGGTTTAGAACGCAAACGCTCTCCCGGCCCCAGACCAACAGAACAGAATCCAACCGTCGAGATCGTGCTCGATTGCTGACGCGCGCGTGTGTATGCGGGCGAAATGCAGGCAGGCCCTTTCCGATGTGCTCATCCTCCGCTCGACTCCGGGCTCGGTGAGTAATCGCATCTAACAACCCGTTTATGGGTAGAATAAACTAAAATAAAACGATACATCTGCGCTAATAATGTTTCCCTCCCTTTTGGGAGGACCGTTGCAGCACACGCAACTGCAGACTGCGGGTGAGGACTGGAGGGAGAAGAGAGGGGCAAATTACAAGTTACCGCCATCGGGACGCATTATGAACCCACGGTACCTCACCGGTAGTGGTTGCAGGGGAGCAGTGGACCGCGCATGACCGTGTTGCAATTCAATGTCAGCAATTTGTTAGAAAAATGTTCCGTGCAAAGGTCGATTCTGCGAACGCCGTTATCTGCGCTGGAGCTACAAGATGCCTTCCACCTTGAACCGCCCCGAACCGAACCTGCTGCATCCGTCTATTGTTTCTATTTATTGTACCTATTTTGTGCTAATAGCCACCAGATGCAACATATGCCCCTTTTATTGCATATGCGCACTCGAGAGCAGAACCGTTCCTAGCAGAGCGTAGTCGGGGTCTGGGCAGCGCACAGGGAAGAGTGTCAGCACACGTCTGACACGGTTGTTGCGATACAGACCGCCGCCCAGACCGCGAACGATCGTATACCGAGGGGTGGAACGGAGAACAGGGGGGCTACGTACAAAGCGCAGACATTACCACCGATGCACCTTGTACGACGCGAGTCGCAGCTTGGGCAAGAATCAGGTGGATCAAGTTTCTTGATGCTGTGCGCCCCGTTCCCTTGGGGAGGAGCTCCGAAGGCACAAGGATGCTTGACACCGTTCTGCTGCTCTGTGGTGGTCATGGACAATTACACGTGCATACGCACGGACGGAGCTGCGATCACATTGCACGCCGATCTATCGACCGCTTCGGCTGGCGGATGACGTTCGACTTTCGAGCGTGGGAATGACAGAGAGGTGCACTGATCACGGTGGTGGAGGATATTTATATTATTTGACTCTTCCTTACATGCACACACACACGCAACGCACACCGAGAGAAGAACTGTTCGCAACCGATCGTTCTGAAAGCTGCTGTTGCGCGCCTACATGTCAGCGCGGTGCGGCTGTGGTTTGCGCCCCAGCAGCGAACAGGAGAAGGAGTAGTTTTATTGGCAGGTAATTACGGTTCCATATCGATTTCCTAATGCTACCTTCCTTGGTGCGACCTGCACCGCGTGTACCAACGGTACGTGCTCAGCGCATCCTTTGTCTAGTGGCTCTAGTCGCCGGGGGGGAGGTCAATGTGAGGTTAAGTTATGGTAATACGCGACAGACATGTGAAGATAAGGCCAATGAAAGAATGTATTTACACGCTCGACTAAACCAATCACTTGTCGCTGGTTTATGGTATTTACAGCGACAAAACCACAAACATATTTTGTTTGTTATCTCATTAAAATGTAGAATCATGCCAATGTCCAGTTTCAAAAGCATAGCCGTATTTAATAAGACAACATAGAGGCCCTTTCCGTTGTAAGTTCGTAGGCTGAAATTTCAGCCTGTCAGCTGTTTGCATTGTATAGCAGTTTCCGAGCAGCTATCTAAGTGAGTATAATACACAGGTGGGCTTATTCCAAAGTGTATGAATTTAGAAGGCTGATTTTTATCGCTTCTGCTTCGGAATGAAGATTTTAAGAGTGTTTTGAGTATTCGTCAAGCCTCCAGAAAAGCTTGTTTGAACAAAAGTTTTCACCCATCCTGTCAAAAAGTGATATTCAAATTTGGTTTTAAAAAACATACTATGAGACCACCTGGACTACATACACTTCGATTCTGGATTCCACCACCTGGAATGCAGGTACTCGAATCTAGTTCTAGCTTTGAGGCTAGAATAATCTAGACTGAAAATTGCAGGCTAGTTTTTTGTGTGGTTTTGTATAGAGTGTTTACATGATTTTAGTCTTCAACTGTCAAAGTCCATACAAAAAAAAAAACTGATTAGAATCGTGAAGGGCTCCATAAACAGAAAAAACACCACTGGTATGTTGCTTTTTTGTTTTTAAATTATGATTTTGAGGAAACAAAAAGCTCTGCGTGGTGTATTTAAATCTCGAATGAGTGGGATTATAGAATATATAAATTTAGACTTTTATCAGTGCTTCAAAATTGTGTTCAGTAATTTCACATCAGTCTGTAAAATTCTGTCAAGATAATCAAAACCTTTTTAACTCCCAATTCTCAAAACTTTCTCCCCCCGGAAACGATCGAAGCGTGACATCCGCTTTAGATGTTTTTGGACCATTTTACCAAACTATATGCATAACTGAATAACACACTTTTGAAATAAATTAAAACAATTGCTGTTTCTAATCTAATGTAACCGTCGTTCCTCTTCGATCAAGTATGGGAAAGCGGCTGAGTAATAGCAATAATGATTACAAGAAACGTTCAATACACAACGCATATTTATCAAAAACTGATGAAATATACCTTATTTTACTGTCCGCCAAATATGAATGCTGTAAATAGCAATAGTACTATAATTACATTATTCTTCAATGATATTTTGCAACTGTACACGCCTTGAAAAAGCAAAACCATCGCACATGAACGCTCCATACAAAACACGTACGCTCTTCCAATTTCACACCACGTAAATAAACGCAAAACGATTGCGTCTAATTCGGTGTGCACTTCGCGAACAAACGCGCTACAAGCTTTGCGCATTAATAATCGCGCATAACTCATTGCCAATCGATAATTGCTTTTCGCACCTCTGTGCGCCGCCCTACGGCAACTCCCGGCACGAAAAAGGACTGGGTTTTGCATTCGCGTACACATATATTTTTGGTAATAACATGTGCCTCAGGTGCTCCCATTCCGAAGCACCGTCCGCATATGCTGTCTGGCCGATTAGAGTGGTGGTGCGAACAGACACCACCGGCAGCATAATTGTACATTTGCTGCCACATTATGCTGTGCGTTTGGGAATGGTGCCGTTTTGCTTGCATTAATCGTCGCCCGCCGATCTTTGGCACTCGCCTGCCGGTCCAACGGAACGGGTGTTGCCCCCATGCGAGGAAGGGATATGGTGAGCTGGTTGCGTTCTACCCGATTCAAGCTGCAACCTCACGTGTGAGGGTTCGTTGTGCGAGAGCATAGCAGACGAAATGGTGTAGCGATCTCACTTTCGCACTTTACACGCCGTGGCGCGTGTTGGGCTGGTGGACAGATCCGTTTGGCGACGCGGAGATGGTAAGATGCTATCCCCGGGGCCAGCAGCGGAACGACTGCACCTAGCCGGCAAGCCACCAGCCGGGCAGTGCTCAGTTGTTGTTTTCGCTGCGATCTGTTCGCGTCTCGGTTTTGGCTGCTTGGCGTCACGCGTGTAATACGCCCGTGTTTGGCTAGACTTGTTTGCGAGTGGTTGGTGTCGATTTGCTGCGCGGTTTCCGCTTCCTTTCACACAGAGTGCAGTGCAGTGGTGGTGTACTGATCGCGTCGATCGAGTCTGCGTGGTAAGGTCGTAGTGCGGCCCGGGGGGACGAACGCGCTGTGACCGTTCACTGCGTGGTGTGCAGTTCGTGAGGGAACCGGTGAGTGCGGGCTTTAGAGTGTTTTGGATCCGTTTCCCTCTCTTGCTCTCTCTCTCTCTCTCTCTCTGTGTCTCAATCTCGCTCCGTTTGAATGGAAGGTTAGACACAGCGTTTGACAGGGTTCGTCTTCTGATTCCATCCGTACGCGTGCAACGCGGGCCATCGAACTCGTACTTTCATCGTCTGGACACTCAAGTTCGGGGTCTCCAGTCACGATCGCGCCTTGAACACGCAGACTCCTTTTTGCACAGGTTTCGCCACCGCATTTCTTCCCTTCTTCTCCCTACCTCAAGCGTGCTGGCGAACGTGAATATGAAAGTTTAAATCGAAATCCGGGCAACGTATTGTGCGACCCCAGCGGAAACAAAGAGCCGACCGTCCGGGGCCGGTTCGACCTGGTTCAAGTGCGGCCGTGCACCGTATCGATCGCGTAGGCGTTGAAGAACGATCCCGAAAAGGAAAAGGGAAGGAACAAACCCCCACAGTGCAACAACAGCAGCAGCAACAGCCAAAACAAAACAACCAAGCACACTGCAACGGGTCGCCAACTACACGTGTTAGAAACTCGACCACTCCACAGCGGTCGTACAGCAAGGCGAAAGTGTTTCCGATGACTGGTGAAAAAGACTAAAACGCACGACGACGTCGATCAAGTCCTGAACACCCGCTCCTTGGAAGGTAAGCTCATGAATGCATGCACGCGGTGGTAGATTCGGGTGAGTCGCGGAAGGAAACCGCTCAGCAACAGAAACAATTTCATTCATGTGCAAAGACAATCCCGGACCTGGCGGGTGAGACCCAGCTGGCAAAATGGTAAATGGTAGGTTTCGGTGGCTATCTGAGGCGGCAGGTGCAGTGGTCCGTGTGGGCCGGTAGCCTGACCTTTGCAGTGTTTAGCTCCCAGATCCGATCGGAACAATCGCGGAACGACACCCAGGCTGCAAGCCGACCGCGGGGTGATCGTTCAAATGATTAAGATCTCAGATAAACTGTACGTGCAGCTCGGGTAACTCTTGGGAAGGGGTAAAATGGTTGGAATGCTTAGTGCTGAAGAGGGGTTTGAATCCGTCGGCCCTGTCCGGTACGATTATCGAGACACGTAGAGGAGCACGTGTGGGTCAAACATTTTAACTTTCGACAGAGAAATAAGTAATCGTTTTGCATTGAGATCCCAAAATGGCACAGTGCTTGTTGAACGAGTATTTTTTATTTCAATTGTTATCTTAAATTGTACGAAAAAAGTATGGTTGTTATGTTCGAATTCCCTGTCTTGATATATTCTGTAACTATTGCAAATATCTTTCAGCAGTTTAATGGACACAAATACAGATAAAACTGGAGGCTTCCCCGTTTCGACGGAATCCTAACAAATCAGTAGCAAAAACTCCAAAAGAATAGTTAATACTGAATTCTAAACGATTGGGTAGATATATGACCAAGTTAGCAATTTACCAAAATCTAATCGGTTAGTGAAGTTGAAAATACTTCATTTGAAAAGTATAAATCCAGGATTAGAACTAGACCCTTGGAACTAATTAGCCCATATACTTAAACCTTCTCTGCATTCGGACATATGCGGAAGAAGTGTTATACAAAAAATGTAGATTGTAGTCAAATATCAAAATCTTGTATTACTTTTTGATAGTTCAATTCACTATAAAGAAAAAGGGGTTTCTTCATCGACTTCTTGTTGAACTTTTTTTCAGCAACCACTCAGTAAAATTAAATTCGCTACTAGTTTTATGTGGATTTATTAGCATTCCCTTTGAGTTTCCGATTGAGCAAGGGCCACTACCGTAAGATATAAGGGAGTTATGCAGTGCTGAGAAGAGAGAATAAAGAATTATTTTGTAAATGAGAAGTTTGCTTTTTTTCAATGTGCTTACAAGTATTTTCCATAGACAATACATATTTTGCTGAACAAAATATTTAAAGCAATTCATAACGAATAAGGATTGAATGGACGATCAATCACTAAATACCAGATTGAAAGAGTAATAATTATTTTAATCGGTAAATATTTATATACCGATGTATGTATACCTCAAAAATCATGAAGATTTTAGTTAGCAAAACCAATAAGAAATGGAGGAATACACGGCCCAACAATTCAGACAGTATTTGTGCGAGACACACATAAGCCGCTCATCTTTTCCACCTCAATGAAACGCGTCGGCCCTGCTATACTAGCCAGGTTGAAAGTTTTGTTTCGTCCATCCCATTTGAAAATCGTTGTATCATTGAAGTTGAGGTGTAGAAAAATCGTTTCATCTCACTGAATCGCTGGGGGTTAATACTGGGGGAATAGTAAGTGAAAGTCTTAGAACAACCACCATCATTAATCGGCCTGATCGACGGTGCAATCCATTGACGCCCTCACAGTAACCTTTCCCTCATCTTCGCTCTCTGTCTGTCCCGCTTCTCCATCTGCCTTTGGCGCTGCTCTTGGTGCCATTACCCGCGCGCCCTCCCAAAAGTATGGCCATTGGCGTTGTGCGTGTAGCGCTGGCATTGGTGTAATGTCGATGTAACGACACTGGTTGCGCGCTGTTATGACATTTTATTGCCCGCCAGTTACAGTAGTCACTGCGTCTGCAGACCCCTTCTGGTCGGGATCCGGCCCGGGCTGGGAAGAGGAGCCGCAACGCGATGGGACTGCGCCAACGGAAAGCAGTGCACATCGGGCGCATGCCCACACTTTCACCTACGTGAAACGAGATCAAAGATCATGTGACAAAGTGGGCAAACGCTGCCGTCAACACGTGTGTATGTGTGTGTGTGTGATTGCGAGGGTAATTGTAAAAATTTCATTTCATCATCATGTACGTTTTGCGCATGTAGGTGGTCCCGCTTCTGGACGGTTCCTGGATTGTTTTGCGCTGCTTCTACAGGGCTGGGAGCGAAGGGAAACACTCACCCATTAACATTGTTTTGGACTGGGTAGTGCAGCTTCCTAGTGCAACCTTTTCCATCTACTGCCATACACACACACCAATGCAGCCTGTGCTGTTCGATCAGAGTTCAGAGTAAGTCATCTGCCGGAGGAAATTCCCCCGCGGGAGTTGCAGGATTCCAGGCAGTGAAATGGCAATTTCTCACATCGCGTGTTAGATGGCCGGTACGCGTGGCGTGGGAAATGCAAATTTCTAACGGCTCTATTGGCTGCAGCGACAAAGCGCAATTTTATTGCCATCCCACGAACAGAGGGGCGAGGGGGGGGGGGGGAAGGGGAGGAGCTCTTCGGATGCGAATGGTCGTAATCTATGGTTGCTGTACATGCAATTCATCTGTTAGCGGTTAATGTGAGTTGCAACGACTTCGGTCGGTGGCCAGCGCGGAGTAATGACCGGCTAGGGGTTTAATTTTTTAATATCCGATAAATGCAATCACGCTGTCGATCGGGGGAGCATTTCAATCCGGGGAGGATATAATTTATGACGTATTGTTTGCGGAAATGGCTCTCTTCCTCGATGACCTTTGGACATTTGGATAAGAATGAGCGAAACTTTTGCGAATGTACGCAACTGAAAGGGGAAGAAGGGATTGTTGTCTAATTGTTCTTCAATATGCCAATAGCTAAATTGATATGACTGACCTCTGAATGAGTATGAAATTTATTTCTAAAAATTAATAAAACATTCCATCAACTGCAAATGATTGCAATTTCTTTCCATTTCGATGCCCCACTTGTGCTTCCATACTCACTTAATTTTCCCTACCACCAGTAAGACTTCTGCACTTCGCCCAATGTCTGTCTTGCTATCCATCTTAATCTTCAATCTTAATCGACCACGAGCTCGATCAAAACGACCACAGCAGGACACGGGTCTTTTAAACCCATTCAAAACAAACCCCCTATCGTCAAGCTGCCCCGACGGTGGTTCTACGTCCGTTTTGGCACACGTTTTGGCACACGCTAAATTGAACTGAAGGTGCACTTTCAATTTAGCTAAACGAAGTAAAACAAAAGTAAATGGGAAAGATAAATCCGAGAGGCCAAAGGGCCTCTTTGAGGACGTGAGGGGAAAAGATGACTCATCAGATAACGCGATCAATTTCGCTTTCGCACGAAACGGAATGGGGCGTTTAGGAAGACGATAACCGCAGCTCACAGGAAGACTGCAGTGCTGCCCGGTGAGTGAGGCAACGTGCAGCCGTCACTCTAATGCCTTTTGCTTGAATGTTGTTTGCTGGTGTGCTGTGAACGATGCAATGTAAAATGAGCGTTTGAGTCTGTGGCAAGGTTGTTGTGCCGTGATGAACAGTATCTGATGCGAGATGGAGAAGGAAGAGAAGCGACAAAAAGTCACTGTATGGAATGGCTGGAGCTCGGTAAAGTGGATTCCACCGTACACCGAACTTCCGAAACCTCGAATGATGCATGCACCGATGCACGGCAAGCTGTCAGCTCGTCTCGATCCTCCTTGAGTGAATTGTGTTTGTAGCTGTTGATGTTTAATTGGGAAGAAACGTAGGCTCGTACAAAGAATTTCAGGAATTATTTTTTCCAAAAACTATGCTTAATTTGAGGCTCCCTTTGCACATGACCGTGCAACATTGAACCTTCCCAACAGCTGTCCATTTGACTGCCCTTCACTCAAATCCAACCCTTTTCTCCTAAGGCCGTCTTGTGAACAAACGATAAAACCCTTGAAAGGAACAGAAAAAACCCTGCCCCAAACCGGCGATCATCCAGCGATCCGAATAATCCGAAAGCCACACGCTTACCGAGGTAGACAAACGCAAATTAGAAACGACGTAATGGACGCGGGAGATCGGTAACGGATACGCTTTGCTGCCGCATCCAATCCAGCGCAGCCGTTCGTCGCTTCACAACAGCCAAGGGACCATCCATTAAGTTCCTATGCTCCCCTGCTTTTGCTCGTGGTTCCATTTGGCGAAAGGCCTCGAGGGAACCTTCACCGCAGTACGGCTCCGTGAAGCGTGCGCCAAACGGGATCACTGCTCCAAAGCCAGCGGAGGCACTGCACTGAACGGTTACGGATGGGAGAGATGAATCTTTGGAGACGTGTCGATAATAATTGCCCGTGTGCTCGTGGCGTGGAGTTTTATGCTTTATTTCAAACCATTTTCCTCCTCCCAATCTCCCTCAATCGTGGAACGCTTTTGACGGTCACGAAGCATCATGAAGAAGGATGTGACGAATCGGCGCTGTGTTAGCGATGGTCATTAAACATGTTTCGCCCAATTTCTTCCGCATGCAACAGAGCGAGCTTTCGTTTGCATTCGGAAAGAATAGCTTTATCGGCAAAAGGGTGTAAATGTGACATGCTACACGTGCAAGATTAATACCACCACGTAAAGCGTGAAACTGTTCTCGATGCAATCACAAAATGGCTCAGAACATGATTTTTTCCAACACAACCATCACTAGAACGGTGTCATTCGCCGACTTCTGCTGGCTGCTTTTGGTTCGGACCGAGCGACAAAAATCATCATCTCGATCCGACGCGAGGCTAATCCGACACTAATCTGTAGCTTCTGAGCACGATTACAGCAACGGTACTCGCCGGTCGGTGGCGCACTAATGCGGATTGATGGCATCCCAACTCGGCTCTTTCGGGAGTTGGTGTACAATAACAAACACAAACAACGGAAACAGCGAAAAGAAAGCATCGGATAAGCAGCATCAGCACACTGGTCGAGAAATTAACTCATCTCACCCTCGGCCTCCAGATGCGACCAAAGGTAGAAATGTAATCTTCTTTGTAATTCATGCACCATTGCACAGTCATCGAGTGACACGTTAAGGTTGCCTGGTGAATATAAATCGCTACGCTCTGCCCTCATATCCGCAGGCGAAAGGCAAGTTCTTTCCCTTAAATCTATCGTTCGAATTAAGGAATGAAACGAAAGAAGAAACGATTCTGCTAAACGAGGGAAAGAAACGGAGAGCGACCGCCCAAACATGCACATGAATCGGAACCGCGTGATTTGAGCCGTTGGTTTGTAGATCGTGCTACATAAATCACCGAACGGATGCGGAGCACTGGCAAAACGCGCGTGCTTAGGTGACTTAGAACGGACCACAGCGTTTTGTGTGTTTTCGTTCTTGCACACAATCTTATCCCTCGTTTCAAGCGCTGCAGTGTAGACGACATTCCACTGTTAACGTTCGCCCTTTTCCATTTCCTCCGCGATTACGGTTCGGCACGGGATCGAGAGCCTGAGAAAATTGGCTTCGATTGCCGAGGTACACATGCTTTCGTGTCGGTTTTCGTCGATCCACCCACCGTGTCGAATGGCACTAACCTCAAAACGTCAACCACGGAAGAAGGGAACGTTCTTGTCCGTGACGTTCTAAGACGTTCTGGGTTGACGTTCTTTAAAATGGGGTTTGGCTCGATCTGCATCGAACCCGAACCGAATTGGCTAAGCGATCGTGCCCTTCTAGCCCGTCCCGGGGGACGAGAAGCAGTCCAGGAGGGTGAAATAGACAGCAGCTCCATTAGTGTTTTACCGGTCGCAATCCTGAACTATGCGCGCGGTCGTGACATTCGGCGAACCCGCGGGAATCTTTCCTCCCCTTTCGGTTTTCGCATTATACTCCGCCGTTGAAAAACAAAACCGGACCGCATCCGTTCACTCGTGGTGTGGCCGAATGTCTCATGACGTGTTCTTGCACTGCTGCACGTTGGGAAAGTTGTAGGTGCAGATATGGCGACATTCTTCCACCCATGCACCATGCACCACCGACTCCGCGTGGAATCTCGATCTCGGGGCGGGGGCAACGATCGCTGGGAAGGTTTCACCAAGTGACCGTCGTGCTGATGCACTGTGGCTTGAATTTATGATTGCCAAAGCGAAACGGGTGGTCCGCACCACTGAGGAAAGCAGATCCTGTGTAAGCAGCGTTTCGCGTCAGAAAGGTGCTTCCCGATGGTGCAAGTGGCTTGTTTTCGGCGCAAAATCGTTTTGTCATATTCACTTGTTAAACAACGCGCGTGATTAATGTTTTGATATCCTGCCGTGATTTGGGAAGGGGAGTGTGCCTTCAAAACACACGCCTAAGTGTTGTGAAGAAGGATGTACAGTGTCTTACGCAAAATGAGGGAACTTGGTGGTAGGTGAGTTGGTAGTGAAGAGTACAAAGATACACATACCGCATGATATATCATTCCACCAGGATACGGCCGGTGGGTGACAGGGCCGATTGCAAAATGTGTGACCCCTTTGCCATCATCAATCATGCTCGGGAAAGAAGTTGACCCTTTTGCTAAGGACGTTGAACCGAATGGGAGAAAGCGATGCAATGATTTGCTGCTGGGGCTCAACACAGTTCTGTAGCATGTGCATTTTTTTTCTCAAAGCTGTGAAATGTGTTAAACCCACTTTTGACTTACTGTTGTTTATTTAGAGCTGAGGTTATGAGAATGGATACTTAGAAAGCATCATTTACAAACGATGTGAAATAAATTATAGTTCTGTTATTTTCAGAAGTGTTTCAATTTTCATTAAATCTCTTCATGAATCGTAAAGTGTTGTTTTTGATTTACAAAAGCTTAAAAATAAAAACCTTTTAATAATTAAAATTTTATTAATTGGAGTAATAAATTCAATTACTTGCGTTATACCAGAAATAAAAAATATTGGATTTTCCAAATCTTTAGATTGATTATTAGAGATAGCAGTGATTTTCATCTCATTACTGATGGCAAGTAAGTTTGCTACCATATTGTGATTTGTAATTGATTTAACTGTAATGTAATCTGTTTGCCGAACGGATGTAGATGATGATTTAAAATGATATATTAGAATGTTTTTCGATACATGTTGCTATCTTAATTTCAAATGGGTCCCAAGTGGTGTGCCCTAATGGTTGCTTAACAATTATCCTCTCAAGCGTTGGTTGGGATACTCAACAAATGGTGTGCAAACTAACGAGGTACCCAACAAAAACAGACCTAAGCAGTGAAGTCAGATTGTAACTGTTTAGCTATTTAGCATATTTTTATATTTATTCTTGTTCACTGTCAGCCATTCGAATAATTTATAAATTTTGTTTACAAAACGATACAATATTGTTGGTACAATACATTCCGAAGGACCTTTACGGAGAAGTTAATTTCCCTTCCAGCGTCACGTTCACCACTGATCAGCATGAATAGCTGCTTAATATAGAAATACCGAACGCAATTGGATTTCAGGGAACTGCCCCATTGAGCGCGGCCACACAATCGCTCTCTACCGCTAATCGAATGTCATTCATCCAGTGGAGGAAAAAAAAAGCTACATGAAGCTCTACACCGTGCCAGTAAACGGGGCAATCTCCGCTGGGAAGTGAATTTATCCCGTAGGGTACTCCCGTGTGCAGCTTCCCAAATGGTCAACACACCCTACGCACGTGTTCAGCGGTGGTCTAGGTTTACACGGCATGCTAGCGGGACCGGACGCCCCACAACAAGCTCCGCCGAGGGTGCGCAAGAATTGCTTTGATCTTCTCACGGCACGCTAGGTGAATGGATTCTATTCATCACCTGCGTGACAGCCCAGATTTGACCTGTCATGCGGAGGCTCAAGTGGACGGCTGCCTGCACCAGCCTGCTGCATCTAGCCTGTACCTTGCCGGTGAACTTTCGAACTATCAACCGCAGCCGGGCCAGCTCGAAGCGTACAGCGTCCCGCACACGAAGGGCTTTCGCGAGATGCACTCTCACTTCCACTACACTGTCCGCATGCGAGTTCTTTCGAGCAACACGATCCGGGTTGGCTGCGGCTCGGGGGAAATGGCGAGATCAAGATAGACAATTTGCTTCGGTAAGCCGAAGGCGCTGGCAGTGAGCACGATGCATCAACGCGTCGTCGATTTCTTCCCTCGGGATCCGAGCAAGAATAAGGCCCTCCTGATGCTGTTTGAGGCCCTGAGATGCGGTGGTGCTGATGATGATGATGATGATGCATTATCGTCATGCAAATGGTGTTCGAGTACGCAGGTCGAACAACGATGCAGATGCAGATAAGCACACCTACCATCACGAACCGGTGGGATGCCGGGCGCTGCACGCAACGTCTTCTTCGTTTCCCTGTCGCTCACGGGCAGTAAGTGCTTCGTGCGCCTGGTTGGTAGGGCAGTTAGCGCGCGTCGTCAAAAATGTGCGAACGACAAGAAATTAGACAGGTCGCTGCGTGGCGGTAATGCGCGAACATCGTTCACTGCGGGTTGTGCAGTAAAGGTGCGAAAAAGTGCACAGAGTTGCTGCACTGTGGGAATGTAACGAATTGCATGTTGGTCACAATAGCTGACCAAAGCATACGAGCGATGCAGTTTCTTTGAAGTTCCTAGTATCGTTAAACTCATTGAATATGAAATAGCATAACCGAAAACTATCGTCTGAAACCTACAGTCAGTCCAAAAAGTATTCGTCTAGCTGAATATTAGGGCAAATTATGGCCGCAATACGTATGGGGAGATAAAAGTAATGATGAGGTTTGATAAAGGGACCATCAATACACACGTTTTGAAAAAAATAAACATTTAAATAGTGCAATAGCATCCAAAATGCATGAAAAACTAAAAAAAGTTGTTTAAAGGGCGCGCAAAAAGTATTCGTCCATCTAGGTTTTTAATTATTTACGCTGTAAAAACACTACGTAGACGTGAATTAAATTTATTATTATTAATCTACTGGTGACTTCCTTCTAAATTGATGCATTTATGTTGTTTCAATTGCACTTCAAGTGGTCAGAGAGGCACTAAAGGCGGGAGAGTGGAGCATAATGGCGAAAATCGTATCTTTGACTTATGCATAACCTATCCTACCCATTTTTGAAGGTTACAAAATGTGTGGGAGGCCTCGTTCCTTCATTTGATCAGAGTTAGGCCATTTTTATGACACTAATTGAATGACAAACTGCCATGTAAGCAGCCATCCTTGACGGTTAATCTAACGAAAGTAGTGGTTTAATGTCCAAAAAAAATTTACCAAGGAATCAGTGCATTTTGTGATGTCCAATAAAATCAGGAAAAGAGATGGGTCACATTTGGTTGATGGGTTATGCTGCATTTCATCGTAGCTGGTCATGTAATAGCTTGAATGAGTGAGTTATTACAAACATATTTTGTTTGAATAATGCCATACACAGAAAGTGGCCAAATCTGTTTAGGTGCATCAAATAGTTCAGGAATTCATTCCAAATTAGGCTCTACTAACATATCAAAACATGTTTAAATCGCCAAGGTCATACGGCCGACGTCTACCATAGCAAAAACAGCCTACTAAGATGCAGCAACAAAATCTCGTGTAACGGTAGCATCATGAAGTCATGATAGGGCTCAGTGAGGTAAGGTGAGCTAGAAAAATGATTCAAAATGATAGGAGACGAGACGGGGAAACATATTAATACAGGTTTTAAGTACTTTGAGTCCCAGTTCTGAAGAATTTTACTTAAAAATGTATTACATGTTTCAAGAACAGTCGAGCTGGAGAACATACAGAGCATTGTCATTTGCTCGAAAAACCAAACCAGCTGAAACCAAACTGATGAAAATGATTTAGTAGACTCTCAATATGGTATCAGTTGCCATTTTTTCAATTGAACTTGGCCACGTAGTCCGGAAATGCAATATTTATACCAGAGAATAATTGGAACAAGTCTTGTAGGATGAGTGGATCAAAAATACACCTTTTTTAAAGTTCAAATGAGTTCTTGCGTTGTGCAAGTAGTCACCAATAGTTAGAAAAAGCAATAAGAAACAAGATCAGGACATTTTTTGATTCCATAACCTTTGTTTTCACACGCATATTTTACGCCAAAGGTCTGATGGACGAATACTTTTTGTGCGCCCCTTAAACGACTTTTTTTAGTTTTTTATGTATTTTGATTGCTATTGCACTATTTAAATGTTTATTTTTTAGCAAAACATGTGTATTGATGATCCCTTTATCAAACCTCATCATTACTTTTACCACCCCATGCCTATTGCGGCCATAATTCGCGTTTTTCTGCAAAATATTCAGCTAGACGAATACTTTTTGGACTGACTGTATGTTATAATATACTCTTTTATCTAAAGCGGTCATAATAAGGATCGCCTGTTTTGATGTGATTTTAATTCCGCTTACAATTGTCATAGATCTTGACAAAGCAACATTTTTGCAGGATTATTTGATCCAACTACAAACACACACACACACACACACACACACACACACACACACACACACACACACACACACACACACACACACACACACACACACACACACACACACACACACACACACACACACACACACACACACACACACACACACACACACACACACACACACACACACACACACACACACACACACACACACACACACACACACCACACACACACACACACACACACACACACACACACACACACACACACACACACACACACACACACCACACACACACACACACACACACACACACACACACACACACATGAACGAGTTAAATAATAAACGTATGCTTCTTCAGCAATCGACCATTTGATAACCTACTGTAGCCTCTAAGCCTAAGACACTACCATCTACCAAGATATACAGATGCAGGCAGGCTGGACTTATTTATGGCACAGCAGTGTTACCTACCAGACGGATTCATGATGGATATGAAAACTACCTTTGCTAAGCTGGTATAGAATTGACGATTACTATCTTATTCTACGAAATGTGAAATTATAAGACTATAAACGTGCGCTTATATTTAATAATGTTCTGTCGTCATTAAATCAACATTTTAGTATAATGCATCTGCATCTAATGCGCTGTCCTATAACAATCCCACAGTCCAATCAAACAACAACACCATACGAAGCTACAACTACACTCAAAGTTAGAGCTTCAGTTGAGAAAAAGCAACACGATGACGTCGCCCTATGTTCGCCGCATGTACCCAGTGTCACGCTCGTTGTCGAACGGCCCAAACCGAACCGTGCGGTGGGGACTAATGTTTCACTTTAAACAAGACAAGAAGACAGAAGGTGTTAAAATGTGAATTAGATAATCACGCCAAGAGGAGCCGGTATCGGGACGGCGGGACGGCGCGGCACGAATTAATCAAACGCTCCTAGTCCAGCGTCACCTCACCGCAGTGCTTACACTGACCCACAATGGCCGACAGTGCTTTTCCACTGCCATTGGCAAACTTATGCCATTCGCACGACGATGCATCCGTCCTCAAGGAGGATGCCATTCGAGAGCGTGTTAGTACACTAGACCTCTCGCTGCTCACCACACACAACCGACGACCGTCTGCTTCTGGCATGGCAGGTACCCGGCCAGCATGCTAGCAGTTCAACGGTGAAAGGCTTCGCCAGCCATCGGTAGGTCATAGCGTAAAAGTGGCGGACTCGCGGGGGTTGAGGCGTAAAAAAAGCATACTAAAAAACAGCGCAACGCAATAGCAAAGGCCCCAGCCATCCGAGTGGCCAACGATCCCGAGTGGCTTAGGTTCAGATTACGCAAATTATCGCCGGTGGGAAGTGTTGCGTGTGTATGTGTTTTGCAAAAGGGAAGAAAGCCCAATCGCCTCTTTTTTATGACTCTTATCGCTCAACTGGTGGTGCGTTTGCGCAATCGATCTTCACCTGGGCGGAGAGGGTCAAATTTTCTCTGTATTATGTTTGTAGGTTTATGCGTGTATGTGTGTTTTTCCTTCTTTTTTGCACCAAATGATTCGTTTCGGCAAAAAAAAACAATGTGCACCACGCATTAGGGACAAATAATTCTACGGCGTAGCAAATCGGACGCAAAAAAATGCTTTCAATACGCATTTTACGATCATTATTCGATGACCAATGGGAACGCAACAAGAAGAAGAGGAAAAAAACAATTTCGTAACGATCAAATCCGTTGTACCCGCGGGCACCGCTCTTTTAGCATATTATCCTTTTTTGGTCTAAATGGGATGGGATGGAGTAAAACACAACACCAACCCGGACAGCCGTAGACGGCCAAATTCGTGCACCAGCCTCAAGCCATCAAAGTTTGCGGGTGCGCTGTGATACCGATGCAACCAGGGTGCTTGCTCGAACACTCGGGACTGTGTCCAATTTTGCATAATAATTTAAACACTAAAGCATGCGAAACAGAACCGAACGGGAGGGAGCTGCTCGCTTGTGTACGAGAATCCCGTTTTTTTTGCTTGCGACGCGTCGCTCACCTGTCATTACAAGCGACACGAAACAGAACGCAGAAGTGTTCCCGGGAACGGTAGGGAAAACGAGAAAGACACGGTTAGATTAAATTGTCCCGGAAGCGACCAACATCCTTCCCTTGTGGTGTCCGTGCGTGCCGAAGAACGAATGGCGCCCAGCTTTTGACAGAGCATGAGAATAAAGCTCCAATGTGGTTCTTCCCTGCCAGGCCACGTACGGTCGGGTACGAGAGACAGCGCTGTTTACTCGGGTGATCCTTGTCATTTCCTGCCGGTGTGATTACAGTGGTGCACCTCTACCCCTTGAAGCTCACAAATTCCATCCAGCGTGGAAATGATTATCGAACGTAATTTGTCCGGTTCGGGGGAACAGGCAAATGAAGGTGGGAAGCGATAAATCCTTCAGCCCTGACGAGGCGTTAAAACACGGGACAGAGGTGACAGCATGCCAAACCGCAGGAATCAATTTCGATGCAACGAAGAGAGAATGGAATGACGTATTCGCGCAAAACTTGTACCGACAAAAAACGCGACACGAAAAAAGGGCCTATGATTCAACCACATTGAAGGGGATGTGATAAAACCAAAATCGAAAAACAAAAAAAAGAAACTGGCATATTACGACCATTAACATATTTCTCGTATTAAAGTACTCACCACCCGGCAGCAGGAGCAGGAGTGAAATTGGACGTGAACCGAGGGGGTCATGTGCCCCAGTTGGCCCAATGTTCAGCCGGGGAAGCATTTTGTATCACCCGTTTTCGGAATTTCGGTAGCACAATGTTGAAACTCGCACAATGGACGGATATGCTGGGGTGCTTTCGACCGACGAAACGTGTATTCGCGTCCGCTCGTTTCATTCGTCGTGGCAAAATATGAGCGTGAAAACAAAACGCCAGATAATCAACGGTAAACACGTGAGATGCGGCGGCGTACCAGCAGCGCAGCTGAGAGCGCCCGCCTTCCATCCCGTGCACATTAGCGCGATAATTTTACACATGAATATTGCATTAAATTTTAATAAATTAAGTTAACTCGCTTCTGGTTTTTCGTTAGCATTTTTTGTTGTTGTTTTGTTTTGATGTGTTTTTTCGCTACCAGCTTTACTTATTTATCATTTTATCACCGCCACAAATGGGCCGCGCCTGCTCTGTATACGGCGATCGTGTGCACATGCTGCTGCTGCTGTCGGTATGCCGGGCCGGGCAGGAATCGAAATAGGAAACCTGAAATGCATCTAACAGGACAGGACCATTTTGTATCTTCTGCTCTGCCCCAGCGACACCAGGGGGGAAAGGTGTTAACGACGCTGCTGGGATCGAATTTCTGTCGCCTGCACCGGTTGGGTGCTTCCAAAACTCGTGCGCTTGTTTGTTTTCGTTCGTATATAGCAACCCAAAAAGAAAAAAAAAGCACACGATTCGAGCACTGTCCGGCGCAATCGGGGTGGCACGGTGCGACCAATCCATCTGCCACCATCTCACCCACAGCCGAGCACTGCTCATTAAAGCAATGCTAAGCAGTCACACGTTAGCACGCTATAGGACAGCGGCAGCGTGCTTTTGCTGAGCGCCACGAAAAACAGTAACACTCCACCTTCACCACCCACTTTCTACTGCCAGGCCGGGGAGAGTGTACGGTGGCCACAGCGCTGGATGCTTTAAAATTCACCTCCGGCAGGCTGCACGGGGTAGGAAATCAAGAAATAAAATGGATTAAAATTAATTAATGCCATTAAAAGCATCACGCCGGCGTGGCGCTTAGGTTTAGGCGGTTGATCGCTTTGATCGCTTTGATGCCCGAAACGGCGCCCCATGCGCGTGGTCTCGCCTGGGAACGGAGCATACCGGCCAGGTGGTGCTGCAGCCAACTCGAACGGCAGCCCTCGTTGCATTTGCATGTGCACGCCGCGAGCAGCCGTGTTGGTGTCGTGCGCTAACAATAAAGCTAATAATAAAATCGTTGCATTTTAGCATTTGTAAGGCTGAGTCTGAATTGGGTAGGAATTGATATGGTTTTGTGTTCGTTGTGTGTGTATGTGTGTGTGTGTGTGTGTGTATGTGTGTGTGTGTGTGTGTGACCGAAATTCCAACCTCCAACGGTTACGGGCTGTCGGCAGTGGAGCAACCGATAGCTTCAGCCAATACAAAGCGAACGAAACGAAAGGGAGATGAGAAAAAGGGTGCCCCAAAGACTTGGTTTGCTAATCGTGGCGGCTGGGCTGTAAGCAAAGGAACGGAGCAGACGCAGCAAACGCCGTGATTAGAATGTAGGTTTGAAGGGGTTTTTTTTCGTTCGTTAACCGTTTCTCTTCCCCGTCCCAGACACTTAATTGGATGGCAAAGAACATCTGCCGACCTACTGCCGGCTGTTGCCGTTGACAGCTGGGGCGGCTCTGGTGTGCGTTCTGGTGAACGGGAAGCCTTTCCGGAGCCTTCCATGCTGGACGCCATTGATGATTCATCGCCCGACTGTGCTAACCTTGGGGTACGGTTTCACAGTGGTCGTTTGAGACGTTCCAGAAGCCCTTTCAAGGTGGAGATGAAAGAGATTTAAGACGCTTTGTTTTACAAGCAGATAAAACGGATGGAATATGTGTAAAGGGAAAAGAACAACTTGAAAACCGTGTTCTGGGGCTCAGTTAATGATGCTGTATTTGATGTTGGTTTCCTTTTGTTCGCTAGATTAGTCAGTTCGTTTTGTTTATATTTATATTCTTGAATAAAAATGAACTAACGCCATTTTTTTAATAATATTTATTGATAAAAAAACGTAAACGAACTACATTTTAATTGAATTTGGATGTAAAGTTTAGAGTTTCCCCGTGGTACAGTCGTCACATCGCACGACTGAATATCCCGGTCCAAGCCCAATATTGTACTGAAACCACCATACATAGTGCTGGCTATCCTGCTCTGGGTAATCAATAAGTCATTGATAGCAAATCATATCAATAAAAACAGTGTTTGATAAACAACATAAACAGTACAGCTATCTTGATTAAACAACGACTTCTTAAAGTTTAGGTTATAAGCGATAGAACAAATGCTTTGAAACCTGTTTTAGTGACTAGCATTGTATTAGTACAGTTATGTTAGAGGCTATTCACGCTAGATAGTTATCCAGTGCATCGAATTGAGATATGAAATAGCATTTCTTTGACTTAAAGTATGGACTATCTAATACGATAATATTAATAACTTTGCCATGTATTTTCATGTACTTTTTGTTAAATTAACTAACACAAAACATATTCAATTCAACGAAAAACGCATGCAACACATTGATATGATTTACTTTTCTTATCCATTAGCGCTATATAAGCCCGCCCTTCGTACAAAAACAATAACATAGCACTAGATTGATTGCAATGAAGTTTCAAGCAGTCTTTTTTCTCACATCCCCATGATCGAATGTGTCATTTGCAATTAGTGTCTCATATATTGACGTGATCAGTATCACAACAACAAAAATACCAACCCAAAAGCCGTCGTTACACACGGTAAGGGAAAAGGTTTAAAACCAGTCCAATGAAGCACAGCCGAATAAAAAAGTGTAACAATTTCTTAACACAAAACATACACCCCCTGCACTCTGTATTGATTATGTTGGGGGCAAAATGGGGTCTTGAACTTACCCCACACACAGGCGCTCGCGCGCGCACCCCACCAAAACTTTGGCCAGCCACCGGTTGACATTTGTGGTCGGGGCTGGTTTGAGCACGGCTCGACACAATCGGAGAGGGAGAGAGAGAGAGAGAGAGAGAGAGAGAGAGAGAGAGAGAGAGAAGGAAGGGAATTTATTTGCTTGCAAAAAGTGCAAGCAACAAGCAACACGGTGGGCGAAACGCTCGATAGACACTACGAGCGACGCAGATTTGTCTGCTCGTCTGTTGACATATTAGCGCTAAGGAGCGTATCCTATTACATTCGACCCTCTCTCATCCATCCGCCCCTCCGTCCCAAAACACTCGGCAACGCTGTTTTACACCCTTTTGGTGTCGTTTAGCTTTTCCCTCTGCGGCACTGCGAACGATTCGTCATTTCCGTAAAGCTGTCCGTTTTGCTTGGACCCGATGTGAACCCGTTTAGTGGAGTGTAGAAACAGAGACACAACCGAGCTCAAATCTCGTGACTCTGAAAGTGTATGTGTGTATGTGTGTGGGTTTGCAACCAGTAATTAAAAACAAAATTATTACCAGACATAACTCGGCATGCCGCAAAATATAGTGTTGAGATGAAGCAGGAAGATACGAGCTTACAGACATTATATTTACTCTTATTTATTGCATGTGAAGAGCACACCTGTGCAGTAATTAAAACAATGTTAAAGACCTTCACTAATTGTTTATCAAGGATGCATCCTTTTCGGAAGGCATTAAAAAGAGACAAATGATCTTTTGTCTTATGTGTGTGTGTTGATATGAATATTTCGTAAAGTGATGCATTGATGTGCTTGCTCATAATTTACGAGCACGATGCGCTTTTCAGGCAAATCAAAAGATACCAACAACTGGTAATTATTATAAGGAAACATGTTACACTTGCAGCATTTTTTTGTGTGCAAACCCTTGTAATGTGATAATAATTACCATTCGGCCCATTTGTCATCTTTTGACCATCGT
The DNA here is from genome assembly GCF_017562075.2 of Anopheles merus. Taxonomy (NCBI): domain Eukaryota; kingdom Metazoa; phylum Arthropoda; class Insecta; order Diptera; family Culicidae; genus Anopheles; species Anopheles merus. The sequence continues at coordinate 39,626,268 of NC_054082.1, read as the reverse complement.
CCAAGCAATGTCAACCTTCTGCGATCGCTCGAAACCAAGCATGGACGCTCAGGAGCAGTGGGCAGCAACTTGCACGTCGCCGATGCTTCCTGTTTCCAATTAGTCAAATTTTGGTCCACGTAAATCAATTCAAATCCACCCTGGAGGAGTGACATGAAAATGGTACTTTTCATAATTACCGCCCCAAGAAGTTGGTCACCCATGCTTGGAGCTCATCAGCGCAACCGAAGAGCATCTCACGGCTCATCATCATCTCCGCCTCAGTGGGCAATGTCGTTCGTTTGTTTTTTCACTCCCTTCCCTCACCGGCAGCTGCGGACTACCCGTTTCTCATCGGACCGCCACTACCTTTTAATCAAATTAAATTATCGACTTTCATGAGGGCAATTAATAACTGCACATGGCTGCACTTTGCTTCACCGTCAACGCGCCCATGCGCGTCCCAAAGCTCGCCTTATTGCCAGCTCTGTGCCCAACTACCCGACGGTATAGACGACCCGTTTGCTGTGGGGAACGAGACGCCGCCCGTCCCATTGATGGCTGGGAACGGCAATCAGGTCGGGTCTTTAAATCAATTCTCCCCTGCAATCAAACCGATACCCACACCCACACCCGGATCGATGACAGTGAAGCTGGCCAATGAAGAAAGCTGTCCGCGCGCGTTCGAAAAGCTGCACCAAGGCGCCGCGCCGCGCGTTCAGTCGCCCGAGTCAAGCAAGACAACACCTCGACCCGACCAGGAGCCAGCAGGCTCGGCCTTACAGCTCGGCACAACAAAACGGTCGCCAGACTAAATGCGCGCCAATGCGGCAAACATGTGTAAACAGTATGTTAGTTTTATTAATCACCTAACCGTTGGTGGCGATAGTGGTGCATAAAACAAAGGAGCCTTTTAGAGCTGAAAGGAAGCAGCGCCGTTTGAAATAATTGGAACGTTCGTCGGTCTGAACCGTGGACCTCCCGCGTTCTGGGTGGTGAAATATTGCACTCAAATTCTTCCCGAGCAGGGGTAGGAAGGTGGAAGATTTGTATAATACGAAGCGATTTGCTTAAAGTTGCTCCATAGATGGGGTCGTTATTGGCAGTCAATCATTCACCGCAGGTGGGAACGATTGGCACGCGAAGACAAAAAGGCCTGACTCATCTAGGTCTATGCGAAAGTGGTTCTTTTTAGTCGGAGTTAAGCACGATTTGTACATGAGTAGATTACGGTAGTTTTTTTTTAAATCAATTTGTTTGTTGTTTCGTGTAATATTTCCGTCTTACAAATTTTGTAAATAACAAGTTTGTTTGGAAAAGCTAGACTATGCTCTATTTATTTTTGTGTTTACGTATTCATATGGTCCATCAAACAAGCCGAAATTTGCGGGCTTATGAGAAGGAAGTTCGCCAATTTTTTTTGCAAAGAGTGGATGAATAATTTGTTCAACAAATTATTTATGCTTTACGTTGAATGAAGTTGATAAATTATTTATTTTTGATAATTTGTTGCATGTGTATTGCTATCAAACACATCTTAAAACGATACAAATATTGTTCTTTTACAATCATTGAGTTATTAGTTTTGCGATTAATTTCAAGAGAAGGATTACATACTTGGGTTTTGAAAAAAAATTCATACAATGAAAGTGCATATTAAAAACCCGTTTATATGGCAAAGTACTTCATTAAAGCTGATCGTGCTGGTAATTCGATCATAAAAAAAAAACATTTCTTCTGGTTCCTTAGTCCATGGTTGAACGAGATAATTCCAATCGTTCATATTTATGCCTATCACTAGCAAAGCAGATTTGCCACAAGTTTGCTCTCTAAATTATATTTTTATTGCACCAAATCGATGGAATTCAATTTCACTATTAGCACGTACCAATGGCTCACTAAAGCAGTCGTAATCAATTTCTTCTAACCACGGCACTACCGGGTTGTCGACGATAGCTTAGCAGCGAGTGGGAGTGCCAAATGGGTACTGCTCGATCAAAAAGTAATACACGATTGGACCTAGCGTAAGCGGAAGGGCGGCCCGAGCTGCTTGTGATAGTGTTAATCCGCTCGTGTCATAGTTGGACGAAAGTATCATGCGGCGTACGGTACGATTTCAGTACGATTGAAAGCCGAGTACGTTCCCGAGCAGCGTAATTGAATTGCAATTGTGCGATCTCGGTTGATGGACGGTCTAAGAAAAGCAATGCAAACGCTGAAACGTGCACGAAACGTGTAGGTTCCTTATACCCTTATGATAAGCTTCACGCTCTCAATTCCCTTTTTGCATCATATTTTTACTGACATTTGACATTTGCCATGGGAATGACAGCGGAATGCAAAGGGAGCAATCGGCTAACTAAGGTTTCATATGGATAGTCCATAAATGAGGCTGTGAAGTGATAAGAAAAGAGTGCCCTTTTCATTGCTTTATCAAATGAATTTATCCTGAAAAAGAAACTATCTATGATCAGAAAATTTCAAAGTATTATACCTAAATAAAGAAAATATTAACTACAACAAAATTCTTAACAATTAATCTAACGAACGAAGTAGTCTACATGAAGCATAACAAAAAGGTAGTGTCAAATCCTTATTTTTGTGTGAAATTATTTAGAATTATGTTAATATGAGATTGCATTATGTTGTTAGATTTATGTTGTATTGTTTATTTGTTTTTTTTTTTTATTTTGTTATATATCTACATATTTATTTACCTATTTATTTGTTTATTTATTTATCTTTGTTTTTTCAATTGCTAAACTATCAGACTTTATTTATTTTTGTTTATACTACATTTTCTATTATTTTCATTTAACTTTTTTACAACATCTTTGCAATTGCTGTACAAAATAATTCTTGCATTAAAATAAATTTAGAAGTCCAACATACAGTTATCATAACAAAGATAAGCAACACACATACATTCTCACTTTCTCTCCCCCTCCCCCACTGGGCAAAAGAATTTCAACATTGTTGTGCCTCTTCGAAACACCTAATTGACGCCCCAAAACGGTGTCCAATTCCGCACACGCGTGGAACATATCCGAGGCCCGGCCCACTCTCTGCTGCACGCGCCTCTGGAATGCACCCGAGCGCTGCATTACACGTCGCGCACAGCACGCGGAATCGGTTTGCATGCAGGCGCCCATGACGCTAATGGCGCCAGCCGTGGAAGGCTAAAAATTGTAATCATATCAATGATTAATCTTACTTTTCGCACCGTTAATGCTTTACAACGCGGCAACCAGCTTTCCCGTCCCGCGGGCTTCATTTCCGCGAGGAGTTCCGGGCGGGCAAACGAGGGGCAAACGATCACTTTCACGGTGCGACGCGGCATGCCCGGTGCGGGATGTAGCGATGGAGACGGGACAGGTTAAAACACTGGCACCACCGGTCATCTCGTTTGCCAGCGGGTGCCGGCCCGGTGTGCCCGATTGCGGAGATTCCTTTGCCAATATTTATCGCCATAATTTGATACCCGAATGGGGCAAGCATCGCTCCGCATCGCTTGGTTGCATCTTTTTTACACGTGCGCTTAAAAATAATCATTAAAACATCGCCCGACAGATGCAAGCAGTGGTGACGGTGGAGGAGAAATGCAAAATAACCGACATAATTTTGAAATATTCGCGGAATTGATTGCAAGAATTTCGCATTCGCTATGGATGCGGGACGTTCTGCCGTACACGATGCCGTCGCCGCTGGCCACCGCCGTCCAGGATGACACGTTGATGCCTCAATTCACACACAAACACACACACATACACACACACACATACATCGAGGCCAAGACCGCACCGGGACCACAGAGCCGGTGACTTTTATTGCCGATTTATTTACGGTTCTTTACTGGATCGTGTGGACCCCTATGGGTGGTACGAGACGCGATCGCCCTGGACCCCACAGAGTGTGACTGTGAGGGCCAAAGCTACCGCGTAAATCCTTCACACAGCCGAAAGCTTACGAAATGTGGCCAGCAGAGGCTTACCCGGACCGCGAGGCATGTGAGCAGTGGGTCGATTTATATATTTATTTTTTGCCTCGGCTTTGTTTCCACACTTCCATAGATCCTTTATTTTTGCAAGATTAACCTCTTTTTTTGTTGCTGCTACTGAGCCTGGTATTAGCGTTTTCACTAACGGGAGATTTGCGGCGCATGTTTTTTGTTTAGTTCGCCCTTATTTCGATATGCTCACTCCATTCGATGCGGCTATTGTGTTTGGGGTGGTTTAGTTTTGCCAACCCGGCCAAATGCCGCTCTAATCGTGTGAACTACTTTCACCAAAGGTCGCCGGTAGGATATCGCCAAAGCGCGTTTGCCGCGCTGTGTAAAGGATTATCGCGGTTTGACCGGTTCGAACGGTCGGCCACGGTAGTGTCCAGCGGTACCACCTTCGGTACAATAATTTCGTTATTTATGAGTGAGTAAAACACCTCAAAGTTGTTAGCATTCGAGGTGGAATTTTGCTGGAAAGCCACACAAAATAGTTTGATTCAATCGGTGAATGTTATCTTATGGGGCTGCCAGTGCCCGCCCGACCGATCGCTGGACAACCAACCTTCTGGCCTGGGCGTGGATGATATTTGCATTTAAATGGGAATTTTCTAGCCGATGACAACTCTATAAAAAGCATTTGTAAACACATGTTCGCCCGGATGGATGGGATGTGTTGGTTGCAGTTGGTCTACATAATGCGCTTTTACGGTCCACGGATTAACTGGCCAGGAAGTTTAACGGGATCAGTGGAATAAATTTCCATTTTTTTTTCTTGTTTTTTCAATTGCCGGATCAGATGAAACGTAACATATTTGTTTATAATTGACTTGTTGTTTACAGATGCATAACAAAAATGCACATCACTCAACACACGCTCACGCAATGTTCACGCTTTTTCTCTCCTTCAATGCAATTTGATCCAATTTCAGCCGTTCCTAGCCGTCCACTCCAGCGGCACTCTCGTAGCCATTGTTTTATCGCGAAAATTGTACCAATCCGGAGTGACGGGACACCCTACGCTCCCGGAGGATAATATGTTTGCTCAACGTCGCCTGCCCGCGGGGGTTCGCCAGCGACCAGCGTCCAAACGAAACACAATTCACCATCGTATCAGACCCAATTCCCCCCAAATTACTGCACATTGCCGGCCATTAAACGCTCGTAACGAACAAAACTGTCTCATTAGTGCATATCAACACCGCGCTCAGTGTCTTACTTAAGAGTATATCCGTCCACGGCCACAGACGACGCGCACGCACATTGGACGAAAGGGAGATTGAATTTGCCCGGATAATTTCACTGCACGCGGTGTGTGTGTGTGTGAGGAAGGTGCCTCAAATTACAGAAACATAAGCAACATGTTGCTTTAACGCGCACCGGATCCCACCCAAAGGGTAGCGAAGAGATTGCCCACCGCAACCCTATGCTTACGCTCTGGGGCTGTGTGTACTTTTGGGGAGCGAGGGTTATTTTTGCTCTGTTCGTTTGCTGCTGCTTCGTTGGTATTATTTTGTTTCGTTTTGCCGTTCCGTTTCCTTTCAATGAATCCCATACGAGCGCGCGCGCGCTCGGTCTATGATGACGATTATCCAACTGTGCAGCGGCTGGGCTATGAAAATCATCCCGCCAAGTTTGTTTGGTGGTGGCGGCGGCCCGGCAGTCTTCGGGACGGTAATTAGCGAAGCGATGCTCAAGAATTGCCACCGGGTGGTCGACACCGGGCAGGTCGCTCCTGGGCAGGGGAGAAAGGAGTGGGAAGGGAAAGGCGGGGGGCTGATGAATTGAGCATCATTTTCGATTTTCAGGTCTGCTGAAAGGGTAGACAGGCATATGCTCCACTGACGCCACACGATCGCAGCCGCTCACCCGAACGGCACCCTGTGTGATCGTCGTTCAGCATGCTGGGTGGAACAAAAGGGGGAAGGAATGGGGATGTGTACGCATCGGGTAAGCTTTCATAACACCCGGGAGAGGCTTGGATGGGGATGTTCAACCAGCGAGCTGTGGACACTTCTCGAGCTCCGTTGAGAGACAAGAGTAAAGAGAAAGCATGAAAGCAGTCGTTTCGTTCGATTGTTTTGTGAGCATTGGGAAGGGAGCAGCCTAGGAAAATGGAAGCATGCAGTGAGAGGTTTTTGTAGGCTTTTTAACGGTGAGCTTCCATCAGTCCCATGGTGCTGGGTTTTAAATGGAGAACTGAAGAGAAAGAGAGTGAATGAAAGCATGTTTGAATGAGAGTGACCAGGCTCAAAGATCGTTTGTCTGATCCTCCTTGCGCTGTGCTCAGGGTGGAAAAAATCTTGCTGATCTACGGTACAAATAACTTTGTCTGGCCGTATGTGATGGATTATAAACAAGATTATCTATTGCGAACTTCTCGTGGAATGTTTGTTAAAGAAAATACATCAATGTTGAATGGTGAACATGATCGATCAGTTTAGATGAGTAGGACAGCCCTATAATTTGTTTACTAAAACAATATGCCAACCAACATCCAAACCAATATCTAACATCAAAATTACGCTGATCATGATCTCGATCAATGTCACGATCTGCAAAACCGCGGAATGCATCAATTAGTTAAATCATTTTCCAAAGAATCTTTTTAGCTACAGGAGAAAGCCGTATATACGGTTACATTTTATTTGTTGTTCACAGTTGACAGTTTAATACAAAGAAGGTAAGACGTACCGACGCGGATGTTTAAAAATCCGTTATTGGAAAATAATATGATTACAAAAACATTTAAATTCAGGACGTATTTCAAATATTATCTATTACTAACCATCCTCCTTCACACTAAAAACATAATTATTATTAGAAACGTACTTATAAGAATCAAACAACAAAATAACATTTCAAAAGAACTGGTAATTCAAACATGAAAGTAGACAATCAAATCATGTTCCTTAAAATTAAAAATTATTCAAGTCAATAACAATACGTTTTCTTCTATACTTTTTTGCTGTGTTTCTATACAGAAAGAAACCATTCACTTGCTAGAAAGGGATAAAATAACAACAGAGCGAGCTGTCCCGATGCAAACGCTCTCACTTGATCGTTGTTTCAGTTTTCTCTCGCGAGTAACATTCGCTCCTAGCCAAGCTTAGCGTAAAGATCGCGCATCGCGCATAACAATTCGTGCTCGTTGCGTTCAGTTTTGCGCAGTTCGCGAACCGCGTTGGATCATAATTCGCTCTTCTCCCGTTCGGAAAACTCACCTCAGCAAGCAAGTAGGCGCATAATCGATCGCACCCGGCTGGTAATTTCGCGAGCGTTTCAATGCAGCATCCAGTGCGAATGGTTCAACTTTGGTGCGAAAGGGTGCAGAACGCGAGCAAAGGCTGACTGTGCGGGAACGTGCGTTTGTCGCAGTCTGTAAAAAGTTTCATCAACTGTTTGGAAGGAAATTGTTGAAGTTGTGCATTGTGGTAGTGAGAGTAAAGCCAAAACGTTGGTCCGGAAAGTGCACATGCACATCTTGCAATGCGAGTACAGATTGGTACAAATTTTGAGTGAAGTGCGGTGTGTCAGTTCCAACATTCTTATTCCCATCCTGCAAGACAGTGTACCGAATGTATGTGTCTGTGAAGTAGAGAGTGACGGTAACGAATGTGACAGAGAAATTTATAGTCTGTAGGGTTTCTCAAGACGCACCGTGAACAAGTGTATCTGAGTGTTAATGAACACATCCCGTACAACAACGTAGAGCACCATTAAGTACAGTAGCTCCCATATGTTTACTAGCTGACAAATTTAAAATACTTCGAGGTGAGCTCTTGATAAACGTAATATATGAGTTTAATATTTTACAAACGCTCGTCACATCATTAGTTCAATCAGGCTGTTTTCCATTTGATGAGTGTAGCCTTATTTGTATTTCTCACAAAATGTTTATCCTTATCGCATGTGTGCTAGTGTTTTCTGCTAGCTTTTGTCTAGCCGTTCGTCTGATTTGCACTTCCTTACAATGTCGCTTCCTGAGTGCGTTTTGTTTGTGCATTTCAATACCTTTTTTTAAGTTTGTTTAGTAACAAAGAATTAAAAAAAGCAACCAACCTTATGTTATCAACGTGATACACGTGCTATTCGACGTGTGTTGTTGCGTTGACGTGACAAAGTGTCGTTTGTTTTTGCTATCCTGTAGGTCAGAAGATTGCTCCAAAGCAACCGTGTCCGGTTACCGGCCAGTTTGGTTAGCCCGCGCCCAAAGGTCAGCTGGTGTCCGTGAAATGTGCGTAATGGTGGAAGTGCTACGCAATGTGATCGTACAAATGAACTTACAGAATGAGTTGTTGTTTAAAGTGTTTGTTTTTAACTAAGAAAAAAGGCAAAATACACAAGGTGGCTACGCATTTTTAATTTAAACAGTATTTTAACGAACGTTAAATTGCTGCCACAAGCGTTACAGTTATCCGTTATTTTATCGCTTTAGTCTGTAATCCGAGCCTCTTTCCATGATTTCCGGGGATGGCTGTGGTTTGCAGCATCAGCTTGCCACCCACAACCGTCGCTTCACCCACTAGAACAATACTCATTAATTCTTGCCCGCTTGCTCGAAAAAGGAAGGCTTAACGATCGTAAAACTAAAAATCACGCTTAAGCGACATCATTATGCCCCATGGGCCAGCGTCACCTAAACAAGTGAGCCGTTTTCCTATTCTCTCCACCTCTGTTACCCCTCTGTTTTCCGGCTCGTTCCTAGACCAATCTCCGACGCTGCGCTCGTCCAGCAAAACGGATGAGATCAAGACGCACAGTCTGGCGCCAACCGGGTCGACCATGCGCTGTCGCCGCCACCAGACGCCACCATCGGCGTGCGCACAACGGTCATTCGGTCTGGCGGGAAAATATGAGGAAGTATCCAATCGAAATTCCACACCAGTGCGTACGGCGCGGCATGCTGGTGTGGAGGAGAAGCGATGCTCATTTAATCGCACGATCGCACCGGAGCGTCGTATGTCATGCTCGTGTGTGTATGTGGAGCTGTAAGCGAAACGAAGCGGCATAAAAAAGAGTGCAACCGGCATGATGATTTCCCTACAACCCGGTCGGCGATGATCTGCATCGTTGCAGCTGCTTTCCCACCCTTTATGCACACGCTTCAGCTTCGCTAATCGCACCGATTTGTCTGATGGTACGGACACGGCAGACAAGATACGACCGTGCACACCGAAAGGGGACTTCCTTCGATTGCGCGGCCACTTCAGTCGGCGAGAAGGAAAACTCAATCGTGTGTGTGTGTGTGTGTTTGTGTGTGCGCGCGTGTGTTAACGCAAGAATGCGCACGGTACGCAACTCACAGCTCAAAGATCTTGATTAGTGATGCTTTTGCTGGAACGTCCTTTTAGGGCGCTACTTAGCTCGGCGAATCGGGTGCCGGCAATCAGATCGCTTACGTCCTGAAGGTGATCTGATCTTCGCTAATCCTTTACCTGGCCCGTGGTCACGTGTTGTATCAATCGCCGGGGCGGTAAAGATGAAGGAAGAATGCATTCTGCGACCATCGAAGGTAGGAACTTTCACCGCACAGGCAGTGGCGCGATACACGATACTCGATCCCCCGCTGAGGTTTAATAATTGAGAATTTTTGCTCGCACGAACCCGGCGGGAGAATGGATGCAGTTCCCCCGGCCCAATTATCAAATGACCCAGCCCGATGCGGCGGTTGCGGCGTTTCGTTCGAAGGGCAGAGCATAAAGGGAGGGGAATAAAGATAAAATACAACCACGCAGCCAGACCAAGTGTTGGATGCGCTCGGTGAAATTGAGATGTATCCCGCCGGGATTGCACGCAAAGGATATGTACGAGGTTGGGGAGTTTGTGTCGAGTTGAAAAGCCACAGATGCCGCAAGCAGTAGGAACACCTACTTCCAGAAGCGACGCTATTCTTGCCCCTATCTTCTGGCCCCCACACGGGGATCGTTCGTCTGTGCCGGTGTGGTCGCTGTCGTCGTTGAAGATGATCGTGAGCGTGGGCTTTGGCCGCGTGTGTAGCAGCGTGTTTACAACCGATGCGCTTCCGAGCTTGTGACATTACAAATTCGCTCCATCTCATTCCGGCCGAGAATAGCGACCGGAAAGTGCGCCGCAAATGCGATCGTTGGGGAGTGGGTTTTGTGGACGATTATTTATACACGAGCGAGCGGTCGGGTCGCGATCGTAACGGCAGGTTCGATTTACCTAAAACCCGTGGGCGAGCCGCGGCCCGTTGCGTTCCGCACGCGCGTGTGTGTGGGCGAATTTGTTTGATTCGAAATTCCACCAGCGTGTCTGTCCGGCGTCCGGTGGTGGTACCTTCACCACCGGTAAGGTTTGTTCGGACGTTCTGACCCGTGCTGTTCTCTGTTTTGACAGGCGGCTCTTTGTCGGGGCAATATTATTGGCAGTCTAAATGGAGTGCAGTGTGTGTTTCTGGCGAACATCTCACGCATGGTGCACGATCGTTCCGGGTTGAACGGTTTTATTTAACGATCCCATTGCCACAGATGGTCAAAACGGAAGTAGAGCTAGAGGTAAATTAATTGTCTACGCTTTGGTGCGGAGGGTGGTAAGAGGATTAGTGGACGACAAATGTCAGAGGAGCTTAAGCTATTGAATATCTGTGGCGAAACAAATGAATTTTAATCGCTCTAGTGTTGGACAAAATTCATGAGGTAGATTAGCAATGTCATTAATTATGGGGTATTTATCCGACTCATGGCGTTAAGTGGTGTCCACAGCTCGTTGAATAATATTGAAGCAAAGTAATGTATTTATTTATGTTTTCAGGGAATAGAGTGAGTTTCTAAATTGCTGTAAAACGTATACAGTTACTCAGCAAACAGCAACAATCTTGGAATAAGCTTAGTTTTAAAACAAATCATTAAATGCCTGACATATTATTTTTTTTAGGAAATACTTAAGTCATAACCGCAAAATTAAGAAGGAGTTTAAATAAAGATGTCAATATAGTTAATCAGAACATGTTGGAGTCAGTGGCGGATTTAACGGTGCGCGGACTGAGCGGCCGCGGGGGGCCCCGTGTATGGTAATTCCAGCATATAGAACAATGTGTACAGTAGTATCAGCGAGAGCTTCTGTGCTAGATAGGGATGAATGGATGAAGGGACTCATAAACTATAGGGCCCCAGTACAGAGAATTCTGAGCACCCCCCCCCCCCCCCCCGTCAGCAAACCATTAAAGTGTGTTTGATTGTAAACCTAATGCAACAATATGCACCCCCCCCCCCCCCCACTCGACACCAACCGTGGGGCCTCCACTCCTTTTAACGCTTAGGGCCCCCAACACCCTAAATCCGCCACTGGTTGGAGTAGTCAGGTTCAACAACAAATAAACAAAAGAAACAAAAAGATCAGATTAAAATATTAACAAACTATGATTTGATCCTTATTATTTTTAAATTAAAACAAATTAGTACAGCTTGTTGAATAATTAGTGTTTTTGTTACTTTTTATGTTGTAGACTATGTGCACTGCCTTGCAAGATTAATAAAGATTTGCAACCAAGTTTCCGCAATTTTTGGATATTTCAGATGTGAATAGAAACATTTCATTAACAGATCGCGCCTTTCATTACGCAATACAACCTTCCTTTAAGGAGACATATAAATGTGAAATATTGGATCTATTGTTTTATATTTTTTATTAACATGCTGAAAAATGAGGTGCTGAAAATTAACATGCGGAAAAAGAACACTAAACGAGAGGTATCTTTTTGGGCCAAAATCAAATCAGATACACGGGGTCGTTATACACGGATAGTAGCTTTCCGAATACACCTGAGACATTACATTTAACTACTAAGAAAGATACACATACACATGACTTTGCGTATCCGCAAAGATAATGGGGCCCTTCACGATTCTAGTCAGCTTTTTGTATGGAGTTTGACGGTTGGAGGCTGAAATCATTTAATCACTCCATACAAAACCACACACAAAACATGCCTGCGATTGTCAGTCTAGATTATTTAAACCTCAAAGTTAGAATTAAAATCGAGTACCTGCTCGAAAAAATGTCAAAGCAGGTTCGTGCATTAAAGAGAACAGGTGGTGAAATCTTTAATCAAAGTGTATGTAGTCCAGGTGGTCTCTTAGCATGTTTTTTATAACCAACCACTTTTTGACCGAACTGGTGAAATCTTTTGTTCAAACAAGCTTTCTGGAGGCTTTACGAAAACACAAAACACTCTTAAAATCTTCATTCAGAAGCAAAAGAGATAAAAATCAACCTTCTAAATACAAACACCTTGGGATAAGCCCACCTGTATATTATACCCACTTAGATAGCTGCTCGAAAACTGCTAAACAATGCAAACAGCTGACAGGCTGAAATTTCAGCCTACCAACTTAAAACGGAAAGGGTCCCAATACTGGAAAAAGCTAGGAGTGTTGCCATTTCCCTGTTGCATAAGCAAAAAGAATAAATATTGGAAATTAACATAATTGACATTGATCTCACTGCATCTTTAAATTGTTGGTACAAATTCATAAAAAGGAACCACTTAAGCATGAGGTCAAACAACAAACTAAAGCGCAGAAAATACCAAAAGAATACGAAAGTGAACCGGTTGCCAATGCACCCAATATGCCAATTATCTTCAATTTGCTTGTAGTAGAGACAAAACGAATTATCTGAATCAAATTAAGATTTTTTTTAAATTTACGTAAAAAAAAATTGTTTTAAAAAATATTCTATAATTCATCAAGGAGGTCGTTACACACAGGGGATCATTACACAAGTTAAAATACGGTAACAATATGCTCCACCAGATTATCTAGGCGTCCTATCAGAATTATCTTTTAAGAACCTTTATTGTAATTCCCTAAAAAAAATCTCGAAGACAACTGCTAACATAGGTTTCGACACATATATTTAAGTTTGGTTGTTTCTCAAATAAGCAATTATATTCAAATATATATATTATAGTATTATTGAGTACATAGCGAATTTTCAAATCCCGATGCAATAACCAGAATCCAGAAAGACCTCCTTTCCACGTTAAACAATCCTCTTGATGTTTGTTTAACCTGTACAATGATTGATGTAGTAAGTGTGAAAAATGAACATTCGTTGCAAACACAAAGATTTGTATAAATAAACAAAGAGCCATATTAAAGTAATACGATCAAAGAGGTCATTCTTACGCGAATTAATAAAAGAGCAATATTAATATAAAATTTATCATTGAAACCCAACCAAATCCTATCTAGCCCTACAATCCGCTCCAGTCATTGCAACGACATTCTTTGTCGCATCTTACAACCATTTGTTCTATTCGCTCTTATGACCTCACTTAACTCAGCGCAACCAGAAGCCCGGCAACGCTGCGCCCGGCAATTCGTTTACCAAATGTCAGTCCTTTGTCTCCAGGGGCGCTCATTTGCCGCGTCAAGTGTGTAAGGTTTCCACGGGACGCGAGCAAAAACAAAACTCTAGCTGCACACACCCACAACACTCGGTTCCTGCCATTTCTGCTGCTCAACCGGGAGCCGCGGTTGATGAGTCAGCAGGGAACGTGTTGCCCTGCAATAAGTCAGCAACTTTAAATTACCTACCCACACACTCCGAACCTCCAGCCCGGGTGAACTCTGATTTATGGTGTGTCAAATTGCTGCGAACTTTGCAAAACCAATCAGCCGCCAGCGAGGGCAGGCGTATAAATTAGGCGAACTAGGCGGGAGAGTCTTGCCGGAGGTAAATAAAATCGCCGTAATACCGGCAAAACCATGCCGCCTGTGCACTGCGAAAGGGATGGCGCATCTTCTGGCGTCAGCAGTGCATCACATCAGATCTGCGACTTTGCAACTGCGCGTTGATGCATTCTGCTCGGAGTGTAATAGAAATTAAATAAACACATAAACACACACGGCGAGCCTCGTGGGTAATCCTTCTATTCGCAGTGCCGTTGTTCGTACTGTTCAAACGCTGCGCTAAGGATGGAAGCGTCAGCGGCGTCATCGGCAAAAGAAGAGCAGGGGAGAGGATGCCGTAACCAGTTCGAGGGCCGAATGTGCGAGCACCCATTCGGAGCTAACGCCACGCCAACCCGCACAAAGTTCACCAACTTTTCCTTTCGTTTGGTGAAAGTTCCAGCCCCCAACCATACCACCACGCGCGGTTCGACTGGCAGCTGTCTGCTTACATCATGTGGCACACAGCGCCGCGGCAGCACCAAGCGAAAGATGCATGTCTCAATCTCCGGGACCTCGGGTCGGGTCGGTCGGCCAAATCGATCCGATTGCTGCCCAAGCGTGCCCAAGTCCACCGTTGCCAGTTGTGACAATAATAATCCGCACCATCCCTTTAGCCCGAGAGAGGCGACAGTGAGAGGTAGAGGGAAAGCCCTCTCGCGAGACACTTGGGATACGCGTCCCTTAATCCTTTGCTAAGCTTCAGCTCGCTGCCTGTCACCGCGCGATCATGCAGATCGCGTTTGAATCGGTCGTCGTCGTCGTCGTCATCTTGCTGAATGTGCGATTTCCTCCTCCTTCCCCTGCCCATCACTCCAAACGCGATCATGATCCTGTGCATGACGGGGGAAAACGAAACCCTCTTGGCACGCAAGGGTCCAACGTTTGAGAATTGGACTGGTCGCCCTTAGGCGTCCTCCTAGTTCCCGGTACGCTCACCCAAGCCCTTGCCAATCTCACTCCGGTTGCCATTTGTCGGCAGGATTAGCCGATGGTTTATGATGGGTTCGGGCTCGAAAGGGGGCGCATATCGCCAACTGCACGACATTCGCTCTCTTGCGGTGTCTAGACCGGAATTCCCCTGCCCTGTCGGTGCCGGTGAACTTTGCGTTGTGCGATGGTATTGGAATTCACTTTCGCACCCTCGTCAATAATGTTTCGTCAAATCCAGTGTTTTCTTTTAAACATAAAACTGCCACAAACATACAATGATGTTGTTAGTCAAATAATGCAATCTGCTGGTGGAAGACAACAACATTTGACAGCAAGAATTCCACACGCCCAGCGACGTCTTTGCGCTTTTCTTATGGTCCTATTTATTTGATCGTTTTGTTGTTGCTTACGACTTTATTTATCTTTTTGCAAATCAGCAACAAACCACCGCTGGCTTTTCGTTTGATCGCCCAAAAGGTCCCCCTGCACGCTTGCCCAATTGGCACATTCACCCCTTCGACACCTGCCCCTGGGCGCGCAATTCGAGCGAAAACCAGGGCGAAACTCGCTGACTCGGGACGGATGGACCCGTGTGTACGCGTGCTACGCGAAGGCCGATGGCCACAACAAATGGTTGTGTAATTTTTTTTGTCCAAACACCTCTTTCTTTCCCAGCCCACCGCGTTGGGTTAATTATAGTTCACTTCGGTGGGCGGCAACGTGCCGATAGCGTACAAAACGAAAACAAAAACGGCGAATCATTACAGCGAAAAATGGTTTCACACCGATCCCGATGCGATAGGAAATTGGTCCGATAGTGTACCACTAAATGGATCCCCTCCGTTTGCAGTACAGTGTTACCGGTTTTTTGACGTATTGACTCGCCTACGGTTCCGACCCTATCTTTCTCCGGCCGTTGCGGGAGGCATTGCGCACCACTCGAAGAAGGCGGGCAATTAATCGGATTTGTCAAACGACCGAAGTGACACGGGTGGCGCAGAAAGTGGCCAAACAACCGTGGACCTCCAACCAGCGATGCGATTTATGACGCTCTGATGGGATAGCGGCGCCGATAGGGAAGGGCCCGATTGGAGGCAGTTTGTAGAAAAGGGCACACTTGGAAGCAAAACAAAAAACACTGTTACAAAAACACAGCCCGGGCGAAGCAACGGGTCGCCGCAATGCTGCTCAGTCCCGGGCAGGGGCAGCGAAGAGTCCCATAAATGACTTCCCCATACTATCCCCACCCACCGCACTCCTTTCTCTCGCCATTAGTGGCAAATGAGAACGATAACTGTTGCATCAAGCAGTGCAGCCGGGAGGGAGGTTGTGGGTTGGGAGAGTCGGCTGTCGGCGGCTCAAATCGACAAAGTGCGCCCAAACAGGAAAGCAAACAATGTTTCCCGGAGGTGACCGGTGGTGACGGTGGTTGAAGCTTTTGCCAAGTCAGTGAAAAAAACTGAAGCAGCAGTTCAAAGCGATGTAACCGAAAACCGGCCACCGACGTATATATTGCGGTGAAGTGTCGTGGGCTGGTCGTGGAAAGTGTTCGGGTTGGTGATCGCTGCGAACAAAAAAAGGGCTTCTGGAGGGACCACGTTGATCACCACTAAATGAAGGAAGGCGAATTGCATGACTCAAACTTAGGAAATAGGTGTTTATGGTATTAATGTTTATTACGCTCAATTTGTGTGTATTTTTTGATATTTATCTAGAATTGTTTAACTTTCGCTGAAGAAGATAAAGAGAAATCTATAAAAAGAGGAATATGCATAGTCTGCTAGAGATGAAATAGTAATATTACGTCCTATTACGTTATTTCTTCTGCATGATTTTCTATCTTGGATTTTAGTTTGGATTATACTAGCTGCAACAAAATATCACTCTTTCTCTCTAATACTATGCTACTTTCGAAATTCTCTATGAGCTAATTATGGTATCCAATCAAATGTGTTTGTTCAAAGCTCATAAAATGTATTGCTTGTAAATATCATGATGTGAATGAATTGATTAATTTTAACGATCAGAATCCATCATAATAATCTAATTTTTCAATAATGGGACCTTTCACGATACTACGAAAAATTTGTTATATGAAGTTAGACAGTTGACGGCTGAAATCATGTCAACACTTCATACAAAACCACACACAAAACATGCCTGCTATTTTCAGTCTAGATTATTTCAGCCTCAAATCTAGAATTAGATTCGAATACATGCTCGAAAAAATGTCAAAGCAAGATCAGGTGATCATGTTTTTTTATAACCAAATTGGAACATCACTTTTTGACAGGACGGCACAAACAGGTTTTCTGGTAACTTGACGAATAAACAAAACACTCTTAAAATTTTCATTCAGAGCAGAAGAGATAAAATCAACCTTATAAATACAAACACCTTGGGACAAGCCCACCTGTGTGTTATACACACTTTGATAGTTGCTCGAAAACTGCTATACAATGCAAACAGCTGACAGGTTGAAATTTCAGCCTACGATCTTAAAAGACAAAGGGGCCTATTATTATGGTTATTGATTACTTCTGAAAAGTGTAGTGCAGGAAAGAGATTTGAAATATCTTTAGCTCTTGACTTTGCTTTTATTTATATGCTATTTGTACAGAACTAATAATAAATTTACATACAGCATGGCATGGAATCAGATGTAAGAGTGATGTTAACTTTTATATAAAGTTTATATAATTTGCGAATAGTTCAAACATATTTATTATATTTTTTTAATTTAACCCAAGTCGATGATGGCGTAAGAACAATTGTAAGAAATTGTTATAATTTAACAATATCAATATTATTTTACCTTCTAACAGATCTTCCCACCAAACCCCAACCTAGAAAAAATAAAGTAATGAAACTTTAAAATTTTTAAAATGACAGCATTTACTGAATTACAAAACCAGAATGAAGCTGAAATAAAAAAAAATTAAAATAAGATTAGAAGACGCGCAAAAGCTTCAATGGACAACATATCAAACATGTGTAAGCATACAATCCAAGTCCAAAGTGCATGAAAAACAGGTTGTTAGTTTTATTTATTCAACCCATCCAAGACTGCCGTTAAGCAATTTAGTTCTCCATCATCGTGTGGAAGACACTCCATTCCCGCGCTTCTCAAAAGGTGGCACTAAATAAATAATCAATCTCACCCGCGTTTGCGTGTGATGCGCTCCCGCGTGCCCTTTCCGGTTCGCAGCGGTCGGAGCTCAACCGAAGACCTAGCTCGGTGCCAAATCCAATCCATCGCTCGTGACAGATGATCGTCAGCAATCAGTTACCCGTGCACGCGAGAGGAAAATGCCATTTATAGGCCTTTCTTTCGCCAAACACACCCACCGGGACACCGGGAAGCGTCAGTCTGCATTCGTATCCCACTCACCAGGAGAGGGCGAATAGGTGGATGCAATCGGGACCACCGCTTATCGGCTTATCGGGTCGAACCGATCTTCAAGGCTAGATTGCCTTCAAGGGAAGATGATCGTACAGCTTTACTGGCTTGGGCGAAAGAATACCCACCGCCAGCCCATTTAATCCTAATTGACGGATGAAGGAAGCGTCCCCGTGAAGCAACACACTAGGAGCTAGGCGCAACGGGCCGGATGGTCCCGTTTTGTTGGCAGCAAGATGCAATCCCCGTATTCGTTCCCAGGTTAATTTATTATTATTACACTGCAGAAGTGAATTTATGTTTCACCACTCAACCTGAATCCAAAAAAAAAACACACACACACACACACACACACACACACACACACACGTAAAAAGCCGCCATGACGCGGCTCCGTAGGCTTAGCTTCGCAGAGTCATAACCAATGAACAGCAGCTGCCCAGGACAGTGCCGGTTCCAGCCTGGCAAACAGCCAACTGGAAATGAAAAGCTCGTTAAAGATTATCTTCCTGTGGTGTGCTTAGTGCACCTTCGAGTGACGCTTTTGGCGATCGGTTTTCTGCATTTCCTCGTGCGCGCTGCAGTTTTCTGCCGCCAGTATTGGCCCAGGGCCACCCAGTATTCAAGCGAGCAAAGGCTAATAAAACTGCTAATACTATCTAGTGGCAGCAAGTCGAGCCTTGCTTTGTCTGCGTTTGGCCGGCTGGATCGATTCGACGAAACACGGCCAGCGTACACTTTCGCCAGTATTGTTATTGCTCAAAATTGTAGCATAAAACTAAAATTAATGACTATCCAAAACGAAAGGGAAAAAACACGGTACAGGGAGGCCAGAATCGAAGCACTGCCGCAAATTTTAAACCTCTTCCCGGGTACGCGGTCACGAAGCGGAGGACCGGAGTCGGTGAGTCACCAAAATTGCATCGAAAGGCAGTCGATCGGTCGGCGACGTGCTAGCGCTAACAACGATCAACAAATGCACCGCACCCCGGGTACACAATGCAGGAAATCGAAATCGGGAGCAAATAATAAATTGACCACCATCATTGTACACTGCTCGCTATCTAGCTCGCGCCGCATTTCCGCAAAAACTAGAGGAAAAAAAATTAGTCGCTCGGATAGGAATCGGTTTGGCGGCGTATTGGGCGATCGATGCACCCATAGCAACACCCCCCCCCCCCCCCCCCCCCCTAGACACACCATACACAAAACACAACCAACGCACCAATGCTTCCAGCGGGCCACCCACTGCCACCCACGGGTCTCCCCGGGACCCGTTTTGGCAAACAGTAAAATCAACGCAACCAACGAGGTGCAGACATCATCCACCGAAATCGCCGCACGACGCCCCAACCAAACCCAGCCAGCCTAACGAACTAGCCCGAAGCCCTGGCCAGCCACAGCTAGTAGGAAAAATGCTATGATTTATCGCAAAATATTACGCTCAATTTGCAAATTATGCACTCCTACAACTCAATCCGTGCAGTAACGGCGGCGGCGACGGCGGTGGGGACTTGCGCACCCGGGAAAGCGACGAACGGGCGCGCGATCGACCAAGCCAGCCGACGGTCGTTTCGATTCGTTGCGAGTTTCAGTTCAATCGGTGCAGATCAACCTCACCGGCACTGGACCCGGTACGCCCGTTTCCCCGTTTTTTATGTTTAGCATATTTATCGGTGCGAAAAATGTATGTATAGCTTTTTTCACTGTTGCTTGGGCTGTCCAGTGTCCTACTCTTTCTAATTTTTCATATGCACTCACCACCGTATCGATGCACTTTAGCGGCCAGATTTGACTATTTATAGCACACACGCTAGCGAATATGTGTGTTTGATTGTGTGTGCGTGTGCTGGTTGCAGCCATGGCGCCGCGTGTACAGCGGGCGTAAATCCAGACCCGAACAACGGAGACGCGAGTGGGTCGCGTGCGTTTTTGCGCTGGTAGTAGTGGCGTTTTGAACGACTGTGACCGCATTCGGTGTCGCCGCGGAATGAATGCCTATAGGTGGGGTGGGATAATATATGCACAAATTCGTCCCGTAATTCAAATGATGCACATGATTCACCCACTGCAACCTGTAGTGCAAATGGTCGACGGTGAAGGAATATTTATTCGTAGCTGCTAGGATATGGTTTCGACATACTCTATTTATTTATTTATGTCACAAATGTGTACCGGCACCGGCACTGCACACCCATTCTGGTGTCATATATTTGTGACCTTTAGTGTGCTTCTATTTCGAAACATAACATAACATTACAAATATAACTAAAGTATTGAAGTACAGAAGAACCCTGGGATACGACTGTGGTTGGGACCGAACAAATGTTCCAAAGCCAAAAAGTCGTAAGTCAAATATCTGGCAATGCATAGTTCATAAACGATGTTGAAGAGTCGAAACCTGTTGAAGGGTTGTGCGTTTTAACTAAAATAATTTTTGATAATATATTACTTTGAGTAAAAAAGGCGTTTACACGATATCATTTATCTAGTTTGGGTAGTTTAAAATCTTCAACAATGTGTATGTAATAGTTTTATGTGATAAATTGAAAAGAAACTTTTTTTAAATGACAATATTAAACTATCAATTTTTAAATTTCCGTATCTGCGAACTGTTCAAACTCGAGGGTTTCCTGTAATAACTTTTCAAGCAGCACGTTATAAATCTATGTAACTATTTTCTTCTTTTAATTATGATTATTGTTTGTATTATTAATAATAACAATAGTATGTTTAGTATGTAAATAGCAGGTTTAATAATATGTATAACATAATTTTAACAGGATATTTCAAAGAAAATGTAATAACAGATATACAATTTTTTTTGTTTTCAAATTTTAATTACATTACATTTTAATTTCACTTCAATCCCTTGTTTTGGGAAAAAATTACTTCCACTTTCCACAAGACAGCAATAATAAACAGCCCCATTTTCTATCCACAATGAGGCTTGTGCTTTATATTATGCACCACACTGTTTCATTTTTGTTGTTGCTGCGATATTTAGCGGTCAGTCCCGGTTGCAGTTCCAGCTCGGTGGCGTAACCTGGGACCCTCCCTTTACTTTACCCTAAACGGCCCATTCAATTTAAACCTTCTACCGTTTTGCCCGCCGGTAACTTCACACCACTCTCCTGGAAGGTTTGCGCGTTTGTGCAATGTAAGACAAAGCGATTCGGGACGGTATTAACAAACGGGCGCTGCACATTATGTGGCAGTCCTTCGGCAGTCAATCAATCCCTGACGCATTGCCCTCCCTTCCCACACTTCCTCCTCACATTTGAAAACGGAACCAACCGCCTTTCTGCGGGAAGTAAAGCCGACCAATCTTCACCGTTGACTTGGGCGGCTGAACTTTCAACGATGAACCCATAAACCATTCGCGATCAATAGAAAGTACGACCGTCGTCCGCCCGGCGACAAGCAGTGCCGTGGGGGGAGGGAGGGGGAAGTGAGGAAGCGGTGGAAAATTATTGCTCCCTCCGCTTCCAGATCGTGATTGGAGAAATTTGAAAATTTAGCAAGCCAACCAACACTACTCCGGCCCCCACCGACACCCAGCACGCTCGGACGCTGGTTTTCCGCTCCGCGTGACTGTGTTTAAATTTGAGCGCATAAATTATGTTCCTTTTTTAAAACTTTTGCACCGAATATTGTGATCGCTCTCCGATGTGATCGAAGATGATACTGGGCAGCACGAACCCTGGCGCATACCTGTCGTGCTGCGTTCGGGTTTGGGGTTTGTTGTGACTTGTGGTGCAATGCAGAACATAAATAACCGTCAAATGGGTTATTTATATCGTGTCCTACCCGAAAGCGGAGGAAGAGCAGCACGGGCGACATTGAATCTCTTTTTTATGAAACTGCAAAGTTAATGCATTCTTTTCGGATGTGCTACACCCAAGATTCGACGTAGCAAGAAAAAAACAGCAACAAATGACCAAAGGTTAGTACCGTTTGTCGCCCAGGGTAAAATCGATCATGATGCGAGCAAACGGGGTACTTGAATTTTACGATGCAGTCCAGCTGGCACGCGGAAGCGATGAGGTGCCAAACGCCTAATTGCATCTCGTTAATCTCGTGCAATATTTCACATCCAGCATAAAATCGCAACACAAAGCTCGCACAATACAGATTAATAAATACCCAATACTGTCGCGTCGCCTGTTGGGTGTGTTATTGTAATGCGATTACTAGCAACGCCCTCGTCCTCTTTAGAAGCTTGTATCGCTCCACCAAGTGTGCAGCTGGTCGAAGTGCATAAACATAAATTTAATGCACCGCTGCAGGCAGTACATTATTCCGCCAGTACGTCACTTAATGGTGCATTTCAATTAATTTTTATTTTAAAAAGAAATTTTTACTGATTTATTGTTATGTTGGCCGAACTGTCGCACATATACAATCCGTTTGGGACACGGGGGGATTTTATGGACAAACGAATCGGAAACCACTGCCATACTCTACCGCGTGGAAAGCATACTTTTATGTTTACGACCGTGTAAAACCGTCCAGTTGCCATTTTTTTTTAGTTTTATTCATCCAACCGGACATTCCAGTTCCATCCTGCCGGCCATTCCGTGCTGTAAAAAAACGGCCTTTCCTTTGTCCGTATTGCGATCGGCACGAGCATCATTGGTGTTACATCGATCTCATCACACCAGATCGGCCGACACGGTTCACCCTTCTGCTATCATCGGACCCGGTGGTGCCCGCGGTGGAGTGGGTGCACCTTAAACTGATGGCTTTTATTTTCAATTTCCATTACGATTAATGAACGTACGAACGGGGGGGGTTTTCGGGTAATTCAATAATAAACTCATTTCGGCGGGCCCGGGTTTCATTCCCCGCTTTTAGATTACCTTTTCGGCGGCTTGTTTATCATTCCAGCGCGTTACCACGATCGATCGGTCGATCGATTCGACCATTCGGCTGGTGGTGCGAGGCGGGTCGGCAATTTCTTGCAATGTGCAACACTCACCGTGTACCGTTTATCGAATCGCCGACAACACCGGTGCACCGGTTGAGGTGCGCACTAATGGGAATTTGCGTTTTTGCTTGATCTTCCGATGTAATCGAATCCGGCCTGCAAACCGTCAAGGATTGTACGACGGGACTTTGTTCGATTATCTCGCACTGAGTGATGATTGGGAGGACAACAATCCACGGCCAATCCGTTTAATCGAACGTCCGGAAATCGGGTGTGGTGTGGCTTACGTCTTTGGCGTTTCTGGTTTTCCTTTTTGCACAACAGCCCAGCAATCCAAATCTGTATTCCGGTTCGATCGCAATCATCAACACAATTCCAAGTGCTTTGCGTGCTTGGGTTTCCGAAAGGTAAAGAGCGACGGTAGTGGAAAGAAACAAACAAGAGTAGCCCAGCGAGCCCTGAAGTTCAATTTCTCATTTTCCTTTATTTGCCTCAATCGAGTTATTACGTTTCCCCACATAATAACAATAATATTATGGGCGATTATTCACTGAGCAGCAGCTCGTTTGTTTGCCAATTTGGTCGGTTATGTCATGCCCAGCACAGTGTGCCGGTTCATGGTATGCAGCCAACGCACGGTAGCTTTCGTAATGATGATGATAACAATTATGAGTAATGGCGAACCGCGAGTGCTTTGCGTTGCGACGGTGTCAGGATGTTAAGCGCGGACATCTTGACCGTAGCATAGCAGGGAGCGTCATGTGCTCGTAAAATTCAATGCAAGCCTAGTGGAGGTCACACTGTAGGGTAGTTACAGTTGCTGAAACTGTAATGCGTATTGAACCTGGGGATTAGTAATGGCTTTGTTTAAACTAGAGGCAATCAATATATAAGGTATATAATATATAAGGTAAGGTAATATAAGTTGTAAGATGTATTTGTGAGCAATTTTCAATTGTTTCCAAAAATTAACAAACAAAAATTAATTAATTTAAATTGTTTTATATTAATCAGAAAATTTCGATTTTTGTTTCATTCACCATAAATTGACGGTAGGTGTTCCGAGAAACATGGGATATTCCGTTCGATTTCAAGACAAAATAAAAGAGTTTAAATTGAAACAGAAAACATAAAAAATAATGACAACACATACAGGTTTAGGTATCTGCTTTTCAGGAAAAGCTATAAGGACCACAAAATAGTTGTAGTGATCTCAGAATAGTTGGTGTTATTTTAGTTCTATTATTTTTTATTATTAGAACATTGGGCTTCGGAGTGCTTGTAACAAAACTCTTTTTAATCGCCGTTTTATTAAAAATTTAACTACTCTAAGTCAATACGACCTGCTCAGCTTACAAAATCACTCTCCCAGGACGGCATATTTAAGACTTTTCAGTTTAAATTTTGTTAAAACTTAAACCGCCATCCAACACGGATTGGCATCATAAAGAGATAGGTAGCAACTCATTTGTATACAATAATAAATTTTCCACAAGAAAGTTGTTGCTAGCACATGTTTGCCAACGTTCGTATGACTGTTACTGCTGCTGCTGCTGCTGGTACTGGTGCTTGTAGTTGTTCACAAAACCACATTGCCCAGCAAAAAGACATCGTCCACGACAGGACCACGTGAAGTGCATGTTGCGTTACAAATTCCATTCCGAGCTCGAAGATGAACTGCAAACCCCACCCTGCCGTTACCGTGTGGCAGCAGCATGTCCATGTTCACATTTATCTCCTGCAGTTACAGTGGATTCACCCATCGAACAACAACGAAAAAAAGGAAGAAAAAACAGTCTCCCTTTCTCACCCCTCCTTTCCAAACAAATCCATTGGTGCGTCATTTTCGGAGCATAGTAAATCTTGGCTGCACCTTCCGCTGCATTCTGTGCCGCTTGTTTGCTATTTAGATTTACAATCGGGCGATCTATTAAAATTATGCAAAAATTCGCCACCCATCCCATCGCCCGACGGTCGCCTTATCCAGTCCCTGCCGGCGCATGCTCAGCCTCGTTTGCGGCTCTGAGAGTGGCAAAATCAGGCCAGGCACCGCCGGTGCAATTGCTCGCGGCGACTGTCGATTTCAAGTCGTTTCGGGGGGAAAAACGGGGATGGCGCTGGCCGTCGTTTGCGCCCGTACCGCAGCCACGGTGAGGATCATTGTGTAGTACGAACGACACTGGCGTCGGCTAGACCAGCCAAGTCAGAGTCCAGTGTCATCTCAATTCCCAGGAATTGGCCAACTATTTTTAAACCCCTTGTGCGCTGGATGGTAGCAAATCGAAAGCACGAATCCCAAGCGGCTACACCAGATGGGAATGAATTTCAACCTAATTAAAATATGTTACACTTTCCGCACCAGCCACATTGGCATATGCTAAAGGCAACCTTCCCGGGCTCGTATCGTTATCGAACGTCTCAAGAGGCTCAAGGTGGAAAGGCAAAAATCAGCTTTACTTTACGATCGTTTGGAAATGGTGGAAATTGCCTGTTATTCAATGTGTGTAATGATTTCAGTGCGTTTATGTTTTTTTCGTGCAGGCTCGTTTTCGCATATTTAATCTACACATGACTTACCGGTGTGTCATTTTTTAAGTGGTTGGTTTCTTATATGTATTTTCCCATTTTTTCCTTCTATCCTTTTCACAGCATCTTCCACGTTCTATCTGCAAATCGCTGCCATCCTCGTCGTGTCCGGTTGCGCTGCAAGCCCTTTTTTCTACGATCGCGTTGCGTTGAACAGCTGGGTCTGGAAGTGTCTCATTAAGGAAGGAGGAACGACCAAACAAACCAAAATGTGCCTCCCTTGCGCGCGGGCCGTTCGATTCTGATCGATCCACTTCACGCGCACCTGAGCCCCTGTGTTTGTGTTGCAACACATCGACGACAGAATGGCGAACCCGTGCTTCGATCCTGCCACCGCACCGTACCCAGCCACCGTGTGCATCCATCTGTGGCCCCGGGAGGCGTAAAGTTTTCCAACGCCAACGGCACGCATCCGCAGCAGAAGGAGCAGCAGCAGTAGCAGCAGCAAACAGCATCGACAGAAACCCCTACGGCTGGGACACGGTAATTGAAAATTCAAAACGAACCCCAACACGTACACGACGCGAGTGGTGTTACCGGCGGAGAGCTGTCCCGCATCTAAACCTACACACGCCCGGTACGGTGCTGCGTCTGGTGCACCCGGGTCGGGGCGATTTTGTTGTTTGGCGTCTACAGCCGAAGGCCACTCTCCTGGTGGGCCTCGACACCCTTCCCGAAAACTCGCCAACCGGAGGAATGACGAATTTAAACAAGCTCAAGGTGGTCGTCATTGGCAGCGCCAAAGTGGGCAAATCGGGTAAGTGTATGTGTGTGTGTGTGTGTGTGTGTGTGAAGTGGGTGGGGGGGGGGGGCTTCAAGGGATCGAGCGTAAATTTTTATGCTTATTGTTATGGTTATTGCGAATTTGAATGCATTTCTGGTGTGTTCAGGCAGCGGGAAGGGTCTCGCTGAACTTGTTAGGCGTCTTCATCCATCTACTTCGTCACTAGTTTGCATTCGTCTCATCGGCAATCGTGGTTAGAGAAATTGCGATTAGCCTATTTTAGGATTGATCTCGGGACCGACCTAACCGATGGACGGGGGCTTCGGGTGCACTGTGTCGCCGGTGCCACATGTCAACCCACATCGGACGATGCATTTCAAGAGCGCGTGTAGTTGAACGACAAGCCGCATTAGGGCATTCGGGAAGGTTGTTTCTTCCTCTCCCTTGCTTCTACATGATCGGAGGTACTTGAAATTGTAATAACCTAATTACCGATGAACAGGTGCTTCCGTTGAAGAAACTTCTTTCGCCGGGAGTCGTTGGAGTGGACAGAAGTGTAAGGGGAAGGGGATCAGCGAAAGACCAATGACTGAAGGTTTGCGTGATGGAAAGGTATTTAAATTAATTTCATTGTAACCGTTTAGAAGCAAATGGGTAATTTGAGCTTTCTCTTGGCAGAGATATATTTGACATGTTTGCAAACAAGTTGGATTCTAACTATAAAACAACTTTCTTCGCTTCACAAATATGCAGAGCAATGAGCTGAATTAAAATGGCTCAAACCTTAACATAATCATTTACTTTATCCGTCATCGTTTCTTTAAAAAAGGTTTGCAGAACAAGATGATCTTAAAGAAAAGAGAATGGAAAAGTTGACGTACATTCCCGATTGAAATTTGATACACAAAAGATAAGATATTTTAAGTTATAGGATTACCAAATTGTAAAGTGGTAAATCGGGATTTTAATTTCGAGAAAATGCCAAAATCGTTTTGTAGGAACCGGATGTAGCACAGAAACAAAAAATCAGACTATTAATAACCAATAATGAACATTACAAATCACAGTAAACTAGATAAAGTAGATTTCATCAAGCGCTGATCACAAAAATAAATAGATAAATAAGAGTTTCACTCGTCAGTATAAGCAGCGCAGCCTTTGTTTTGGAACATCTATACTTGTGTTAGGATCAACAATGCTGTTGATCATTCTTCAAAGTAGAGATGAATGAAATGAATGTAATCGAAATAACAAAGTTTAAATTTCATATTCACATTTTTATCTAAGTGAAGGGTTTAAGGCACGATCATGTCTTAACAATTATAAGATGGTTCCCGATTTATTCGTAATATAATTTTTAAAAAATTCATAAATTCCCAAATACATTTATTATTGAGTAGTTCAACAACCTTAATTTTGAAAATAAAATCCTTACAAGTAAAAAACCTTACCCATTTTTTTTATTTAAAAATTTTCAAACATATTCTCATGTTAGGGAAAACTTTCGTTTAGGCATGATACTGTAAGTTTAATATTTTACCTTAGCGCTAGCAAAAATTGTTACTAAAAAAACTGAAAAGCATGCTTTGTTTTTCAAGGTTCTTAAATCATCAATGTCTTACAAAAGAGTCATTAGAGAAATGATGAAGATGATAGAAAAAAAGCAAACAATGATGATTCAAATTGACGATTTCTGAAATCAAAACAAAAGCACTGTTTACGATGCCTCACCGATTTGTTTGTTTTGCTCGATTCCCACCAAAAATTCAACGCAACTTTCCATTACGAACTTGAACCCTATCTATCGATCGTAATCATCAACATTCCTCGGCCATGGTGCATCAAACCTTGAACTGAATCGGTGTCAAACGACGATCACCCTTGTGCCCCAAAATCAGGATCAGTAAAACGCCGGGGATCGATCGGCCGCCAGCTCATTAGACGTGAGCAGTGAAACCGATTTCACCAAACCCACCCGCCGAAACAAAAACGGCAACGGTTTTCGACGATGACCGATGCACGTTCGTGTTCCGTTTTCGGTCAACGTGCACGTGACTGCACCGCCACAACCACCAGACTGTTCGCGTTGACGCTATCGCACACGCATTATCTTTATTGGACAATCGGGCGGGTTGGGTTGGTGAAAACTGGACGAACGAATGATGACGACGGGCTCACGATGCAGCCAAAACGGTTCGATTATTCGAAGCGTGATAAATCGTAATTAATAATTCGAGCCCCTTTCACGAGCCAACGTCAATGGTGTGGCTATGGTGTGCGGGTGGAAACACGAGGAAGTAGCTAAAGACCCAATAAAAGGGTTGGTGGGTGGTTTGTAACTTCGGGTGTCGGCGAAGGCAGGGGAAGCGAGCGGGACAATATTCAATGCATTTCGTTCAACTTCGACCTACATACGGGGACGGTGTACGGCCAGTTCGATCGCTTGGACATGAGGTCTTTATCAACCACCGTGCGAAAGCGAACGGTTGGACCTGCTGCATTAAAACACTGAAAGGAAATGCATCACCATGCGCACCATCTCTATGTGTGTGTGTGTGTGTATGCGCGTGAATGCATGTGTTGAATGGTTATTTATTTCACTTTTTCAGCATCACCGTATTCGCGAGCAGGGTAGTAACGGTGGTCGATAATAAAGAGATCTGTTGGGTGATTTTTCTTTCATCAAGAGAAATGAGGTGTCCCGAAGCGATCGTTGAGTTTTTGGGGTGCAGCATGGTGATCTTGTGCACCGTTTGCCAAATAGCAGGACTGCCCTGCCCTGCCCAGGCACAATGGTGAGATAAATAGCGTCCGATTGTGCCGTCCGAGCTGGGGCCAGTTCACGAAAGTCAAACTGTTACAAATTGTGTACACAGGCAGCCCTTTCTTCAGGGATTCGACCGTGTTTGGAACGCTGGGGCGGCAGGAATGTAAGGTGTAGGTGAAATAAAATGAATTGAAATTATCTTTTGTGATGCATCACTTACTGAGCCGGACAGTCAGTCAGTCAGTCAGTCTGTGTTGCAGGACCTTCCAGCCATTGGTTAACGGTGCCTCGAAGGGCGATGTTAGTTATGGAACGCCACGACACGAAGCAGCGACAAACAATGCATCGTTTCTAACTGAATATCGCTGCAGACGATAACATTGTTCGCCGAGGTGCGTGTCCTTTATGATTTTAAGACGAAAAACGTAAGCGATGATTTAAGCACAAGTATATTTTGTACTATAGTGGGGTATGCGTGGCGTGGAGCTATTTTATGAATACTATTTGTCAAGATTGTGGAATCATCAGGCACCGGGTTACGGCACCATGAGCAAAGATTGCACGATCTCTTGCAACTGGCTGCACAGTTTGTAGCACTGTACAATCTCCAGACGGGTGCGTTCCAGCACGGTTTGAAACGAACTCAATCAGGAGACTCCATTTCCTAAAAGGAAATCATGTCGCCACGGATCAAAACAACATCGACTGATTCGGCTGATACTGCTGATGCGGGAGAACTTCTCCAACACGTCATCGGCATGCTCATGCGGGGTGCGGAGGTATCGTGTCAACAGGGCTCTGACCAAACCACCAAGCTCCATAAACGTTCACATCAGAGCCGTGGTGCAACGAGAACCACAGTTTGCCGCACTCACTCGTTGGGAAGCGTCTTGAGGTTCCCTTTTTCGAGAACGCTCCATTTCACAATCCCAAACCCCTTGTCCCGCCGTGCAGTCTGTCGGGTGTCGGGTGCACACGACTGTCCTTAACGGGCAGCGCAATCCAAAACTCGTTCCAAGCGCACCGTTCCATCGATTGCGGCGTACAACACCGGCAGATCACTCTTCCATCACAGTTTGATGCTTATGCTTCTCACCTTGAAGGCCATCGCGATCGCTTGAGTCGGGTTGGGAAACTTTATGGGATGAAAACTATGTTTGTTTGTGTGTGTGTGTGCGTGTGTGTAAATACGTGTGATTGTATAGAGTAATGCACTACTAATGGTACGCTTTACATTCCACAGCCGTCACGGTGCGTTATCTCACGAAGCGTTACATCGGGGAGTACAGCTCGGCGAGAGGTAAGTCCAGCGCAGCAGGAAGATTCCAGCCAGAACCGATTTCATCGCACCATTCTTTCGTTTGCTTTTTTCCCTTTGTGTTGCAGACTTCCTGTACCGGCATAGTGTCACCTATGACAATATTACGACCGAGGTGGAAATTATGGACACTTCCCGGTGTGATGTACGTAGTAGCCGTGATGTTACGTTGCAGCTTTTCGGCTAACATTGTGTGTAATTTGTCCCTTTTTCAGAAGCGGGGCTGCTTGTACGAACATCTCCGCTGGGGAGACGCATTCGTGGTCGTGTACTCAATCTGTGATAAGGCAAGCTTCGAGGAGGCGGCCGACTACCTGCAGCAGCTGACCAAGCTGAAGCTGCCCTCCTACTACACGCTCCTGCTGCTCGGCAACAAAAGTGATCTCGATCATGCGAGGTAAGCGGAGCTGTTCCACCACAAATCCTTACATTCCCGATATATTATTAACTTTATTTCGCTACTTGCAGGGAAATCTCCGTTAATGACGGACAGGAGCTCTCGTTCCGCTACTCCTGCCAGTTCTACGAGGTGTCGGCGGCGGAAAATTTTGCCGGCGTATCGCTCGCCTTCCATTCGCTGATCCGCGAGGCCCGCTCGACCCAGCTATTTCGGGCGCTGCCGATGCGAAGGAAGCTGGGCGTCAACAGTGTATCGAAAGCGCTCGGGAACATTTTTGGCAAGAACAGCAAGGGCGAGCGGAAGAAACGACCCTCGCTTAGTATATGACAGCCACCGGTTAATGCTGGGACCAGGGACACCAAGCACCATCGACATCCGAGCCTGCCTTAAGCGGGGATGCATTTCTTTTTTTTTTATTTTGTATTTTTATCGATTGCACGATGTACATATAAATATTTGTAACAGACTTAGCTTCCGCTACCCAGCTTAGATGCTAGAACAAGTGTAAAGAATAGTGAGTAATAAGCAACTGTGACACCAATGCAGCCATTCCTGAGGGGACTCTACCCTTGTTTTTAGTAATTTAGTGAGTTTTTTTACATTACATGCAACAGTGCTAGATTCAAAGTACTAAATTCAAATCTTGCCGGGCAAACGGAGAGCTTGTTTCGAACAGCAGTTGTATTACGTTCCTATCAGATCAGTTCCGTAGGATAAGACACTTGGATTGCCTAACAAATATTGTAAAGAAAAGTAAAATAAAACCCAAGTAGAACGAAGATAACTAAACCTTTTCATTATGCTTTTAAGGTTACATGAGTAAAAACAGTCCCTTGTTTGAAATCACTTGTTGATTTTGATGTAGGATCCTATTGAGAGAAAAAACTGGGATATAAATATGAATTGTTGTCTACCAGAATATGAATATAAATATCGACATTGATAACGAGCTGCAATTGCAACGAGTATCTGCAATCGGATTCGGAACTGGAATCGATTTTTCTTCGGAAACTTCTAATTTCATTTCAAGAGTTAATTCTCATTCCGGAGTCAATTCCGATTGCGAAGCTGATTGCGATTCCCTGGTTGATTCTGATTTTGACGCAAATTTTGATTTGGATTCCAGACTGCAAAATTGATTCCGTAAAATCATTCCGGGCCTACTCTGCGGAATCGATTCCAACTAGTAGTTCCTATTCCGAGCTTTTACCAATAGCACAGACAATAATCACTTTTGCTTTGCCGTTA
This sequence comes from Anopheles merus, assembly GCF_017562075.2. Lineage (NCBI taxonomy): Eukaryota > Metazoa > Arthropoda > Insecta > Diptera > Culicidae > Anopheles > Anopheles merus. The sequence goes on along the minus strand of NC_054082.1, from coordinate 39,594,288 downwards.
TTTCTAAACTTGGTGATGTCATTAGAGATTATGGTCAGTTTATCCGCCGAAGTGAAGCTATGAAGCTTTCGTTTTTCTGGGATAATAATTGATAATGGATAATTGATTTTCCAGTTGAGATATTGTGGAGCTTAATTTGTGGCACTTGAGGTTTCGACCATATTTCCAGACGAGTCTCGTCAACAGGACTTACAGCCTAAGCTGCCATTCCATGGTCAAATTGAACAGAGAAATCAACCGCATCTAAAATTAGAACTTTACTTAGAATAATCTCAGACATAGAAGAAAAAGAAGAGTCTTGTCATTTTCGAATGAATCAGGATGAGTCCGACTGTGTACTATCATGAGATAAAACAATCCAAACGTTACAGATTAAATTTTAGCGACCGAAAAATTACATATCCATAAAGAAAGCTTCTAGCTTCACTACTTTATTTTGCTCAATAGATGGCGTTTCATAACTGATCAATATATTGCTGTACTTTTCTTGCAATGTATGTCGCCAAGCATCATTTATCTATTTATGGCCTATATAGCCATCCTAAGCGCCACAGGTTAAGCTTAAACGACTGGAAAATTGAATATCCATATAAAAAAATGAAAGCTCCACAGCTTCATTGGTTTGATCAATAGATGGCGTATTACAACTCATCATTATATTGCTATCCTGTTCTTGCAATGTGTTTCGACAAGTTTCATCTTATCATGACCTATATAGCCTTATAACTTTCTGAGCAAAAATCTATGTGAATGGTCGTGTGGTCAGATACGTGGGTATCAACACCAACGACCATAACTCAATTCTCACTTGCTTCAGTACTGGTGGTTTCCGTTGGAGTTTAGTAATTAAACAATTGTATCGCCGTTCTAGTTCTAGCGATGCATAACTTCAATGCGAAACCATACAACAGTACAGAGGAAATGAGAAAGCTCTCCTCCAAGCGATGAAGCTCAACTGGTTGGGGTATCCCACCAACAGAGAGCGCCACCAGCTTTTTTGCTATTTTTACAATGAATGAGTCGTTTGCTGTCTGCTAAACGAAGTCTTTCTATATTCCGTTTAGGTAGAGAACTTGAGTCGTTTAGAAGCCGTTTAGTGGTCGTTTAGTGGATTTGTGGCACTTGGGATGAATCAAAAGTTTTTGTAGTTTAAAATTGAAAAAAATACCCGTGTATCCGCTGGCCAACTTGAAGGATAAGAAAATCTTCTGTTAGAATTATATTAAATAATTAATTTAATGACTAAAACCTACCACTTCAAGCTAAATAACACAATAATTATGGAAATTTTTGAGGGAGCCGTAGAATTCACATTCAAGATACGCGATCTCTTCTCGGTCTGCATTAGTAACGTATCTTTGGGACAGCCTGCACAATTTTCATAATTTTGGCCAAATTCAATGTCATTTCGCGCACTGTCCAAAACATTCCAAGTAGAAATTGCTACATGGGAAGACATATTTTTTCAATACTTCTGCATTACATCCTTAATTGAAGGAAAATTTATGAGATAGTGAATAAAGTTTTTAAATGTTCACCTAATTTCCAAGCGGCAAGCACCTAAAACATAAAAAATAAGATAATAAATTTAAATTTTCAATATCACACATTTGACGTTTTCGGCAGCGACCATTGTGCGTATTGGCGTTTCTTGTGGCCGCTAGCCAAACTACAGCGTCGAGAGAAAATAAAATATGGCGAAAAAATCTGCTGGCGGTCCAAACGCGGTAGCTCCGTATGAATGGTAAAGTTTATCTGATAAAAAGTGATTGTGAGTGTATTTAAAGTGTCGCCAGCGGTAGAGTAAACCGCAAGCAAGAGAAAACGTCCGTCCATCCGTTCGTTGTCCGTCGCGAAAATGGAGCCACCGACGGCAGAAGCGGTGCTGCAAGGCGTTTTCACCCTGTACAACGATCCGAACAATGTGGAAAAGGAGAAAGCCTCCAAGTGGTTGGAAGAGTTCCAGAAATCGGTAAGTGCTGCTGGCCGTGGCTGTTTGCAGCTCGCCGCGGAGCTTTGGCCGGGTAATACGTGCACCGTCAAGGTCTGAGCGAAGGAACTCTCTCGCGCACAATCAGCATCATAACCTCAAAGAACGGTTTGTTCTGGAACATTTCTGATCGAATGGTTTCCCAACGTCTTGCCTCGCACTGGGTACCGCGACCGCGCCGCAGCTGTGACGCGACTCGTTTTCGGATGAAACACAGCGCCATGCCGTACCTTGCGAATGGTGGGCAAACGATGTGCCTCCCTGTTATACGTGTGTGCCTATGCCAAACACGTAAATCGGAACGCTTTCTTTGCGCATCTGGTGAAGGTCACGGTGGTGTTGTGATTTTCCGTTTTCCGAGGGGGGGTTCCTTGTATGTCTCTTGTTCCGGTGATGGGCAGAAAACAATACGACGTTGCAGAATATTACAGTTGGAGAGAAAATGTACATTTTTGCGCTCTGGTTTCGTTTTAGATTCATTCCTGGAAGATAGCGGATGAGCTGCTGCGGCAAAAACATGATCTTAATTCCTGCACATTTGCGGCGCAGACGATGCGTAACAAGATACAGAACAGCTTTCACGAGTTGCCAGAATCGGCCCACGAATCCCTACGGCAGTCCCTGCTGGAGCATCTCAGCCACATAACGATCGAGACGAAATCGGTCATCGTGACGCAGCTGTCGCTGGCGCTGGCCGATCTGGCACTGCTCATGTCTTCCTGGCAGAAGCCGGTCGCCACGCTGCTGCAGCGCTTCTCCAGCAACGCGAACATGATGTACGCGCTGATCGAGCTGCTGACGCTGATCCCGGAGGAGGTGAATTCGCGCCACCTGCGACTCGGCGCGAACCGGCGGAAAGAGATACTGATCGACCTGGAGGCCGACTCGACGCTGGTCAGCGAATATTTAACCGTCTGTCTCGTGAACGGCAACGAGAACGAGCTGCTCCGCTCGAAGATACTGAAGTGTTTTACCTCCTGGGTGCAGATCAACGCATTTAAGCTGCCCGAAATTAGCGACAGCATGATCATCGTGTACTGCTTCCAGCTGCTTAGCAGCGGCACCACCAGCCCGGATCTCCACGAGGCGGCCACCGACAGTCTCTGCTCGCTGCTGCACTGCATGGAGCTGAACAACTCGCGCGGCGGGCTGGACGAGAAGCTGTTCGGCGGCATCATGTGCCTGGAGGAGGCGTACAACATGTCGGTCGCGCAAGAAGATCTGGACAAGTCGATGAATCTGTGCCGGCTGTTCACGGTGCTGGTGGAGAGCAATCTGACGCGGATGGTGGCCTTATCGGACGACGAGACGCCCCACTACTCGGTCAAGTCGCTCGATCTGGTGCTGAACTGCGTCGGCCACTACGACTACGAGGTGGCCGAAATTACGTTCAACATGTGGTACCGGCTGAGCGAGGATTTGTACCAGCGGAACAACTATCAGCTTACGGCGCACTTCAAGCCGTACGTGGAGCGTCTCATCGCGGCCCTGTACAAACACTCGCAGCTCGACCCGGACCACGATGGGCTGGTAGAGGAGGGCGGATCTTTCAAGGTATGGATCGAATCGAATCAACGGCGTGCAGTGTTACGGAGGGCGATGAAACGAACTCTCGATTGATGATTTTTTTCGTCGTCGTTTGTTTTTTTTTTTTTTTTTAGGATTTCCGATCGAAGGTTTCAGAAATAATTAAGGACGTCATATTTATCGTCAGCTCAATCAGCTGTTTCAAGCAGATGTTCGTCGTACTGCAATCCCCGAACGTGTCGTGGGAGTCGAGCGAAGCGGCACTGTTCATCATGCAAAACGTGGCGCGCAACATTCTGCCGTAAGTAGCGACAGACGCCTCCCTAGGCCTCGCGCTTTAGTGTTGGATAGGGTTGCGGTTTGTTTTTTAGGCCCCTGCCACTACTACTTGGTCTAAAGCTTATTATCCGTACCGTACTGTAGCACTCCGGTACAGCCAATAGCGCAGCAGCACACGGTAGTTCCGTGCCGTCCCGTGCCTCGGCCGTACGGAAGTACCGTTTGCGGCTCGCGGTGGTCCCGATAATAAGAGCGTAGAACGAGCGGAGTGCAAGCGTGCGGCGATAATGTTTTGAAAACTTAGTGTTGTAGTAGACGCATGTGTAACTGTTGAACCAACCTTTTGTACCTAGCCAATTTGAACTGAGCAGCACAACTACTTTCCTTTACTCCTTTTCCCCCACACTGCTCGAAAAACGAACACCACACCCGCAACCATGAACCGCCGCTGCCGCTGCCGCTGGCGAATGGAAATCGGACACAATTTTAATGTACTTTTGCGATTTGTGTTATTTGCATCTTCTAGAGAGATAATGGAATTGGGAGAGCGTGAGATACCAACGTCGCGGTTCAACCAGCTTTGGTGATTAAAATGAAATGCTCGTAGACATGGTTTAAGGGTTACAAATGGTTTTCTATTTTCTCTCTCTTCCCCTCTCTCCCTCCCTCCCACCGCCCGGGTTCCGTTGTAGTGAGGAGAGCGAGGTCGTGCCGAAGGTGGTCGAGGCGATACTGAACCTGCCGGAAAACTGCCACATCGCGATCCGCTACACATCGATCAGCATTCTGGGCGAGCTGTGCGACTGGATCGACTCGAACCCGGAAACGCTCCAGCCGGTGCTGAACTTCCTGCTGTTCGCGCTGCAGCAAAAGAACGGACTGGCATCGGCGGCCGCCAACTCGCTGCAGCTGATCTGCTCCACGTGCAAGAAGCACATGGTCGGCCACATTAGCGGACTGATGGAGATAGCGCGCTGCCTGGACAGCTTCGACATCCAGTCGGAGTCGGCGATCGGGCTGCTGAAGGGCATCTCCATCATAATAGGGCGTCTGCCGCCGGCCCAGCTTACACCCGCCATGCAGGAGCTGTGCAGCTTCCAGGTGGAGGCGCTCAGCCGCCTCGCGAACGGTGACGACGACGGGCTGGACGGGAAGAAGAGCCGCTCCGATCCGGCCTTCTGGCTGGACCGGTTAGCCTCCATCTACCGGCACGTCAGCCCGACCGTGCGCAACAACGAGGTGAACCCGTGCGCGTTCGTCATCGTCAACAACTGGAACGTGTTGTCGCGCGCGCTCGAGCGGTACAAGAACGATTCGAAGATCATGGAACGCATCGTGCGCTGCATCCGGTACGCCATACGGTGTATTGGGAAGCAGGCGATGCCGATACTGGAACCGCTGGTGAAGCAGATCATCACCATCTACTCCGGCCACAATCACAGCTGTCTGCTGTACCTGGGCAGCATACTGGTGGATGAGTTCGCGTACGAGGAGGGCTGCACCCAGGGCCTGCTCAACATGCTGCAGGCGTTCATCGAGCCAACGTTCGGCGTGCTGCAGATGGAGAACGGGCTGAAGAATCATCCGGACATGGTGGACGATTTCTTCCGCCTGGCGACGCGCTTCATACAGCGCGCTCCGCTCCAGTTCCTGCAGTCCCCGCTCGTGACGCCGATCATACAGTGCGGGCTGTTGGCGTGCACGCTCGATCACCGCGAGGCCAACATATCTGTGATGCGGTTCTTCTGCAGCCTGTTGCGCCACGATCGGGCGAACGATCTAGAACCGATGGTGCAGTCGATACTGGCATCGCACGGCGAAGCGCTCATCATGAACCTGCTGTACGCGTCCGTCTTCTGCCTGCACTCGAACATGCTGTCGGACGTGGCGGAGGTATTTGTCGAAATTAAGCAGCACAGCCCGCACCAGCTGGAGGAGCACGTGAAAAAGGCCGTCGACTCGCTGCCGAAGAAGAACAGCGGTGGCTCCGTAACGGTAACGCACGAGCAGATGGTGCAATTCGTAACCAACGTGGTCAAGTAAGTGAAGTGCGGGGTGCGATAGGGCGAGAGAGCGCGCGAGCTAACGAAGAATACGCGCCGAAAAAGGCTGAAAGCGGTGTCCTAATTGGGGTAATTTGTTTGTCTCTTTCAGCTCCCAGACGGCGAGGGCCACGACGCAAGCACTGCAAGACTTTGCGCGGTTATATCGATAGACAACGGAGAAGGCGGCGAAACAGTTGTCCGGCAGTTAGCTCTAATTGATACGTGTAACTGACTACAGTTTGTTATTAGTGACGAAGTGCGAAAAACACACCCTGTACATACATTAACTCCCCATTCAAACGATAGTGCGTTCGTGACGTATAGGATTTCCGGCTCGATCGGAAGAACACAGTTTTTAAGTGATCGCGAAGGAAGAAACGAACACTTACACGAGAAGGAGGAGAAAAAGAAGAAGAAGAGGAAGACACAAGGATGTGTAACCGGGGCCCGTCTCCGGTCGTCGCGTCGGCAGCGGTTTGTTGCGTGCAAAGTTAGGCGTTTCGCTGTATGTACAGACAACATATGGCCGCGAAATTTAAATGTGTGCGATAATCGCACGAAAGATATTAATTAAAAGCATATTTGAAATAATTAACGAATTCAATTGTAATACTGCAATTGCCCTCCCCCAACTCCCTGTTGTGTAAGCAAATCGTGAAGCGAACATAAATAACGATGATCCAAGAGAAACAGTGTACTAGTGCTCTTCTAACACCAACGCCACAACCATCCACCATCAAGCCGTTCTTTGCCGGTTCACGTTTCCGGAATTTAAATGGCAACATCATGTAAAATGGACACGAAGCGCCGACGATATGCTCTCCTGCGGGTCTTTCTTATTCATCGTCTTGCCCGTGTGTCGAGTGCTGCTAGTAAAACGAATTTGACGACGGAGGAGGGAATATGTATAGTTTCCCTTACTACGTAGTTTCCCATTAACGGTCGAAAGCAATTAGTTTTGTGCAAGAGCGAAGTAGAGGGAGTATTAAATTAAGTCCTCTTTTGTTTGCCCACCTTGTTAGCTCCACGATTGGCGCCAAGTAGTTGATATCTCTAGAGTAAATATGAATTATTTCGCTCTCTACCGGATGAGTTTGAACTGTGATATGTTGTGCACAGATGCATTAAACATAGCTCGGCGTGGTAAAGGATATCTTAAAAAACAACCAACACTAGTTACAATATACTTGATCAATGAAAATTTACTGATGCTTTTGTTTTCATTCATCCCCCTTCCATCCCAACGGCAAATTTAATGGTAGCATTTTCGAATTTGATTGCAAAAGCTGTAAGTTCGAAAATTATAACGGATATTTTTTGACAGCAGCCCCATGACAGATGCACCAGCTGACTTTGACGTACCAGTTTGCCGGGCAAACAAAACAACAACAGTGTAGTTTGGTGCTTGCGACCGGTGGCTGATGTTGCGAAATAGAACGATGCTTCGGTTACGAATATTTTACCGCACTATGTGCCAGAAGATAGTGAAAGAAAACACTAGCCCGGATGCTGCTCGAATATACGCGCCGCACATTGGTAAGGATCGGAAGACGGAAGAAGCTCAATAAATGGTAACCTCTCTACTTGACTCTACCTGTAGGTGCGGATTACAGAGTGGTTCACAAATGGTTGCTAAACAATCCTGCCCTGCTGGAGTTGGATCGGGAGGAAACGATCCGGAAGCTGAGCTACCTCAAGTACGTTTACATAACCCCGGATGAGATCCTGGAGCAGCCGCACGTGCTTTTCAACCATCTGATTACGCTCGAAAACCGTACCACAATCTTGCGCGAGTGTGGGCTGGTGGAGGGCCTCACGCTGAATGCCATCGGAAACTATCTGAAATTGATACGCAAAAGCATTGTGATGCTAAAGCGCAACTACCTGATTCCGAAGGATTTGGATATGTACGAGCAGCTGAAGCGACAGTTTGAGTGCCCGGTAGAGCCGAAGCTGCGCTGGGATGATGGCACGCGGCTGCAGGATATGCGCATCGCGTTCTTCAACGAATTCCTTACCAAGCGGCTTGACTTCGGCCCGACCGAGCTGGAAAAGCTGTGGAAATCCTACTCGAAAATCAAGCACAAAAGCTTCGGCCACACACAGCGCGTCGTCGATATACTGCAGTACGATTACCAGTTTAGCCGCGACAAGCTGATCGCCAACATGTTTCTGCTGCATGCCGATCCGGAAAATTTGCTCCGCTTCCCGGTGGAGATACCGACGATCGGGGGTATCGAGCTGAAGCAGGTGGTGGCGAAGTATCCCAAGATCATGATGGTCAACTATGAATCGGTGAAACGAGTGATGGGCATTTTAAAGCAGCTCGACATACCCGACGGCGAGGTGTTGAAATGTTTGTCCGTGTTTACGCTGTCGTCGAAAACGATAGAATATCGGCTGGAGCGGTTGATGAGCGTGAAAGAGTTCGAGGTGCTAACGAAGCATCCGCGGGTGCTGAAGTTGATCCAGTACCACACGAAAGCGGCAATACGGCTGGACTATCTGCAGCAGCTGAAAGTGCGCTGTGCCTCGCTGGATGTGCTGTCGAGCAATTCGCAAAACTTTGAAAGGTATTCAAAAGCTTCCGCAAATGCTGGGCGTTTGGAGGATAGTTGTTTTTAATCCACTTTTTTCTTCTTCAAAGGTATGTTCGCGAAGGATGCGATCGTACGAAGGGTAAAGATACGGGCCACGTGCTGAGGCACATCTTCAAGGAGCGGGGTGATGCCGCATTGCAAAAGATAAAACGTCATCCGAACTGGTTCCATGTGCCGGTACTGCAGATGCAGGAAACGGTGGATACGTTGCTGAAGAAGAAGTTTACGCTGGACGATATCTTCAATAACGTTCACATCCTGCTATATCCATTGTATGTAGTCGTTTGTTGGATGCTACATTCGAAAACCGTCAGCAACAATTTTAATGTATTATTATTTCCACAGGAATCGAATTGAGGAGAAACTTACCGCACTGGAAAGCGGCGATCCAAAGCTGCAAGAGGAAATGGGCGTGGAGCTGTACAGAGCGGACAAAACGCAACTGTTGGCGCTGGCGCTGTACCTGGTGGAGCTGGAATTCCACTTCACCGGCGACGGTGTGTGGCCGGAGCAGGTCCAGCAGAGCGATTCCAGCTCAACCATCAACGTAGAGCTGCCGAGCAGTTTAAGTGGTGAGTATAAGTTTGGCAAAAAGCCTTCGAATGCAAACAGTTCCTCATGATAGTATCGAAAGACGGGGTTGTTTGAAGCTCCGCAAAAAGTTACAGAGGATCGAACAGTTTGATAAAAGAGGAAAACAAGAGTTACTTTCAAAACAAATGTGTACAGGTTCTCTCATTTGTGTGTTCCCATGATTTTATGAGTGTGTCTCAGAATTGTTTGGTTCAATTGTATCGATTCAATGGGACAATACCAATAAATTTATGGGAAACGATGAACAAATAGTGAGACGACCTGACAAAAAGGGAACTAATCAATAAATCGTGGCAAACCCTGTAATTAGAGATAGGTGAGATAGGTGGAAATGTTTGAGTATTTAAAACTACCATTTGATAACATATACTCTTCAAAGAAGCATTTGTAGTTTTGTCTTTAGATAGTTTATTTCGAACTTTATCAGAGTTTTATTTAATCTAAAAAGCCATATTACTACATTTAAAAACAAATTTCTACTGTAAAAATGTTGCATTTGTGTAAGTTGCACTTAAATAGGTTACATAGGAAAAAGTGTCGATACGTTATTTGTAAGAAAATGTGTTGAATGTAGTGGTTGTATTATTTGAAAGGCTTGTGAAAAATGGAGTCCACTTGTTTTATTTGCAATTTTGAAAGAAACATGCCCGGATCGTCTACGTGTTATTCAGGAATAAGCAACCTGTTTTTGAGAAGCGGGCCACATGCATGAGGAACTCATCTTGGCGAGCTATGAACATTATTTCTATGAGCATTATTTTCTATGAACTATTAAATATGATTAGAAAATGCGTTCGCCTTTCAATACAATGATGCTTATAACTAACCTTTTTGAAGAACCTCGATAGTTCAAGTGATGATGGTATGATGAGGAATAATCTATATCTTTTTTAAATGTTTTATACTTCTTCGGAAATCATCAAGATGTGTCACGCATCGCTCCCCTCACTCAGGTTACCTAATGCAATCAATATGCAGTACATTCTCTATCAACTTTTAGCAATGTTGTATCTGAATACGCTCGAATTAGTCGAATTTTTGATGAGAGTGTTTAAAAGTTTTGATCATTTATCCTTTTTGGCATTCAAACTTTTTGTATGTTACTCTTTTATTATTAATTCTGTTAGGTTTTGAAGGCCTGATGTTGCCCATGTCTGGTATAAATGATTAGTTTTCTGTTTGATAGCGTGCATAAATTCAATTAAAAATAAAATAAAACAACTTCTGGCAAACAATGAACTATTTTTAAATGAAATGCAACAATGTATTAGCAACGCTCGCAGGGACAAGAAAACAAAAAAAAACGCATAAAATAATAACTCACCGCATATTATTGTATGATCAAACATGTTACTGCGGTACATCGTTTTGCATCAAAACAAACTAACGATCTTATCGAGATTGGACAATCGTGGGTGAATAATTTGCTACTGAGGTACGGTACATCCAAAATAATCCGATTTAACGGTGCTGCACGCTTTTTGTGACACCACCACCACTGTTCACGATAATCGGCTGTTGGCGATTGCATGTGCCGCTTGAAATGATGGTAGCTAGTAGAGCGTTTAAATTATACAAACAAAAACAATGGTCTACCATTGCAGTGAAGTGCAAGCTTTGTTGCGCCTAGTTTTCCCGGAAACACGGCAGCATGTGCAATAGAATATGCATTTTGCGCACTGCCATTTCGCGTAGAGGTGCTTGCTGTGTACCTTTTACACCACCGCGGGCGTTCGACACAGTACTTTGATTTTATTAATTTCCTATCGGAATAGTGTTTCCCTTCATCCTTTGAACATGCGTTTGCACATACACACACACATGCGAAACAGCATGGATATGGATTTCGCAATGCGTCAGGCATTCGTCGAATCGAGATGACAAAAATTGCGTCTCATGTTCACGGTCTGGCACCGTTTCAACACATCGCCAATGTTGTAGTGATTGCAGCCTAGTCGGTGCGTTTGTGAATATTGTGCTCCATTACGGAAAGTATTGTACGTTTCCTGTTTTCCCCGCGTCCTCCTTCTTTTTATCCCGGGTGAATTGCAGTGCACGGAAAGGAAAAAGGAGCGAGTGTCGAATGCAATCGACAAAGATAAAAGGCATAGTTTAACTGCAAGGTGTGAACGTGCACCACGTGGCTTTACAGGTGACAATTTAAATGAAAGCGGCTCCCATTGCGTTCCCATTTCCATTCCACAAAAACGGAGCAGAAATGTAGTGTTTTTTCCTTTTGCACGAACTCTGCGTGGCGCGTAAAGCGAGAATCGTCACACACACAAAATATATATCACAGTGCGTGCAGTTGAATTGTTTCTGTCTGTTATTTCAAACCGATGGGAATGCGAAAGGGATCAGCCAATTTGGCAATAAAGGTGGCATTGTTGACACCACTATTAAAACGTGTGATTTTAGCCACGAGCGAAAGGCTTGTGAAACAAGTCCGTCCATTCGAGACACACGCTTTTTTTTAATGTTTGTGCAATCGCAGCGCACAAATGGAAGTACTTAGAATTTATGTGTTTTTGCGCTGTTCCGTTTATTCGTTTCATGTTTTAAATTAAGCGTGAATAATTCGACTAAACTAAATAAACGTTCACAATGAAGAATAATGTTGTAAATTGATTGTGATTAGATGCAAATGGATGTAATCCTTTACTCTTTTTTTTACCATTACTGTGTTGTTATGTTTTTAGGAAAAAATAGCCAAATGTGTAGTAAAATGCATATTTCATAGATTACTATCACAGTGCAAAATGTTACTGATAAGAATGTCGTTTGATTGCATAGAACATTCGATCCTGGTTAATATAGATTTCGTTCAACATGACAAGATAGCGCAGAAAGGCAAAGATAAAACTAGCATCTAACATTACAACACCGTTCTCGTGGTACAGTTGTCAACTAGTACGACTAATCAACATGCCCGTCAGGGGTTCAAGCCTCGAAAGGATCGTGCCCCCCTATACGTCGTAGGACTTGACTATCCTGCTATGGTAACAATAGGTCACTGAAAGCCAAGCACACTTCACTAGTGTGTATAGGCAGGCCTTGATCATCAGCAATTGTGGTGGGCCAAATAAGAACAACATAACAACATATAAGTTTTTTTTAAATTAAAATGTGGTATGAATTTTTAGAGATCGTAATTAACTGATATCCTCATTTTTCTTTCGTGACATTTACCACAGTATAAGGTTTATAATAATTCTAGATCCTTGTTAATACTTGATGTCGGAATCTAGTTAATACTGCACAGTGGACACTATAGTTATATTTCTTCTTTTCATGATTATAGATGTTGTTGACCAATTGTGCCTTTTTTAATCCAATTCAATCCAAAAGCAAAGTTTTTGGTCGCAAACTTCTTGGTCGCAAACTTCTTGGTTGCAAACTTCTTGGTCGCAAACTTCTTGGTCGCAAACTTTTGGTCGGAAAATTCTTGGTCGCAAAATTCTTGGTCGCAAACTTCTTGGTCGCAAACTTCTTGGTCACAAAGTTCTTGGTCGCAAACTTCTTGGTCGCAAAATTCTTGGTCGCAAAGTTCTTGGTCGCAAAGTTCTTGGTCGCAAAGTTCTTGGTCGCAAACTTCTTGGTCATAAACTTCTTGGTCGCAAAATCTTGGTCGCAAAGTTCTTGGTCGCAAAGTTCTTGGTCGCAAAAATATTGGTCGCAAAGTTCTTGGTCGCAAAATCTTGGTCGCAAAGTTCTTGGTCGCAAACTTCTTGGTCGCACAAATTTTTGGTCGCAAACTTCTTGGTCGCAAACTTCTTGGTCGCAAAGTTCTTGGTTGCAAAAATCTTGGTCGCAAAGTTCTTAGTCGCAAAAATCTTGGTCGCAAAGTTCTTGGTCGCAAAGTTCTTGGTCCCAAAATTCTTGGTTGCAAACTTCTTGGTCGCAAAGTTCTTGGTTTCAAACTTCTCGGTCGCAAAATTCTTGGTCGCAAACTTCTTGGTCGAATGTCGATTTTATGATTTTCTTCTTGGTTTTTTTTGTACCCCGAAAACAGATGATCAGTTCTTGCTACATAAGAATGTTCGAATTGGTAGTGCACCCGTGCGGTTTTGTAGAAACATATTTTTGATTAGTTCAAGTAGTGAGGTAAAAAAAGAAACCGATTGCTGTAAAATGTCCTTTCCCCGAATCACGCGAATATTGCGTTTCAGGGACATTTTCGTAATTCTGTTTTTGCTTAAGTCGAATATTGCGTTTTTCAGCCCAAATTTTAGTGATATATAATTATTTAGGATTAAATTTCTTAACTGTATGTTCATTTCTTCATTTTTAGTATAATTCACGTTGAAAATTTGTTTATTTCTGCGTATTTATCTATTTCAAACTTTTAGCTAAATTGCAATTTATTTTGCATTTTACAATTGTTATAATATTTCCATCCATTTCCATACCAAAACGGTGCTATTAGCATTCCTTTGCACATAAAATCCTTCCAAAGCGATGTACACTGTAGCACACATACATCCACTTAGTTAACACGATCACAGGATGATGCTTTTACCTTCATCCCGCGCTAAGCGTCCGCTCCTCAATAACACATCACATTGGAAAGCGGCACACATTGTTCACGTGTCACAAATCCGCCCGGTAAGTTGAGCATCGGGTTTTTTTGCGGGAAGCTTGCAATAAAATCAACATAAGCGCAAAAGCCTCCTGCCCCTTGCTTGACCCGTATTGGGGCATGCAAATATCGGTATATTCCGTCAAAAGACCCTTCGTATTTTTTGTTGGTTGTTCAATCGCTAAGGGTTTATGAATAAACTATCAGTTGAAAGGCTGATCATGTAAAAGTTGTTTGAATATGAAGGGGATGGAGAAGGTGAAGCTCTCACCCTCACTATGTGCAAAAGTATTTGCTTTTTTTCGCGTTTGCTCACCGTTTTGTTCGTAGTCGTCGTCGTCGTCTGGCGAAATCACATGGTATCGAACAAACCGTCTGCGCGGCCAGGATGTGCTGCGCAAAGCCAATAGCCAATAAGCCTATCGGGCGAATGTCTCCATTGGTGCTCGTGTGCTTATGTCATGCATGGGAAATTCAAAACACTCTCTTGCCGTCATACACACACACGCACACCGAAATGTAGCAAATAGTGACCGGAAATGGATGAAAATGGAAATTGTGTATTCGTTGTTCGGGCCGGCGTGTGGAGTGTTTCCCGCGAAACCGTGGCCGCAAAGCATATCATAGGGTGGGGGAGTGGGTTGGGATACCGAAGGAGCTGTGGAAAGAGTGCCCTGTCGGAAGAACGCGCATATGAACGCAATGGAACGCGCGCCGCAACTACACTCACTACTGAACCCGGCACACCGATCGCGCGACATCGCTGTGCGAAGAAAAGGAAAAAAATAATTGATTTGTATGCAAATTTGAAATTTCATCAGAGCTTGGGTAGCCTCTCGGGCATTCTAGCAACTTGTTCTACCCATCCCTGCCGACCAACAACCGGTGGACGAAGTTTGATGCTTGGTTTTGGTTTGTTAACTTTTTTTCTTTTATTTCCGTTGTTTTTTTTTTAATTCGTTCCACTTTGCGTGCTTTCTTCTCATATTCGAAGTATTGGCCGACTTTTTTTTTCGTTGGCTACATTTGCATTTGCCGTCAGTACAGTACACTACACACATACTCGTTGCAAATTGTTCCTTTTTAGAGGTCCAGCCCAACGTTACCTTTTCGAAACAGAAGCAAAAGAAAACAAGCTGTAGTAGTGCGCCCAGCAGGAGCCGATGCGCTGGAAACGAGTAATACGAACGCATTCATATCGGTGGCATGGTGGCGGCCGTGGCCAGCGTATTCGAATATTGTGCTGGGAAACGATAAGCGTAATACCGACAGGATACAAGTGTGTGTGTGTATGACAAGGTAGGTCGAGCTTTCCAGCAGTAGGTCGGTAACAATATTGCGGACCATTCTGTTGCTGCTACTGCTATTGCTACTACATACTATCCGTGAAAAAAGCGGAAAGACCAGGGGTCGGCAAACTTCTCTAGAAAAGGGATAATCACATTGAAGGCATTGATAACTATGTAGGCCAATTTACTAAAAGGATTTTTTCAATTTGAAATTCCTATATTATTTCACTAGCAATAAAAGCCCTTCTTTGATGTTTCCCGAGACTAAATCTCTCTGCTGGCTGAAGGTAATTATGCCATTTTAAAACGTATTCGGCAAACGATACGCGTCTGTTTTGCATAAAAGTCATAAATGGGGCTGCATGGTAGGCAAACACAATTTCAATTTATTACAAAAAATATGCGAAGACGACAAGGAATGCCGAAATTCAATAGAACTTGTTTTGTTTTAATTCATTATCAAAATCCAATAACTTCCAAGATTTGGTTCTATTTTACAATTTCAACGTGAAAAAACCACACTCCTTATCGTGTAAAAACTAATTGAAAGGGTGTTCAAAATAGGCAAGACATGAACCATTGATGGTACCAGATGACCAAGTTGTACTTTGGTACAAGTTCTTTGTAAGCTTTGCAATAAGTAAATAATATCTTAGTCAAAGTGTATTACATCTTAATCTTGCACAATAGCTCGTCTTGGCTTCAAGTTTATGAAGTAAATAGTAGTTTTCAATTGGTTTGTTTAAAAAAAATCTGAAACAGAATATTATCCTGTAATCTTTTTAAGCTCAACTTCTCAACGTTCCATAATCCAAGTTTCAAGTGCACACTTTATTACTTTCTTAAAATTTGATTTGAGACTTCCATTACTTAACTTTTCTTTTTCATTACTCAACTTCTGTTCTTATATTAACCGTTTCTGTTAAACGTTTCCGGTTGTTGAAAGTATGTAATGTACATGGTGATTCGTCACTCTCTGTACCGCTTCATGCCCAATCCGTAAAATCCTTATGCCACATTGTCAAATGAATGTGGAGCGTATACCGAACAACCAATGACAGATCATTCGAGTTTCGATTGTTATTGTTGAAATGTATTTTACTTACTTACTTATCCGGCGCTACAACCGCTTTGCGGTCTATGCCTGCCTCAGGAGTGTCCGAAACCGCTAACGCTATCGCGCCTTCGTCTGCCAGTCCGTTAAACCGGCCTTAATGACGGACGCCTCCACGCCATCCTGCCACCTCAATTTGGGCCTACCACGCCTTCTCTGTCCTTGTGGACGGCCTAAAAAGACTTTACATGGTGGGTTGTATACGATACGTAGTACGACAGTGTTTGTTTGTACGACATCTCGTATTGTTTGTCGTCAGCGCACATTTTCATAACAAAAAAAAAAACGTTAAAATTCGTGGCTAATTTCAAAAAATCTCATTGAAAAAACGCGTTGTTTATAAAAAAAAGTTATATTGTTATAGCTAGTTTTGCCAAAACAGATCATACATTTTTGCTAAGCAGATTATAAAATCTGAAATTTGATGTAAAACTAATGCTAATCGAATGTCTGAGTGAGGTCGAGTCACGATGAGTCCGTATAAACGGCGTTCATCCACTGTGCTTGACATTTTTACCAAGATACTGTTCTCTCGACAAGTAGTGTAATATACTACAAAACAGTTTAAGTAACCCGAGACGAACGTTTTATTTATTCATATTTATACAATGTTGGTATTATGTTTGAAATAAATACGGTTTAATGCTGTATTTCTGGGCTCAATGTGACTTGGTTGTATTTACGTCCTGGCGATTTTACACAAAATTGTATAGCTTCACAAACCTCCTCCTTTGCACATCGTACCGCCGTCATATTCAAAATTGGATAAGCAAACCTCGCTGGCGGATTTGTGTCGATCCCTGACCATGCACGTTGTCACCCCCCGTGCGTTCGATGTACCGAATAAGTCCAATTTGTACCCATCGGCGTACGGGAGTGTGATATTAAACGGTTGGCATAGCTAGGTTCGGTTTTCGTTCCCGGGAAACGAAACCGATGGTGGCATGGGGTAGTTTAGGGACATTGAAAATATTGCCAGATTAGGCAAAAAGCCATCATGTTCTGGTGTCGCGTACCGCGGGCGCATTTACAAAAGCGCCAGCTCCAAACGCCGACCGTGTTGGTGTGTAGCCCAGTAGTAGTCCCGTGAACACCACATTTGAACGATGTGGGCCAGCAACTCGAACGTCATCGCCGCACAAATTGCTGGATGGCAGCCGAACGACGGCAGCACGGTCTGTTGCACTCATTTCGGCACAATTGGTGGCTGTGAAAGATGTCCTAAAGCAAAGTGGAACCACCTCACTCACCCACTTTGGCTTGGACAGGCATGGGGATCAGGCCCACGCCTGCTGAGCCTATTTGGGCCCTGCCGGGAGCATTTTTTTTGGTTTGTTGTTCGTTCTCTAAAATAGCCCCGAAATGATCAAAATGGAGTGAAATTTGTTTCAAGTACAGCACACCGTGTGTACCTTTTAGGCCGATTGATTTAATGGCAGCCTGCATTCCTCTCACTCGTTGGCTGAATGGCCTGCACATGCTTAAACTATTTCCTGTCCATTTGGTTCACACGCGTGCTTAGGGCCACTTTCTCGCGTACATGGGCCCGCACTGCCCTAATGATCGGGTAGGCATGTTGAATGATGACGTTGATTGGGGAACGAGTCGCCTTTGGCTGGCAGAAGAGCCTCCTAACCCCGGCTCGGTTAGGAGTCAGAATCGATGAATGGGGGAATTTTGCTTCCGGTCTCGATATCACCTCCTACGTCCTGCCGGAATGAACGTACGCTTAGCTTCTATCAGTGGACGGAAGCTATCGATCCTTGGTACGTCGTCATGGTAGTATGCGATGCCTTCTTCCTGTGTGGCTGTGTGCGTGTGCACTTACGCTGACCGTGTGCACAATTATCAGCTGACACAAGCATGTCAGCCTATTGAACACAGACCGATCATCAATATCCAGCAATGGGGCGCGCGCGTGAGGACGATGGGCCGTACGTTCGTCGCCAATGCCGCGCAAGTTAGATATAATGCAATTTTGTCAACCCATTATATTCCCTCCCCGACGACGACAATGACGGTATTTGCCGCCCCGGTAAGAGTAGTTTTGTTTTCCACCAAAGCAATATGTGCCCTGCAGGGAGCGCGTCATGTGTGGTGTGTGGTAATTTTGTGCTAAAACAAATTAAATCTTAAACCGATATTTGATACACAGAGTCGAACGAGGGCACACTCGGTCGATGATTGCGACCCTCGTCCAAAAGTTCGGTACATGCTGCTGCTGCTGCTGCTCCGTTGGAAGTATGCGTTTCAATTAGCGTTGCCTCGCATGTGCGCTAGTGGGGCCGATGGGTGCTGCTGCCGGACAGCCTAGTCAGCGCAGTTTCGGCGAACCGTTGCGAGCTAAATTTGAATTTGGTGGTTTCAGCCATTTGGCCGGACCACCAGCCTGTCCGAAGTACCGCTAGTGCACCGCTTTCAGTTTCGCTAATGAGGGCACTTTTCCAGCGGCCGGACCGTTTGTTCGATGGGTGCCATGGTTTGTCTTTGGACTGCTGCGTGTGTCAATCCCGGGAAACTGGCAGTTGCACACACTTGCACTGATACTGAGACCTCGATAGAGAGTGATCACTGGCCGGGCTTTTGTCGTGCGGCCGAGGTCCCGTTCCCGGGTGTACGGCAAGCCCGGATTCGATGTGATGTGGTTTTCGGACGGCTTAACACGGGAATTAGGTTTTGGCCAATGGGTACAGGGGAAAGAAAGAAGGTTAGCGAACTGCATGCAAAGGTGTTTGTTGTAGTATTTTTTTCGGAAATTCTCGGAAGCATTCGTGCAGAACTGTTGCAGAGGTATCCGGGTACTAAAGCCCATCCCCGCCCGGGTTCTGTTTCGGGTGGGTTGAAAAACAAACTAAGCCGCCGTTCGATGACAATTGCCACACCGCGCGATTTAATTGAACTCTGCCAATTTGCTATCGCTTCGACGGGGAAATTTAATTTCCGGCCAATAAATTAAGGCAACAATACAGCATGACGTAGGGTGGGGGGGGGGGGGGTGTGCGCGGTAGGGCACTGGTTCGATGCGCCTGCCCTTTTCTGGCGTGGTGGAAATTAATGAAAATTCGTGCGCCCGGAAAGAGTTGGGAAATGAGGGCCAGATTTCGGAGGAGCGGGCGGCAATCAGTTTCGTTACGAAAGATTCGCCCCCGGGATTTTCATTTCATTGGCAAGTGATACGGAAAGTGTCACCGATGACTAATCGCGTTCGATTTGTGCTAGCGACGTTGAATAATCGAATAATGATAATTGTCCATTATCTCAAGGGTGAAGATCGGTATGTGTATATTTGTATTGCGCGTAACTACAAATTGGTTGCGCTTTGGCAGGACGGTACGAAAGGGTTGGAGAGCTTTGAAGTTTTTTTTTTTAATTTAGATATTATTTGGGATCATATCGATAATATTGAGGGCAATGAACTGTCACTTTTGAAATCCAACGGTACTTTTAATATAAGTTTCGGAGATAATTTCAGGATTGATTGAAGGAATAGTGATGAATTACTTTGACATGCGCAGAATGTTTCGCCGTAATTGAACGGTTGCTTGCATCGTTCTGAGAATCGATTTTATCAAGGATTTTCGAGATCATACAAAAGTATCTTGAAATATTTATTTCGAAGAATTTAATTTCACTGGAGCGGTCGTTCGGTGTGCAAACTTGTCGTTGTTTCATTGCATATACTTTTTTCCGGAGACTGTATGCACTTTGTCAGGGATTACCTTTATTTTGTAAAGGACAGATTAAAGGGAAACATACATGGGTGAGAAAGTAATTTGATACAAGTTGTTTTGTTTGTTAAAGATGTTGGTAAACGGTAAAGAGGCGTCTATAAAAAGTAGTGGAAGATGTTTTTATCGAGCTTAGATTAAAGAAAACCCGTATCCCATTACATCGATTTTTCCGTTCTATCCCTTTACTGCGTTTAACAAGCAAATGAAAAAGCAATTTGGTACACCATTTTACTTCTACGTTGCTGAAGTGGAAAACATAACACATCCGTTTTAACGCTGAGCGCTTTATTATTTTTATTTCACTTGTCCATCATGCGGTGATTGCCGAAGCAACCGATCGATGAATACATTATTTATGCTGGCATTTTGAGATGGGTGGTAATAGTGTCGTTTGTTGTGCACGCGATTGTTTGCGTTTGTTTGTAGTTTTGCTGTGATTTAGATGTTATTTATGTTATTGTTTACAGTGTGTTATCAAAAGTTTTGAAACTGGCAGTGGTATGACTTCTATAAATGTTCGTTTTCCCCGTTCCTTTCCGGTTAGTTATTTATTTATTTATTATTCAGAAAGAACGGCTTCGGATTCCGGTTAGTTGATAATAACAAATACCTAGACTTATATCAATTCCTTTTCAATTGTAATGAGTTCGGAGGATAGTTACGGTCGCCATGTAATGCGATGATCGTACAACTGTACTTTGAGTACCGTCGCGGTAGGTCAGTTTTTACTGACATGAGCCGAGGTGGAATAATACTTTGTTCGAAGCGGACTTTTCAACACTTGATCGTCCAGGCGATCTTTGAAACCTTTAGGAGGTTTCCCTTACTGGAAACGTTGGAGTTTAGAAGCATTACCTTGGGTTGGGGGACATAACTAAACTCTTGAAATAAGTTGGAAGGCGAAGTATTAGGAAGCGTAACGTCCTATCTTGGCAGTTCGAACGAATCTGACCTGCCACGGTTGGAATTGGTTTTATTTATACTCAAATGAGTTCAGGGTTTCGCACATTTGGTTCCGGGTTTTATGTTGGAAAGTTATTGTTGTCACTCAGCTAGTTACGTTTGTCTTTTGTTGACAAGAACGATGGTTCTTGTCCATAAGTTCCTGTTTTGGGTTTAATGCATATACTGTTCTTGCTTTGGGTTGCATACTGTTCCTGTTTATGTTGTGCGTTTCGGTTGTTTTTGATAAGTGTGTCACATCTGTTATTTGTTTGAATGGACGGCCTGAAGTCTTCCGGTTGCGTTGCTATGGTATGATCTGATTCACTGAATGTGTTATAATGAATGTGCTACAATGGTGTGGTTTGGCTTTCCAAAGTGTGTTACAATGTGTTTATAGCTGATAGTGTGTATTACAATATGTTCTGTATAGCAGATATGTTACACAGTTTTTCGCAACAAATTTGTTGGAGCAGAACTTTTGCATCATATTGGTCCGAAAAATTTGGATGAAACGCAGCTGGAGGATGTCGGACCGGCTCGCGTATTACGATGGCATATCGAAGTTCAACCAAAATTCTTCTAAAAGTGTCGCATTGAGTTTTGGCGTCATTCCTTGATAGGTGGTCCCGTGGTACAGTCGTCAACTCGAACGACACAATAGCATTCCCGTCATGGGTTCAAGCCTAGCATGGATATATTATCTGGCTGCGTGGCAATGAAATTAAGACTCCAAAGCCTGTATAGGCCGGCATGTTCTCGTAGGATGTTACGCCAAATAGAAGTAGAAGAAGCTCGTCCCTACGAAGCCAGTGGACGTGATTTCTGTTTCCTGATATGTTTGTTCATGTTCCACAGGTACTATTTCACTGTTTGGCAGGTTGCATCGACCTCGGTTTTTAATGCAAACGTTCTTCTTCTTCTTCTTTTGCCTCAACAACGGCTGTCGGTCGACAACCACTTATCACAACCATCTGTACCACTTATGGGCTTGGCTTTCAGTGACTTATTGTTTTCCCCCCATTGCAGGATAGTCAGATTACTTTTAATAATATACCATTTTTTACCCTTTCTATTCATTAACACAATACTTCTGCTCATTTTGATAACAGTAATGATTGAATAATCTCATTCCAAACATCATTTGGTCGGTTTACAATTCAATTACCATCGGCATCGTACGAAGTGCAATAAAAAAGCGAAACAATTACTTCGAACGGAACTCTCTTTTCGAGTGCTGCTGGACCCTTGAAAACAAGACACTTCGTGAACGCAGGCGTGCTGTCAGGATGCCTTAACCCTCTCCCACGAGCAAACTTCACTTAATAGCCTGTTCGACAGGGTAAGCACCGTTTAGAGTGCGGCAGGGCTGCGATGGCCGCGCTGAGTGATGGTAGTAATCCGAACGATGTTTAACAACGGTAACAGATTTGCCTGCGCTATCGGTTGTGCACGACCCGCCAGCAGTTTCCCCGGGCAAGTGCTTTCTGTTGTAACATCCACTTCTGTTAAATGAAGGCACTGTCCTGTCGGCAGCACAGCGAGAAAAGATGCTACTACTACTACTACTACGACTACCACAACCGATTTGACAAATGAGTGCCGAACCGTTTGTTGTACCGTAACTATCGTGTTGTATGACAGCTTTATGGCGGCGAACCCGTCGTCGTCCACCGTTTGTCGTCATCCCGCAGCAAGCAGAGGTAGGATGGTTTGGGTTTGTCATCCATTCTGCGTTGGCAAGTGGCTTGTGTAGGTGTATGGAGTGGATCGGACTTGTTACGCCAACGAGATTGCTGTCCACCTCCTTTCCCACTCTCCCAGCAGGGCAGGTCGAGACACAGCCACCTCCGTGCTGTATCGGATGATGATGATGATGGGTTTAAAGGTCTGCGTGCTTGTCAGTGGTTCGGCATGAAGTGGCCTCCATCTCTGGGACCCGTCGGAGATCTTTACGCTACACGCCGTTCTCAACCCTTTCGCACCGTTTTGGATGATGAAAAGAAAAAAAAAATAGCGATCGAGAGAAAATTGGCAAGAATCTTGGCAGCGCTTAGGATACGCGTGTGCCTTCCTCGGTTGGCATTGTGTACGGGAACGTGTATGTGTTGGTGTGTATGCAGGTTGAATGGCTCGTACACTCCTGTTTTATATTTGATTTTATGCTCCATTTGTTTGTCGAGTCAGTTGCCGACCACGTTACGACGGATGGTTGGCAGTGCGGAACAGCGCCGCATACATCGCAGCGGAAAGCTATTTTGATAAATTGCTGCAAAGTTTGCAGCGGTCACTGCCTGCCACCATAGCAGCAGAAACGATTTCATAAAGACGAGTGTGTCGAGAGGTTTCGTGGAAAACAATGCGAAACTCGGTGTATGTTTCGCAAGTAGGGTTGCTCCCAGAACCTGCTCATAGTTAATATGATCCTTTTATTTCTTTCCGAACATGAAATGTGATGTGCGTAGGAGTGAATTTTAAATACAGTGGTTCACGGAACTGATGGCATAGCTACGTAAATCCCATCAATGTACTGTTTTTTTTTAAATAGGGTAACTGTACCAGTGTTCGGCGGGATAACTAAAAACGTGTAATTATGCAAAAACGCGTTGAAAATAGTCTCCACACATATTTTTTTATACAGAGATATACTCATTTGTTATTCATATACAAATTATCACATCATTTATTTGCATATTTTTCAAAATATCAAATGAAATGTGCTGAGTTCACAATTTTTTGGCAGATTTTCTGTCAGCCAATAGTTCGGCAGGTTTCGTTATTAAGATAACCAGAGCAGTAAACCAATGAATTAATTATTCACTTTAAATGCTGCCAAAAAATGGGAACACGCTGAATGTTGCTATTTGACAGATCAATGCTGTGGGCTCCTGCCGAAACTTGAAACAATAACACACTTTTGTTTTAGCTGTATAATCATTTATAACTTGATCAGAACACTACAACGCGTATGTCGACACATACAACCACGTTTCTTGTATCAAATATCACCAATTTCACTGTAAATAATCCAACAACTTGAGAGAAAAATAATAATTTGTGAGCCAGTACTCTTTAGCCGTCAGACTGTCTCTTTTCTTAAATGCCTACTTTGTTTGTAACTCACATCAAAGAGACTGTAAAAACTGCCAGCAAAATAATCAAAACGGGAAACATAAAATTAATAATTTAAGTACTTTTCAACACCAATCTTAGGAGAGTGGAGGTATTAAACTGTTTCAAACATTTTTGTCTGCCTATTTCCAATAATTTAAACATTTTCCGACTCGTATTCGCGTTGCCGAAAATAGGAGCACAGCCTGCCGAAAATAGGAACAAAAACAGTGTTTGCATTTTCATGAATATCTCTAGAAAATGCATTTAATACGGCAAATAAAAAATAGCACAGCATAAAACGATAGTTTATCGTTCGAAATAATGTAACTTTGATGAAAAATAAAAAAAAAATATGTAAGTGTACCAGCAGTTTTAGTGAAACTGCTGCACTAACCTGCCCAATACTGGTACATTTCCCTATGATTTGATCGATAAGTTGCATGGAAATCGTATGTGTGTTAAACATGATACATAATGGGACTTTTTGAGATTATATCTAGTTCCTGGTAGTAATAATTCCAACATTCCATACAAAACTACAAGCCGAGCTTCAGGATTACAAATTAGATTACTACAGCGTTAAACATGTAAACAAACGCCAATTGGCTCATGTGTAATTATAAATGTTTATGCTGAAACATAATTAATTTGTTCAAAGATATTTAAAGCCATTTGACACGATGTTGTAAAATTAAGTAAAAGTATTTTTACAATGTTACAACACAATTTTTTTTATGACAATAGTTCAGTGCAGAATCAATGTAATATAACGAAACTGTCATAGAGGTATGGGAAATACAACTCGAATGATAATTTTATTTCGGCAGACAGGTCAAAATTTTAGCTTTTCGTCTTAAACCATCAAAAGGATCAATGTTGAATAATTCTTCGTATTTTTCATGTTCTGTTAGTTTAATGTTAAATAACAACATTTTTCGGAAATAAACTATTCGCTTGTCTTATGCTTACAAACAATTACATTCTAATTGTTGGCATTATTAATGTACAAAAATATGTAACGGTATTGAGTATTTTTATTTGCCTGTTCTTGCTTAACATAGTTCTAAACCATACGCGAACATTTTTTTATAATGCAACTTGATAATATGTCTTACAATTCGCTACCTTAGCCCTTACCCTTAATACACTATCAGAACGTAATACAATGTTAAATCTAAAAGTATGGCACGCACGCTTCCCTCCTTGCCAGGCTATGTACAATCGGCAAATCTACCTAATGGCACATGAAATCTTACAAAACACATTGACCGCCAAACTTTTGATTCTGTTGCTCGAAGCGCAGTGATTGAGCAAAGCTCCTGCAGCAGCAATGGAGCCGCAATGTTTCTGCTTTATTAAACCGACCCCGATCACAAGATAATGGCTCGTTGCTCGTGCAAATGTGATAATTGTGGTGAAATGGAATGTAGCTGGAGCATGTTGAGCATGAAATCTGTTTTGAATTCCAACCAGCCTGCCTGCCGGCCTGCCTATCCACCGATCTCGATTGTAATTTAGCTATGGTACAGCTGTCGAAACAGCGTGGCAGGCTGTGGGCGGCTGCTCCTGGGAGTACGCCAACCAAGGCAGCACACGACACGTGTTGTGGCATTTATTTACATATAAACTAGATTTAAATAAGATTCGGGCAGATAGGCAGTCGGGCGGAAGACTGTGGGGAAGGAAGTAACGCTAGTTTTCCACCGCACCGTACTGGAAACTAGTAACATTTGGCGGCGTTGCACGGGAGCATTAGCGAATGGGAGACTAGAAAGAAAAACAGCCCCTCCCAAGCTCGGAAAACTGGTGAGCTTTTCTTCGAGCGAATGCAAATTATTAGCACTCGCATGGGAGACTGCATGTCAGTTGTTCCTGTTCGTGTTTAGTGTGTGTGTGTGTGTGTATGTGTTTTTTTCCTGCTTTTTGCTATGTTACATCTCGATTTGCTCCACTGAACTGATGTTGCTGTTGCTATTTTGGGATGATCTTTTACTACCACCACACAACTAACTGTTCCATTCGTGTGCGAACAGGAAATTCAATTTACATTGCTTAAGACACTTCATTTTGACTGTTTTGTACTTGTTGGGTATACGCGTGTGTGTGTGTCATTGTGTTTTTGCTAATGGCTTCATTTTGCTTCTGCAGAAAGATTGGAATGTTGTATCTTCTGGAACGTTCCTCAACGACTTGCCAAACAGCATTTACATTCAAATTACATCCTACACACTCGTAAGGCACTTATGGAGCGTTGGACGAAGCGTCTATGTACACGCAGTGGCACACCCTGTAATCGCTTCATGCTTGCGAGACGACACAACAAAAAACTTTTCAATCGATCCTATACAGCCCGATCAACATACAGCAATGGCATTTGGTAAAGATTAACGAACTGAGCTCCGTAACGAGCATCAGGAATCGTAACTACGAAACCTATCCACAACACGCTCCTCACTCGTCCTTTGCCACCTTTTTACGATGACTTGCTTTTGAAACTATGTCAACTATCAACACTTTAGAAGGGCCCAGAAGCCCTGATTCCTTTTGCCGCTGCCTGGAGCTGGAGTGTTATGCCGTTTGGGACACACACAGCACAGTGTCTACCAGTGTGCCGAGCACTTTATCCCTGCCATTTGCCATTGGTGTAGTTTCCCTAACCAGTTGTGTTTTTTTGGAGGGGCGAATGAGACATGCTTACGCTGGAAGAGCATTGTGATGTTTGCTGCTTAATAGTATTCAATAATCAACTGGGAACTACCATCACGGTTGACGGCAAACGGCACTACTTAATAGGAACTTAAGGATTAAGGATACACACGCAATGTTGCGCAATGCAATCGTTGCATCTGGAGCACTTTTGGTTTTCCCTTTTCACTCGTTTGCATACTCGATGGTGTGCATAGTTCTTCTTTGTTTTTCTTTTGTACATCAATTTATGATCGCTTGCCGTTTGGGCGGTAGGAAAAAGGCGTGCGGGAATCGATTCTATACATTTTCGAACTGCTCGAACAAATGCTTTCGCCGTGCACTGGGATGCCTGAGCAGGGCGAGAGATCGTAGCATCTCATAGTTTCCATTTTCCTCTCCTGGCGGATCAATAAATATATCCTCATGCCCTACAAACAGACACGTATCCCGTATCCGGGAGCAAATAAATATGGCTTACATATTACACACGCTGCGCGCACAGATCACGGATGTTCGCGAACGAAGGGTTTATCTATGCTACATACTACGCTGGTTTTGTTTTCCCTTCCTATCTTTCACTCATATCTCTTGTGTATTTATATTGCGTGCGCGGTTTTTTTTTCATTCTGTTTCGGGTGTATCGTATTGCTACGCTATGTTGCATTTTATGTGTTTTAATGATACAGAGAGCAAACAATAAGGGTTCGCAACCATCGTTTTTTTAGCGGGCAAAAGGTAGATCATCTCAATGGAAGGAAAAAAGGAGGAATGGGGAGGAAGGGATAGTTTTATGACGGGAGCGTTTTGCTGATGGACGGGCGTTAGTGGCCAATTAATCGGAGCAGCTTTGAAGCAGCTTTTATTTTCCACTGTTTTTCCACCTACTTACACCGGAACTGAACTGACCAGGCAGCAAAAGCTTTCGATCGATGCATGGTCTTCCACTGGTCAAAGTTTTGATATGCTTAGATTGTGTATATACCAATGTATGTGTGTGTGTGTGTGTGTGATTTTAGTTCGTCCTACTCTAGAAACTCTGGTCGAAATTTATTCTGGCTGCAAAAATCTGGCACCATTTTCCAATGCATCATGTGCTTTCGGGAGTTCGAAGGAAAATGTCTTCCGGTGGTGGTCAGAAAAACGAACCGACAAGCAAATGGATGCTTTCTCACTGAAGTGACGCACGGGAGCGTAGGTACGCTTCGGTCCCGTTTGTCCATTAGCAGGTTCTCGCCTGTTGCTGACAAGGTTGGAGTGTTTGTTGTCTTTTCGTTCCATTTGAGGCAGGAAAAACTTTGGCTCAAAAACTTTGTTTACTTAAGATTCACCAGGGCGGGAAATGTTGAACAAGCGCACAAAAAACAAGCAGTGCTACCCACGGGAAGGTTATTTTTTCTTCTTCTTCCATCCAGTGCATGAAATTTAGGGAAACGTCGTACACGGCTATTCAAATGCGTTGCTTATTTCCGTTCCATTTCCTGTATTGGAATTACCCTAAGTTCAAAGGTGGTCTTGAGGGGGGGGGGGAGGGGGGGGAGGTGTTAAAATTGTTTTTGTCATCATGCCCCAAGGACGGATCCTGAAGAGAAGTTTCTATCAAATGGAATATTAATTACCGTGATGTGAACCTCTGCGACGAAGTGCAGCGCTGCAGACGTAGTCACAAGTGCTTTAGGCACTGTGAGTGTTATTTGGTTGCCAATTGACTTCCACAACACCTAATTCCCAGGACGCCTATGTGTCCTTTTACGTTAATGGAATGAGGTTTGAGCAACAGTTTGCTCGTGTATGTGTGTGTCGATTTGGTATACGATAGTTACACACTTACGCCAAAGAGTGCATCAGCGTGCAGAATAAAAAAAACTAGTACAAAATCACCTAATGGACAACGTCACATAGATTGAAACGCTCGGCGAAACGTTCGTTGTTTGATGTTTTAAAATAAACATACGATCGATGAATTTCCGTGGAACAGACGGACAGATTGGACGGTTCCGGATCCCTGTCTTTCGCTCCACAACCCGTTCGATCAACCATCCATCCATCCGGAAGAAGATATGTCGGGTTTGAATTTTCATGCCGACTGAATGGCCCAAAACAAAATAACAAAAATACTCAAAAAGAAACGCCCCACTAAGAGATAAGGACGGCGTCAGCCGAACCGAAAGGCGAGCAAAGAAACGAAATGGGATACGACAAAAAAAACCCAAAAACGGAACTCTCTGTGTGCGTACGATGTTACGCTGAAATGCGCTTCAATGGCACGACACGGACACGTACCACCGGATGGCCCCGAGCAACCATGAATAGAACGTCCAAAATCAGATGACCGGCAGAGCAGGAGCAGAGAAAAAAAAAACCCTCGCCCCCATTTCGAACAAATCGACGACCCAGGTGAAAAAGCCCTCCACCACCAACGCCACAGCAAACGCACTGTTTCGAGCTGGTTGATTGATTTGGGCAAGATTGAAAGCATGAAACGGGAATCGGTCGAACGCAACCGCACAATGCGAACATGCGATGGGGCAAATGAAAACTTTAGAGCATACACACAAAAGAACTACATGCCTTGTGAATCCAACACGGACCAAAAAAAAACCAGGAAAGGCAACACGCGGGCACGAAGAGCTTTCGGCGTAGGTAATCTCATCCCAACCACGGGAAATGCCCGTTTGGTTTGCTTCGTAGCGTGGTTTCGCTTTAAACCATCCTTATCCTAAACCCCCCTGGATTGCTTCGATTTCTTTGCCGAACAATCCTTTGCCGGCACTGGCACCGTGGAAAGGGAGAAAAGTTGGACTTTCCGTGCTTTCATGTGCCCAGCTGGAGGGAACGTTTCCGTTGTGCGGTTTTTTTCACCGTTCGCACTTTTTAACCAAATTTAATTTATTTCTATTTTTATTTGACTCCCTTCCTCCAACACCTTCCCCACTGACTTCTACTTTTCCTTCAGGTATTTGTTCATTTTTTTCATGCCCTTCCCGTAGGATAGCTCATCACCCTTATCAATCGGGGTGGGCCCATGGCCCGAGATGTGGTCGTTTTATGTGGTCATGGACCGTTACCGAAATTATCGATCGACGGACGGGGAGGGGAAGTGTTCGATCAAATCGAGCCGCGTGCGCACCCGTGTGTGTGTGTGTGTGTGTGTGTGTGTGGTGGGAAAAAGGGACCGAACCAATGGTAGCCACGGTCTCCCAGAGGGTCCCCCGTCCTGTATGTGTGTGTTGGCCAAAGTTTGGTCAGGAAAAGTCAGAGCCACGCGCGCGCACACACGCACACCGGGTGGTGTCGATAAATCAGAACAGCAACACGGTGGGAGAGAAACTCGAACTCGGACACTGGGAACAGGGAAAGGTACACGGTTTCCATTGGTTTATTTATTAGTCCAGTGGAGCGGAACCTAACGAAACGCAGTGGAAAACAAAACCAGGCCACAAAAAATAGCGTCAGTGGGGAGAAGGACCGTGGGAGCTTTCACTTTTTAGAGGCATTTCGGGTTTGGCGGTACCCTTCAGCTGCCGTTCCATTGTGGCCATGAGGCCAAGCACTTGTTGTACGGTGTGTTGCCTTCATACGCACACACACACACATATACTTTTTGCACTACTCCCTTTTTTTGGAGCACTTTTTGGGAAAACTTGAAAAACGCCTTCAAAGTGTTTCCCCCCAGTTGCTGCTACACGCTCGGCTCAAGTTGGGTGCGAATCGTTTTAGCGGTCTTGATTTGATTAGCCTCCAGGAAAAACCGAATGAAGCGGTTTTCTTCCTTCTTCCCACCTCCAGAGCGCGGCTTTTCTTGCAAAATTAAACCAATCGGTTTGACCTTCCGGAATGCAACAGTTCGTGTACGATCGGTTGGGATATTGTTTATAGCAAAACGCCTTCAACGCCCTAACCCTTGGACATTCAAGCGCAAACATCGAAACTGTTCCATATCGATTTCAAGCTTGATAGAAATGTGTTTGTATGTTTGTCTTGATCTAACCGTTTGCTTGCACTGTCTAATGGAACATTTGCCGCTTGATATTTCCCCCGATGTCAACAGTAAGCTCGGTAATGTGTGTAGCCCGACTTGGGCAGAGAAAGTTGTTTCTTGCGCTTCAAAAAACCAAACACAAACCGAAAGCAAAATAAAACGTTGGAAACCCAAAGGTAAATATACTGACACACACACACACCCATTTGAATACAAAAGTCAACCAGTTACTTTAGAGCTGCCGGTAAATGGGAAAAGTTTGTTTAGCACTTTGCATTGTTTAACACACAACTTCTCCCAGGAGCTCAAGGGTTTACCATGGGCATGGATTGGTAAAAGTATGTGTGTGTGTGTGTGTGTGTGCACGTGTTTTAAAGTATTTTTGTTTTCGATTGTACCACTCGTCACCCTATCACAGGGATCTCGACAATGGCTCTCGAAACTCACCACTCAGCCCAAATGCTGAATAATGAATTAGAAACTGTGGTTACGATGTGTGCGTGTGTGTGTTGGGCCATCAGCAAGGGACTCCATCAGCAACACACAAAAAAAAAACCCCACAGAACAGCACAAATTCTTGATTGCTGCTGAGGCTTTAGTGTGAACGATGAAACCAATCACAGTCCCAAAACGTCCTTCGATGATGAAGCAATCACGATCATCTGCGCAGGATGAAAACGGTGGCAGTAAGGAAATAAGGAACGGTAACGGGGCGATAGCATCAAGATGATGGCCGAGAATACTATCCGAAATGATTGCGGAACTGTTCGTACCGGGTACGATGGTACGGCGGCTGTCTCGGCAGATTGGCGGACAGCAGTGCAGCCGATGACGTTTGCGAACCCTTTCTGATGCTCTCGATCAGGGCAAAAAAGATGGAAGTACATAGCTGTGGGTGACATTCTCCTCCGCCTTTACCATACCGAGCGAGTCGGGATCGTCCACACCGACCGGTTGACATTGGCCGGGTTGCGTTTGCTGCTGCTGTTGCTGCTGTTGGGAAGACGGCGGTGGTTGCGCTTGCTGCGATGGTTGCGGCGGGCCGTAGTGTGCTTTCATGGACGGATCGTCCAGCTGGTGGCAGCTGCCGTACTTGCCGGGATCCGTATCGGGATAGTGATGCACGTCGACACCGTGGATGTACTTCGTGTCGTCGACGTACTTTCCATTCGTGAGCCTAATTGGTGATGCCGAGAACGGCGGAAGCGGGAGAGAAAAGAAGGTGAAAAAGAAAGGGAAGTCATTTATTATGGTTTAGTAACGGTGTGGTAACATCAAACGGAAACGAGAAACGGTTGCAAACAGTGGCCGCGTTCGCTGTGATTGGCAAACACAGGAAAGGTGGAGCCGCCTGGTGGATGGTTGGCTCGGATGGAAATAAATTAAACCCGTTTCCACAAGGGGAAACGCATAGCACATGTGTGCAACGCTTCAAGGTTATTGGTTACTGTGCATCTGTAAATTGCTCATATTGTTAAGAACGCATGACGAAGAAGGATGAAACTCTGAGTAATAAGAAAGACATTGGGCGTTGAAAACGACAGTATCTACCACCCAACCTAGCTGAACAACGATGCTGTGGTTTTTATTTTCCTAATCATTGCTGCCCTGGTTAATTAATTCACCTTCGGTTTCAAGTAGCTAATTGATACTATAGAATGGCTGCACTATGGTTTATGTTTAAACATTATAAGTAGTTGTTACCTCTGCAATCTGTATACTGTTTCCATACAATTTAACCGCAGCTAGGCCCTATTAACTCCATCCCTTCTTCCTCCTCCTCTATTTGTTCGAAATCGCAACTAAATAAGTTGGTTATTAAGCTGTTTAATTACATTCATTATCATCGAAACACTCTCATTTCTGCGTATTACACACACTATCACACACACACACACACACACACACACACACACACACACACACACACACACACACACACACACACACACACCACACACCACACACACACACACACACACACACACACACACACACACACACACACACACACACACACACACACACACACACACACCACCACACACACACACACACACACACACACACACACACACAACACACACACACACACACACACACACACACACACACACACACACACACACACACACACACGAAAACGTGAATTCTTCTATATTGTATTTTTACTAAAAACGCTTTAGTTCTGCGAATCAACGAGCCTCTATCGGTTGTTTCTAGTTTCTTGGAAACAATCATATCGTTTGCTTTATGAAACGTAATAAAATCCCACCGTTTTATTTATATCGCCAATCCGGTTCAATCGATGAGACCAAAATCGATTGAATCAATATTGGCTTATTGGAATTATTTCGAATTCAATTTTAGCAAACAACTTTCTATTCCTTTATAATTTCCGATTGCGATTGGAAAATCTTTCATTCTGTGAAACGGAATCAATCCATTTCAAAGATCTTTTATTCATTACAAGTTTTATTCACTTTGAATTTAATGGGTTATACATGATTAACCATTTTTTAATTTGCAGCATCTCTGTTTGATATCTTTGTTTCTTTGTATTGCAGTAAATAAAACAAAACACTGATGCTTTCATGTATATTCATTAAATTAATTATCACATTTTAGTTAACTCATCAGTTAACTCAGAAAAGTGAGTGAGTGTGATGTGTTAAATAACAAGTTGAACTCAGTGTTTGTAACTTTAAGAAGGTTTACAGTACAGTTATTTTACTACCGCGAATGATGTTATCCAAAGATCTATCTACCCCTGGTTCACTTTAATTCATTGGTTTCAATGTAATGTATACTTCTTACTTTATTTGATTATTAAAAGAAAATAAAAAAAGAAGTGAGCCATTAACAAAAGTTCTTATTGAGATGGTTTCGAAGCGATAAATTAAGAGCATTTAATCAATAAGTTACGTTTTTATTCTATAGTTTGCTTTTCTTCATTTACAAGTGATAAAACTCGCAACGGCCAAAGCACACTGTCTACCAATAGCACATAAATCAACAAAACTTTCCAAAGTGTTAGTGATCGATAAAGAAAGCTGTCGAGAGAGATCGTGGTACTGTCCACGTACAGCAACAGCTTGCCACTAGCCAGTCACGGCCAGGTAGTTGGGATATCCATACCGGAAATGGTAGAACATTTTTAATTATCCACCATCACGACTATTCCGCCACGACGCGATAAAATTACGCCCACGTCAGGGCCAAATAGTCAAGCCGCCAAACAGTCTGGCAGCAACTGGGTGCATTTACAACCGAAACCTTACCCGTCCATGGGGTTAAGTGGGGATTCATTTGCTCGCAAACAGTGCGACACCACAGCGAAGGCGCAAGGTGTGGATGCAGCACTACCCCCCCCCCCCCCCTGCCCCAACCACCCAAACCGATTCCCCTTTCCCCATTATTACCGTGCTCATCGGAAGCGTGAACTTTGGAAATGGATCGTCGCTTTACAGCTCGTTTGCAGCAGAGTTTCCGTAACTCTATCAACGCGCGCGCGAGCAACAAATGCTGCGAAACAACTGGGAAGCCTGTGCCCGTGCACGTTTCCTCGTGGGCTCTCTTCGCACGTCCCTTCGCACACGTTTGCGTCAAGTTGCAGAAACTTGCAACTTTTGTGCAAAAGAAGTCCCCGGCCCCATTGCACCCTTCATGCCGCTTCTGCGCGAGTTGCAGCTGCAAGGCAGGGCGAAAGATCACGTGTAATAAAAACGAGACAACTGCCTCACACTGGATAGATGCAGCCCGGAACATCGGTGAGCTTCGGCCCGTTCCACTCGCGCCCAGAAACGGAACGATGTTTGAAATGCAAACAAAGTTTCCAAGAGTTTCGAAGTGCTGTTGCCGAACGCTACCTTGGACAATCGAATGGGCAGTGAGGCGAGATGAGGCAAACAGTTCGTCGGGGCACTTGGGAGACCCGGTGTTTGGAAGAATGAAATTTGCCCACCCATCATGTCCGCTTAGTTTTTCGGCTTCCGTGCAAATGCGTATCCAGCACGGGAGGGTTTTGTTTTCCAGACGGAACAAATGCCGGCGCTGGACGTTTCGATGGTTTGTGAGTTTGTGTGTGTGTGGGTGTGCGACTCTGCTTGCCACTAGTTTTGGAGCACGTGAAATCGAAGTGCAAGATGGATGAGCATAACTTTAAGCGGAATGTGAAAGGCGGACGGGAAGCTTTTGAAGCGCGTCGGAAAAAGTCTTCAACAATTTATCGATAGCCTGCCCATCGACCATGGAAAGCACCGTTTGCCGGCAGTGTTGGTGTTGGAGATGCTGGTGTAAAATGAGAAAATAAACTAGAAAACACACCAACTGGTAGCATGGTATTGATTATGGGGGAAAAGTTTTTGCACCCGCTGCACAACTGCTCACCAGCATCGAGTGCGGAGCGCGGTGTCTCAAGCAATATGGTGGAGTGGCTGGGAAAAGTTCCCTGTACGCCACGTATTACACGAACTACAAATACTTATGAGTTCGACAAGAGATAAATGGATGCAGTGAGTTTGAAGCGTTTTTATCTGCTTTTTGTTGTTGTTGTGGCTGCTTCCTTGCCTTCAAACTTTATTCTGAGTATATATGTGTGTGTGTGCGTTTCTCAACGAACCCAATTCCCCCGTAAACTATGAGTGTGTGTGTTTCGATCAGTTTTCGATTAAGTTTACATTTTGATTGTCTTTTGCCGCACTTTAGTGTAAACAATTTCTCCGCCTCGTTGGTCTCTTTGAGGCGTTATGTGCAATGCTGGCGTTGACCGGTGCAGGACGCCTCATAAACTCGCATGCTGGATGCACGGTACAAACCCAGCTGCAGTACCGTCATTTGCAATCATGAGACCATGTTGTATGTGTGTGCATGTGTATTTGTGTAAACAGGATCGAAAACGAACCAACGAGTGTCGATGTTTGAGGGCTGCGAGGATTGTGTGCAAAAGGATAGGAAGCGGACAACTTCAAAGGCGCTGTGTGCGTTTTGTAGAGATTTTTTGCAGCACTTATTTGTAATGTAGAATAGTTTTTATCGTAAGGATCGGGAATTTGGAAAGTTTGCATGCAATTTTGGCTTTGATGCTAGCTGTTCTGTTTTTGAGCAGGTTAAAATATCTTTCAGCTACTTATTTTGGTCGTACTTTGCGTTGTGTGATTGCAATTATTTAAATTGGAATTCAATTTTCAAAGATTATAAAGGTGCATATAAAAAGTTATGTTCACATTCATTTTAATAATGCAGTTCCTGGTATTTTTTTTCCAATAACGCACTGTTTTTTGGTATATGATTTTTTACCCACACCACGAATATTACAATGAATAACCAAATAGCATTTTCTATGAAATTAAATTCTCTTAATGCTTTTTATTTCAAAATCCCAAAAATTGTTCGCAAATAGCAGAGCAAAAATGCATAAGCAAGGGATTCTCTGAAGTATTTTTTTTGAAATAGCTACCATCGGAATTCAATGGTCGAACAGTTTATAGTTGGATAAGTTCGAGAGTTGACTGAAAGCTCAGATAAATAGCATTCGATTGTATAGAAAACCTTAAGGTTAAAAAAACCTTTCCAGGCCTATTAAGATAAACTTCGGATTTTATTCATACGGTAAAAATTGCCAATCAAACAAATTATAAACATCACAACTCACTTTAATTCGCTCAGCAGAACTAGAATAGGCAAACGATTGAATTTTCCTTTCCATGCTGTCGCTTATCACTGGCTTCACAAGCAGTAGTTAGTGAGTAGTATTGTGTTATTTAGATTTCATTTGATTTCATTTAACGGTCAAACGTATCAAATCGAATATTCTACTTTACACATTGCGCAATAACCACAACCCGCACGAACCCACTCGCTCGCTCGAACAATGTAGTCCGTAAATGCACTTTTATGGTTACTATGTTTGTGAGGCTCAAGAACGAGGATGTTGCTAATGGCAATACAAAACGTGAATACGTGTACGCTACAATTTCGATTTCCATTGGTTTTTTAACATTTCCTAAACATTTGCGCATCTATATGAGCATCGATGGATTCGTTCGTTTCATTGGGCGAACGAAGGGCCGTCTCGTATTTCCAGTAAAGTGCGCCGTTTGTGTATGTGCGTGTGGAATTTCCATCAAACGGGTTAAAATACGGCGAAATTTGATTTGTTATATGAAAGTCAGCTTGTGGTAGGTTAGTTTTGTGCGATGCGCAAATACTCTCGGGCTGGTACTGGAGAATGCGAATGAAACCATTTCCGTGCCGCAAACGCAAACTCCATTAGTCGCACAAATGCGTGCGCGTGGAAACGACACGACGCGGAGAGGAAACGGTGCCCGGCCGTGTGCGCTCCATTGTGACCCATTTTCCGGGCATCAATTTCCCGCGCCCGCTGCCACCCCTACTGCTACGTCCGGAAGGAACTGCTCGGACCGAGTCACTCTCAATCGAACGCCTCGCAAACTTGATGGGCGGTCGCGCGTTTGCCGGTACTTCTGTCACAGTGGATTGTCTCTAAACCTCCGTAAATAATCGCACGAATTGTTTCATTTCCGTCCCGTCACAATCCTCCGCGTCCCCCCTGTTTTCCCACCACGCCACCTTGCGTACTACTTACCCGTCGGGCAGGCCGGCCGTACAGTGCGTCTCGAACTTATCGTCCATCGTCGTCGGCGCGTAGTGGTCCGCCGGTTTGTGATGGTTGTGGTGCGCATGGTGGTGATGATGGTGGCCACCGTGATGCTGTTGATGCTGATGGCCGCCCGACTCATCGCCCGGGTCGCCCGGTCGCGACGGGCTACCGTAGTCGTAGTGCTGCCGCACCGGGAACATGTGACTCTCGGGCATGTAAGTACCGTATTGGGTGCTGAACGACCCGTACGGGCTGACGGCCGGCGACAGCAGGTTGATGTGCGGCCCGAGCTCGTACGGTGCCTGGTAGGTGGACCAGCTGTCAACGCTCCCGGGTGGCGTCACGGTGGCGGTCTGCGGGAACTGGCTGAACGACGTCCCGATCGGGCCGTTCATCGGGGCCGACGGGCTGTTGTTGCCGAGGTAGGCCGACTTCCGGGGCGGTTCTCGTTTGCGCCATTTCGCTCGTCGATTCTGAAAGGAGGGGGGGGGGGGGGGGGTGGGAAATGAGGCAGCATATGAGTGATAGCCCACTGAGACGCGGGTAATGTGGGTGGCCGGAATGGCCAGGTGGCCGACGATTACCTGAAACCAAACTTGCACGCGTGACTCGCTGAGGTTGAGCTTAAGGGCCAGTTCTTCTCGTGCGAACACATCCGGATAGGGCGCCCGTTCGAAGGCATGCTCCAGCTCCTCGAGCTGATACGCGGTGAAGGTCGTCCTGCAACAAGATACCGAGGTAGGGAAAGAGGGAGAAAACCCTGTGAGAAGAAGATAATAGTAGCGCAACGGAGGCACTATTGTGCTGTGGAGGTCAAAATAATGAAACGGCGAGTAGTCGATGCGTTCCTGTTTGGTTGAGCTGAAATGAAGAAACCCAGCATAATCCTCTACGCAATGTAGTATGTCGTCCCGTTGGCCGGGTCTTTAGTAAAACTTCCCCCCCCCCAGTACAGAGCCATAAGCTTTTCGATTGCAGCACTAGAACAACGTGCGTTTGTTGGACAATGTTGGACAATGGGTCTTCTCTGTCTGCATTGCCCTTGCACTGAATGTCCGGTGGGGTACGAAGCAGAGCTTAAAAGTGCGGCTCCTGGTGCCAGTGAAGTTCTACGGAATGCAGTCGGTAGGATACTAATGGTTCTTCCCATTGTTTGGTGCCTGACAATGCACGCACGGTCGCATCAGAAATGATATTCAACTCCTTTCTAATTGCATTTCGGCCGCACCACAGCCTGGGCTCTGAGTTTTGTTCACCGCTGCAGACCCTAGTATTGAAGAATATGGATTTTCGCCGAAAGAATATGTCTTTCTCCGGTGTGGGTCATTTGCGAAAGCACACATACACAAATGGACAGTGCCATCCCTGCTGCTGTGTTCAGCAACTTTTGCCCTGAATTGCATTTGTTGCAACAATATCGGTGTGTAGGACCCTCTCTTCGTGTCCTTTGCTCTTCCCTTTTCGACTGCTTGAGGAAGTTCCGGAACGGAAAGATTTTCCATTCCACTGTTCCCCACACCACAGCGGTACGGCTAATGAATACAAATGTTTTCGTACGTAAGACTTCGGGCAAGACGATGGTGGAACAGAAACCGGAGCAGATGGAGCAAAACGAATTCTGACTCAGAATTAGTGCTGTGTGAACGTTAATGGTGTGTTGGTGGTACCGGCGTCTCTTTTCTACCCGGACGCACGCACTGACCAAAACGAAAGGCGTTTGTTTTATGTGGCCACTGCAGGACACACGGATTTTGTGCCATTTTCTCCCGGTCCAGGTTCCAAGGGTTTGGTTAGCATTGTGGCGACAGGAAGGTGTGTATGAAATTTTTATTGTCCAATGCACTGCCCCAGCTCAACCGTAGTGGCTGTAGCTTGGCACGTCTCGAACACTTCTCCATGCTGCTCCGGTGATAGTGCTCCGGGGGGCTGGTAGGATGCCCAGTTCTGCACAGGGGGTATGCTTCTACTAAGGCTACCTTTAATTAGATTGACCCCGGGTGTCTGATGTACGACCCTTTTCGGGGAAGTACGGGAAGGCAGCTTAAGAGACTTGCACGGCAGTGTGTTTAGCTCTTTACGAGTTGCCGCTGCCTCCTTGGGCCGGCCGAAAGCATCGCTCGCCAAGCAAAGCGTACCAGATCGGAGCAAGGAAAATTTCATAAACACTATTAGGATCGATTGTAGTGGCTTGATTTTGAGTCCATTGTTAATTGGAGGGATTGTTTGCCAGGCGATTCCATATGCTATCCAAGATTGTGAGTGAGTGTGTGTATGTGTGTGGTTTCGTTTGTGATACGACTGTTTGAAAATATGGTTTCTAAATTCTTGGAACGTTCTTTAGAGTGTGGGAGCTCAAACTTCTATGGAGCTTTTTTGCGGACAATTACCTTTCATTAGCCCGCACGGAGAGGGATTACAAATTGGGCACTGGACAAAACAGCCAAGCAATGGATCCCCTTTATTTGGATTCGATTAGTAACGTTGTGGTGCAGTTGCATCGGTTGCAATTGAGCAAACGACAACCAGGCGAATGTAATTCTTTCCCTGATGTGTATTTATGGTGCACTTGCAAAGCCTGACTTACTGGATTATGTCAGAATTTTAGATTTGAGATTGTAGCAGCGGTTTGAGGTTGGGAAATCCTACAAAACCCCTCGCTCTTTCTTTTATTCCTTCCCCGATCACAAACACGCACAAAAAATCGTTTACCTTCGTGAACGTTTGTTTGCGTACCAAATGCTTTCGGTGAACTTCCTTCGATCCCCGAAAAGCAACATGTCCAAAGCGTACTTGGGTGTATGGGATGGACTAGACGCACGATGAAACATGGGGATCGCTGCAAAGATTGATCAGAATAAATAAATCTGACCCTTCACCGGTGTGAGCACGCTTTTGCCATTGCCATCGTCGTCGTTGTCGTCGTTGTCGTCGTCGTCGTCGTCATCGTCGTCATCATTCTTCGGCTTGAAGCTACAGCATTCTTTCGCATATATCGAAAGGTGACTTGGGAAAGGTACGGGTTTTGATTCAAAGCACAGTGGAAATCCTCACCTTTCCCCCTACTCGCATCCAGTACACGTCCTGACATTCCAGCATTTTCGGGCAACCAACCCGAACGGATAAATAACTTACACTTAATCAAGGTTCAGCCAAATGTGGCAAGGTGTGCCGACGGGAGTGGTTAGCACCCTTTCTCCGACCGACCGGTTGTAAGGTTGTTTTCCCCCGTTTTTCTTCTTTTCCGCAGCTTTTTTTTGCGTTCTCGCATGGCCATGAGAAAGGTCATGCCTTGAAGCTGCGGAATCCGATCGGCAAAAACCGTCGAGCGGGTGGTGAGTAGGAAGAGGAGGCTAAACAAGGATGGGGTTACATTCTCGGGTAGTGTGTCTACACACAAACAAACACA
Organism: Anopheles merus; assembly: GCF_017562075.2. Lineage (NCBI taxonomy): Eukaryota > Metazoa > Arthropoda > Insecta > Diptera > Culicidae > Anopheles > Anopheles merus. Next base: position 39,553,789 of record NC_054082.1, on the reverse strand, counting down.
CCGGTGTACGGTAGTAGATGGTCCTTCGAGGGCCGAACGTAAATGGTTTAGCTTGCAGAAAAATGGGATATCGGACGAATTACTTCATTGTAAGATGATGATTACAAGGTTGTTGTACTGCGTTGGGTTGGGTTGGGTTTGGAATACAATGCGATTCAGCTTTTTGGGGGGGTTCGATGGGTTTTGTGGGTTTTGCGGGTCCAATCACTCACACACACAAACACACAAACATCCACACAGTGTACATTTACAAGTGTACATTTAAAAGAGCGGTCAATTTAATCTGATAACAGTGAGCAAATAAAGAAAGGCTAACAATGGAGCGCTAACATGGGTCGTTGCGGTTAGAGGTGAGTGATGGGGTTCTAAAAATTGAAGCAAAAAGATTGCACAAATTTGTAACCTAGGATAGCGATAGCGAAAGTGTCGGATGAGTGGTAGGAAAAGTCATATCGTACGCTGGTTTTGTGAGTTGGTATTGTTACTTGGCAAAGAATATCATTTGTCTGCGTCTTGAATTTGCAGTAATGTCTATCATATCTACCTTAATTCCATTGGTATGCTGATGTAAGCAGCCATTTATTTCAATGCCACTGGGAGGGAAAACTCTCTATAAATGACCGTTGCAGTGATCCTTTATGGCCAACAATTTAAATTTCATCCAAAAAAGCAAAACAAACAATCTGTTTCATCGGTGCTATTAAAAAGCGACCAAAGGTTCACCGGCCCCAGAAGGGATCGCATATCATTGCATGTTAATGTGCAGAAATGATAAATCACAATGCGATGAGCGTGTTCGCTGTCCGGCTCAAAACCCGGGACGGAATCAGTGTAGCAAAATGGAAGGCGGCCATATACCATACCATACCGCTCCACTCGCAAAACAAACGGTCTGCTGTGCGTCAATACGGCCTGATGGAATGTCCGCTTGGTTCAATCCGACTCCCGGATGGCGTTTTGTATCGAGTTTAAACAATTTGGCCTTGTTTTTGGGAGTTTGTTTTTTCCTTTTCTTTTTTGGACTGTGAGTGGGATAAAAAAGAGCTTTACGCCCTTTTTGCGTACGAACCGTTTTTCGAATTTATGAGCTTATTCACCCACGCACACACAGACACACACACACACGTAAGCGAAAAACGAGATCCAAAATACACAAACAATGGGGTGCATTTGAATGATTTTTGCCCAGTCATTGAAAATCGTTTTAAGCCCGACGTCTGACGATGACGAATGTCGATAAACGTTGCCCGAGCATACCCCAAGGGTACATTTGCCGCTGGATGGGGTAATAGGGATGCGCTGTTCTGTCTTTCGCCATTTTCCAAAATTGATGTCCACCGAAGGAAAGGATGGAGGGAATCAACTATAACCTCACTAATTGAGGTACATCGCAACAAATAAAAAAGAGACATACATTGAAATACAATATTCTGACAGTATTGTATTGAAATGTTGCCAACGGCCAAGCTGCATGGAATATTTCCTGTATTTCATGTTCGTGTATGGTATGTCGATCAAAGTTGTGCAAATATGTGTCGTTCTTTTTCACCTTCCCCTTATGTGTCGTTCTTTTTCACACACGTTTACGATTAAACTTATTTCATAACAACTATTAGAGTAGAATTATCTCATAGATACTTTCGTCTTTCTCAAACCTGTGTTGGGGTAAAAGGTGGGACTTATCATCATCATCATCATCATCATCATCATCATTAAACTTCCAAAGCTCTTCAATGGTGGTTGTCGTTTCGTCGTTTGTTCTAGCATTTGCTTCCAATTCCACCTGCCTTGCCGTGACTAATTTGCTTACCTTGTTTTCTTCTTCTTGATGCCATTCGGGTCCGTTTTCTTTTTATCATTTTTCTTCCCATTTCCCGCTCCGTCCATTGGGGTGGTAGTGGTCGGTGTCGACGATCCGGATGCACCGTTCATGTCGTCGGCTTTCCGCGGCTTTCCCTGGCTTGCCATGCCGACGGGCATGCCGTTGGGCTGGCCGGTGTTGCTACTCATCATCGATGCGTCCACCATGCCGGACGAACCGGTGCCCGGTGGCGGTGGCCCACCCGACGGTCCCTGCTGCTGCTGCTGCTGCTGCGGTGGTCCCGGGTGCTGAAACATCGCGATCGTGGTCTCGTAGTCGAGCTTCGCCCCGCTACCGCCACCGTAATCGATGGACTTGGGCCCATTCGGCGAGGACGAGGAGGAGGTGGAATAGTCCAACCGGCCGTTACCGTTGTAATCTAGGGTTTTAACGAACTCTATTTTATTCAGATTATCGTGGGCGATGGGCAGGGCGGTGTAATATTCCAGCTTACAGTTGACGTATTCGAGCGACTTGTTGCCTCCCGGCACCGGGTGTCCACCGAGGCCGTGCTGCTGCTGCTGGTGCGTCCCGTTCGGCGGTGAGTAGGAGGGACCGTCCAGCTTGCCGTTCGCCAGATGGTGATACTCCACCTTGCTGAGGTTCGTGTAGTCGATGGTTTTGTAGCTCGGCGAACCCGACACGGCCAGGATGCTGTTCACCTCGGGCAGCCGTTGATGACCGCCGTTACCGTTGGCGCTGCCGCCAGCACTGCCTCCGCTGCCACCGCCATCGTGGGTCGGTGAGTGACCGATGCCCATCATCACCTGCAGATTACCGTGGCCGGACGCCGCAACGACCGAGCTCGGCGATGGTCCGGCATGGATCGGTTTGGCGGCGCCGGCCAGAGTACCGAGCGTGTCGCTCGTAAAGTCACCGAATATCTGGTCGTCGAAGGTAGACGGTTCCATGGTAGCCGACGGGGTAGCTTCCCGGGAGCGCTGGAAAGCTACCGAGTGAAATATTGACGCTCGATTTCAATTAACCTCGCTCGCGGTTAGCGGGGATAGTAGGTTGGATCACACTTCGCCACAGCCGCGTGGACTGCCAGCAGCAAGTCCATAAATAAACCGCAATGAATTGGATCAACTTGTCTCACCCGGGGCCACAACCGAACGGGGATGGCTTCGTGGCCGACAAGTGGAAGGATTAAAGGAGACGCACTGATTTAATCAATACATACACACGCACTCACACGCCTACTCAAATCTACACAAGCGCACTAACTTACACAAACACAGACATCCAAACACTGGAGAAAGTGTAACTGCACTTGATAAGTGGCACAAGAACTGGCACCGTTTGGTGTTTAGGGCACCACGAGAGGTGCAATAGCATCACGAATTCACACGATTTCTCAAAACAGACCACAGATTCAATCTAACTTGTGCTAATAGAGACCTTTGGGGTATCACACAGGATAGATCACACACGCACTGCGATCAATCGGGACACTCTGAGTTTTGTCAATCTTATTTGAAGCACCGAAATAGCTCTTCTGTGTAACAATTCTGAGCCATATCTTCCCTTTTGCAACCACCTCTAACCACACTGTGGGTGCCTGTGATGGTCACCAGGATTACTCGTTAGTACTAGGCACGACGAGACGAGTGTGGTTTCCTCCTGCTAACGATGCTGCAGAAGGACGAATGCTGGAGAAATGGTGCGGCCACGGCTACGCTGCGTGCGTGTATCGGCCGGGTCGGATGCAAAATTATCAATGAATTAAATATTGCGCTTCATCAGCTTTTTATACTCAATTAAGATCAATCAAGCAGACTCCGCCCTGCCGCATGACGTCCGATCGAGCGGCCATCTTTTCTTGCACCATTTCCACCCCGGTTTCTATAGAACGAAGAGCGCGCGCGCGTATGTATGCGTTGCGTTTGTTTTGATGCTGCATACTCTCCCTCTCGCTTCAGCGTGCGCGTAACAGGGGCGGAGCTACACACGCACACACGCACACATACACACAGAGCACGTTGAAGTTGCTGCGCAAGATGCTGGTAGCGCTGAGTCACTTGCGTTTGTTGAGTCGTTGAGGATTAACAAAAAAATCCGACACCCAAAACCAGAGAGGATAAGACCGCGGGACCCTTGGTGCACTCGATGCGGACGATGCAACAGCAGCACACATAAGGGTCACGTGTGCGTGCGTGTTGTTCAGCGGCAAAGGCGCGAAGAAAACCGTACAAGGGGAAAGTCCCATCTCCCGGGGACGGTCTGCGAGAAGCTACGCACCGTTGAACATTCCGCCGATCCATGTGCCATGTGGTGTAATGTGTGTTTGACGCTCTTGCCGTGTAGGGCCGGGAACGGGCGTTTTGCGCGCCCTGCTTAGCCCCTGTTAGTGCCGTTCCTGGCGAACCGGGACACGGCGCACGTACCGCGGTGTGTGAGCGCAAAAGATACGGGCCTTCGTCAGCAGGCAGCGATGATGCCGGTAACGTGACCCAGCCGGGTGACTTATTGGGAACGGGACTGTGCAAAGGGTACCGATCCCTCCCTCGGAGGCTCGTGGTTGACTTTTCCCACAGACACGCGACGAGCGATCGCGTTGGGGTGGTTTTTTCTTCGCTTCTCTCGATCGCATTTTCCCGTGCGACCAAAGAAGCGGGATGTGCGATAAAGTGCGGGGCTCAGGTTTTCTTTGCCCAGCACGGAGGCTAGTTTTGCATTTTGTGCGGGTGATTTTAGTGCTGCAGGATTTTGGGTTCCGTGTCGAGCGGAGAAGGTGGGCATGTGGATGCAGTGAAGTGCCCGTGGGCCGGCAACAGGCTGACCGATGGTGGTGGTTTGTTGGACTGGGTGCGGTTTATTGACCGGAACCGCTCGAGTGTGAATAAACGGACCGTAAGCGGGAGCTAGATTCATTCATTCGGAAGTAATGATGTTGCTCGAAAGTATGTTGTATGTTTCGGTTGTGCGGGGCTTTTGATTTTTGGTAGCTTTGTTGAGCTCAACAGGCGACAGCCTGGTCGCGTCGATTAGCTCGTTTTAAGTTTCATTTTTAATTTCTCCTTAGCATCCAAGAGTTAGCTTCTGTTTCGTTGTTAGATGATATCCTATGACTAAGATGAAAACAGAATAGCTGAAATTGAGCTGCAGGTTTTTGTTTTTATCGCTATTTTTGCTTCATATTCTACGTTATTGCTTTGCGTGCAACGGATAAATCTAATCTGGCATTTATAGCATCCTCTTGAGCAAGGTGAGACTCCTTGAAAGAAACCAACTACTGATGTTTTGACAGTACTGACAGTAAGGTAGCTGATCAAAATTCATCAACTGTCAACTGTCCGGCTGCGTATGAAATTGCGAGGATAGAGCTACAAGCCAGACGGTCAAGTAGTATCTGGGCAATATGGATATCGTTTTCCAGAAGTGTTTGTTATCACCGCCCGTGTCGAAGCAGTGGACATTTTCCAAGAAAAAGCCGCATTCGATAGTGTTATAGAAAAAACACGGTCCCAGAGAAGCTCAAAGCAGTGCTTCAGATAAATAAAAGTATCTGCCATCCACTGGACGCGCACGGTGTAATTAACGTTCCAGGAATGCAGTGCAATAATTTCGCAATCAAAGTGATTGTGTAGCTTGCGACCAAGGCTACGCAAGAGCTTGCTACTTGAAAAGAAAGATATTTTCATCAACTTAAATCATTGAATTTAATGTAGACCTTTTTTTTTCTTAAATCCGCTAATGGGCGATTTTTTAGTTTGCTCTGTCATTATTTCGGTCAAATTAGATTTAATTTTAATGGTAAATGAAAAGCTTTTTAGATTGGGTGTTACTATAAAAAAGGAACGGTCATAACGGTCCAGGTCTTACTGCTAAATAATGAATATAACATTCTATTACGAAGAATAGAAAGCAAACTTTTTTGTTTTTGTGTTCTGCTCTTAACAGGTTGATTCAATTAGAGGAAAATGCAACGAAATATCAATCATTTACTGTTGAAGATCCAATGCAGATGAAAAAAACGTGGTTGTTTGTGCTGGTATCTCCAAAATTTGTAGCCTTTTTCATGCATTCATTAACACGAATAACTGTTTTACTGTACTGCAAAAGCGAAATAACAAACCTTTTTAATAACTGTGCTTCGTCCGCAGGCTCGTAATATCATGTTGATGTGGTATCGATGTTCTGATTGGATAGCCTTGCAATTGCAATTGCCATTAATAATAAATTACAATGTTCAGATTTTACCCGCCAAATGTGAAAAGGCTCTAATGTGAAAAGGCTCTAATGCGAAAAGGCTCTAAAGGCCAAATGTGAAAAGGCTCTAAAATAAAACAATCCCATGTCAGTTGAAATTGGTTTAGCTGGTTATGGTTGCCAAGTTCACTAGCACGCAGTCAAACTATTAGATCAAACAGGATGGAGTCGTTTTTATAATCATTTTACCTTGTCTAGCGTCTCAGCAGCGTCTAGTTTCAGAAGTTTTCGTTTGAATATCTTAGAAGATAGTCAACCCACGTGGAATGGATCAGACGCTTTTAACAATCCAAGCTTTCCGATGGGGGTTTCCGCAAAATCATATGCTCAGCTTTAGCTGAGTGCCCTCCAAACTTGGTGTATTGTTTGTTCGCTCATATTTAAATAGACAGACGAACGTGTACTTCTGGGAAGTCACTAAGAACGGCAGGTTTACGAGGGTTTAATTTTAGAGCTCATCCATGGCTGTGGCGCTTCCGCTCGATCACGGCGAAACATTAACCTTTTCCAGTTTGACAGGTAACTAATGTATGGAACCGTGTTTGCCGTGTTGTTTGTTTTGCAAAACTCTGCTCATTTCCCGTAAGCCCCCCGAAGAATGAGCTCGGTTTGTTTGGGTTTTTTGTTTCACTCGTATCACTCCCTATGCGTTTGCACTCAATTCCGTTCGAATCCATCCATTCCATTCTGGGAAGGAAAGCTCATTACCCGAGCTTGAATGATTTACTGGCTCAAGGATTTATGTTCTTGGCATGTGAAGCGCGCCCTATCACGTGGAAGCTGCTATGCAAAGAGATGGCACAAAATGATCGCACCTCTACGCAAGGAGCGCTGATAGCCTGGTGTTTCCCGCAGGTACCGGCGCGTGCATGTGTAAATTTGAGAAGATTTCGGTTTTGAGTGGTTTTTGTGAGGAAAAATAAACAATCGATTACCGAACGGTTCATTTGCTGTCGCCGTACCCGTTCAGGGGGTTTCGGACGAAAGATGCGATGCCAAGACTGGTGGCATCACACGATAAAGTACAAACAATTATGTGGCTTACCAGAAGCCTTAAGGGGGCTTCTCTTATTGCTGCGTCGTGCAGGGCGTCAGTGTTTGTACGGGTGGTGGGAGTTCTGGGTCGCGACACCCTAAACGTGCCTTTACTGATGGAAAGTGCATAAATTTCCCCTTCGCCAAGCTTGCCCGCGAGCGCGAGACCGCTTTTCCGCGTCCCTACCACCACCCCATCTGCGTTGGAACGGATAGGAGTGTACGTAAATTTTCGGTTTCGCTTGCGCCGGCATAAATTAAGGCACTGGTTTGCCCTGTTAGCTGTCACTTCCCTTCCTCCCTCCCGCACGGCCAAACACGGCCCTCCCGTTTTGTCTTCAATCTGCCATCTCCCTTCTTGTGCCGCCTCGAAAAGGATAGCCGTGGGGATGATAAACACTTTCCCGTACCGTACCGCTTCGGGGAACGGGAGTGGGGAGGTCTAACCCGGGAGAGAGTTGGATCCAATTCCGATCCAAGGATCAGCCCCCGGTCGGTGGGCCAAGCATTACGAGGAAAACAAAACAAAAAAGAGGCACATGAAAATCAATAAAACCGGCAATAAAATCAGACATATATTTATTTCCAAACCAAAGTGGGATTATTTGCTTGCCCGGGTGGATGATTTCGGGAGCTACTCGCGAATCCTGTGCACGAAAGCAATTTGTCCGTCCGTTCTAGGCTTGGTGGGCGGGCGGCAAAGTGGCAAAAGGCAAAAGACTGGCGGTGTGTATGGGAATATGGTTCTCGATTACTGTGAGCCGCGGATCCCTCCGGTTCGCTCGGTTCTGGGTCCTCTCCGGTTCGTCGTTTCTTTGCCAGCGTGCATTTCCCTGCGGGGATGCCATCGTCTTCCACCAACACCATCAACGGGGCCCTCTTCGGCTCCAGGGGAGGGGGGATGCGAGGTCACGTGTGTCACTCTGGGGTGGTGTGCGAATTTAGCAGCTTGTACTAGGAGCAGCCGGCTTATGGCCGTGAGCTTCTCGGATGGTATCGTGCACCAAAAACCCCGGGCACAGAGATCATCATCAGCGCAGAATGATTTTCGACGAGGCGAAACGAAGCAGCACGATTTACTGCACTGCCGGTGGTGGGGAATGGCTGTTAAAGGAGTGTGCGCCCGCGCGCGTAGGCGAGCGGGATGATAAATACAATGTTATTGTTTGCTCGCACTGACAGTGCCGTTTGTTAGCTAAGTGCACGAGCGTGTTTCCCGGTATGTTCTGTACACACTAACAAACACACACACACACACACATGCGCTGGCACCGGGGCGATGCCAGAAGACGGAGCGTGACTTAATTGGTGCGGCGTGCGGGAGATTTTGGACCGGCAGCCTTTCGGGCCGATGGAGAACGGTCGGGTGAATTTCCACCATCGGGCTGGGAAGGATTATTGTACGGAGAATCAGTAGCAAGATTTAAACTCCAGCGCTTGATTTGTGCATGTTTGTTAGTTTACAAACATTTATGTTTTTTGTGTGTGGATGGATGGGTCATAGTTCAGCTGGACGTACAGGAGGAGCAAATTAAATACTGTATTACAGCTTATTCAGTCAGGGAGATACGATTTGTCAGCGTTCCCTTAAAATGTAGTGAAATTCATTAGGGTTCTTATTTTCACATATAAGTGCGTGTTATTATTTCAGTAAAGTCTAGTAATTATCCGTGTAATTTTTACATAAATTAATCGTTAAAACATAAAATATTCGCGTATTTGATAGCCGTAGGTCGTGGTTAAGCTGAACGTCACGAAAGCGGGCTAATTCGAAGAAGATTACTGCCCATACGACTAATGACTTTTAAAAAGTTGTCAAATTTACGGGAGTATTTTTAGTATGCTTAAAGTATCATATTTAAATATATTTTCCAAATTAATTGTTTAACTGTTCATTCAGCTTTGACAGAAAGATCTGCCCTATGATAATAAGGACGTTTTAGTATAAAATAATTACCACCCTTAAAGAATTTGTTCTTTTCAATTTATTTTGTGCATTGTAAGATGGACACGTACAGTGGCGACCCCCTAAAGTCGGACACCTCATTTTTTTTTCCTACCTTCCTTTTTTGAGGTTTACTGGACAGTTTTTTAGACGACTTATCAGAAAACGTTCTTGACACGTCTTTGAACACACTCTTCAGCTATGTTTACATGCAAAAAATCAGACCAACATCTTCAAAAACCTCGGAAAACCATGCATAAATGTAAGAAAAGGTAAGAAATTAATGTGGTTCAACGCAAGTCGGCCGTAAGACTATTTTGTGTGGTCAAATACGTATTACATGCCCTAGGTCAAGCCTTCTTCGGTCCGAATCAGCCAAATGAGTTATTTGAAGAAGGTATTACTGAAGTTTTCATATCTTTTATCAGCATCAGGAATGAAGTAGTGAAGAAAATGTTCCTCAGTTTTTCAGTTTTTCAACATAATCTTCTTCTTTGGCACAACAACCGATGTCGGTCAAGGCCTGCCTTGTACCCACTCTAGTGAAGTGAGCTTGGCTTTCAGTGACTTATTGTTACCATAGCAGGATAGTCAGTCCTACGTATGGGGGCACGGTCTATTTAGGACTTGAACCCATGACGGGCATGTTGTTACGTCGTACAAGTTGACGACTGTACCACCAGACCGGCCCAAGTTTTCAACATAATACCTTAATAAAAAGGTAAAAAACAGTAACAAATGAAAGTAAAAGAAAACAATCCAAAAATATGGAGAAATTTTCAAAACAGTTTTTTGTAAAAAAAGTTATCAGTCTGATTTTTTGCATGAACATAGTTGAAGAGTGCCAAAGACGAGTGAAAATAGTTTTCTGATAAGTCGTCTAAAGAACTGTCCAGTCAGCCTCAAAATCAGAAGATAGGTAAAAATGAGAGGTGTCCGACTTTAGATCGCTATTACTGCAAAGCATACTTGTTCAGAATAAAAACATCGCTCGATCAGTTCAGCTCCCTCACTATACAGTAGGTACTAGAGTAATTTAACTTTTGTTGAAATCATTTGCACTTCATGCATCATTTCAAGCTGTAAGAAAACTTAAATGTGGTGAAATTTCCAAGTTAAAGTATCGTTCTATATTTGCTAAAGCAAAGCCTACAGCCATCTGAAAAAAACTTTGAACATGGTTGAAATTATTCAAACAAAACCAACGCGAAACGAAAAAAAAACACACGCAAAACTTTCTCAAAACCTATGAAATATTTTTCTATCATTACGCGCTTTCCTTTCCTCTTTCTTTTAGAGAGGAGAGAGAGCAAAAAAAATAAAATAACCAAACGATGAACGAAACGCTTTTTCTATATTTTTGTCGTTGTTGCAATTTCGTACAAGTGGAACAAGTGGTTGCTTCGGTTGCCCCGACACGTTATCTTGGCAACGGAACTGTTGAAAGAGCAATTCAGCAGCAGCAGCAAAGTGCCCGTTGGGAGTTTTTGTTATGTTTGATTGCTTCAAATCGAGCACCGGCGACGGACCACGACCGAGGACCGGACAACAATGGGACAGCACGCGGATAAGGAGTGCTGCCTTTTGCCCGATCCCCGTGCCGATGTTACCTGTGTTTGATCCTTTTGGCTTGTCAACCTGTCGGAATCAGACATTAGGTTAGATGGGCAGTTGAAACAGCGGAAATGGGAAAATAAATTAAGAGAAAAGCAACATAAAACACAAGCGCGTGTGATGCCGGCAGGGGGAAAAGTTTTTTTTCCACCAGAATTATTGTCAACGTTAGTGTGTCGTTTTTTTCTATACTGCTTTTCTTTCTCATGTTGTCGTTATTGTCCTGGGCGACCATCAATGCTGGTGAACAGTTCACAGTATACGATTTTTTGTGAATTTGGCAAACGGGCAAAAGTTGGGGAGTGTATTGAGAAATGGGAAATAATTTTTAGAATGCCCCGAACACGAGGTAAATAAATTGTTTAGCAGAAATCACATTAATTTGTCCGCAAACCGTATCTGTCGATCCGTACCTTTGCTGCTCGTCACTTTTATCAGCAAGTGTTGTGTCACGTGTACTCGCAGCTACGTAATAATGCGATCAAGAATGTTCATATCGATCATCACCGTCACCGTCATCGACGGTGGGAAACCCATCATTTCATCACGTGCCAACATCTCGGATGATTAGTGAAATTGGCCACGATGGAATGTCCCTCGATTAGTTTGAAGAATGTGACGCTGCTGACGCGCCGTGCGAATAATAGTACTTCTGCCGGCGTTGAATTATGAACGCACTCAATCACGGGCGAAATTATTTGTCACGGGAAAATTACTCACCCATCGCCGAACCCCTCCGGCATCCCCATTCTTCCACTCCTCTCCTCCCCTAGCCAGCTTGCTCAGGGTGTCCGATCAGATAAGGCAGGCACACCACCGAACCGGATAAGGTGTTATTATTATTTCCTCACCTCGGTCTTTCGCGCCTCCGTAAACGGAAGTGTGTGTGTGTGTGTGTGTGTGCGCGTATGTGTGATGAGGAGCAGGGAGAGGTTGAGCTTTTTGTCTTCCCCACCAGTGTGCTTCGTGGCGTGCTTATATTGGATTTCTTTATTTGATTAATATGTGATATGTCTGCGCCACGGTTACAGCTTCTGCATCCGGAACGAATCGCTCGTTGCTGACGGACTGTGCCGTCGCACGGAAAGCTTTCGGCTGTTATTAATTGTTTTTCCCGCGTACCCTAACGTCCTGCAGCATGGGCGTCGCTTTCCACCACACTTTCTCTCCCTCTCTCTCTCTCTCTCTCTCTCTCTCTCTCTCTCTCTCTCTTTCTCTTCTCGAACGTTGCTTTTCTTCGTAGTGAAGTCGTTTTCGGGCTTGCCAAAAGAGAGAAAGTTCCGTGCTTGGTGCTAGGCGAGGGCAGAAAATGATATATCAACAAAATACCTACGGATTCCTTTAGGGCAGCGATGGTGATCCACGAATGCTCGTTCTTCATGTATCAGCCCCTGCGTGCGCCTTCCGTCGTGTGGTAACGAGATATGTGGATTTATATTCGCCATCCTTGCATCGTTTACTCTTTGCTCGAGAAAAAGAAATGAAGCATTCCTCGCCGCAGGTCTGATGGAGTTTCCTAAGAACAATTGTTCTTCGTTTGGATTTGCGGATTGGTTTTCCTTTTAAGTGAGAATGTTTAGTTTCTGTTTAATAGTTTACTCGATCGATGGGAAAGGTAGAGGTGTAAATACTCATATCTTATTGTGACTAAGAAAGCTCGAACTATTTGGTATTATCTATTTATTTAAATTTGATGATATGTATTATGAGCATTGTTGTACCGTGGAATAAATACCTTTTTGAGTTTTTATCGGGATTTTACCGTTTACGTTATTACCCGGGTAAATATAGGGTATTTTAGTTTGAATGAAATTTTTAATTAATTTTTGTCAAATACATGAGAATTCTGTTTCAAATGTTTATTTAAAACAAAAAAATACATATATTTATACGAAGTTTAGGCAAATACATGGTACCTATACCTGCATTTGCATTTATTTCTATTTATAATGAAGCTATGAATCAACACCTTTATTATTCCGTTGAAGATGTCGTCCAATCAGACTTTGGTTTGTTAACGATTTGGTCAATGTTTTCAAAAGGATGAATTGATTATTTATAAAGTTTTCAACATCTTCAATCATTAAGAGCATTTACTTTTTCCTCAAATTGAGAACTCCAATATTTTTATGGGTTCTAAGGAAGCCGGTCTCGTGGTATAGTCGTCAACTCGTACGACTTAACAACATGCCCGTCATGGGTTTGATGGTTGACGATGGTTTATCAAAATTATCAGTTTCTGAAGATGAGCGGTCTATTCCAGGCTTGAACCCATGACGCGCTCTTTATTGAGTCTTACGAGATGAGGACTGTAGCTAAGTCATAGGTACCAATTACATCCAATAGCCAAAAACGCCATTGAAAAATCCAATTTACCCGGGAAATACCTGTGGGTTTTTTTTCCTAAATTGAAAATACCCGATTTGGTACATACCTGATTATGAGGTTTTTGTTCCATGTGTCAGGCTGTTGATGCGAATGGCATAACGTAGTTGATAAAAATAGCTCCAACGTATCTTGGAACTTAAAGCTAAATTAGAATATACTTTATGCACCTGCTGCAGGGATATTTTGATGTTGGTTTTAGTAAGTAAAATCAAAATAATTGCCATCGATATTTAGAACGTGACGATAAAATTACTGAACAAAGTCGCTTAAGACAAGCGATACAAGTATTGCTTAAGATGATGAATCGAGCCACACTTAACGGGATACACCTCGAACAAGATCGTACAAATCTCATCAAGAAAGCACTTGAAGCTAGCACTTTGTATTTGCCTTGATCTCAACAGATTTGCAATACGCTTGAATAATTCCTTCCTACCACACCGCGTCTATCTCTTGTCTACGCGCCTGTAAGCTTCGCTGGAGGTTTTGTTTCTATACCGCTCCAGAGCACATTAAACAAACCAGGCTATGGCGGTGCATCGTGTGCAACCGTGTGGCTGACTGTCTGCCTACATTACACGCGTGTGGTTTTCTGCACCGGGACCAGCCCCAAAACAGCGTCGATGGTTTCGCATTTCCATCCGCTCGGCTGGGATTAATTCGTGATAGCGAGAGATAATTACTTCCTAGCGGTGCGGGACTTTCCAAAGGGGCAATGCAAAGACGCACCACCGAACGCAACCTGTGTCTGTGCGGAAACGGCACGGGTTTAGCACGCTGGGCTGAATAGTGTGTGCACATGCCAAACACATCGCATCGGGTGCAGTGGATTAGATTTAACCAATAATTCGACCTCAATCGACTTCCCACGAGGAGCTGGGGGTTTGTCAAACACGATGTTTCGTATATTTGTGTTATTATCTCATCATCGTTAACAGCATCATCGTCATCATCATCAGCAGCATCATCATGCCCTTGCTCGTGATTACTACTGAGCCCGTTCTTTCGCTCTTACAGGCTTCTACACTGTGGCAGCCGTCTTTGTCATCGCCATCATTGGCATCTTCATTTGCAGGGCTCGTTAGGTCGGCATTAAAGAGCTACTAAGCCACCATAAAGTGTGTACAAAGCTGGCTGCTGTCAGGCAGACACGCTCTCTCGAACCACCACCACCACGGGCAGTGGAGTGGTAGCGAATGTAAAGATAGAAATTTAATAGTGCTAAAAGGTGAGTTTAAGAGGCGTCTGCACACCGGTGCTTCCGGCCCGCATCGAACCGTGTCCTCGTGCGGCGTTGGTAGCACCTTTTTAGAAGGGCGGGTTAACTAGTAAGCAATCGTTTTGAATGGAGGGGAGATATCGCATTCGCAAGTCCCACCGGAAGTGAAAGTAGATACGGAAGTCAAACAAAATGAAGAGTGACGTAAACAGTGCGCTTTTTTGTATGTGTGTTGCTTTCGAACGGAAAAAAAGAAAAACCTCGCTCGCTCTGTATCCTTTTAGAGTGTGACTCCAATCCAGGGGTCTAGGGCACGGACGGGCTTGGTGCAGGTGAATGAGTGTGTATGATAAAATGTGAGTGTATGAAGTTGTGTACCTTGCAATCAGCACTGACGATGGTCGTGAAAGGGTAGCGGGAAAGAGTACTGAAAACTGAAAGCAGAAGCATCAGCAGCAGCAGCAGCCGGGCTGCCGTAAATCGGACAGGAGCTTCCAGAACCATGTGCGTGGCGTTAGAAGCGAAAACGAAGCGAAACGAGCACGAACGAGCGAGGTGATTCTCGGGGCTGGTGCAAAAAGTTGTTTGTTGAGTAAATTTTCACAACTCTCAACGCCATTTTCATGCCACTCTCCTGACCGCCGCGCGCTCATCCTACGCCCGACTAAACCCGATCCCGTTTAGAGGGGCGATGAAGTCAATGGCAGTAGTAGCAGGAACTGTTGGCCATCTGGTGGCATCGAAAACCGTTCAACCATCACCTCCCCGGCCAACGGACCGTGGATTCGCAGTGTGTTTGTTAAAGCTTTCCACCTACGACGGAAAGCGGAAGCCGGAAACGGTGTTCGGGAGTGGTGGCAGGAGCGTTTTTTTCGCTCTCATCCCCGACTTTCTTTCTGTTTGCTGGTTGTCGTTGTTGTTGAGCTGCTCATTTTTCCCTATCCCGCTTGGAAGCTTTCGGCCTCTGTGGTCGCGGTTTTTGCGCGGACAGGGTGAAAAAAGCCAAGCGAAATAAAACTGCCAAACGGCATGAAATGGTGGCTTCGTGCAGTTTGTAGAGCGTGACAGGTTCTGCGCCGGCCTTCAGAATACAGAATTTTGGCTCCCCGTGTGACTCGCGCCTTTGCGCACGGCGGGAGTGTTGTGGATGGGGCTCGGCTTTTTTTTTTTGCTGTGCTGGTGGATTGGTCCATTATTTTTTTTTTAATCGACCACCTCAACGGTGGTGCCGGGCCGAGCTCGCTGATGAATTTGTCATGTTTATTGTGGTTGATTTTTGCGTGCCACATCATGACGCGATTAGGAGGAAAATGGTCCTGCAAGTGGTGGGGGTTTATGGTTTATGGGTGCGAGCTGTTCGTTCCAGTAACAGCTATAACTAGCCTATCAATGGTTTCAAGTTGGATCGAGGTACTGGCTACTGGTTGACCATAACAGGGCAAAGGAGGAAATTTGTTTGAACGTCAAATATTGTAAGCTTTACACTTGTTGTTTAGTTGGGAGATTTTCACTGCTTTCATTGCCTATCAATATACATGCAAACATGAAGGACTACAGCATAGAGCCGATATCTGTAATTTTATGTTTTCATGTCAAACATGCAAAAGCTGTATTGAAATATTATACTCTAACCTGTCCTGCTGGATGAATAGATTTGACTGAAGGCATCGTAAGAAGTTGTTGTGGCATGTTATGAAATCCACCAGTCATCAACATATCTTCAACAAAGCAACATTGTAGCATGTCGATGTAACAGGTAATAACTATCATGATCTTTACATGGTTTTGGCTCAATACTGTCAGTGCTCACTTCACCTGTTTGCTAGCATGACACACTACGCTAAGCTTAGCAATCGCTCGCTGTGTAATCAGATATATTCACATGGGAAAACTTTCACCGAACCAAACCAGACATGGACACCTTTCAATTTTCCGACAAGCAAACGCTCCGCTGGAATTGGTTTAAACTTTTCAATAGCGTGATTTTTTTCTCCAGTTTCGTTGTGTTTTAAAGCGAGCAAGCCTAGGAGATTATTTTAGCTCAGTTGGCGCTGGTTGCAGAACTGCAGAAAAAAGGAACAGGTAGGAAAGTAGAAAGTAAGAAAGCAGAAATTTGGAGAAAGGATTCGTCAAACAGCTCACCAGATGGGGATCCAGGCTTTGGAGAGGTAAGGTTTGTCCTACCCGAAAGTTTCGAAAATGTTTACGAAGAAAAACTCGATACCACTGTTGATCTTTTGTCGTAAGTTTAACGAATGCGCAGCTGAAATGGCTGAAAACTTCAGGCAACAACCCACACCCCGCGAAGGAAAGTGTGTATCCGGGTCCGGATGTATGCTGGATTGGTGAATTACTTGTGTGTGGCAAAGTTTATATTTCCGGCCAGTGCCACCAATTGGGAGCCTCTCCAGCCCTCAGCATCGCCATCTTGATTCCAAGATTTCCGTTGCCCTTGGCGAACTTCATCTTGCGCTGCGTTGAAACAAATTCGTCTTGGATGAGTGTAAATGCGCCGAGAATATGACTGTGCTTTTTCTTGTCAATTTTGCTGACATAAGAACGTGTGTGTGTTTTGTGAATATTGTGGGCTGATGAGGACGGTTGGGTTCCGGCGTGGCAGTTCCGGTTGTGACGGCGGCTGACCCATCGTTGATTGGTGGCGCACTTTAGATTGATGTCCGCGGACGTGGATGGGCTCACCCTTTACGAGCTCATTTGCTTTTGGCCTGAGCCATATGTCAGTTTAATGAGTGTGTCTGTGTCGGTTTTCGGGTGTGAGCTCACCCTTCAAAACTCCTTCTCCGCGGAAGCGATGGGTTATGGATTGTCTGTTTTCAGCCCACTCCATACTTCCTTTGCAATTTCATCGTTTGGATGATAGCGTCCTTTCTCCGCGCTCCGTGCTACCCGGATGTGGAAAGCAGATGTCGTACGTAACCCCTCTTTCCCTTTCGCACACACACACACACACACACACACACACACACACACACACACA
The DNA here is from genome assembly GCF_017562075.2 of Anopheles merus. Taxonomy (NCBI): domain Eukaryota; kingdom Metazoa; phylum Arthropoda; class Insecta; order Diptera; family Culicidae; genus Anopheles; species Anopheles merus. The sequence goes on along the minus strand of NC_054082.1, from coordinate 39,536,517 downwards.
CACACACACCACACACACACACACACACACACGTGGGCAGGAACTGTCCGTGGCGTCAGACATCGCGTGCTCACCCGCGGGTGTGTGTGTGTGTGCATGGGCCAAGATACGAGTGATGAAATTATACTCACCATGATTCATTCATGTGCCATCAATTAAATTACCGCTGGACGAGCCGTGCGGAAGGCGGCCACCACGACCACCAAGCAGACGGAATTTGCTCGCGGAAATGCTCCAACGCTCTGTCACCCTTCCACCCTCTCTCTCTCTCTCGCCTGTAAAACCTTTCCAAAACCAAAACCGTTCTGTGTGGGCGGTATTGGGGGCAGCCATTTCACCCCGAGGATGCTTTCCTTGTGTAAATGAATGAGTGTGCGCCGCGTGTATGCGTTAATCGCTTGATTTAAATTTAATCTAAAACACGCGCACATCACACAGAACGCGTGTCTGTGTGTATTGCAGTTGTGTGTATGTCTGTGTGTGTGTGTGTGTGTGTTTGTGTAAGTTTGTATGTGCGGTCATTCGGGTTTTGTCAGCAATGTTACGCTGCCGGGAAAGGATGCGGATGGTTCCGGGATGGCGATGACGATGCTGGCAGCACTCTGCGGCGGTTAACGACCTTCAGTTATCCCTTTATCTTTACCGGAACGAGCCACCGTGCCCCGGGAAGTGTGGTATCATTAAAATATAATTAATAGTTTTGGAAGATTTACCGGCTAGCGAGGACAGCGCCTGCCGGCTTACCTGTGCGCGGGGAGCGTTCCGGGTTTTGTCCGGTAGGAGCGTGCTCTGGCAGATTGTGCATGTGTGCGAAGATAATAAAATGGCGCAAAGTTAGGGGAAATATTGGGGTGGGGCAGGGCTTCATTGTACCAACGGTGGATCATTTTTAATTTCTATAGCTTCACGGTAGAGTTGACCTATTGAAAATGTTGGGCAAAGAATTTTGGTGTGTTTTAATTTATTACTGCTAAAATTTATTGCACTTAAAGCCATATGAGAACGGAGATTATCTGGATTGTTTGTTTAAACAGCTTTAGCGAAGCTCGCAACGTTGAAATTTACTTTAATTTAGGTAATTACTTTTTTGCGTGATAGATTTGCGATTTGCCTAACAGCTCTACTCAGCTCAGCTCAGCTTAAGTATATAAAAATCTAATAAAAAAAACACGCAACAAACCTTGCCCAACCTTCGAATTGTTAACACTTCCGGCATGATTTGTAACACGTTTTCTTTCCTGCTAAACCACTCACTCATGTCGTGCAAGGATTTTTTTGTATTTCATTCCAACGATGGATCGACTTTTGCCCCCCCCCCCGTGCTAGCACAACCGAACCCTTACCAAAAGGTTAATGCACCGCCACGAGCGAGCAAGCGAGAGAAAGTAAAGAAAAATAAAAATGCTGAGCCACCATACCGGTGGGCCTGCTAATGTCCTTCCGTTCTTCATGCCTTCACTGGGTGCAGCTTATGTGTGGCGGACCGAGGTTGTCAGGGGCGGGTAATCAGTTAATTTGCTAATCATTTATTGAAGGTTCACACCATTTATAATGCCACCTTTGGGCTACACTCGTTCCACGTACGCACTCCCGGGGTCAAGCCCAATGTTCAGAGCCCTCCAGCTGAGACACTCTGCACCCTCCTTCCCTCCCGGTGTAACTAATGTTATCTGATCGATCTGGTACGGCGAGCGCTAGGGGTCGGGGCATGGTGGTGATGCTCACGGTGAAGAAGTGTTTTATCGCTTCAGAACGATCTCCAGCCACCGAGCAATGGCAGTTGGGAGAATTTGGCAGACGGCAGCATACCGTATGATGGTTCGGCTATCCCTCTCGCTCTCCCTGCTTTTCTCCGTACCGTTTTCTGTTGCGTGATCTGTGATGCACAGTGAATGGAAAAGTCGAACATCAGTGCCTTCGAATGATTATGCTTCGGAACTCTAAGTAGCAAGATTAGACCTGCTCATGAGATGGTGCTCATGGTGGTGGTGGTGGTGGTGGTGGATTTATTCACTTCATATTTCAAACTGTCCCCGTTGTACCGTCGGCAGATTTGCATGCTGTGCTACTCCGTCCCATGCTGCCGCACTCTCCAACGGGAGGGCATTGCTCGGGATTTGGCAATATTTTAGTCGGAAGCGCTCGTTCCATCAACGTTTGCAAGTGTTTTCATTTGCTGCGTGTAGTACGATACGGGAGGGGTTGGTTGAGAGAATGCAGGGCCACTGAAGGCGTGCGGCATGCTGTGCCGCATCCTTAAACTGTTCGCGAAAGCATCGGGGATCGGTATCAAATTGGTCGTGCAAGAGAAGACGTGCGTGCAGTGTGAGCGAAGGGCAGAAGACATAAATTATTTGCTGACTCAATGACCGGGACCAGCATGGGAAAATGGTACACGGGTCCCGGGTATCGTTGAGAATGAACGTCGTGCCCAATGCCCGAGCAGAATGTTTGCTGTGAGAGGGATAAGGGGACGTGGATTTTGTACGGGATACACATAGGGACATAGATCGTTTGCGTTCCAGTGCCATGCTGGTGGTAGGACCGTGCAGTGGGTTTAATTCTACGCACGATTATCTTTCTGCAGCTCTGGGAGAGCGTAGTTGTTAAATAGGTTGACTCTAGTTTTGCTTTTTGGATGTTAGTTTGTTAAGAGATTTGGGTGAAAAATAAGAAAATAACGCAATCCGTTAATTTGAACCGAGCAAAGAGTACCAGATGTCCGATCATTTCAATTTGCACACTAAAATAACTGATCCAGAATATCAATAGCTGAACCTGAATGATGAATATATTTAAAGCAGTCTGGGGCATGATTTTGATCTTGTTCTAGTCTTGGGGCTGATCATGGAATCATTTTGGTCGTATAATTGTTCTTTAACCAAATATTGTTTTTGGAACTGAAACTGACTCTATACCGGTCCTGAACTAGTCGCAAACCATACTGGTAGTTGAATTGATTCTAAAGCAAGACGTTCCTTGCTACTGTAATGGATAATTCTTGACTGCAGCATTACGTCCAAATGGAATGGAGTGTCTTTCAATGAATAATTATCATTGTATCTTGCAAACGTTGCATGAGGCAAATGCAACCAATTACCTGGAAACCGTTACATATTTACAATAGCCTGTATCTATTACCATTCTCGGACGTATTAATCTGTTTGTACGCCACATCGAATGCACGCTTGCTTCGTGGATAAAACATGTTTGCGCTGTGCTTCCAAACCATTTATCTTTTTAACTCCCAACATCGAACGGGGCGATATTTTCGGCGTTAGTAATTAGAGCTTTCGACAGATAATTGCATGTGTTGCTAGCAGGCAACACGCCTACGCAGCACTTCGTATCGTGGTGCGTAAACGGTACCGGTTTCGTACCGGAACATCGCCATCCCACCGTGCAATTTAACCTTATTTACCAGGCGGGAGGCGATGCATGATATCGGTATATAAATAGCACCGCCCTGGGAGCCTCTTTTATCCTTTAAAGGCAATTAATATTCCCTCACGGTTGCTGTTGCGTGGTGCGTAAGTACGTACCCGGTACACCGGACGCTCACCTATCTTTCCGATGCGTTAAACTTCATTAGAAGCCAGCCAGTTTGATGCATCGCTGTGTTGTGGAAAATGGGTTCGGGTGGATACGTACAGTGGAGTTCTCTGTCCTTTTTGTTGCTTTGTTACCCATGACACTGTTTTGCGGCACTGGCTTTGGCGCACAGTGATGGTCAAAAATTTCTTATTAGTGTTTTCAATTAATTGCTTTGATTAATTTCATTAGCGCTTGGGCGCGTGCTCTCTCACTATATATATGTATCTCTTTCTCGCAGTCTCACACACACACACACACACACACACACACACACACACACACACACACACACACACACACACACACACACACACACACACACACACACACACACACACACACACACACACACACACACACACACCACACACACACACACACCACACACACACACATACATACACACACACACACACACACACACACACACACACACACACACACACACACACACACACACACACACACACACACACACACACACACACACACTCACACAGAGAGAGAGAGAGCCACTCTTTTCGGACCGATCGGGAGCAATGGAGATGATACAATCTGTTCAATTTGTGTCTATTAATTCGATTCAGACTTATTTTACAATCTGTCTTAATAAAGGAAAAGGGGCGTGATTTTTTTGCGCAACTGAGCTGCAGTGATTTGAGAAAGTTTTCGGTTTGTGCAGGACAAGTGCTATTAAGTGTTTTTTACAGTTTTTGGACGTAAGTGGTTAGCATATCCATTAGAATTACAATTAAAGCAAGTTGGTAGATTGTTTACGGTTAATTATATGTTGATTGCTGTTCAAAATGTAACTCATTTTAGAAGAAAAAGAAAAGCTATTTACTCGAAACAATGTCAAAAAGTATTTATATTTTCACATTATTTACACCCACAGTGCCAGTTGCTAAAGCATATGTAAATATGCTCGTTTGTCTTTATCACCCCTCAAAGGTTACCTGGCGTATTGTTTTTGTGCTTGTAGTCAGCACAGCTTAAGAGCAGATCCCCTCTTTGCAGACATCAAGCTCGTGCTCAGGTACTGGTAACACTTAACCGGCAACCCTTCACCAACGCATGAGTTGCAGCCGTATCTACTCGGCTGAATACAACGCTTACATTGGTGGAAGTTCTGGAGAACAGCAGGGAATCAGCAGCATTGCAGTTACGTATTTCACGCTTACTGCTGAAGTACTGCATGCGTTGGTGATACTGAGGGCCGGCACTATAACACTACCCCGTACTAAAAGTGCGTTTGTTGCCAGGTGGGAAAGCTTCATCCTACCGATATAGTGCGTGTCGGCCCACTAGATACACACGGCAAAGGCACACTAAAGCACGGAGTAAGCGAACACAACCTTTGCGTGTGGCGCTCATCCATCTCGAAAATTTACACCCTTCTTGTCTTGTGTTGTTTTTTCCCTCGACCGAATAAGGGAAAAGCCCGTTCAACCTCAAAAAGAGAGGGGATAATAGTTCAAAAGGTTTGTTGGAATTTGCATTTCGTTAGCATACTTTTGCACAGCTCGTTTGTATCGTTCTTACCCTTTTCTGTCCTGCGAATGCGATTCCCTTATGCTTTTGAGCAATATCTTGGTGCTGAAGCTGCAGCCAAAACTCGATTCCTTTTGGAGCAAAATGCTGGTGTGGTGTGGATAGCTGGATACAAACAGGAAATAGAAGCATGAAGGAATGTTTTTTAAACGACGGTTCATTTCTGCATCGCTTCCAGCAGTTGCCACTACTGTATCCGTTTTCGTTATGAAGAATCGATACCGACGGGGAGTATGATGATGATCGACCGTACAAGCATTCATTATAGGTCTACATCTGAAAATAGCGACCGTGTTTGGTGAGGCTTGCCGAGGGGAAGTGAAATAACGTGTATCCTACCAGCACTATCAGCAGTTTGTAAACGTATTTGCTTATGTGTGTGTATGATAGTATTCGATATACAGAGCAATCGGAGCCTCAGCAAACAACGTTTTTCCAATATGATGGAATCAGAAAGCAGATCATCTCTGGCCTACTGGTTTTGTGTTCAAGTGTGCGTTTATCCATACGTTTAGTGCTTCGTTTCCATGCAAGTTTCCATCGCTTTGTGTCTCGGCAAATCCCCTTTTGGGAGACGTTTTTTGTTAAGGAAAAAAGGGTTAACTGGAGGCCGTACCGACCACCGCTCGAGCTAAGAACGTTCGAAATAATGTCGAGCGGTATCTTTGATCAGAGTGGACAACATGCCGATCCCTTTTGTCGGTGGCAGTGGCAGTAACCCATTGATTTTGTCGGTGCAAAACGTCGCTTATTGACGGCGTGAGACGCACTGGGGCACGGGGGTAAGGAACTCAATTTTCATGCGGTCACTTGCCGGCACCGATGCGTTTACCGACTCCGGAAGCTCCTGAGAAGGCGTGTGCTTTGCTTGTATTTTTTTTTGCACTTTGGCAAGCTACCCCGCTTGGTATCGGTAGGTCAAATTTCAAAGGATACAGTATTGCATATTTTAGTAAAGATTATCATTTCTTTCTTGTGTCGCTTCCCACACTTTGTTACACTTATGGAAATCTGATGCGTGTGATGGCACCCTTCGGGGATCCCGGGTTGGGTTGGGGTTGGGTCTGGCGATTATGTTTGTTTTTCGCATCAGCCCAAAGCCTTAGTTAACGAGTGTCCTGAGAATAATGGGTTTGGCACAGGCGGATGGGATGAGAATTTGCATGATTTTTTGCCACCTTAAGGACAAGGGACTAGGCGTTTGTGCACATTAGTGTGTTTTTTCCCTTCCTCAACTGGGTAATGCTTATTGGGTTACTGGTCCGATTACAGTTTAACGCTCACGCTTTGAGCCGATACGCAGAGTAAATATGTCCGGTGCGTCGCACGGCTCTTAGACAATCCGAAGGTTCCTGGGGATTGTTTCGGGGAAGGCGTAATTAAAACCAAAGTGTACACAAATCAAACTAACAAAACCGCAAAGCTGACCAAGCTAATAAGAGCACGGTGCCGAAGTTTATAATTGCTCGACGCTTGTCACGTTTTCAGGCACGGGAGGGTGGGACGGTTTGGTCAGTATACATCAGTTAGTTGGCTGCTGATGGCGATGGTCGAAATCGGTAAAAACGGGGTTCTCAAAAAAAAGGACTGCAAACAGTCTAAGTATTTTATTGAAGTATCTTGCATGTTGTTTACCTAGGATCAAGCTTAGAAGCTGCAGAAGGGTGTAGGATGATGCGGTGGTGTAGGGAAAGATAAAAGAGTTTGTAATTTATTGAGTTTGTTGAGGGCCGTCGAATGTTGAAGGGGTTTTTTGCTGAAAGGATATTAAAGCTGTATTAAAATGAGGGTAATGAGGAAATTGTAAACAGGCAAATGCGTTAATCGTTCTTTTCCGTTTTTGTGTTTTGCTGACAACGAAGAAAATAAAAGAGATTGTAAAATTGTAAAACAAATCTTATTTCACTTTAGTGCAAATCTCGATGCAATATACCATTAAATTCAATGTAGAACTGGGTCGAACCCGCATGCACAGACCGTAGCAATTTAATGCAGCTTGAAAAGCTGTGGGATTTTAGTTTTGTTTGAATGGGCTATAATATTATGTTCGGAATATGGCATCATTGTGTTCTAAAATGCTACATGATCCGTTCTAAAAGTTCGTGCTACGTCTACACCTGCGGAGTGTGTAAACACTACGATTTGAAAATGAATAATATTCGTCGGATGTGTGAACTCGTAAGTTCGTTCGGTAAGAAAGGACTGCAAAACATTTTATAAAAGACAAATATTTTGATCCTTGGCGCTCCAAGAACCTTAACGCATCGTCAACTAACATGTACGAGTCATAGACATAGTAATCAACATAATATCTCAAGTGACCTTTTGGATTTTAAATAAAGCATCGATTTTTTTTATATGAATACATGAAAGAATGATAATTTTTCATCTTCAAGCCTTTTCCGTGCGTCATGCACATCTACCACGTAGACCTTTACAGAAAGATATTAAATTATGCAAATTTAAGAATTGAAGAAAGCATGTAATCATGGAATTGAATAATTATATCATGAACCATTGGTTTTAAATCCAATTGTATGCACGGAATTGTCTGTTGATGCTTCTTATTGATCTCTCCACACATTATTGAATTTAACTGTGACTAATTAGTCTCATTATTTTATCTTTATTTTCAATGATTTTCATCAGTTTTTTTACTTTGCTTTGTTTGGTACGCCATTCTTATACATTTTTTAAAAATAGTTCAGTAATTTGTTGAATTAATTAATATATGATTAAAGCCCGTTGAAATGTTTCTTATAATCAATAAGTGTTGGATCGCTATTAAAAATAAAGTTTATTTCACCACAAAAGTGTAATTTGTGTTATCTTCTTCTTCTTCTTTTCTTCTTTGGCTCAACAACCGATGCCGGTCAAGGCCTGCCAACACACTTGTGGGGTTGGCTTTCAGTGACTTATTGATTTTCCCCCCATAGCAGGATAGTCAGTCCTACGTATGGCGGCACGGTCTATTTGGGGCTTGAACCCATGACGGGCATGTTGTTGAGTCGTACGAGTTGACGACTGTACCATGAGACCGGCTACATTTGTGTTATATGTATGCTTAAAAATGCGTGTCATATGTAATGCTTCTGTACTTAAAATAAGATTTAAGATTTTAAAATAAAATAAGATTTTAATATCAGCTGTAAAATTGGCCCTACTTAAGCAAAAAATATCGTTATCCATGGAATCCGCTGCTAGCATGCCCCCCCCCCCCAAAAGCATCAAAAAGACGTATAAATTAATCCCGCACGGATCATGTCAGCCGGTGGTACCATAAATGAAGCCATGTTTCTACTTAATTAACGATCGCACAAAACCTTGTCGATTGCGCGTAAATTAAAACATATTCTTTGCTCCAAACTGGGGCGGCAACGAGATGCTGCAATTTATTTATGCAAAAAGCACTACAGCCACGGGTGGAAAGTGTGAAACGGGACGAGTTTTGGCGAGGAGTAAGTAACATATAAACAAAACAAAAAATACCTGTGCCATATCAACTCGTCGCTTGCCTCGTTTTAATGCGACCAACGCTTACTTAGTTACGTGGCATACGAACGAGTCCTGGCAGCCGGCATGCTACGGGTGTTTGCTGTTCCAACGCTCCTGGTAGCGCAAGTGCCGTTCCCGACGCATCTTGCTGGCTCTCCCGTCACCCGTTGGACGGTTTTATTTCTTCATTCCACGGTGCACGGTGAAGCGAAATAGAACCGTAAAAAGCTGTATTCGCTCGCGTCGTATGATGCCAACCCGTTTGACATTGGTCGATCGTAGAATCATAAACGATGATTGCAGACAAACAGCGCAACGTGTGAGCGAAGGACACACCGCCACAGTGCGAGCGGCACAGATAAACACATCAAAAATTAACAAACAACAAAAAAAAGCAAACGCTCATGAGTTAACTGCACCGCTACAAAGACGGATGGCGGCGCACGACGGGTGTTGGGGATGTTGTTTTCTCACCATAATGCAGAGGAGTGGTAGCGGAGATCGTTATTGTTTGCCAGCATATCCGCCAGCACCTTCGCCTGCCGAATCCATCCTACTTAGAACCCCAGCCACATCCCTTTGTCGAGAGTTGTTCGTTTATTTCCTGCTAAAAATACATAAATCCACCTAAATGCTGAACAAAAGCGTATGCAAAGCGCACCATCAACTGCGATGGCCGGGGCGAGCGTTGAGATCGGCATCAGAAATCGGACCAAATGACGCTAAAGGAAACAGAAAACCAAAACCATCCAAACATCAAACGAAGCAAGTGAGTGTGGCGGGAGTCGCTGGTGCGCGCGGGTAAGGCGGGAGAGGAAACGGAATACTTAAAACGATGCTATGAGCCGTTCTTGCCGGCTTGAAAATATCCCACCACAAACCGGGCCCACCATCCCACAGGGCCACCGAAACGCGGGGCGGGAAAAAGTAGAAGCGTCACGCCGAATCGCGCGCATGACGCGAACGCGGCAGCACAATGGAGGAATGGTATTATAATATTTCATCATTTATATATCATTATATATGTGCCCATCATCATAAAAAAGCGGGTTAGCGCTGTCCCCTTCACCACCCAACGGGCTGGACGACACATAATGATATGCTGTGCTCCGCTCGGTGCTGTGCGCCGCGCCCGATCGTTCAACACGCAGCCATCGCTCGGCTACTACTCTCCTGCGCGCCAAATGGTGGCCATCTTAGCGACCCCGACAGGCCATGAGGTCAGCCTGCCCCATTGCCGTCGCCATGTTGTGGGGTGGTTTATGTGATTCCTCCATTTCCCTTCACCAGTGTAGGCTGCACCTTGCTGCTGCTGCAGCCGGTCCGACCCGGGTGCTTCAACCTGTCACTCAGTCACTGTTCCCGCTGCTGTCCGGGTTTGCTTGCATCAAAAACCGTGGCTATTTTGCCCCACCCGTCGGGAAGCGCGAGGGTGATTTATTTTCTTGCCGTTTCATCTCACCCCGTTTAGTGGCATGTTTGTGTATGTGTGTGTATGTAGAGTTTTTTTTCGTTCGACGAACCACGCCTCGATCCAGTCGAAACTGCCGAACGTCGGACGGTACGGATCGAATCCGTTCGCTTGCGATCGCAGCACGGCCCTAGCGACGTGATGAACCGTTTGTGGGTCCCTCGTGTTTTAGCTTCATTTTCGTTTCTTTCGCTTCCCGTTTTTTTGCTGCTAAGAAGCATGTACTTTTCCGGCCCTCACCGCACAAGGCAAGAGGAGGGCTCGAGCGAGGGTTTTTGTTGTTTGTCGACAGGCGTCGAGCACCGCCCGGGCCCGCTGTGTCCGAATGCCGAATTTGAGCACGATGCGTTCCGATGGCGGGCAGCGACAACAATGCGCGACTGTCAACCGTAATGTCGCTGACATACCCGCAGTGGGCCTATTAAATAATTAAGCTCAATTGAAATCAATTAGGGAAGGCTTCGAGCGTCGTGTTCGTCGTTCGTCGTTCACTGTCACGCCGCAGGTTCCCGAAGTCCGACCGTACCGACGCGCCGAAAGCGGCGGGTGGGCCGCCCCGGCTCAGCGCTTGTTGTCCCCGCGCGTTGTTTTATGGCGTACGCCGTGTACGCAGTGGTTCTGGGGCCCCGAAGCGCCCGATGCCGAAACATCCTTCAGCGGCGTCGGTGGGATCACGTTGCGCACCGGCGGGGGCTAGGGCTGGGCGGCCGGTGGGACAAATAGTTTCACATGTCTTCGGAAACACACTGCGATGGTGAAACACGACAATGGTTACGGGTCAGCTGACTTTGATGGAGATAGGTTTTTTTACCCTCTCTTGTTGGTACCGGGGTGGATGCGGAAGTGCAGGGGCACTGGTGGAACGGGGTGAAAAGAATTGCTCCTGTCAAGCGGTCGTGTTTCTGCGCGTGTGTGTGTGAATGGGGCGGTATGGTGTAAAGGGTGTAGTGAAATGGATGGACTCTTCAGAAGAGTTCAGCGTTCAGCGCTAGTTTCATGGCTGGCTCCTGCTACAATCCGCTTGTGATGGTCCACGAGAGAATAAATCGGCACAGTTTGTGTAGGAAGGGTGAGCAAACTTATGCACTTGTTGTTGAAGGTTGAGTTTCGATGTGATTTGTATGTATTATAATGAAACAAGAAAAGAAAAATTCAACAAACTTAATAAAAACACATGTGTTTTCAAACATGCACGTAAAGCGAATCTTGGCTACCATAATACTAGCCATAATTACTTCTGTTGTAGAATGACTCATTTAAAAAAAATATTATACAGTCACAATTCAAATTGTCTTCCTAAACATGGACTAAACATGGAAATCGCCAACTGATTAATTTGTATTCTTTTTTTTTAATTTTTATACATTTATTCAAAATTCTAAAAATATTGTTTTAATAGATCATCATATTTTTTCAATAAACACTTATAGCTTAGTTGAATTGTAATTCAACTATCAAAAATTACCTAGAAAGCATTTCAATTTTTGAAAAGTAAAGCATCCGACTGTTGTATTACAATAGCAGAAATAAGAACATCAGAAGCAAATGTAGCCAGTAGCCAGAGTCTTTATTAAATTATTTTAGTTCTTTGAATATAAATGTAATGAATTTGATTATAAATAACACATTTCGTCCTAACAGTCGAAACGAAAACGAGGTAATACGAATAGTTAGACTCTTAGTAAAATGCACAAAGTAAGGAAAGCTTTCTTTACTAAAAACAAACAAAGTTTAGTTTATAGTTAACACATGCTACACCATTACACCATGAATATTTTATCAACTAGGTGAAGCGTCCTAATTAGTGAGTATTAGACTGTGCGTGTTCAAGCGAGCTCAAACTATGATGTCTAGAATTAATATATATTGTTTGTACTGTAAAATGAAGCTTCCATCGTTGCTGCACGATTTTTACGCAGTAGAAGGGGTGTTTGTGATAATTCAAAACTCTACAGAATATAATGTAGCATATCACTTTCAAAACAGATTTTATGTTGTGCAATTTGATGATTGGCGGTGCAATTCTCACTAACATAGTAAAAGCTCCGGAAGATGCATCTATCATTTGGCGCAAATGATTCAAGCACACTGCCCGCAATATTTACGCTTATTTCGTCACATCGATTTGATAAATTCATTTTAACTATCTTAGTCATAATGCTTATGTTGATTTAATGTAATGAAGAATTTGTATAAAGTGCTGAATTTATTTTTTTAAATCTCATGGTTGAGTCATCTCAAAATTATTCTTTGGTTAAATCCTTGCAAACATAACAAGAGTCGAAGTTGAGTAAACATCCTTCATAATGAGTCCATTGAGGTACCTATCAGCATAGCAAAGGCATACCTCTATTATGTTGGTACAGTTAATCCTTTTAGAGGAATTTTAGACAGGTGATTACTGCGTGAGGCGGTGCAGGTGAGCTTAGAATCTAATGAACCAACGTATTTGATCCTAATCTCTACTCTTGATAATATCTTCCTATTGTTTTGCATGTGTTGTTTTCCAGCTTGTTGTTTCCATAGCGCAACATCACAATCCTATTGGGGTTTTATTCTATGCTGTATTAGTGTCGTCTGTCCTTTGTATTCGGCTGTTCAACTCCGATACAAGACATGGCACGGGAAAAAGCGCCAATGTATAAACTTATGGAGCTCTGACGAATACAACAGGGCATATGAAGCGATTCTGAGCTAATAACACACCTCAGCACATCTTTGCTTACTCCGACTGGTTGCAAAACTCCATTTTCTCTGGATATCCCATTGTGCGTCCATTACATTGGTTTCTTCCCAGGGACCAACCGACTGGAGTGTGCTACTTCACTGCTTGATGAACACAACACCCCATGACCATGATTGTAGGCTTACGTTTCCTTCACTGTCGCTCTATTGTGTCATTGCATTTTTAGACTACCAGCCGCTCGGGTCGCGGCATGTATGCGGCTCTCCCACTGTATCTTTCAGCCGCTTCCACGCCGTGAAACGTCCATTCGGAATGGCCTGCATTACTGCTGCGGGCCGTTGTGGACCATTAAAATCTTCCATCATTCACAGTCGGTGTCCATGATTGCCCTACGCCGACGTCGCACAGGCCCGGTGCTTCGGTGGTAAGCGGTGAAGCATTGCCAGTCCGTGTCCGGACGGACTAGATGGACGACATCTTACTTGCGTACTCGACCAACAGCGATCCATCGCTCCGGATGAGGTGGAGCGAGCGGTGTGATTGAGCTCGGTATAATAGATCTTTCCAAATAAATTAGGAACATTTTCTTCACCGTCCAACCGTACACCCGGTCACTAGCACTGGAGTAGTCCTGCTGTGGCTAACAAAACGGCCCCCGGGTAGGCCCCCTTGCTATCTCCCAGAGGTCGTCCAAAATTTGGGGGTAAAAAACAATCTGACCACACCGCTATTGTCTTCCCGGGCAAGTCGGCAGTTGGTTTATTTTTTTGTCTATTTTAGCGCAGCGAACTTCATCGCAGCTGTCGGTTTAGTGAGACTGGCAGTTCGACGGTTCCGAGGGCACTGGTGGGTAAATTTCTTTTTAATTTTATTTCACGGTTTTCGCCACTGCACTAACCAGCAGTCGCAACGGTGTCCTGTGTGCGAGGGTGTGTGTTCATCAGAAGCGGTGAAAGAAACACCGACAATTAGTAGTGCCTAGTTGCCAGCATGGATTGCCCATAAATATCGCAATTTCACTTCCTTCTCCCGGCGACGTCCCGGGCAACTAGCGCAGCGCAGCGAATGGAAAAATGTGTACGTGCACACATATACTTACATACGACCGCAGGGAGAAACAACGTTGACAGTAATGGATGTAATTCATCACATTACACGCTCGAGGTAGCGTGCGCAAGCTTCTATGAAATACGCACGTATGATGGTGTAGTATACGTTTTAGCGACTGTATGGTATGGGAGTTAGTTTTTGCTTGTTTTATATGGTAAGGAAAGTGCTATCAATTGCAAGAATTTGATTTTTAATGAGAAATGAAAAGTTTATCTGTGTTGAGCATATATTTATGTTGTGAATTGCGTAATGCAGACATCTCGTTTTCCGATTTATTTTTTACAGATGTTATGATTATGTTTACATACGCTTGGTATACCATTAGCTAGCATTGATTTTTTTCAATTAACCCTTTCACTTTTGGGATATATTTAAACAGCGAGATTTTATGCATGAATAGAAAATGCAATCAAACAGAAGTGCAACGAAAAACCGATATTTGATGGTACATAATGAATAAAGATCAACATTTTCAACCAAATCAATTTAGTTGTTTGTGAGCGTGTTTTCAGTAAATCGAAAACCTCATGCTAATAGCTGGTCAGAGTAAATGAAAACCGCAGCATGCTCATAGTGGCAAACGTCAGACCATGGTCAGCAACCATGGGGCTGTGGGCATTTCAATTGCAAAACGATTGCACGGGGTGACACGATGTGTACGCAATTAAATTCTTCCCTTTATTGGATTATGACGTGTTACCGGGTTGCGGGTTGAGTTAATCAGCTCAAACAGAATAACAAAAACAAATCGGTTTCCATTCGGAACCGATCGGAAGCGTGCACCGCCAAAACAAAACTAATAAAACGTTGCTAAAAGCTCGTCATTTGGCATTCGAGTGGTGCAACTAAAGAGCGGTGCGCCAGATGAAGCGGAACTCTGCTCCCTGTGCGAACCAGTCGTAGGGACGGAAACGTAAACTGAAAGCGCAACAACAGCGATTCATAAATATTGTTCCACCAATTGGCACTCATAAACATGTCCGCGGTTTGGTACAATTGAGCCTGATTCACCCGAAATGGATTTTCGAACTCGTAATTAAATAGCTGATTGCTCTTTGCATCGGGTGTTTTCCGGTGCAACTGCAGACGTGGACGCCACGATTGAGGCCAACCGCAAAAATCATCAACACCAAAAGGTGTGTGTTTGTGTGCGCTGTGGAAAGCTGTGTGTGAGGGTGTGTGGCTGTTTTATCCATTGTACGGCGCCACAGTTAAGCCGAACAGTTGTCGATAAATACCAGCGACACGTCCGGGGGGTTTTGCGGGAGCTTGTGTAAAGCTGGCCATCGGTGCATAAAATATGTTGCTGCAGGACCAGGGCCACCCTATCGTCATTGTTGTCCTGTTGCACGTTTGGGTTAAGCAAAACAAAGCACAAACAAAACCCGTAGCTGAGCGTGTCCGGTGCAGCAGTGTGGCGAATTGTTTGTTCGGTGATGCTACGGTTTTAGTTTCGTACATTGCCAAATGTGCTGCTGACCCGTGGTCCATTTGGTGGCTGTGATTGCGCTTAGATGGGAGGATGGCTGGGAGCGAGCAAAACACCGGAAAATCGTGCAACCAAATCGAACCATAAAAGGGCGGCTCAAGCTCTTCAATCGAACGATGAATCGAAATAAATCGAGCTGAATGGTTTGGCATTATGATGATAATGGTAATAATGATAATGGTCAGGTCAGAGTTGATGACAATCCGTTGCTAGTGCGCGTGTGTGTGTCTGTTTGTGCTTGTGTGAATACATGCGTGCAGTGAGTGTGTTTGCAAAACCTGCCTGTTTGTCACAAGTGGCGTTAGTTGCTTTTACATTTCAGCATAGAATTGAATTAATGCTGTGTAGACTGATAGGGAATGAAAACAATAGCTCAATGGTGTGTATCGATGAATGAGGGAATTGTAGAACATTCAATGCTTGAGGCTATGGGTGATGATGTCAGTTTGTATGGTTGCATGTCACATATGACAATGGAAAAAAATATAATGGCATTATTTTCATGATGACATGATCTTTGCCTTACAAATTCATTTCAAAGAGATGTTATTTGCTGATAAATATGTTGAATGTTGCGAAAGCTAATTATGTTTTTCGTTCTAAACTGCAAACATATTTACATTTGCTTTTCTGTAATTTTCAATTGCTTCCAAAACTTTCTACTAAAACATAGCTTCAAATGGTTAAAAATGATGATAATTTTATTGAAAATCAAGAAAAGTATTTATATTCAAATATATTTCCGTTTCTAGATAAGGTTTATTCGTTAACTGACTCCTTTAAATGTATGTGAGTATTTGTAAGAATTCAAAAAAAAAACTGAATCACGATATAATCCTTTAATGCTTGGGACATGTTTTACATTTTTGTTTGTTACTGTTTTTAACTTCTTTTTGAAGTTGCTGCAGGCTCCTTAACGAGAGAGAAACTCTCTATTTGACTATGTGTCCCCAATAGCTTGATCTCTTTTTACGGACCACAGCCAATTGATTGCATCCATCTGTTATCTCTTCAGCTTTAGGATATGAAAAACGTATCAATATATCGGCTCTGAAAAACTGAAGTTGATTCTAAATTAACAGTAGTAAGCAACTGAAGTCGATTCTAAATAATTTACAAGACATATGACTCCAGACAATCGAAGTCTGTAAAAGAGAGAGTAAGCCTCTGAAAATGCTGTTTCAAGCAAGTGTTAGAACAACATACGAGGATACATAGAATAGAAGAAGAAGAAGACTCTAAATGAAACCCGGATTTGACTACGTAATTTCAAACAAATCCGTACTTATCAGGACCAATATGAATGAAAATGGACTCCCCGCACTTCCTCGAAATTATCCGGACTTCATAGAAGAATCCATACGACTTCGTACGAGATTCCATTGGTCTGGGCTAACGAGCTGAAATTAAAAAAAAAATACTTTTTTGAGTCGATACTAGCTAAGTGGCAGAAGTTAATTTTTAAGGTAAGTTACTTAATAAAGTGTTTTTATAATTTTTATTATACTTCTAGCATCTTTCATCAAGCCGTTTCACCCGGGGCCTTTTGAATTCAAATGTTCGCAATCGCAGGTGTTCAGAGTTGTCTCGAGTCGTTCGGAGTTATCTGGAATCATTCAGAGTTATCCAAAGTCGATCGAAGCAATTA
This sequence comes from Anopheles merus, assembly GCF_017562075.2. Taxonomy (NCBI): domain Eukaryota; kingdom Metazoa; phylum Arthropoda; class Insecta; order Diptera; family Culicidae; genus Anopheles; species Anopheles merus. Next base: position 39,519,473 of record NC_054082.1, on the reverse strand, counting down.
AGATTCATTCAGATTCTGAATATCCTCGCAAACGTGTTAAAATATAAAATTATGACAATAATGATCTTTTATGAGTAAGATACAGCACTGTTGTTCAAATTAAACACATTAATAGCATGTAAAATCTGAACAGTAACACTGACAGGCAGCTATTTTGCATCATCATCAGTATACGTAGAAATCAATCTAAATCGATTTGAAACTACTTCTTTGATAGATCTAACCCATAAACAAAGTGGTGAAATTGTCTTATCCAATTGTGATTGAATCTGTCTTTGGGTAATACCTGATCAGCTGAAACCACAGTTGTCGTGCACAGCAGATTGCGCCCATGGCACACAGAGTCCCAAGTCCATCTTTGAGATTGCTCGAAATGGGATTTTCCAAACACGAGCACACTGCTTGAACTCGATGACGGTGCAACATTAGACAGTTATTTATCATGCTTCATGCTCCACGCCATTGCTTTATCTGCAAGCAATTTTCCTTAATCAACATTTCCTTCTCCACGGCATCGGAATCAGATGAAAACAGTGTTCTGCATTTTTGCAACCATTTTCAGCCACCGCACCAAGCTGGCCTGCACGTCTAGCTTGCCGTTCATACAATCGTGCTTAAGCAGCACACTTTGCCATCCCCTCCCTAACCATCACAAAAGCACCAAGGTCACCGACCATACCTGACCGTATGGGAAGTGGCGTAGGGAGGATTGCCGTTTGTAATGGCAAGCCTGTTCGGGTGGCCTTCGCCCCAAAACAAAACTAAAATGTTCACCTGGCAAAGGCAAAGCGGCAGCAGTGATGTTGTGGCGGCTGGGAAATAAATCTTTGAAGCAACGTATCAAAACGTGATACAAATAAATGATTTCCTTCTCATGCGCCGGTACGGTTTTGCAGCACAGGAAGCACAGGAAACCGCTCCGGATGCCTTGGTGAGGTGTATCAGCCGGAGTAGTCGCACCGTAGTGCGGACAGCTTGCTGCCATCATCGTTTCCCGACTTTCGGTGTGTTTTCCCGGTGAATAAATGAACACAGAGCAGCACAAACGAGACGAACACATCTTGATTTCTTTCGATCGTCCGTTTCTCTTTTTCACCGGTCTGGTGGGGGTTTTGGTCGGTTCGGAGGGAAAGTTTTGCTTCGAGCAGGTTGCCTCACTTTGCTGTCGAGCCAGTCTCGTCGTCCGTTCGGGTGTCTTCCTGGGAAGATGTTCCCAGTCTGAGATATGGAAAATAGCAGGTGAGCTGCATCTTACCCCTTGGAAGCATTCTTTGCGCACCGGGGTCGTATTTATACGCTGTGTCTTGCTTTTTCCCTAGCTGCTGGAGCAGCACTGTGGGGCCATCATTCGTTGGCCGGACGATCCAACACAAAACAGTGCTCGGAAATGCAAAATGCATCGGAAATTGCAATTGAAGTTCAATGGTGCGTAGTCTGCCCCGGGAGCGCTAGAAGTTTATCATTTCTTATGATAAAGGACACCATTTCCGGTGGAGCAATCACGGTCCATACACACAATCCGAATGTCATCCCGAGCTTGCCGTGTGCCAGCGAGCGACAGTGCTTTGTGCCGTCGCACCAAACCGTTTGCAGCCAGCCCGCCACTAGCGGCGGATGTGCGGTAGTGGCGGTTGTGTGAACCAATAGGGAAGAAAGTGATGGATTTTTTTGTTGTATTCCCGCTACTGTGGTGCTGTGCTGACGCTAACGAGGCTGCACTGAATGGATCGTCTTGTGTTCCGTGAACTTTGCAGCTATTTCAATAACTGCAGGCAGATTGCGAAGCTTCATCTTGTCTTATCGTGAAGTAAATGAACTTTCCGGGGGAAACACAGCCACTGATACTCGCTGAGAGGATAATCTAGAACATTTCTCTTGCCTTTTTATAATGTCAGGAGGAATGGAAATAAATGTGCTGTGCGTAGCACAAGCAGAAAACGTTTTAATAATGATACATTTCGTTTAATTGTGGAAAACCATCACAGCAAAAAGCTTTATGGCAGCATTATCAATACCTTGATATACATTAAAATGTAGCGATAGTGAAACTTCAATTTTAAAATTTCCAGCAGACAAAGATGATCCACGAACAGATAACTCAATACCATGGCTCGAAATAATCAATCGTTTCGGCATTCGGGCATTTTCTACCCTTCCGCCAACAAGGAAAACTTTCCTTTGATTCGAAACAAACCTCATCCATTCTCATAGCCTCTCGCTCGGACGGGCGAGGTAATAGAACGGTCAAGCAAATGAACCGTATCGTCGAGCGCTCGTCAGTTTCTTCTTTTCCTCCCGGATAGTTGAAGCGTTTGCTTGCGCAGCTAATGATGCTCAACAAAATTTCATCCATTCGCTGACTTTTACCGCCCCACAATTTCTCATTCGCTTTCGCCTACCCAAGCCAACGGGCCAAAGCTTTCGATCATCGCCTGCATCATCAGCATCATCATCATCAGCTTCGGCTTCGGCTTTCGGTGCATGGTCCAGAGGCGTGCTTTTAAGTTTTTCGTTTACCATCACTCTATCTTACTGGGAACCGTTGTACCGTGCAGCCTCACCCACTACACATTTTGGAAAGACTTTCATGTTGTGGGGGAAAAACTTTCTTCCATTCCCTGCTTCTATCGGGAAGATTTTACTGGCAGCACCGCTTACTAGCAGTGCGACTCCACTTCGCTGTGCCGCTTGTGCGTTCCATCTTACCAATGATTTAACAAAGCACTGAATGCTCAAAGATGATGCTCTCCTTTTAGGCAAAAAAAAGTCCCGGCAAAGGGGCACAATGAGACGACCGAATGCCTTACCCGTAAGAATGAGAAGTTCCTAAGGGCTGGGCTATTTTTGCTAACGGTATCGTCGCGGTCGTCCTGTGCGCGGTCCGGTGCAAAGTTCGACGTAGTGCGATGAATCCTGCCGGCTTGTATTGTCTGTGGGAGACCTGTGGTGGGGTAAAAAATTGAAGAACTATTTTATGGCCGAAGTATCATGCTGTTTCACTGAGGAACGAGGTCACTATCACGCTCTTTAGCAGCAGCAGCAGCAGCAGCAGTAGCGCATGAGTAGGGCAATCGCGAACTGGGTGTAGAAATTGGCTCCATCCACCATCAACCAGAAGGACCAGGATTCAAGCTGTACTGGTTCTGGTGGAGTATCATGTTTATATCTTACACTCGAGAGCTGGGATACAGCCTCGGTATGGTTAGTGATGGTGCAGCGAAACACGGGTGGATTCTGTTGGGGCAATTATAATAAAAGTGAAATATATACGTTGGTGCTGCGGGACGCTTGAATATGCTGGCTGAACATCCCCCGACTGTGTACCAAAAATCAGTCGGAGCAGATCCTTTTTTTACCTCCTTTTTTCTCCAACTTACCAGCGTGTATGCGTCATGTTCGGTGTGGTGTGCTTGTAGATTGGAAGTTTTCAATTCCACTACGCTCTGATGCGTTCTCCGGGACTGCAACGGTGCAATGTGATGCACATTCATCATAAAGTATTCATGTTTATCGAGCACTCTTTCGATGCTGTGTGAGTGGTTTGTTCCTTCTTTTTTTTGTGTGTGTGCTGTTTGCTTCATTTTTGACTCGTTTTTCGTAACGATTTTCTACGCAAATTCACGCCCTCCCAAAATGAAGGCCAAGAAGTTGGTTCATAAATCAAACCGTGCACTGAAGACGAGGAGATTGCATTGCATTGGGTTGTGTTCGCTATACCGCTGGACTGTGACACAGTTAGGAGGATGTACGTTTGCAAGTTTTGTCGGATAAATCATCACACGGCCGGATGATTTGCAGTAGCTTTTGGGACAACTGTGTGCCGCAACGAGTGTCTCAGTCACAAGGTTAGTTTAGTTTAAGTTGCACCACTGTTCATCTGATACACATCGCATCAAGATAAGTTGACTTAGAAAACTCAGTCGACGATGAAAGTTAACGATGGAAGTTTTATGGTAAATACAAACGATACGCGTGAGAATAAATAGGAAAATTCAATGAGCTTGTCCTTGCGATCAAAAATCAAATTGAGCAAATTGAATAGCAAATGTAGTCGAGATTGAAAATAAAAACAAGCGTTATAGTTGAGTTGCTGTACGGGAAATGCAGAAAAGATACACAGCACGCTAGACAGCATAGATGTTTCTGATGTAAAAATGAATCATCATCATGGATGATGCATTCACGCTGAAGCTCAACCGCCATCACTGACAGATGCTACGCTGCAAATAATTTACACGTTAACGGATGCGCTGAAAAGTATTGATCGAGCTTCACTAGTGGCGTGTGATGTTAAACTAATTAGTTTTACATAGTAACGAGTTCCGAAGCAAATAACACTGTGTATCGGTGTGTGTGTTTTGTAGCAAGTATTCCCTTCAACTGCAGTGCAATGTTTTCTCTGTTTTCCTGCATTCGTTTGAACAGTGTGGATTATTATATTACAAGGTTTCCACATGGAGTTATAATTGTTTCATAGCTTTTGACCGAAAATAAAACAATCTGTCGGTATGAGCTTTCGACTACAGTGCCAACAATTAAAATAATCGTAGTGAATATTCATAAACGGTAAATATTCATCTTGACATTGGAAATATGTTTTTATGTAAGTTGTTTTCAAATCTTGTTGTCAGTTCAGGGTACTCCTTGGGTGAAGGAGCATAAAAGAAAGCAAGCGTAGAGGTAATTTTACGAAGCAATATTCTGGTAATGTTCCCGAACTAGGGTCTATGGTTGGATAACCTTTATGTGTCCTACCCCAACCCCCCATGATTTTGAACATTGCCTTAAAAAGCTATGGAATTCTCTGTGCACCCCAATGGGGGAAAAGCTGTAAACGGTTGAAATCACTGTTCTTCTAGCTTCCAAAACTGAATTCAGGTGAATATGCATTGTAGGCTAATGTAAATTGCATTCGTTTCTTTATAGTCTAACTTATTGTCTTTATTTATCTTTATTTAAATTTTGTTTTGTAAATAATTTATATTTAGTAATTTTTGACCATATTCAATTTAATCTTGTTTAGCAATGGACGCATTCGATTTTGGAAACGTAGATTTAGTAGGTTAGCTAATAATCAAGTGTATAAACTATTTTAAAATAGTTCTTACACTTTATACAAAACTCTGTCGAAATGAAGCTGAGACGAGTTGCATCAACTATCCTATTTTTAGTATTGCAACCTGTTGTTTGCCTACGCTGTTGCTGATAGCCACATTTGCAACCATCAAGCAACCGAAACACAATTTAATGTGCTTGATATTACTTTAGCCATCACAGCTCACCGTGCGCAGTGCATCCGTCTAAAGTCTAGACCGATTAATTATATTTTAATTATCGTCGGCAAATAGTCTCATGCCGAAAATGGCACCTCAGCACTGCCAAGATCTGCTCAGGCTTTCGCTTCCAGGTAAGCGAGAGGAAAACTTTGCCAAACCAGTCCGCAAACACTAACCTTGTTTGCCACCGACCAAACTCCAAAACCCAAAACCAAAGCAAAGCGCTACCAGCACAGTAAGGTTCGTAGGGGGGAGGGGGGGGGGTAATCAGGGGGAAGTGAAAAGTTGTGCGATATTTATTTTGATAATTTCCACGTTTTTGCAAGCGGTTTTCGCGCACGGGTTCGGTTGGCTAACTTCCCGGCTAGCCCACAAGCTCGGTATAATTAATGCACTGCGCTAGTCGAGTTATTGCTCGCGCGAGTTTCGCGAGCAAGTTGAAGCAGCAGAAACTTTGCAGCAGCTCGCCAAGAAGCTCGCCCACTTGCTGCCGTGCCGTTCGTCTTTGTACCATGGTGACCGTAATTTTGTCATTAAATCTGCAGCGCTAGCTCCCTGGTCACGACATCGACGGATAAGTTCCTGTTGTCCTGTGTTTCCGAACGATCGGGTATGTTCGGGGTTAGACCTCCCGCTCGTTCGACTAATGGGGTGTTGCTGCTGGTTTCCACGCAAAAGTCAACATTGGCGAAGCGCTTTCGTCAGTGCTCGTCACTTGCCAGACAGTCCATCTACCTGTTCCGTCTAAACCGAACCCAAAAGCAATCCAGAAAGCACCTGTCAGCACGTAAGCTTCGTTTCAGTTTCCCTGCTGTCGTGGTCTGGGCGCTGATTTGTCACCATTCGTGTGTGTGTGCACGCGAGGGGCGTTTTTTGTCCACTTCCGGCACTGAACTGTCGCGTCCTTTTAGTCACGGCGAGGCAGTGATGGGATGCTGATGATGCTGATGGCAAGTCGATTCGGCGCCAACGATGAGGCTATCATGCATGCGACGATGCACCGGAGGCGATAGCGACGTACCGGAACGACGTATCTCCCGTGCTGCCGGGCTGCCGTGCTGGGTGCACAGCGCTTCCCTGGCCCATGTGTGCATTTCCATAAATTTAAAGTTGTTGAATAAACCAAATCCGATGCACGTTCCAACGGAGCGCACCGGAACGGTCCGTGGCCAGGTTGTGTCTATGCAGAGTATCGTGAGTGTATGCGTGTGTGTGTGTATGTATTTTTTCCATCTCTCTTCTTCCACCATTCGGCGCCATTTTGAGTACGGTTAGAAGTATTGTCGTGTTATCTAGCGAACGCGCGTGCACTCACATTCTGGAAGGCCACCGCGTGGCCAAGGACCCGGATAGTGGAAGACGCGGGGACAATCTGCAATCGCGCGAGGTAACTCCCGAATGGCGCGTTGGACATGGAACGTGGGAATAGAACTTCCCGCGACGCAGCACATATCAAAGCAATGTCGGCAAGCATGTGCCGGGTGGTGCTGGGCCGTGTGTGGATCCACACATCCGTGCGCGCATACACACACACTCTCGAGTAATGATGCGATGATGGTAGCGAATGTATTGCCATCGGGTTGATGGTTGGATCCGCTGCTGGAAGGTGCTACTGCGCCTCCGCCAGCACTGCTGCCGCTGATGATGATGATAGATGATATACGAGTTGATTTGTTTATTCGGTTCTGTGCTTTTTAGGGACGTTTCCTATTTCCCGTACGGGGTGGACTCAGTGGCACAGACGTAACACACACACACACACGCGGAAGCCAAACGGGTTTTCCAGCAACCTTGAGTATGGTGCACGTTACGGGTTTCGGCTAGCAGAGGGAAGAGTGAGGGCGGAAATCGGTGGGAGGGCTGTTTGCGTGTTGGCACACTGTTGATGCTTGTTGGCTTGCTAATGTTCTTTGCTTGCTTTGCTGTCTTCGGGCTGTCGGTTAACGCCTTCCCTTCTCGTTGACACTATCGTGGCAATATTTTTCGTTGGAAATTTCAGTAAGCTGAATGATTAGCGCCGAAGCGATGATGATTTACGGTACTGTCGCAATGGATGTTGTAACGCAGTTACATGTTTACCAATGCCGCCGGGTATGTTCAATGGCATGCAGTTTATCGTAGTTAGTTTTTAAATCATTTCAATCACCTGGTTTGTGTATTCTTATGTTTCCAATCAAGAGTTGGTTTATGATGAAATATTTTAAATGAATTGAAATTGTGATTGAAATTGTAGTATTTCGTATCGTATTTCGGATCATCGACCCTCCCCGCCCGATCATGAAAGCATTCTTCACTTCTAACTTCAAATGTCGTTGGCTTCAGTCATTACTATGTACCAAATTATGAGTTTATTATTATTATTTTATTAGGACGGCTCGGACGCATTATTTTAACAAACGATATTATTAAAAAAATCGTATCGTATGAAAATTATAATTGTTTGTTTTTGAAATATACAACAAAGTCAAATATTTGCTTGAATTTTCAGTCAAAATTACATGAGAGGTATTGTGTGAATAGTCTAGTAAAATATTATATAGATTTTTTTTGTTGGATTCCAATGTAACCTGATGTACTTTTTCTGGATTCAAGTGAGTTTATCATAAATTTTCATTTGGGTTGGTTGAAAGCTATAACTAGGAATGCCACTGGTGAAGGACTGGTAGAATATATTTCTTGAAATCTTGGAATGAGCGGTCCCACGGTACAGTTGTCAACTCGAACGACTCAATAACACGCCCGTAATGGGTTTAAAACTAGAATGGACCGTCTACCAGTAGCAAGGAGTGAATATCTGGCTGCGTGGTAATGAATTAAGTCTCTGACGTTACGCCAAATAGAAGAAGAAGAATCTTGGAATTTTCATACAATACATTCAAGACAATTGGTACTTCTATTCATTCAAGTTTATCAAGAAAATCATGGTAATTTTAACCAATAAAAAATGGATCAGAATTTGAAGTTGTCTGCCATGCAAATCAGCACGGTACTAGGAAGATTCATTATTTTCCCGAGAAACACAAATAATGCGTCGTGGAGACATTGTTTTAAGGCAAATTTTCGCCTACTTCGAATATCACTTTTTTCAGACATAGTAATATTGATAAATGGCTATTTTTCATCAAGTATAGTTCTGTTATCCACCTAATAACATATTTGATTCAAATCGCACAGATAATTCGATTATTTCTGTCGTTTTAGTGATTTCAACAATAATGCCATTTTCGTGTAACTCGAGTGCCATGTAACTGGTGTGTCGAGGGGACTGTAATTATTTGACCGTATTTTGAAGGATGCTTTATGTTAATTACAACAGATACACCAAATGGGGTACGAATGTACAACCAAATTCGTGTTCAAAAAGCTTGCCAGTTATTCATTTCCCAATCGCTTTAATGTTTCTGATAAGTTAAAATGAAACTCATCGCAAAAAAGAGCAGACATAAAATGAAGAGATACTTCCACGAATGCACACAACTATAAACTTGTACTCAGTAAACCACCCTTGCATGCACTATCTGGAGTTATGAAGCGAAATGGAAGGATAAAGCTGCAACCGTACGAAGAATGGAGAACGCTACAGCAAAGTAATAAAATGAAATCGATGGTGCATGTTACACGTTGACCGCCATATTCCACTAAAAGCGTCTCAGTGTGCCACCCCACCATCGGGGTTTGCCTCTGAGCAAGGTGGATGATGTCGTGTTGAGATTGTCATGGTTTGTCGGTAGTAAAGTCCGTAGATCCGGGGAACAAGATGGGTCCGGTCCGGTAGGGTCAAACAGCAGTAAACAAAAACAGCTCCAAGAAAAACGATTTCGAAACCGATTCCTCCCCCACCCTTTCTTCCCGTTCTTCATGATGGACGTTTCTAGTGTTTGTGTGTGGATGTGTGTGTGTGTATGTGTGTGTGTGTGTACACGTCGCACCAGCCGAACGCTTGTATGGCCACACATCCGCGTGTGTTTACGTAAGGGCCACTGTGTTGCTTCGGCCTGCGTACCCGCAAAGTATGCGGGACTTCAATTAATCTTAATCAATTTTAATTGATTGCATCTGTGTTGGTGAAGGCAACGGAGCACCGTGCACCGGGACAAGCACAGCGCGTGGTTTTGAATACCGGGGCGGTCGGGATTTTTTACGGTCATCGTTCAAACGGCCGGACGGACAACGTTCGCATCCGCTATTGTCGTGCCGTTGTTGCTGCTTCTGTTGCTGCTGTTCACCTCTTGTGTCGTCTGCTTTGGACGACGAAGTTTGGACGATGCTAACGGTCGACGGTTAAGGCTTGCAGTATTGTTTTTTTCTCCTCCGATTGCATCCATTACCTTACTCGCGAGTGAAAGAGTCCGTAAAAAGTACCATCATATTTGAGCAGTACTCTGTAAAGTCTAGCATGGATGCAGCTACGAAACATGGAACAGTGCAATGCAAGGAATGAAAGACACATCTTCTGGCCGTGCTATATTGACGTATATGCATTGTACTTTCATCTCGACTTCGTATAGCATTGCTTAATGGGCCATGGTGTGTGGATAGACTTCTGGAAGGATTAGCTCTTTTATTTATCGTTCGGTGTTTTTCTATTTTGAAGTCGTAAATCGGATGAAATAATTGAATAATAATTTGGTTGAGGATGGATCTGTGTTATCATTTAATTGTAAATGAAATATTTAGACGCCGTCGGAAAAATCACGTTGTAGTATTCCTGGTCGGAAAAGGTTTTTGCAACAAAATGTAGTGGAATTTGGGGTAAGAGTGACATAGGGTCAAGAGTACCAACAAACATTTTATCCAATAAAAACTTGAGTTATATGACCATTTAAGTATACAGATAGATTTTGTTCTCATGTCTAGGTATACTGTACCCAAATTCCATATAGATTGATCGATTTTTCCATTGTCTTGAACTGCTTTATTTTGAGTATCATAACTGAGCAGAAAATTATAGTTTTTAGCCATACCAAATAAGATATCAAAAAACTTAGGAACAATCAACCAAGAGCATCCACACTGAAAAATCCAATTTCAAAAAAGATACTCTTTTTGGGGAGAAAGAGCCAACTCCATTTGGGACAAGTGTGCCACCATATTTTATAGGCGCGAGCTGTCAAAAAAGTTTACATTGTTGTAGCGTGCTGTGGTGCTATGGTGGGCTATTATGAGCGGATTCCACCCCGGGAAATAGACCAGTAGCAAACCATATTGTGGTACAGTTGGTGGTCAAAAAAGGTTCATTGGTGACTTAAGATACATTCGTTGCCGCAAAATTTTGACTCTAACCTATTTTTGTCTCGAAGGCACCAATTTTTGACAGCGTGTCATGATTTTTGCCTCGAAGGCATCAGTTTTTGCCTCGAAGGCATCCATTTTTGACTCTGAGTCAATCGCTTTACAGGGTTTTACAAGTCAGAATCGAATGTCAGCAAAACAATTTCAGAAGCTCAAGATGCAGTTTAGCTGTCAAAAGATGTTGTTTCACCACACCGATGCTATTTTCAATAGCGCAATTTGATTTTTAAATCGCTCAAGTTTATTTTTTCGACGCCTTTTGCGTCGTTTTGTAAATTGAATCACGCATTTTCAGATTATTCGTATATAAATGAATTATTTAATGCATTTATAGTGATATATTTATGAAACATTACGTATTTATTGTAAACAATGAGTTTTTCTGTGCAAAAAGCTACGAGGACTAGCGTATGTAAACATGTACAATGTTTATGTAGCCTTTTGCACAGAAAATCGCCATTTTTACCATAAATACGTAATATTTCATAAATATAATGCTTAAACGCATAACAGCATTGATCTCAATCATATATTCTCAAAATAGGTGTTTGAATTTGCAAAACGATGCGAAAACCCTCTAAAAAATAAACTTGAGCGATTTAAAAATCAAATTGCGCTTGTGAAAGATAGCATCGGTACGGTGAAACAACAACTTTTGACAGCTAAACTGCATCTTGAGCTTCTGAAATTGTTTTGCTGACATTCGATTCTGACTTGTAAAACCCTGTATTTACAAAACTAAGTAATTTCTGAAACTGTGTGTTTTGAAATGATTGAAATTATGTTAAGTAGTGAATAATTTTATTGATAGAATTGAAAATAAAACAATTGTTTTGCCAATTTTGGAAGTTTTAATGGAGTGAAAAAATGTGTATGTATTTTCAGCTGTAAACAAAAGCTTTAGAATTTCTAAAATTTCATCATTTTTTCTCAAGAAACAATCAATTTACATAGTTTTTGTATTTTTTATGAGATGTGAGATAACAAATGTTAAAAATCTGCTTAAATACCTTGTAAAATTGTCATGATTCCTACAGGAGTCAAAAATTGATGACTTACATACAAAAATAGGTGCGTTAGAGTCAAAAATTGATGCGCACTGTCAAAAATTGATGCATTAGGGGCAAAAATTGATGCGCACTGTCAAAAACTGATGCCTTAGAGTCAAAATTGGGTGGCAACGACTGTAAGTGGGAATACATACAGAGTGCAGAGTGCCATAAACGTAAAAATTTCCAATTATATAAGAAATACGTTTATTTTAATCAGGTGGCCGTCTTTCCCCATACGGGTGGCACTCTTGCCCTATAGCCCAAAAATACAACGTTTTTTCGACCCTTTTGAAAAGGCTTCAAAATAAGCTTTGTTTGCACTTATTTCAAGCGAAACTCAGTTATAAGTGAGGAAATGGATGTAAAATAGCTATGAGATTTAAATCGGCTTTTGTTTAACAAGTTCTAGTGAGTTATGGCATTAAATGATTAAGGTGGCACCCTTGCTCCCAATTCCGCTGATGTAATTTACCGTATGTAGAATTGTAATGCAGTACAGATTCAAAATAACCTTTAATAATCAAATGAACCATACGAACAAATAGCATTGTGATGGAGAAAAAGTGTGATGTCTTCCATTTTGTATTTGTATTTTGTTAGTATTTTTCATAAATTTTCTCCAAAACGAATTTTTGAAGTCATTCTACTTATCAAATCAAATCATGCTAAAGAAAACGAGTATGAGTGAAACGATAATAGTGTTTACAAAAACATACGAACAATAGCTCATGCTCACAATCGTTTTGGAAAGGAAAGTTTTGTTACGAAATTATCTGAAAAATACTCGATTTGATGGGTTTCCACCATATCAGATCTCTGTATGCTTAATATTTGGAATTTCCTTCGTCTTTTTCTTCGTCTTCTTCACTGTTTTTTGCAATATTTCACTGAAATATTACTCATCCTTTTAAAAGAATTTGTATATTAGCCCTTCTTATTATTGCGAACCCCTTATCAAACACCTGCCGATAGATTACTTTCGCGAAAGTAATTGTGGCCGCTTTACTGAACATTAATTTAAGTACTGGCCGTTTTCAAACCAACGCTAACCGTCTGTTTGAGGCTTTCCTTTCGCGTGCTCCTTGCGTTTGAAGAAACGTTCGCGTACACTGGCGCCCGGCCCGGCAGTTATGGCAACCGTCAGCAAAACGGATCTCTCTCATTTTCCGCTTCCCAAACCCTTGGTCCATCGTTGTGGCCGGGTCCGCGTCTGCCGGACGGGTGAAGAATTATGATTATTATCACTTTGGGCAATGATTATAGAGTACAAAGTCGTATCGTAAAGCATCGATTTGCAGCCAATGCGCCATTAGGGGAAGCCTTTTATTTTAGCTCCATTAGCGAACAGGTTCGGGGCGAGGAAGTGGCTTTGATCTCGATAACCATTTTCCGTGCGGACGGTTTGGAAGAAACAAAAACCCCGGTAAGGGGAGAACGGAATGGACAAGGGGCAAGAATTTTTGCCAAAAGGGTTCTATGAACGGTAATCAAGCAAGATGTTAGACATACCGACCAGGGGCACCACTCCCTAGCGTGTTCAGTGGGTTCACTATTCATCCATGCTTTTCGTCGATGTTATTTTTTTTCCGGAAAAAGCAAGAAAAAAGCAAACGGAACACGTAAGGATAAAAATACACTACATTAGCTCGGACAGGTTTGCCGCCGGAGCTCCGGTCTAGGTTCATTGGTTCGGGACGAAATTTAATCACGGCTCGGTGCTAATTCTTTTTATTAATGCATTGCCCGTGCCCTTGGTCGTCGGAAGCCAAAGTTTCCGATCCAAACGATATGCAGACAATTTCGGTATCGTATCGACCAGCAACACGGACGGTACACGTTAGAGGGATCATGGGGGACAAAAAAAAACAGGATAAAGTGGGAAAACAAAAAAGTTGCCTACGTACGCTAGATCAAATCGCAGCGAGTATATGGCACCGGTGTTACTGAACATACAATTTACGTTCATTGAATTACGTTTGTGTGGGTCCTTGGTCGGGGCACTCGGAATGTATCGACGAAACTAAAAAGAAAACAGGCAAACCAAAGCGAAGCAGCATACGATCGTGTTTAAAATTTTGCATTTTGCACGGTTGACACAGTGCGATGCAATATGCAGTGCTACCAAGTACAAACCGTCGCCACATAAATACTCCGGCTCGAGAGTGACTCCACCAGCCAGGGCGGGAGAAACGGTGGCAAACTTCGTGTAGCTGCGTCGGACTGTTTCTTGCAACAGCAGCCCAGCCCAGTGTGCGGGCTGGCTGGAAGTGCCGCACGAAAACTCCCACCATTAATAAAGATTAGAAAGTAAATTTATTATCATTTTTATCAGTTTACCTATATTAAATTCTCCGACCCGTGTCAACGGCTCTCGGTTGCTGCAGGCTTCTCCGTACGGCGTAAATACGGCGACGCAGCTCCAGAGAGAGCGCTCCAGAAGAAGCTTCAGTCGCGAACCGAGAAGGTGGCCGAAATCCTTCGAGATGAGCCTTTGGCTGGTGGAGAGGACACTCTGTGCCGACGGTACGCGGCATTGTACCGACCAGCCCATGGAGCCCATGGAAGTGGGTTAGTTTTAGTGACAAAAACTTTTCACCGGCACAAAAAAGCATACCATCGTTTGTAAGGCAAAAAATGTAAAAAGTGAGGAAAAACTAATACAACTAACAACTTTCGTTTGGCGCGACGTCCTTCCAAAAAGCCGTGTATATTGAACCTGACCTGTCCGCCCTGCCGGCACTACACCACTCACAATGAGGCGGAGAAGCGGGATGTTTATCCTCCGTGTGTCTCCTGTATACAGCTACGGCAGCCCTGCTGCAGAAGGATCATCGCCACCGTGTGCAAGCTGTGCTCGGGTGCACGAGATGGGTAAATCTACCGATTTTATAATGACACACCGGCAAAGGAAGCTCGCGCGCGTCCTTGGGGAAGTTTAGCGTGATGCTTGCATGGGAATTGTCGGGGTCGGTCGATGAAAAACCGGGTCAGAGCAGAGCAGACGACTGAAGGTGAATCGGCGGAGGCTGGTGTTATTTTTAATATTCATAATTTGTGTTAATGGCATCAGCGCGAAGGCCGGTCACGAAAAATATTGCTAAGCCAGGCTAGACACTATTTGTCCCCATGTATCTGTGTGTGTGTTGGTCTGTTTTGTCGCTTTTTTGCCATGCTCTTATCATCATCAGTTCGTGTCGACATTGCTTTGAAGGACCTGTCGGCCTGGTAAGACTGGTCGCGTAGCATTTAAGCTATCTGAATGGGAGTTTGGATGTTTCTCGTTTAACCCACCCAACCCACGGACCCAGTTGGTACGCAAAAGTGAAGAGCAATTTCTTAGCACGCCTTCAGGCTCGGGGGGAGGATTGGCGCACTGTGACCACGGTGATGAAGTACTTACTCATAATGGATGCCCATTTTGCCCCTATCGCTCAATTGTGAGGTTTGGTTGGGAGAGCAACACCTTGGGACCTGGTTTTTTCCGTGCCTTGCCGAATCCTGCAGGACAATAAAACTTTTCCAATCACCACCGGCCAGTCAACCGGATTACCGGGGAGCACTTTCTTCATTGAGGGAAAAGTTTTCCGGTCAACGATCGTTTCCGATGAAATTGCTTGAAAGTTTCTTTCGACCAGACCAGGGAACGGCTTGCGACGACCGAATGAAAGATTGGCCCGCCGAGTTGGCTCGTGCGCGTTGTGACGCGCCAATGACAACCGACAACCGACCTATGCTTATCAGGACGGCTGGCAGGCAATCTAGTGAGCTTAGGCATCGATTAAGCAGACACGGTAGGTAGGCGTACGATGTTATCGCTCGCCACTCAGACCGGCTGTAGGAACGGCACGGGCGGTACACAGTATCTTCGATTCGAACGAGTCGCGGTAGCAATATCGTCTAGCATAAAGTGTACAATTTATAATCTCGGAAGGTTTATGCCAGGGCGCTGCCTCCTACGACGGGCCCTCGCTCCAATTTCGACCCTGTGTTGTTTTGATTCGTTCGCTTCACATGCTCAATCGCTAGTGTAATCACATATCATTCCGAGCGACGAGGTACTGTGTGCGTGCGGGAACGAAGGGAAGCATGGTAGGAAATTTGCTCCAAGCGGCCAATCGTTTTGCAAAACGGTTCCAATGCCTAGACAACGGGCTAGAGCGCGCACTCATACACACACACGCGTGAGCACACATGCGATATGTTGGTAGCATGGGGAATGGAGGGTTAATCTTATCGCCCATTTCTGCAACCAACTGGGGGTTACCGTTGTTTTGTGTTGTTTGTTTTCTTTCTTTTTGAAGCCTTATCATATTAATCGAACGTTCCTGTATTTTGTGCACCTGGTCGAATGGATTTGGGGGAAGGCGAAAAGATTTTCGGTATAAATAACAGGTCGAGCGTCTTGGAAGGGTTTCAGTAGTTTGACAGGAGTTTGTCCAGAGTGTGTTTGTGTGTGTGCGTTGATTCAAATTGAACTAGAAGGAGCAGAACGCCCAAAGCTTTAAAATGCGTGTCCTTTCACTGGTGGCTTTCGGGCTCGTCTGCGCCCTAGCATCGGTTGGTGGTTACGAGACGGAGGTTGAAGATGAACTGTAAGTGAAGCTGGTTGTGTGGTGTAAAAGTGATCAATTTAAAGGTTCTATCATAATTCAGAATTAAAGAGTTATGCTTTTCGATAAAATTTCAATAATTTGAAATGGCATTAGCTCACTATTTGAGAAAAATAAAATCAAATTGCTTCGTCTAATCGGTACTAACTCATTCAGTCATTGGGCCGAGTGAAACTCGGGCAGTGTTTTTGTTCTCCGTTTCGATTCACTCGTCGCGCGAGGAAGGAGTTAATACAATGATAATGAAACCTTTTTCACTTCATCTTTCGTTTAAAGTAGTAGTTTCTTAAATGGAAATGAATTTTGTTCTTTTACTCACCTTTTGTCATTATTTCTTTATGGAGCTATTTATTTTCTAAAAATGGAGTGATTGTCAATACAGAGTAATCATTGTAAATGATAATGATATTTTTCAACAATAAATTGCGTTTTTGAACATTCCGTCTTTGATATTTGCATGAGCATGAAGAATTGGGAAATATTTTAGCATGAAAACAAACTCAATTTTAAGCCTTTGTTTTTAATCATGCAGCATTGAAACAACACTGGCGTTACACGTTCGACACGAGCCCATGGATACCCTTTGAACGACGTACTTAGATAAATTAAAAGCGATAAGATTAGAACAACGATCCTTTGTTATGGGGATATCAGTTGGAATGGGAGCAGAGGATGGATTAAAATGTTCACACCTGGTTGAACGTAGGTGTAATTAGTAATGAATTTTCTGTTCCCCTTTTGCATGCAGTAAATGTTGAGCATTTCAATCGGGATTACAAGTTTTCAAAAGAGTTTGCAGATTCCCACATGAATGAATGAGAAATTGTGTAAAATCCATTTTTACATGTTTTTCATTCGGTAATTATTATAATTGACAAGATTCCTCATGGCTGCAATGTTCAATAAAAAAACCATTATGAAATAAGTGTTTGAAACTATCAATTATGCTTTAAATGCAATTAGTTGCTTTAAATATTATACAAAAAACTATTAATTGTAAATAGTTGTGTACTTATTTCGTACAACTTAATGACATTATTTCATGAAAAATTAAGAGAAGTTATTTTTACAACAACTAATCAATTATGGAATATTTAATTCTAATTCACAAATGTTGTTGAAAGAAATGTTTGAAATCATAAAGGCTAGCTTTTATTTGTTTATGTTACCCAAATAATAGCGAGATTATTTCAGAAACATTCTCTTATCATTGTCGTACTGAGAATTCATCTTACCTGGCCGCGAATGTATCTGAGCTAATGTTACTATCTGTAATAAACGGCATTCCTCCTCGTTTCCAGGCAACGCAACACCGCTATGTCGGCGAACATGAACAACTACATCGACGTGGTGATGATTCAAGTTGGACCATGGATGAACACGCATCTGGTTCCCATGGCGCTGCCCGATGTGGTCGAAGGATTTGAGCATGTACGTATAAATTGAAAAAGAATTTCCCTGCGCTTTAGTTTTGGCTGTTTCCGTGAATTTTTTTTCTTGCTGTTTCTATAACACGTTCAACTTCTGTTCCCGTGTAGCGCCCAATCCTGATCACCTACCATGGCGAGCTGGCACTTACCAACGGCGTGTTCCACACCATCCACAGTGTGGGCCGCAATGGAAATGCCATGATGCACTACGACCGTCAGTTGCTACGCGTCGCCGTCGGAGCCAACATTCGACAGCTCGGTGTAAGTATGACGAGAAATGTGTACTGGTGGAATGTGCAACGAGGAAGAATTGTTCACCAGAATTTGGTTAACGTCTGGGTTGGTAGTTGGGTCCGCTTCTTGGAAAGTCGCTCGATAGGGCGTTGATTCAGTACAAAGTACATGAGGGCTGACGAAAAATGTATATGGTTGTTTGAACCAGGCATGTAACGCGGAAATAGTATGTGCACATCTATGTTAAATGCGTATGTGCTGACCAGGTTAGGTAAATTACCATATTTTATTTTCTTGGTACACTTGTGAAAAACCAAATTAAAATTCAAACTGTTTATACTTTTTTGATTATCTGCTATTGAATACTACCTAACGAAGACTCGCGTAAATTATGTTTAAACTAGGTTTTCTGTCGAACATATTTCCGTTTCACTTCGGTAGTGTTTTGTATGGGGAGTATCTTTTTTTCAGTGTGACGTTATAGAGTTAATATTAAAGTGGATTAATTTACGTCCGACAATAATTTTATCAATCACTCAACTCACTCTGGCTAAAAAAAACACAATTTTCACAGCTCAACGGTAAAGTCATAATAACGATTTTCTGCGTAACGCCATGATTGATACATTTCTGCGAATGATTTTGATTGATAAAAGTATGTTGAGTTATTGATAATATATTGATGCAACAATGCATAACAATTACAGTATACTTAATTCTGGAAGGGAAAGATTTACTTGATGTACATTTTCCGTTCAACTGAGTATGCAAATTTTGAATTAAAAAATATTTTGATTTTTTTAATGAACCGTTTTTGATGATTTACCAACCATGCGTATAACGTGCCTGTTTTTTGTTTTTTGCTTTGTTTTAAATGATAATATGATGATAAATATAAAAAAATGAAATAGAACTAAAATGCAATTAATCTGAGTATATCGTTCAGATTGAATAAAAAGTGGGATAAAATGTCAGAGTCATTGTAAGCGATAATAACAAATGGCTTTGCTCAGTAATCCAAAGCAATCCCGAAAAATGTATACACATATCAGAAAATAATAGAGCTTTTTTTGTCAATGTAACTGCTCCAATTAATGATTAAATCTTCTAGATCTAGTAAAAATCCTAAAAAACAGGATAAATGTTTTTATTACTTCTAATTAGCCGTTTGGGACATGTCTTAGAGCACTTAAACCACTCTTGCTTACCAGCACTTTAGGGAAGTGTGCTCTGCGATAAAATCTATGAAACGGTAACAATAATTTGCCCGATTCCTATAGATTTCAAACATAAGTGATTTAAGCCGGATTATGTCGACCAAGTCTCTTGTAGTCTTTACTTTTAATGGTCTTGGCTAGTGTTGGGTAAAGTAGCACAATTAAGTGTGCTGTGCGCACACGCACATTGCCTTTAGTGTGCTGTGCGCACTGTGCGCACAGTGCGCACTTGGAACCAGTGCGGAAGTGCTAGCACAGTGCTAGCACTTTCGCATAGTGCTAGCACAGTGCTAGCACTTTCGCATAGTGCTAGCACAGTGCTAGCACTTTCGCACAGTGCGCTCTCTGAGCACAGTGCGGAAGTGCTAGCACAGTGCTAGCACTTTCGCACAGTGCGCTCTCTGAGCACAGTGCGGAAGTGGTAGCACAGTGTTAGCACTTTCGCACAGTGCGCTCTCTGAGCACAGTGCGGAAGTGGTAGCACAGTGTTAGCACTTTCGCACAGTGCGCTCTCTGAGCACAGTGCGGAAGTGCTAGCACTGTGCTAGCACTTTCGCACTGTGCTCAGAGAGCGCACTGTGCGAAAATGCTAGCACTGTGCTAGCATTTCGCACTGTGCTCAGAGAGCGCACTGTGCGAAAGTGCTAGCACTGTGCTAGCACTTTCGCACTGTGCTCAGAGAGCGCACTGTGCGAAAATGCTAGCACTGTGCTAGCATTTCGCACTGTGCTCAGAGAGCGCACTGTGCGAAAGTGCTAGCACTGTGCGGAAGTGCTAGCACTGTGCTAGCACTGTGCGAAAGTGCTAGCACTGTGGTAGCACTTAAGGCACTGTGCTGTGCTGTGCGCACAGTATGGTGTGCTGTGCGCACAGTGCGCACAGCAGCACTTTACCCAACACTAGTCTTGGCTATTTGTGGCACAGTCGGTTTATCTATGTGACACTTTTGGAACATTCTTATATTATTCATTGGAGTAGTCGTACTAAATTGGGAAGCACATGTTGTTTTGTTACATGACTTGGCGGCTCTAACAGGAGTCGAAAGTTGAATGATTCATGGTTGGAGACATTAAGATGAAATAATTTGATTAACGAATGATAAGTAATTTTTATTACAGACTTTTCAGAAGCTGCCAGTTATTCTTTTATTATTGCTAAAGACTTCTCAGTAAGGTTTGGCTGATGAATTGGAACGAATAGCAGAAAACCTTCAACCCCACTGCTATGCAACGAAAATATTTGTATGATAATACTGCAAGTAATAGTATGATAATCTCACGTCAAACAATACAAACCACAGGCAACCGGTATTGCAGTGAGCCGTAAAATAAGATTCAATATCGTCAACTCGCCGTCGACGTGGTCGTCAAGTTGTACCAACGGTGTGCCTCGTTAAACAGGTCCTCCCGTGGTGTGCTATCGAAATGAATTATTCAAAAAGCAAGAAATTATTCTTACGCCCCCAGAGGAGGCTAGTGCGGGTGTGCATTGCCGACGCTTCGCCACCAGGACCGCCCTAGACTATACCCAAGGTGGTGGAGCTTCCACTCATTCTCAATACCCGTCGTTTGGCAAGAGTTTTTGCAAGAGAATCCTGTGCGTGGCGAGGGTTGCTGCAAGATCTGGATCAGCAAAGCTCTTCGCTGTATGGAATAAATGGAAGCATCCACCGGAAGAAGGTGTATATGCGAGTGTGATTTATTCAACGAGCAGCAGCAGCACCAGCACCTAGCTCGCGGGAACATGGTACGAGTGACTCGTTAGAAGGGTACTCGCCTCTGGACTGAGAAATTGAGTCACCTGCACCGTGACACAACAGTTCGTCAAATGCGAATGAGACGAGACTTGCTATTTCCTTGTGCCAGATTCGTGGAAAATTCTTGCGGATAACGGGTTCGGGTCTTTATTGCTTGGCAATAGGAGCGAGCTTTTATGATGAAGCTGCAACCATAGCACGGCACCACTCGCCCTCCCCGGTGTGCGTGTGTGTGTGTGGTTCGCCGGAAGAGGAAGCAGAAGAATTTATATGTTTTTTTTTTTATTTTCTCTGCACCGAACTCGTGCTTTCCTACATGCGGCGTGTGCCGTGTCTGGTGGGAATTTCCCCCCTTACCTTGCGTTGGCTCCCACTGTGTTGCGTTGGCTGGAAAATGAATTTGTCTAAATTTATCATTCTAACGACTTTCCCACAAGACACAAACACATTGACGTGCGTGCGTTCAGGTGAGTATCGCAGATGCGGTGCGTGCTGATACCGTCCTCAAAGTACCTCCGGCTCCATGCTCTTCGGTGTCATGTCGGGGGAAGTGTAAAAGTGCGTTAAAGTACACCGCACGGAGGAAATTACGCACAGTGGGTTTGTTTTTCTACTCTATTTTTTTTAAGTTCCCGTAAAGTGATGGCAAGTTTCCCCACACCGCGAAAAAGAGAACCCGAAAGCGGAGAACCTTACCGTGCCAAAGTTTCTCCCGTGCCGAAAGCCCGCTACTAGACGCGGTACCGTTTTACCACATTCGTCGTCTTGTGATTAAACAATGCTTGAAAATTTATTACCTCGGATATGCGATACCGAGAAACGAGTCACATTTAATTTGCTTTTCATCGCACGCGTGTGTGAGTGTGACTCTTTTTTTTTGGTGTTGGCTGTTGTTGCTGGAATGCCGTTTCTTTGCCTTCGAGGAAAGCCTTCCCTTGCCTCGACGGAACCGGTCGATGCGGTGGTGTGCTCCGTTATGGCCTACGGCGTTGTAAGCAACCGGGGGGAAAATAGGGGATTGTGAAAGAAACAGAAATAGAGAGAGAGAGAGAGAGAGAGAGAGAGAGAGAGAGAGAGAGAGAGAAGAAAAAAACACGGGAGAAAGATGTTGTTAAAGGTGTCGAAAGTTGAGCAAGTCGGCAGGTGGAGGACGCAAACCAAAACGCCATTAAAACCTGATCCGGGCAAAACTGGCTGATTGTGCTAGAGGGAGGTAGAATGTTGAGCCACGTGTTGGGGCAAGGTGTACCCGAAATCTTCTCCATGCTCCTTCCCACTTTTTTGCTGGTAGGAGGCGTTTGTACACCCATGCCGAGGTGTTGGCGAAAGGTGAGTGGATTATATTTTTTCGGCAAAGATACGGTTGACGCCCCGGACGAATGGACAGATGTGGTTACGCGCCTGGTGCTGAAGAGTTGCGCACCGACGATGGCTTATGCCATCCAACACTCCCCCCGGTCGCTTATCCGCTGTGCATGCAAAGGGTGCCAGCTTTCCGTGTTTATTACGCCACAGGTTTTGGGGCAGCAACCGGACGACGGGGTAGGGCTTTCCTTACGAACTTGTGCCAAACACTTTCAGGGCAATTATTGTTGTTGTTTGTGGGTTGGTGTTGTCGATTAAAGAGCGAATTGCAAGGTAAGGGTGGGGAGGTTTTGTTTATTCTTTCCCAAACGCCCACATTCTCCTTCGAGTGCGATGGCATGCAAGGGAAGGGCTGATTGTATGTGTGTGTGTGAGGGTGGGGGGGGGGGGGATATTGGAGGCAGGAATAACAAAAACGTGAATCCTACCAAGGTGTTTGCTCTTAACGCGAGTTTTTCTCCGATCGCTGCAAGTTTCGCCGAAAGGGAATGACCTGGGTTGACAGGGAAAAGGGAAAATCTTCTGGGTAGAGATTTGCTGGGACCGGTCTGGTGGTACAGTCGTCAACTCGTACGACTTAACAACACGCCCGTCATGGGTTCAAGCCCCGAATAGACCGTGCCCCCATACGTAGGACTGACTATCCTTCTATATGGTAACAATAAGTCACTGAAAGCCAAGCTCACTTCACTAGTGGGTTCAAGCAGGCCTTGACCGACAGCGGTTGTTGTGCCAAACAAGAAGAAGAAGAGAGATTTGCTGGTGCTTCGGTGGAAGAAATTATTTTGCCCACTTTCGGAAAGTTTTGGACCACCATCCACCCTCGTGTGCACACACACACACACACACACAAACACCACCCATCGTATGTGAATACTTCATCTCTTTGCTTCTGCTTTGTTTTTCACCCCCTTCCGTACTGGCTGCCAGTTCACCTACGACTACTCCGCACACATCATGGACCTGGGACCGACCGGTTTCGTCGACGTAGATGTAGCGACGATGACTTTCACCAGCGAGTTCATCATCGACTTGACGGATTTCTACATCTGGATGCAGGACTTCCGCCTAACCAACATGGGGTAAGTGTTCGCCCTGTGTGTTGTATCGTTTCTTTGGTTTTTTTTTCGTTTTTTCCGCCCTTTCAGCACACTCATCTCTTTGATCACGTTTCACGTTTCTCATAACATTACGACAGGGGTTCCTTTCCCGTCTATTAGCCCTTCCGTGGAATGGCTGTACCTTCGAGTCGAGTACGATCGGAGCGGTGTGTGAGTTATTTGATCGGCAAAGTTGCAGCAAAACATTTAATTATTAGCGAAGAAGTTTATTTTGAGTTACTTGGAGAAGTATGAGTATGTGTGCATGTCTATGTGAATGTGTGTTTTCTTCTTACATTTGTAAAGTGATTCACTCTGGAAACTTTTAAATTAACTGGCACTGAAACACGGCTGAACGAGTTACTTTTTATTTACAGTACGATTGAATAACATTGAGTGCTGTTTTATGGAAGCTATGATACTCCTAAAATTTAAATATGTGTACGTGGGCTTCTATTGCAGGCGTCTTACCACCTTCAGCCCAAGCAATCAATTTCACTCTAACTTTTATTTGCACCGATACATTTCATACATTTATTGTTTCCAATCGTGCGTTACACTGTTTGAGCCAATATCAATTTGTGAGAGAAATGAGTGTCTTGGTTTCCAATATTTGGCTCACCGGATATTGTCACCGACCGAATCAATAGTGTTCGTTCAACTCCGGCATGTGTGTGTAATATGTGGCAAAAGCTCCCGGCAACGGGTTGTTCACATTTCCATACAGTTTGATGGAAAGTGTCTCGAGTGCAATTTTGTTTTGCCTGTTGAAACTGTTAAGCTGTTTCTTACATCCTACGTACTCGCTCTTCCGTTTGCGTATTGATGGTTCACTGGAAAGGAAAGCGGGAGGAAAATGGGAGTGACAGAAAATTTATTTATTTATTTATTTATTTATTTACATAACTGCTGTCTGAAATTAATTCTTAACAACAAACCTATTAACTAAACTTATTAAATATTTGCTCGGAGGATGGATCGGAAGGATGGTAAGGAGAGGTGATGGTCAAACAGGTGTGCGCAGGAATTAAACAATCTCACAGCACGTAATAAAGGATCATTTAAACCAACTGAAGTGCGTCGATTTGGAATAAATAAAGGAGCACGAGGGCGTAAGAAACGAGTTGGAACATAGAAATGCAGGGATGAAAGAATGATTTGTGAATCCACAGCATTAGATATGAGCGAAGCAACAAACATTATTTGGGAAATGTGACGGCGTTTTGCTAATGAGTCCAGACCCAACAGATGGCATCTTTGCTCATAGTCCGGTAGGGTGTCTGACGTGTATCCGGGCATTTTGCTCACCATATACCGAGTAAATGATCTCTGCACTCTTTCTATGCGGTCAATCGATGTAAATGAGCTGGGGCACCAAACAACAACACAGTATTCCAAAATCGGTCTTACTAACGAACAATATAACGCTTTTAAACACAGAGGGTCGGTTATGCGGATTGAAAAACGTTTTATCATACCGATTGTTTTACGAGCCTTTTTAACGGTAACATCAATGTGATCGAGGAATGATAACCTGCTATCGAAAGTTACACCAAGATCTTTTATCGAGAGTATGATGATTTTTCGAGAGTATGATGAAAATGGATGTTTTTTAACGACGCAATCTAACGCGCCGGGTGAAATCCGGACGGTAGACTTGATTTGCCTCGAGCCAAACACTCAAGCATGCCATACGATACGGGTGGTAGATTACCGAAAGAAAACCCCCCTAGTCAGGACGGAGACGGCAGAGTAAAACCTGGACCTGGTTGTTCTACCATTACACTCCTTGTCTTTTGCCTGAGCGTGAAAGGAAGGGAAACAAACATATCGTTCTCCGGTGCGGAAGCGATTTCTTTTCCCTGGAATCCCGGAATCGTGTGAATTTCATTTTCCCGAACAGCTAACGTAACAATCATCGTTTCCTCCTGATTGGACATCATTCAATCGTGAAATTGTCACTACGCTTTGCTGCTGCGTTGAAGCTAATTTCAAACAACGGCCGGGTGGCCAGGGATGAGATGAAAGTAGCAGCAGCGCCAAACTGGAGGTCATGTTTTTATTTGCCGATCCCTATCGGCTTCTGATTCTTCCTGTGCAGCTCGGTAGTCCATTGCGTTAAAGCTCGTCCCGGTGCTGCACGCGGGTGGTGGTGGGAATATAATTTAATATTAAAATTCGCCTGCTTTATTTACTGGGCGATCATTTAATCCCGCTGGAAAAAGCGTCGAGTTAAAGTGGCAGCACAGAGCTGGGACCTCTGTGCCTATTTGGCTGCGCATAATGGAAGCTGCCAGCGTGTAGTATCGCCCCTTCCGATCGCTTCCGGGGCAGTGATTGTGTCACCAATGGGAAAACTTCCGGGAAACAGAATGAATAAACAAGCATAAAACTGTTAAGATAAGCAACGCAAATGTGCACAGAGCCACCCATTGGCGCGCGCACACACACACGGGCTATATACAGAGCGATGACAGTGGAATCATGCGGAACCGTGGTTCCTAATGTTCGCCGTACACCTTGGTGCCTTTGTCACCCTCGGTGGCTTTGTGGGCAGCAATCGAATTAGTAAGATTTTTATTTCATCCACTTTTTGTGCTCGTTTGTGATATCAATCTCACTCCCGGGATGGGTCCGTGTGGTGTGGCCGTGGCCTTTTTCAGCGCGAACAATAACACGCGCCCGTTCGCTGCATTGTTTGGTGCAAACGAGGAGCGCGGATCCTTTGGGCAAATAGACATTGGCAGGAATGGCCGTAACCCCGAGCCCCGGTACATGTGTATGGGGGTCATTATCGGGAATGTTTTGTATGCATAGCATGGCTGCCATACAATTTTATATCCTCCCTAGCTACCCGAGTGATGAGCGCCATTGCCACGTATGCTCAGCGTTTTAAATGCCAACAAATTGATTAATCCTCTACAATGCGTTCCATTGTGATTGCAACGCATTACGCTGCGATGGGGATAGAAGGGGCAAGTTTTATGATTGAATTAATTGGCTACGTGGGCTGCCACCGGTTGAAACCAATTATTTTACTTTAATTACTTTGGCAACTCACAGGTGAGAACGTGCTGGGGTAAAATGGTTTCAAATGAAGTTGCTGATATAGATTAAAACAGAAAAACTTGAAGAAGTGTTTAAACTATACTATTTAACAAAAAAGGGAGTGATGAGTCGAAAATAGTAAACTAATTGGTCATTTTGTTTTAGGGCTTGTAAAAGCTAATAACAGAATTATGTTAAGGGTCACTTATTGATTTACGTAGTGCTCAGGCAATTCAGTCAGTATTCATTGGCTGAGCTTAGATAGCATGCCAGTTGATCTGTTGATCTTCGATGTGGACCTAGATCTGCTTTTAGATAATCACGTTTTTACGTACGAAACACGAATCAAGTTGGTCTTAAAAGTTTTTTTTTGTTATATGACCTTTTTAGTAGAATTTTCAACTTTAGCATAGCATGTAGAAATAGATTGTTTCCAACTAACAAATTGCCATTGTTTATTTTGCCATTTAAACGATTCAATTAACATTACAAAAAAACATGATTTCAAATGGCCATTTGAAGAATCTTCTATAATGAACGAAAAATCAGAATTTTTGATCATCACATGAAATAAAAAATATAGTCAATACATAACAGCCTTAGAACAAATTGAGCAATGAAGCCTTAAAAAAAAGAAAATATTAACTCAAAGACTGCCATCCTTCGAAGAAGGCATAATAAGTAATTAGCTGTGAAAATTGTGTACTAAAATTATATGTTCATTCCTCAACTTTAAGAACTTTAAAGATTATTTACAAGACTCTTTCGATAACATTCTGAATACATTCAGATCATGAGCTAATGTAGCATATTTCGAGCATGCATGTTAATTGTATGCCATTTAACCATGTTCAGCAATAAAGTGTTTTTTTTTTAAATTTATTTATCTCGCATTTAAGAAAACGCTTTTACCAAAAGCCGAACAAAGGCTCATGAACAAAACCACGCCATCGCATCGATCGCTCGGCAGTGATGAGTGTAAACTTTGATTGTTTAATTTTGTTCGTACAACCGCATCCATAATTCACGCCCCTGTCAATAATGATCCCGGACCCGGGCTGCTGCCGGCTGATCCTGTGGCCAATTGCTTTGGACAGTCATTATGAGCGGCATCATAAAATATTAAGCGTGGGATAACATATTTATAGCGGCCACAGACAGCCACATATGTCACCGAGCTCGGTAAAAAGCGGTCAGTTGATCTGGTCCTGACTGTTAAAGCCATCCCGGCCGCTAACGAGAGGCTGCTTTAATCACCGTACGATAACCCGGACCGGGCGTGTGTGCTGGAGGGATGCCGATGCTTGCAAATAATGTACGGACACAGACACAATGCGCCACACTTGACACTGGCAGTGCGGACCCAATCACACAAAGCCGAGTGGTTGTTGTGCTTTTGAACGGGCTTTAGCATGCTTTTAACCTGATTGAATGGGTATAATTGAAGTTGAACCCATTTTTTGTAGCACTAAAGTGATCGCACCGCTACGAGAATCGGGCAATTTTTCTAGACAAACCACTGCAATGGTTTCAAATCGTTATGTTTCATAAACTAACCGCTCAAGTGCGATCGTGTTTATTGCGTGTTAAATGGAGATTTATTTAAAGTGCGCTTAAACGTAGCTGGCACTTCCCCAGTTACGGTTCCCAGTTGAAGAACTATTCCCATTTTGGTTATCTGGGTGTGTGTGTGTGTGTGTGTGTGTGTGTGTGTGTTTTTTGTCGCTCGTTTAACTGACGTTCAAGATCGAGATAAAAAAGTTTTCCAGCCAAAACTGCACCGTTCAGCACGTGTTAGTTTGGTAGCGGGAGAGACCGGAAGTTACTGCGTCTGAGCGCTGGAAGGCGGGGGGGGACTACTGCTGGTTTGGGTGGCATAAAAAACTGTGCCCCCCAAAACTCGTTCGCCTTGCAAAAGTTTCCGTACTATCGACAGGCGGAATCTCGCAAGTGATGGAAGTGTCCATTGCTGGACAAACGTGATCTTTAGCCACTCCGGTCGGACTGGATATTATCGGGGAAGTTTATTTTATTGTTCGTTTTATTTACTTTTCATTGGCATCGGTGGAAGGTGGGACAGCACGAATACCGAAGTGAAGCTGCTTGTCGCTTTGAGTGTAGGAAAATATGCTACCGATCACGGAATGTGTTGTTCGATGTGGTGTGGTGGTAAAAATAATACCACTCAAACATACATACACGTATACAAAAAACAAACACACATACACACACATACATTTATCTCTTATCCCCTTTTGCGAGCATGTACAACAGTACAAATACGGGCACGAAGTGATGTCGATTTTTTCGTCATAAATTTTTATCCTTTCCTCGCTGCGGGCCAGAAGTGCTGTGCTGTCGTACGTAGGATAGATTGAAAAGCTCTGCTTGGTTGGAATTCGAGCAATTCGTTCGATAGTGTTCATCTAGGGGCACGTCTGTCAATCAGTGGCCGAGGAAGCATTCCGAGCGTACGGGATTCGTTCGCAGCGAGTGATAAAACTGCCGGGGCCAAATAGCAAATGGGTAGCATAAAGGACAAATCATCGTCGCAATCGCCGTCGTCATCTTTTCGTCTTCACCTTTACCACAGTACATCATTCGGGCCAAATCGGTCCGTCAAATTGCAAACGGTTTCGCCCAGCTTGTCGCCGTTGATCCCTGTTGAGGGCGTGTTTTGGCGGGCCTCGAGCTGTAGCGTTTCCGTTTGCTTGCCGGGCTGTACAAAAAGCTTTCCATTGCTTGACGTTTGGATTAAAACAAAATGCTGCACAAATGGGTTGTCGCTGCCGTTGGTCTCAGCTAGCAATTTCCAGCTCCATCCATTCATTCGTGTCACTGTTTCGACACTGACAGTGTGATTACTTCAGCTTGTCATCGATTATTGGGCGACCGACCTACCTACCGAAAGGAGCTAACACTGTTCTGTTACGATGCGTTCCATTGCAGCAACCTAAACATTCGCTTCCGCGGTAACATTCTCGTCGACTGGATGACCAACATTTTCGTCAACATCATCACGACCGTTTTCCGCAACACGATCACGAACGTGGTGTCGAACGGTATTCACGACTTTATTCAGGCAACGCTGGACGAGATGAATGGACGGCTGCGTGGTCGCGCAATGACCGAGCAGGAAGCGGCTGTGCTGATTGAAAATCTGAAGAAAATGCTTACCAACTAGAACCGTACCGGGGGGAAAGGGAACGTGTCGCTTCTATGCACGTCAGTTGCTTCGTGGTACATTTCGTGTTGGTTAAATGAATGGTTGAGATGACTGTTTGTTTTTTTTTCTATTTTCTTGTTAATAAACTTGTTGCAGTAGTACTATGCTTCCCCCGTACGTTGCCGATGTATAGTTTCCGTAGATATGTGAAAGGTAAGTATGGTTTATTTTACTATTGTTTTTTTATTGTGGAGATGTTTTGAATTAAAAAAAATATTTGAAACTTTTATCATCTCGATCATTCCAAGAGACCAAATTTGAATCAGCAAGCAGGGCAGAGTTTGGGTTACACTTATTTCGTTTTAAAAGCAAAGGCAGAGTCGGAGCCTTTGATTCCCTTTACTAAGCGCCTAAAGGTATGCAAGATTGTGTTACTCATTTGAGTTTTATTGACATTGGTTGTTCTACAACCTTTTAAATGATCTAAAATTTGTAATGTTACAACGAATTGATAAAAAAATAATTGTATGGATACACCGCTTCGTCCTACGCTGCTGGAAACCATTGTAACGTAATGTACTGGAATCGTTTGGTACTCTTTTGAACATTAGACTGTTGGAAAATATTTCATGTGAATTTTAATATAGTTCGACAACAGATCCCAATGTGCGTATGCATTAAAATATTAACAAACACAGTGAATATGAGAGTCCGAGCCTGTGTAGGTAATTCTAACGTATTACGCCCGGGAGGTTATGCAATGCAGTGATAAATTTGGATAGATCCAAGGGCGCTGTTAGAATTGCATTTGAACCGTTCGGCAGAAGATCTGCCTTTCGAACTTACCTTTTCTGAAGCAAAACACCTCGTGTTGATGATCATTGTTATGTCATCTTGTATGAAGCTCACGGTGCAACGAACGTTTATTATTAAAATACTTTATTTACAGGTTTGGTTTTGATTTTTCAGCTTTCCTCCGTAGGTGTAAGATGTAGTAATGTGGAAGGTGTTTGCTTTCCGGTTTATCGTCAATATTGTATAAAAAGGAAATAGAATATACTTTCGGTAAATAAATAAACTTAACTGCAATTTTTCTACCGTGACACTTTCATTCCGACCATGATTTCTTTTCATTTGCTCTTACTTGCAAATGTTTTCCTAAGATTTGTTTTTTTCTCTATTCATTTTTAAATTTAAATTTACGTTCCTATCTTCCCACCAGCTTTGTATTCGCAAATCCGAACTATAGTTTACAGGAAAATACATACAGACAGGCTATTCACGGCACGTTATGCTCGACAGTACAACCAGCTCCTTCGAAATCTCTGCCATTTGTGCTTACGCCAAACGTTCTTGTGTAATAATTTTGATACCTCATCTTTGGCAAAGGGAAACGGTTTCGAACTTACTGCTCAAGCGCCACTCATTTGCTATCAATCCTTTTAGAACGTAAAATTTGTGTATACTGTCATAAAAGGAAACGAAAATGGGTCCACTTTAAAAACGTTTTCCCCAGTATGAGAGGTTTTGCTATCCAATTTGCATGTTTCACGCGAGAAAGTGAAGCCTTTCGCTTGAAGTTTGTTGTTATGAGCAAAACGCGTTTCCCATCGCGCCGTTTGCGTGGTTTTCATTTTGTTTTACCCTGATTACCATTTCGAAATGGATCCATTTGCTGGATCAGCATTGCAACGAGGGCGTACCGGTTCGGTTTTTTGCGTGACAGACAGCTGTCAGACGAGTCGTTTCGGGATTCACTTTTGGCAGGTTGGATGGCAAGAATGAGTTTGGCATGTGTACCGCAACGATGCTCCCAACACTGTGTACCGCTCAGCCATGGTCCAATCGGTAGCAGTGCTGGTAGCAGTTGTCTCAACACAGTTGCAGTGGACTGGACTGATGGGAGCTTTTTTTGGTTGATCACGCGGTACAGATTACACTAATGATGATTTGATGCTACCTGTGATGTCAACCTATCTGTTACACTTACCTTACAGAATGTGAGTGTGTGTATGTGTGCCAAAGGTGTCATAGTTTTTCAGCAAAAATAAGGGTTTCAAAAACAAATCTCTTGGTAAACGTTTCCTGAATTACCTCACCGACGGTGTCCACAAGCAAACCACCAACCATTGGCTGCGAGTGAGCGAGCTCGATGAATTTTCCTACAAATTTGAACTACAACTCCTACACTCCGGCACGCTTCGCATCATTACTTGATTTACTTATCATACATAAATACACCCACCAATAGTCGCAACATTTATACAGTTCTGTCCTTAAGATTCGTGCAGCAAACGGGCAACACACAACGGCTTGTTTGCTGACGAAGTGCCATCGACATCGTTCCACTTGGCTTCCTTGCCGCTGTCGAACCCTGTCGTCGCTTATTAGATTGTAATTAACAATTTCAAATTGCACACAAACGATTGTTTTCCTTACACGCATACTCACACACAAACGCGTACACGTTGTACGTGCACACGTGCGCCTGGGTCACTGGTCACTTAAAACGGGTTTCAATTATTGCCTTCTGCTTGATGCACCATGGGCCACCATTTGGCATGCTGACCATCGCACCATTTTCCATTAGTGGTTTGTAAGATCTAGTTTAATACATTTCCTTTCGCTCATCGCCTCACACCGTCCACTGGATGGTTTGTTTCATTCGTGCTAATTACGTCCTACGAACTAGAGTTTTTTTCCTTTTAGTTACAGTTTGGCTTACGATAAAATTCGAACAATGATAATACAACAAAACTGCACCACCGCACACTGTAACGCATGGCGCGGGCTCGGCAGTAGCATGTTGTGCTGTACCATCTTTAACCTACTCTAGTGGGAGGTCACCCCTCTGCCATAACCCAACCTGTGAGACAAAAAAACAGACACACACGCGCGCACACACACACACCTGCAGCTTATCCCACTAAAGCATCCTCACGGTACAGCTTCCAAAGTCCGCGCGGTTCTGATGATGCTTTCTTCACGCCGGGCGCCATGCCCGCTTTTCGCGCAGGTACGCAATGACCCGTCACATCTCATGATGCAAACACACACACACACACACACACCAGTCTTGTTTTGGACAAACGATAAGCTCCCGGTTGTTGACGGTTGCTCGCAAATGCTAAGCGTCATCCCCTGCAGGATCATGCCCCGCGCCAACCACCTAGCAATGTCTCACTCGTTAGATTGTGTTGGCAGTGGCGGACTGTGTTTTGCCGTGCCCGTCCACGGATTAGCCCGGCAATGTTCCGGTCGTGCGCGACACATTTCATTTGCGCTCGAAACGTGTGCCGCCGGTCAAGAAGGTTTTGCCGTTTTTTTTTTTTTTGGTCTGCTTGCTTGGTTTTGTGTGCTTGCTTGGTTGGTGCGAGCGAACGAAGTTTAATTAGCTTTCGCAAACTTGTCTCACAGATACACCAGATCTTTGTCCAGAGCGCTCGCCCCACCGACCTGCGGACGGTGGAGCGGAAGTCGGGCTGCGGCGGCGGCGGTGGTAGTGGTGGTGGTGGTGGTGGTGTGATGCTTCCTTAGCAGGATTATGCTGTAGTTCTAGAAACAGTACGTTCGATTCGGTGGACACATGACGATGGTGTCCTCCAGTTCACTGATCGTTGGTTCCTTGTTTTTTAGGATGGATTGCGGGTGTGGTGGTGGTGGTTGCTGATGATGCTGCTGCTGCTGCTGCTGCTGTCCCGGATGGGTCGAGGAGGAGGAGCAGATTGAGGAGGCGGATGACAACTGCTGGGACGGGTGTTGCTGCTGATGCTGCTGCTGCTGCGCGACGCCGTGGCTCTGCCCCGTGCCGGTTCCTGGCGGACCAGACGTGGCGATAAGCGCCGGCTGCGAAGGAACCGGATGTCATCCGTAGTAGTACTGCGCGTTGGTCGCCCCTCTACTGAGGCTGCGGGGTGTGTTCCCATCGTGATCGCTCGACAGGCGGCGTAACGTTTGCGTGCCAATTACCGAGCCGCCGAGGAAGCCGGGCGGAAGCTGTTGCGATGGCTGGTGTGGCCTCGGCAGGGTCGTCATGGCTGCCAGTGGCGTCCTTATCGTACCTGGTTCCAGAGGAGAAAGGGGAATTTAGTTGCATCCGAGGGGTAGAAACAGAAGGAAAGCAGAAGGAAACAAAAACGAACAATCTCGCTAGCGTAAAACAACAACAAATAAATGGTACACATTATTTCCACCATCTTCAAAATCGATTGTTTCCTCATTTGTAGCCTGGCAGTGTGCTTAGCTCTTTAAACCCTGGTTTTCTTTTTGTGCACACCCTTTTGCGTCCACCATTTTTTTTTTTTTTTGGGAATGTTTTATTTTGCAGCCAACATTCCAGCGTTTCCAAATTCCCAACCCTTTTTAAACCAACATTCTTCGGGAATTTCGGGAGACAGAAAATCCCCAAAGGCAAGGGTTGTGCTGGCCTGGGGCATGCTCGTAAACTGTCATACCTATTCACCTTTCGGGAAGGCAGCCAGCCCGCTAATGCCAAGCCCTTGTGCATCGAGCATGGATTTTTAGCTAATTAAAGCATCACGCCCCAAACAACCGATGTTTGTTTCAGTGTTGTCACACACACACACACACACACACACACACACACACACACACACACACACCACACACACACACACACACACACACACACACACACACACACACACACACACACACACACACACACACACACCACACACACACACACACACACACACACAAACACACACACAAACACACACACACACACACACACACACACACACACACAAAACAGGAAAGGGAGCATTTTCCTCCAAAACGACTTCCACGCTGCTGATCTAATTAAACAGCTATGCTCGCTAAACAGCAAAAAAAGTATGTCGCCAAAAGTGCTCGAAAAGAGTCGACAACACAAACACGGCACTGCAAAACAATGCGTAGCTCCTCCGCAGCCGCTCGAGGCGCGCGGACGGGGTGAGAATGAATTAAAATATTATTCTAAGCGAGCGATGAAAAATTAAAGTCAAAGACAGCCCACCCGTCCAGGGCCACCCAAGAGCGGTCAGAAGTGGTGTGTCGGTGCGTGTGGGCGTGTATGTTTACCGGTAGCACACACAAAAAAAGGAAAGAAAGAAGGTAAAATTAGTATTACAAGCATCGTAACACCGGCAGCGAGGGTCTTTAAAGTATGTTTGAGTAGCGTGGGAGCGAGTTTTATTGTTGGCGTTGAAAGGTCGGGCCACACCGGACGACCCAACCAAGAAAAGCTGTTGGGACAAAGGGTAAGCTTAGTCAGGGCGGCTTTCCGTGCCCATTTTCCGGCCGTGTAGGTTAGCAAAAATTGTTAAACACCACTTTTGGCTGTGCTCGAGTTAAAGTCGAACTTTTAAGGGTTGGAGGGTGCATTAAGTGTGCTTGTAGCAGAAAATGATGTACATAATTTATCGACAGCCGTAGGCAAATGCGTTACAACGTTGCGTTACACCGGTTGTGTAGTGGTTGTTTGTTAGTTTTAATCGGATGAGCGGTGTAGTCGGTTGTAACTATGTTAAACATGGTCCAAGGTATGGTTGAGTATTGTGCGAGAATGTTGGCTTAGTGCTAGAGAGATGAGCTAGCTCAAAGCTTCTTAACACACCTGAGGGATGTGAAAGGGCAGATCGAGCTGTACCATGTCGATGTTTTAGAATCAATGAAAGGTACCTTTGTTTCAAGCTTTACAATTTACACATTGATTGTTGTTTGGCTTTTTATTGGAAATTTAAAGAAAACCTTCTCATTCCAGCTGTTTAGAATGGTTGAGGGATTAAATATAGCATTTCAACTGTTTTGAAGAGAGATGCAATGGATATATATGTTAATGTTTAAACAAATAGAAAATATAGAGGAAATGTAAACAAAAGCATGGTAAGAGAATTCGAGTCAAATTTCTTGATAAGGCTCAAACCAAGGTAGGAAAAATACGCCTGAGTGATTAAGATACTCGTCTTTGATGGTTGCAATTCAATTAAAAACCATTTTCTATGCATTCAAGCCTCACGTAG
This sequence comes from Anopheles merus, assembly GCF_017562075.2. NCBI lineage: Eukaryota > Metazoa > Arthropoda > Insecta > Diptera > Culicidae > Anopheles > Anopheles merus. The sequence goes on along the minus strand of NC_054082.1, from coordinate 39,483,901 downwards.
CATTTGCCAGGATCTTCAGAAATGAACCATTTTGCTATTAAAACCGAATCAACGTGGATCACATGTGAAAAAAAGCAAAACCTTCAAACCATTTCCCCAACAAGCCCACCAACACAGCCATCATCAAAGTTAATGAAATGCATGTCAATTGCTAAAACAAACCCACCCGCTGTTAACCCACGCACATGCCCCAGCAAACCGGCAATGGGGCAATGGGGCAATGCTGGAATGGTAAATGGCTATTGCCGGAACAAACGCACTCACCTATGCTGGAGCCCAGCTGTGACGGCATGATGTTGATGGGCCCGCCGAGATACCCGGGCGGCTGGGAGGTGCTCATGATCGTGCCCATCGAGCACGGCGGCACCAGCATCGTGGTGGACGTGTGGGAAATGTTCGACGGTCCGAGATTGCCGTACGGGCCGGGCGACGGCGTGTACGGTCCGTAGCTCTGGCGGGTGGCAATGCAGTCGTTCCGTGTCGTGGGCGCGTTGGTCGTCGGGCGGCAATCGTTGAACAGGCGGCCGGCACAGGAAGCCGGAAGCGTAAACGCATGAAGCGAACATGCAAACGGTAGACAGGTTTGATTAGACTATGGCAACCTTGACGGTGCCACACAACAGCTGATTCGTAAAGTGTGGTGGCACCACGCACCGCATCGTACTTACATCGCTTCGCGAAACGCTCGGCACCGGGAGCGGCGTCTGCAGATCGATATCGGCATCGATTTCCGATATGTCGTCGGTGAAGCCGTTCGGCAGCGTCGTTTCGCCGGTGTTGGAAGTTTGGAATTTATCGTCCCCGTCCTTCGCTGTGCGGCGCCGCTGCACCACCAGCCGGCCGATCACGATCGACACGCAGAGCAGGATGGCGACGGTGACGGCCACGATAAGGTAAAGGTAGAATTTTTCCTGGTTTTCTGTTTTTCCGGCGTGCGGCGTGCGTTGCGGCGGATGCGGGTTGCGCCCGATTGTCGTCAATATTTTACGTCCCGAGCAAGCGCAGATGCCACCCACCGCCACGGTGAAGTAGCAGCGGAACAAATGGAACCGGTAGGAAAGGTGGAAAGAAATAAATAATACAAAACAGTTAGTGTGAGTTTCCATGGAAGCCGCGGTAGCTGGAGAAAGTGGTAAAGTTGTTCATGGAACTGAAAAGGAACTTTTGGCTGAAATGTTTTCGAATGAGACATCTTTAAATAGCTTAAATGTAAAATAAAATCAACCTTAGATGAATCTCACATCACGCGCACATCGAACATCAAAACGCTCCCTTTTTCCTATCAACTCTTACATTTTCATCGTCTGCTGGTGGAAATAAATAGCAATAGAATGTTTATGACTGGTCGTATTTCCTTTTTGAAGTCGTTTATCGTACGCACATGAACAGGCGGATGAAGTAAAGTTATCGCTAACGCACTCAACCATTTAATCAAATAAACTGCGCCAGCCGCCACCATCGTTCGCTCGTTGCGCTGTTGTGTACAGGTGTTTTATTACAACGATTGATTAATATCGGGAAGCAGTGCAAAGAGATTTTTCACGAGGAACGATTTTTCCACTACTTTCTAGCCGGAAATGTTTTCCATTTTCTGCAGTATAAATAGTGCTCCATAATGGCTTCTCGTTTCTTAGTTAATTTTCAGCATCACAAGTCGTACAAGTGCTTGAGGATAGGGGCTTTGCTTCATTTGATCGTATGTTTGTGGATTGGAAATTGAATCCCTTTGAACAACAGTTAGCAAAACGAGTGTTCATCCTCATCTCCCATACGTTTAAAGGTTTAATGTTTTACAATTTCAAGAAAGCATCCGGGACTGTATCTGAAATGTGCTTTAAAGTCGTCGCAAAATGATTCCGTGCACAATCACACCGTCGCTTGGCTGTAGAAATTCAATCTTATCAGCAAGTACTTACGCTCCACAAATAGACGAATCTCCCACCAAGCAAACAAAAGCGGATAATCGGTTCGATCGCTGTTGGACGGCTTCGGCTCAATGTGGCGTGGGCTATCGCCGTCGTCAGCCATACCAAAGCCTCCGTTGCTAGCCTCGTTTCGCTCGGCCACACCGGGATGCTGCCTGGCGCCCGGCAGCGTCCCCGCACGACCGGTAGACGATGGCGACGATGGGGGTTTGGAAAAGACGACTAATTTCTTATCCGTCCGTACCCGAAACGTCGAACTCGGTTCATTATGTGTTTCGGGGAATGCGATGGGATTTCGTTGATTGGCACGGTTTCGCCCCTGGTCAGCCGTCCCGTTGCTGGGAGCGACTTCGATCGATCGTCCTTCTTCAGTTGCATGCATGTTGATGTTACAAAATGGTAAGAGGGCTATAATTCTGCCGTCAACATACGGGTGCGTGCGTGATTTTAGGTGTGTCCATTCCATCGAGTGAGTGAGGATAGGTTTGATGAGCGAGCAAGCGCGCGCGAGCGCACGTATTTCATTTTCGCTGTGAATTGCGTGCCAGAGCATAATATAGTACGGTGAAACAAATAAGCAGCAGATTGTGTGTTTGTGTGTAAATGTGTGAGGTGCAGATTGAATTTACTACTGATTTCCCTCTGTACTAGGAAATTCGGCTGTACTTGCTGTTAGAAGCGACACTGCAGGAAGGTGTATAATATAAGCAAATGCACTGTTTACAACACGCCGTAGCAAATTCCCCGAATTGATCCCACCAAGGTGTTCAATCCGTTCAGTTTCAATGATCCAAAACGTGACGAGAATAAAAGTGAGCAGAATTTGCGAGAAAGTAGAACAATTTCACATTGATGCACACTCCTGGCGGGCGCGGTTGGCGAAAAACAAGTGAGGTGGAAATTTTTAATTAATCTCCCCGCCTTAATTGCATCATGCAACCGAACGAGTTTGTGAAACCGAACTGCAAAAAAGTTGCCAAGCTGCCCCAACCATCAGCCAACACCTCGTATATGCTGTGCTTTTTGTGTTGTATGTCTTTTTGCGCAAGCTCTTTCGCTGGCTGGTTCAAGACAGACTTCATTCCAGTGCGTTTCGCTGTTTCTATCCCCCGGTTTTTTCCGGGAATGGGCAAAACGGAGAAACAACTTCACACCGTGGCTGATTATTTTCGGTGAAACTGGATCTCGAGCGGGCGCCAGGTACGGGCGTTGCTGTGGGAAGGCGAAACACTTAGTAGAATACATAACGGCATTACGTAACCTGTCACGTAGTACATCTTCAAATTAGCCTGGATTTCCTCTCCGAAAGAAGATCCCGGACGGCAGTGTGCGGTAAGGTCGAGCGCGCAACCGATGCCAGAGCACTAATTGGTTTATGCTCTCGCTGGGCACGGTCGGTTTTGGAAGCATGTTAATTTACTGCGACGGTATGCAGCCGGTCGGGGACGGGTTAAGTGAGTGGAAAAAGTACACACTGAAGAATACGGGGCCGCGTTCGCGGTGCGAGTACGTGCGGAGCAGGAAGAGTGCCAGAGTGTGTTGGTTGGCCATCTGGTTGGAGTAGTAACGGCCGCACGTGGTGAGGGTTCTTACTTCGAGGGCTCTTGATGCGAAGTTGACCGGCAGTATTGTTGCTGGTCAGCCGAGGTACGTGACCCAGTGCTGAATGAGTGTGTACAACGGGGCGAAGGTAGAAAAAACGACGTTCCCAACAAGTTGGATCGAGCTTTTTGTTTTTCATCTATTTATCGCATACACGATTCATTGAAACGATGTTTTGTGCACTATATATTTTAGACAAAAGAATGTAATATTATGGAATTGATAAATATGTTGGATGGTCTCTGGTTGCCTCCCATCCATGTAGACACTCGATCTGCAGGTCTTGCTTCACCTGATCCAGCCTTCGAGCTCGCTGTGCTTCACTGCGCTTTATGTTGAATTGGGGATCGTTGTCGAACATCTTCTTGGTGGGGCATGAGTCCGGCATCCTCATGGCATGCCCCAGCCATCGTATCCTGCCAGCCTTGGAAAAGCGTAAGGATGCTCAGTTCGCCGTACAGCTTAGCAAGCTCGTGGTTCATCTTTTTCCTTCGAACTTCATGCTCGAACACATCCCCAAAGATGTTCAAACACGCCCAAAGCGTTTGCATCTTCGAATGGTCCAGGAATCTTGTCCATAGAGGACCACCGGGGGAATCAATGTGCGATATCTCTCTCATTTCGTGTGGCCACGAAGACATCTGCATCTCAGCCAAGTAAATATGAATCTTCATTCACATATAACTATATTTGCTTTCAATGCTTAAATTTACCGCTTTGGTGTATCTAATGTCTATCAAACTGCTTGTATCTATTGACATACATGATTGACGTTGCCGAGTGTTGTGCTAATGACATATAGCCTACAGCCAAACTAAGCTTCATGAACGGAAACAAAAAAAGTTCATTGGTATCATACAGAACTTCTAGCTTAAGTGCTTTTCAAATAGTCAAATGATTGATTTTGTCTGGCAGTTGGGCATTTTGCATCAGGTTCAATCTCCATGGTATTATTGTTTTATTGACATAGTGGTTGGTAGCTTTCATTGTAAGATTTTCGTTTAATGTTTTTACCATACATGTTCTGCAAAACATCAACCCTTATTGGTTTGTTATAGCTTTTATGTACTCAGTACTTCACCGCGCATGCTTCTTGTAATTTTAAGGATCTTAATTGATTACTTCCGTCGACTGTTTTCCAACTGTCTTAAATTACTTTTTCATTGAGCAGTGCAGCCTCTTCTCTTGTTCTGCTTCACTGAGCAGTCATGAATCGTTTCACGATGCCGCTGTGTGGCAAAGACACCCCCCAAGTAAAAGAAGCTATTAATCTCAGCTTTTTCCGGAGCAATTGAGCAGATGGTTTTACTAACAGCTTCACCACTGCTCGGATAATGTACGTATCATTAGCTCCATTTGCCGCTGTCGGAAGGTGACTTATGCTTTCGCCAATAGTACGCTTTCCAGCTTCCCAGGCGATCGGTTCCTAGCCGGCCGCAAAGAAGAAATGGCCGGCTGGCTCTTGTGCTTTGTGCAACTACACTCTCGGCCACAGCAGTTGCACGGCCGGTGGGGAATTTTAAAGCAAATGTCAAACACCGGTCACTGGCATCATTGTCACACAGGCACACAGGATGGTGGTACGAGGGTAGGAGAGTTGATTGTACTGGGAATGGGCATTCGCTTACTTTCTCTCTCGCCGTCAGCCGTATGGTACATCCTGACAATGTGGCCAGCCGTTCCCTCTGGCTCATGTCGTTTTTTGTTTTTTGTTTTGTTCATCTCTAACAGTCGCCGGCATCAGCGGGTGCGGGAATTAAATACAAACTTGCCTACGAAAATGGCCGAGGACGAAAGCCCAATGAATGTGTGGGGGAGATAGCCACACTGGCCCATTGCAGGAAGCTGGCAGGATAAATGGTTTTCCGGCCGCCTGTTTTCAGTCCCAAACCAGTCCCGGCACTCCCGCTTTGGCCGGGGTCTTCTGCATGTAGTTTTTTTTTTCCTGTACTTGTTATTCTGTGCTTTGTTTGCCACTGGCAACACACTGGTGCGGGGTGGCACAGGATGAGACAATTTATTTTGGCCACCGGCTACAGCAGCAGCAGCACCAGCGACTTTAACGGCTTGCTGGGGAATTTGCTGCACCTAGCGGAATGGTTATTTTTCAGCTGTATAATAGCCTGCCCGAACTGTTGTGGTTGTTGCTTGACAGTTGCTATGTGCATGTGTGTCTGTATGTGTGTGTAGCGGCGCTGTGCTTGTTTGGCCCATTTTCTAAGCTTCCTGTTTGGCGTCCCGAGCCGAGAAGAACGTTCGCTCGTTTGCTTGCAGTGGACAGCATTAATGCAATCGGGCCAACCGGTGGTAGGTTTCTGCCCGTTTCACACGCCCCAGTCCAACTCAATCACTGTATTGTTGCTAGTATTGGCTTTACTCAAAGATCTACATTCGAGATTTCTTTGCCGTGGGCGATACAATGACGAAAGCGAACGGTGGAAACTGCAAGTAATTCTGAAGAAACACTTTCATGAGGTGTTCTCCGGACGGCAACTATTCTACCGAAGAAGTGGTGTACCGTTTAGGATAAAGTACAGTGGGGAAACTAAATTATCGTCAGCCAGGCTGGCTCGGTCACAGGCTTCGGGAATCACTGCAGTCCCTGAATTGAAAATGCAGTTGCAGCCATAGTTTGTGGTGGATGGTGGTTAACTACCGACGCTAACAGACTAACCGCTGCAATTGTGCGGTGAGACCGATCCCTTTGTGAAATAAGCCACCTGTAATAAGGCCGTAATACAAGGCCAAAACATTTTAATTTGATTTAAAAAATAAGATTCCACCAATCAGCTTGCGCCTCGAACACAGATTTAGAATTATAACGAATGTATTAAAATGCTAATGGAGACGCCTGGTGTTTTGTACGAAGCAAGTGGCGCTCACGTTTCATCTTCAGTGCAAGAAGCGATAATTGAATTTTACTGAAATAAAAGTGTAGAAAAAGCTTTACACCAATCTCATTAAGAAGCGTGATAAAATAATAAGTGTCAAATAAACTGCCATCGTCGAAGAATACGATATATACAAGGAGTACAATTAGATTCCAAAGTAATAAAAAATAGCATTTCCGAGAATTGTTTACTTGAATGCGCACGTCATACGCGTGTCGAATCGCTTTTACGTCATTTGAAGAATGGCTCTACTGCGGATGATTTTCCAGAGCTTGTTTTGTGAGTACTGTAACGACAGCTGCGCCTCGAGAGATGAGATTTATTTTTATCTTTGGTAAATGCAATAAATTTAACGTATTTTGTGTTTGAAATTGAATCTCCTTAAAAAAAAACAAAACAATATTCTTTATGAAAAGGACAATTTGGTATAAATCTTATGTTTGAAATTGAATCTCCTAAAACAAATTAAAAAAATAATTTTTTTTTATTTAAAGCACGAACCGGTTTAAACATCATCACTGCTTCCTTTAGAGGCTTTGATTGTATGCTATTTAAATTCAAAATTAAATTGTACTTTCCTGAAATTTGAAGCGATTTTCGCCACAGTGTATTACACAATTTTATGCAAATGAGTAGAAACATAGCGTGAAATCACATTTCAGTGCAATGCACATTTTAAACACAGCAGTAGGTGGAACAACGAATGGCTCCAATTCGTTCGACGATGGTACAAAACTCCACCGTCACCTCAAAACGCATCGACAGCCTAAACCTTTCCACTTACCTCCGAACGAAAAGTCACTATCGTCCATAATGTCGTGGATGGAGCGGGGCGGCGAAGCGGGCGTACTGCTGCTGCTCGATGTACCGGCGTAGCCGGGCACATCGGAAACGCGACCATTCGTTGGGCCACCCTGCAGCTTCGGTGCCGGTCCGGGCGGTGCCGCGTCCGACTCGCGGAAAAACTGATCCTCATCGTACAGCTCGTCCTGGTCCTGCTCGAGGTCACTCTGCAGCGGTTCGTCCGGTTCCGGTGCAGCCTCGAAGCGATCCTTCAGCACCTTCCTAGGCACTGTGTATGCGGCAGCGAGAATAAACAAATGATAAGTGCACCGTGCATGATCGTATGTCTATGTGTGTGTGTGTGTGTGTTATGTTTCATTTAATCGCACTGTGCGATTGCAACTGCTCCCGGTTTTTGCAGAGGCTGATGCGCGCTGGCTGGGAAACTGTATGAAGTTTCATCAGCTAGTTTTAGCACCATCATCCATCCTTCCCCACCAATAAACCCCGAGCAGTGCAACGAATGAACCATCTGGTGCTGACCGTGTCCAGTGTTAATACTAACCGCATGTGTAAACAACTTTTAAATACATCCTCGAGTCGGGCCGGCACGGTTTGCCGAATGTGGTACTGTCCGCCGAGAGTGTGCACTTCCGCCGTCCGTGACACTTTTGCATCACCGTTTCCGTGGCGTACGATGCGAGACAATCTGCAGATAGGGAAGGAAAGCAAAGCGTGAGGCAGACAGCGAGAAAGCGAACGATCGAGTTAAGGAAACGGTTGGCTAGGCCGCCATTTTATGGCTATTCCGTTGGGATGTGTTACCGCTAGCCGAAACACAGTTGCACATTTATTGTATCGGATTGCGGGAAACCAGCTCGATGTACCTTCCACCACCCTTTGGATTCTATCTTTTTTTTCTGTTTCACTCTTCTCGAAAGCAGATAACGATGGAAGTACCTGACCGGAGGCTATCGGGTACACGGTAGTGTCGGTGGCAGCAGTGTTTCGTTTCCGATTAGCTTTGGTGTGAAAACGGTCCCCCGGGGGGGAAAGGTTTTCCAGTGTCTTGTTTTATACCGGTTTGAGCTTGGTTTGTGAAAAACAGGTCTGGGACCCTTTTTGGCTGTCGGCCGCTGTAATGCGGCTGCCTTTACCCGGGTGGCATCCTTTTTCGGGCGGCACACCCCCCCCCCCCCACACCTCGAACGCTGCCCACGCTAGATTAGTGTGCGGGAATCTTGCACAATGTTTCGACTTTTGAAATAGGACACCGGAAAAAGTGAGTTTCGTTGCTGGTGCCCAGAGTGCCCACCAGTGGCGTGCCGGTACTTACTTTCCTCCTTTACACCCTGCGGCTGCGCGCACTGAAGACTCTCGTACTCGGTTCGACCGTAGTTTGCGCTGTAGATTGCTATCCGGGAGTATGGGTTGCAAATTAATTGAATTACATCGTTTTCGCAAGCGATTTTGCTCCGGAACTCGTCTGTAATTGAAGACGTGAGGATGTGGTTAGCATGTAGTGTGCGAACGGTGCGAACGCACCGAAAAAAAAGAAGAGAAAAAAAAACACAATGGCACAAGGTTCCGGTGGTGCGAGTGTGTGAGTATGAGCAAGCGAGTAGAGCACTAATTAGGTGGCAGCGCTTGGAGAATGATTTTCCATTGTGCGCGGGAATTAATTAATTGATTCGTCAAATTTACGGTGATGTGGGTTTTTCAGGGAAAAGTGGAATGTTTTTGTCCTAATGAGCAAGCTTTTCAATTCCTCAGAAATAGTGAACAGTAATTTAACTATGGTTGTAAATCTGCTCGATCCCGCAAACGGTAAATGGAAAAAAAAATCAGATGCTGGAGGCAATACATCGAAACACAATAATTAATTGTTCAGTTCTTTTAAATCAAATGATATGTTTGTGGTAGTGACAATAAACTTTAAGCTTTACTCTGGGCTAAAATATCACTTCCACTAATTATTTCTTCACATGCTTCAGCATACAAGCTTCCATCTTCAATCCATCCAGACAATAATCTTATTATCACCGCACCATTCTTGGAGACATAGTTGCGGCCAAACGATAGACTACACGCTCCATTTTACAGTGGAGGTGTAATTATTTAAATTCCTATTGGGCCACGCCCCATGACTGGTGGTGACGGGCTTTCACATGAATTTTGCATCAGCTAGCTGCAGGCAGACCGTTGGTGCGGTGAAAGGAACATCCCATTTCTGTGCCGGAGACATTTATGAGCCCGACCTGATGACAACTGATAAGAGCATCTTGGTCCAGTTTCGGGTGGAACAAACGTACGATGAACGGTCGCGGCAAAAGCGATGAATGGTGGCAAGTTCAGCGAAGCAAAAGGCGCACGACATATGAGCTGGTGACAAGTACCGAGCACCCAAGGTGGTCGGTGTTGATGTTGGTCAGCATAAATCTGATCGGCGTTGCATTGTGCTTGAGCAGTTTGTAACAGTGGTAAGATTGTGCCTGAAGGGCCAGCACGATTTGACCTAAATATCTGACTCCCGTTCTTACCCACACACTAGCAAACACACACACACCGAGGGAACGGGGCGCGCCGTCATCCGGCATCATCCCCCTTTGGCATGCCGTCCAGATTTTATCGTGTGTGAAATTTATTGAGCAAACGATGGCGCAAAATAGGTGTACTTACACGGTCGGCACTTGTAGGCCACCTCGACGAACTTCCGCTGGCCCGGGCACGGATCGCCGCCGAACGTTTTGGGCGAGGCGAGAAACTTGCAGTGGCGCTTCTTTTGGCACGCTTCCACGACGGTCTGAAGCAGCGAGTACTGTAATGAGTGGAAAGGAAATAGAATTAATGTGGGACGAACGGCGAACTGTTTGTGTGAAAGCGAATGGAACGGTTTGTTTCTTTTTTCCTCTGCATTCCTGGTATGCGTTCAAGAGAGCACAATTCGGATGCATTAGTTGCAGCACGGCGCAACGCCAAACATGGTGCGAGCAGAAAGCAGCAACGACGCAGTACTAACGACTGCTACTCTCGTTGCGGTTATTTCGAAATTGAAATTTATGTCACATTAAATCTGCCATTGCTTATGAGGTTCCTTTTTCTGTGCGCTGCGCATCGGCGAAGTTACCTTTTCTGTCATTTTGAGTTATCGTTTCGGTTCACAGCACATTAGCCTGTGTTGCAAATTGTTTTAAAACTTCAACGAGAAGTGAGGTCGAACTGGATCGGCCGAATCTCATAAAATACCACAGGTGATATTATCATCGTTTGGTACATTATGCTCAATTCATTTCAGTTGAACAGATTGTAAGAAATGCAAAGTCAAGTTGAATGAGCTGTATTTAATTTATTTCATAGGTTAACATAATTGAGCTGTTCATAACTCTGACGTCTTTATTATCAATCATGGCTGCCCTATAAACGGCTCAGTCAGTTTTCTTAGGCGGGATATACAGTAGGTGTATGATTAGCATCTTCTAATCGCATAGCTCAGTTGCATAGCTTTGCCTAAATGATATCTTTACATAAAAAAAGCAACTATCGCTGGAACAACCAATCTTATTGGTTTGCTTATGTACACTGCTTGACTAGTAACTTCAAAAGCGAATGAAGTTTTACCAGCCAAATATGCCACTAAGAGATTTAACTGAAGACAAGACATTCATTTGAGGGAACAATAGCATCGAATGTTGAAAACATTGAAAACATATTGATTTACCACAGTCTGACCATCCTTGACTTAGCATGAGTTTCATTACGAAATGTCTATTAAATCATAAATTAAACTTTCCAAACATATATTTATAATATTCCTATCCATGTTTGAAAAAAGGAAGGTCTTTTTCGAGTGCTATTTTTTACAAACACACACATAGACCTAAAAACCGTTACAGATTAGAAAACTTCGTTGGTCCTGTTTTGTTTTTAATTTTTTTTTTTAGTTTTCTGATGGAGAAGTCCAAATGCTTTGCATGACTACATCTTCTTTCCATTCAGTACTAAGTGCAATATAAGATGTTGTTAATTTATTTTGAGAAGATTAAAAAACAGTCAAAAATCATGGTTAGATTCCTTGCTTAGAATGGGATTTTTTTATCACTAACAAGAACTTTTGGTTTTGTTTTGTCAGGACCTTCTTGAAAAAGTTGACATGAAATGGCTACGAAATAAATATTTTGGACGCCTGTCCATTATGAGCTAGATATAAGTGTGTTAAAAAAGTTCTTTATTTCGTTTGGCGTTTTTTTAAACTAAACGTGCTACTTGCAAAGCAACAAAATATTCAACACGGAAATGTTATTAACATTGCCCACGGCGATTTTATATTTTCTGGAAACTGTGTCGCCTTTTGTTCGTGGATACTTTCAGTCGTTTAAAACACACGGAGAATACTTCTAAAGTAAAGCTTAAGGTAAGTGAATTGCGTTAAAGTACTAGCAACTGTACCACCTGTTTTCAATTGATATTTGCAAAACCCGGTAGCTTGCAACCGATTACTCAATCTAAGCTGGCGCAATCTAAGATGACGAATCTAAGCTGGTACTGCCTGTGCACAACGCAAGCATCGGGGCCGTATCATCAAGAATCATTGCCTGCAGCCTGTGTAGAAAGCAACATGGAAACACCAGCCACAAAAAGCCACGAAATCACTGTACATTTGCTCAATATTCTTCGCCACACCTTTGCGTTACATTTCTACTACAACGCTCCCCGTGTCTTGCGTGTGACGAAAGTGTTGGGGTGCGGAGCGTGTTTTGGTCGCACCTGGGGAGAGGGAGGCTCGCGCGACAACGATTTCACATGACACAATTTCCGTTGACTCACGTACAGCCCAAACAGCATGTTTTCGGTATGTTTTGTTTGCCATGGCTTTACGGTTTCGTCATTTGTCGCTACAATAAACCTCACACGATCACGTTTTCCGCCAACAACGCGGGCAATGCCGTGTGGCGGTGACGATGTTGTTTGCACCGGTTCTGGAGGGTTCCTCTCTGCCTTCCTGCCTGACGTGGCCGCTGCTGAAGCTAGTGTTTGGATTTGCAAATCACCCACACCATTCGGTACATTCCACAAAGTATATCCTGGAACAAGTCGGCCCTACTTCTTCGGCATGCGAAAACGGTTTCTCTAGCAGCCTGCCGACACGGAAACAAGCAAACGGCAATTTAAAGTAACATCTTGGGTTCTCAGCCTGCCCGACTTTGTGCGAAAAAGTAGAGCAACCAACAATTATTTGGCAATAAACAACATGGCCGTGTGTGCGGAGCGCAGTTGCTTTCAATCGCAAAGGCAACTTAAGCGGGGAATGATGATGCGGCAGCACCGGCAGCACCGGGTCCTGTACGTTACGTTAGCGAATCGAGCGAACGCTACCACCCCGAGCTGTTCCATTGCCACGGCGGATTATCCGTGCCACTTGCTGTGCTCTTTTCCGCCGACCATCGCCGAGCCAGCTGTTGACAAGATAGTACTAATTGAGATAAATGTTTTTCTCCAGGCGTTAAACGAAATGTTACGGTGTGCAGTCGGCGTGGTACGGGAGCCTTCGGCGTACCCTGGGCTTTCCAACGAAACCATAATTCTACTAGACGCAACGGCCTAGGCCACCATTACAGCAAGCATTTTGGTTTGGCCGGAATGCTGCAAGCTAATGTTCGGCCCGCTTTCTTTACTTGGTATCAACGGCGCTACTCGCTATTGCGAGAGGAAATAATGCGAAAGGATAATAATGCTTTAGGATGAACTTTTTACAGAAAGTTCTACAACATTGGGCATGATGAAGGTTACTAGTATCGCCGGCGTAAAAACATCATGCAGAGGATAAACTGTTTGCTGAATAACACTGTATAATTAACTGTGACAGTCTCAATCTTCTTTGCATGATATACAGCCGATTTCGGAGAACAAACTCGACGAGCAACGATATCTTACAACCATTAATCCAAACATGTCGTAATGAGTTATGTCCGGCACATGTTTCTTTATTTTAATTTAAACTGAGTAGCAAAACAAAGAGCAAAGTATTTACCTGTTGTCAATAGCAATTTTCTTAAGTCGCTCTTGTTGTTTTAGGCTGTAATAGTGATGTGCTCTCTGGGGCGCACCTACGACCCGGATCGGACTCCGACTATTGTTAGTACGATTCCGACTTCGGATAAGATAAAACCACTAGTTCCGCCAAAAGTTGGATTCGTCCGAGTTTGAGTCGTTCGGAGTCGCCCGTAGTCGTTCGGAGTCGTCCGGAGTCGGCCTGAATTGGAGTCGGTCGAAGTCAACTGGCCTTCCGGTGCAATGTGCTTGTGATCAGGCATTTCATTTCGTTGGGTTTTGTTGTCTTTCACTTTGTGCTATTCAGACCTTTGTTTCTAAGGCTTATTCTGGACGACTACGAACGACTTCGGGCGACTTCTGACGACTCCGGACAACTCCAGAGGGCTTCGAACGATTTCAAAAGACTCCAGAAGACTCCGTGCGATTTCGGACGGCTCCAAATGATCCCAACGATTCCAGAATGCTGGGCGAACCTACCTTCCAGAGTCGTTTCCAATATTATCCGAGTCGGATCGGATTTGACTCCGAGTTTTGTCAAATTTATCCAGCATTAGGCTGAATATAATTTTGTTACTTTTATTTAACTAACAAAAATTAAATCATTACGTATATAGCAGTAATGAAATACATAATAGTAAATCGAGTTGTATAACTTTTAGTATTAAACTTTACGAAGCTAAATCAATTTAAAAAAGCAGGTGACTTAAACAATTGAGATTTGTATGTAGTTTCTTTAGGTTCAATTATATCTAAAACAATTTATTGATTGCCCGCAATTTGTAGAGTAATGAAGAATTAGAAAGACCGATTTACGCTTAATATTATATTTAGTTTAATAATAAGCCGTTGTGCAAGACATTAGCTTAAAAATAAGATTTTTATATACGGCTTCCTCAATTTCCAACAGCTTTCGAAAATGAACATTGTCTTATGCTAATCATCTACGCATACACCTCGTATTACAGCTCCAGTGGGTGAGTGTAATTTTTCTGTAAGCTTTTAATGCGATTATTGATCTTTTTTTCGTTCTTTCCTTAAGCAGTTTCCTCGACCGAAATAATAACTGCGCTTTTTCCCACCAAAGCATTCAGCCTTTGCTGCTTCCATTACTTTTTGCTTGCCTGGCATTTTTTCTCCTTCAAGTACTTGGTTGCTTAAGCGAAGCAAAGAATAGGTGTTAATATGGAGAAAATTACTCCTTTCCGTTTCTTACACCGCCCGCTTCCTTTCCCAGCTGCCAACGACTTAGGCCGTCGATGATTTTCTTTATCTCGGGTGCATAACCTCCTCAGCGTCTCGTTACAGATGCAGAAAAGCTCTCTCTTTCCCTCTCTCTCTTCTGCTTCCCACACACAAGCACACATATAGACGCAGTGCGCACTCAGCTCACTCGCACACGGTTCCAGCGGCATCGAAACAAAGTCGGCTCGGGACCCATCGACCAACCAAGAAGCTGTGCATAATTTAACAGTTTCTGAAAGCGCATTAACGCTGTTGTGATTTGACCAAAGTTTGTGCATTTTCCGGCAGTGCCCAGCTCCAACCCGGTGCTGTGAAGAGTTTTTCTCCCTCGCTGTCCGAACCACTTACGCGGTTCGGGGTGTTAGATTATATGCCACCCAGCTACTTCCCCACACACACACACACACACACACACACACACACACACACACAAACACACCAGCCCACAAAACTTCTACCACAAAATGGCCGGATGTTGGTGGGAACGGTGGGACGGGACGGGAGCGGTGGGAGTGTTCATTTGGTGCAACTGGCTGCGCCCAAGACCGTGGTCCGTGTTTGGGGACGGAATGCATGATTTTCATATCTGTGGACAGACATACCGGATGCTTCATGTCCGGATCCGGGAAATGACAACGTTTTGGACTCTATCTGTCTCTCTGTCTCAGTGTCTCTTTCTTCCCGTTGCATTTCTCTCGGCTGTAGCTGTGGCGACGGTTTCGGTGTCACATCGCTTGCCATGGGGTCGATTTTTCCATTTCAAGGGTTGACTTTTTACTTGTCCCGGTATGTTGTTGTTGTTGCTGCTGCTGCTGTTGTAGCTCCGAGCCAGCTGTCAGACACAGAACGGATTTGTCTAACGAGGTACTAAATGGGTATAAAGTACCATGCTCCACCGGAAGGCTCTGGATTGCATTAGAGCCAAATATGCAAGCTTGCGAGTGGTCCGATTGGTGTTTTGTGTCCGACCGGCAGGGGTTGTGGTGAAACAGCATGCAGCAAGGCTAATATTCTACCGGAGATTACACACATCGTTGCTGTTCAATTAGATGGATAAAAGTTGTTTGTAAAATGTGTGCCCGTACGTCGGTGAACAACGTTTCAAGGTAAGCGTAAATCAACGAGTGTACGTCATAAAACTTTCACTTCGTTTCGTGCAAATGATGGTGTGTACAAAGTCATTATAAAAAAAAAACAACAAAGAACAAGCTCAACAAGTTTTGATCAGCAGTAGTACCGTGTTGATTCAATTATTCCACTAACGAGCTTTTTTGTTTCATAATGTATTTCAGTTGAAGCAATCGTTTATTCAATATAATCGTGCTCACGTTTGCGCCACAAGGCGTGGCCGCCAGTGAGACGCGACCGAAAAGAAACAAACGAAACAACCGCACGGACAACAGTTATAATTGAAACGGCGAAAGATCGGAAATGGAGACAGAATAACGTTAACGAACAACATTTTCCGTTTCGCGTTTGCGCTTCCCGCTGGCGGCTTTAATGACTATGCTCGAAAAAGATTATCGCTCCCGTGTGGTTCGCGGCACGGCGCAGCAGTGGGATGGAAGCTAGCGTCTTTGCATGATGTTTGATCCAGTCAGCCAATTACATGACACCATGCCTGCCATTTGCTAAAGAATGTGTGGAAAGCTTTCGCTACATTTGACTACGTTTCACCACATCAACACTCCGGTTCGGTGTTCTGTGTCGTGTGTTTGCTTTGTTTGATTTTGCTACAACAAAGTAGAAATGGTTTCGGAAGCAACCGGAAACCTGTTACGCTGGAGAGCGCTTTATAAATTACCGAAAATGACAAACGGGAGCAAAGCGAGCAGTATCCAGGAGGGGAGACGTTGGTGTCGCTCGGCATTGAATGTGCTATGCAAACCGAAAAGCAGCAGGGGATGAGGAACGAAACTGCCAGCCAGCCAGCCAGCCAGCCATGTGCTGCAAGGAAAGAAGGAATCAAATTATGTTGGCACCACTGTGCGACCGACCGAATGCTTCAACCGGAGCGCAAGAATTGGAGCAGTGCCTCGCTAGAACAAACGACACAGCCTGGAGAATGAAAAGCCAAATTCCTAGAAGGGCGGTTGAGAATGGCACACCACACACTGTCTCATCTTCTCGCTCACCGGCAGCGTTCGCGTTGGGAACGCTCACACTTGCGCACGGTTCGGCAGATCGAAATTGTCCAATTTGGTATTCATCAAAGTCGAACATCACGCCCCACTGTCCTGTCCGCAAGTGCCGGGAAAGTGGTTGATCGTATGTCTTCTTTTTTCGTCTCCCACTGCCCGTAGAAATCATCACCGTTCGTGGCGTCGAAGCCGAACATTTATCCGATTAAAATGCGCTTTCTCGAGTTTGTGGAGTGCAGTGTGTGTGTGCGTGCGGTGTCCCATCCGTTCGGTGCAAAGCTTTGCAAGTGAAAAGCAAAATTTGATGCAATGAAAACGAATACGGAGGAAACAAAAAACCAAAAATACAGATGAAAATAAAAACGAACGCGATCAAACCGGGCAGCGATGACGCATGCGAGAAAAAGTAAGCGACTGGTACCTCGTTATACCGGCCCGGAACGGGAAATGATGGCAAGTCGACGTGGCGGGGTGGAAATGGATGGTGTGAACCACGGTTGGATTTTATTCCAGCATTCCCAGGGACGCAAGCTTCTCATATATCGCACAAAACTGCCAGCGCAACGGGAGCTTGGGGGTGCCAAACTGGGATCTAATGCGATGATTGTGAGTCAAACGAATCGGTCGCCGGCACGTCCGAAGAACACAATCTTGTCATAAATCGGACACTTCCATTTCGCCGGCAACCGACCCCCGACGTGTGTGTGCGCGCGATAGGACTGATTTTTTTACGAGACTCGGGTAAAACGAACACGATAATAAAATCCTTGCACCCTGTTTTTTTGGAGACCGTATTGGACATGGCTTTTGCCAGAAAGCTTGCCCAGGATGCTCACGAAATCGTACCAAGTTGCTGAGGGAGCAAAGCGTTTCCACGAAGATCGTCAAATAAATACGGAACGTGAGGGGGAGGAAAAAATTGAATAATTTCCATAGAATGCAATGATGCATCTGGTGTGTGTGTATGACTGTGTGTGTGCGAGCTTATCGTTCTTGATTCCTATTACACTCTCTCTATTTCTCCTATACTCTTTCTCTCTCTCTTTCTCTCTCTCTCTCTCTCTCTCTCTCTCTCTTTCTCTCTCTCTCTCTCTCTCTCTTTCTCTCTATATATCTCTCTTTCTCTGCTTCTTCTGATTCTATCTGAGCTTCCCAGGGGTGCCACTTGCGCGGATGGATAAATGCTGAATCGTGACGATAATTTGATTTGGATTATTGGATTGAAGTTGATTTAATAATATTATGTACGGATGACGCCATGGTGGATTCTCGTTCCCCCCCCCCCGCCTCTTCCTTTCCTGTCCTACTTCGTATTCCTGCAGCAAGTGTGATATTTTGTGTGACGTGCTTAGAAGTTTTGTCTGTTCCATTCACATCGGTGTTTTTTTTCCTTTCGGGGCCACTCTGTCGGTTTGCGAAATAGCACGAGCTTTCGGACGGATAGAATTTTGCAACTAAATTCAATTCGATTCGACAGCTTGCCGGGCGCAATGTTTTTCGTGTGGACCTACACTCGTCGCTTGTTGATCTTTTTCATTCGAGGGGAGGAGGTGAGTTAAGGGTGTGATTCAACAATCTTGTACCATTTGAATACTGGCCATGATTGGGTGACGATAGTTGATGCAAGTGTGCTTTCTTTGTGGACACAAATTGTGCGCCGCTTTATGCAGAAACACAACCAATCGATTGACGCGCTGGATGTTGAACACTAGAAGTATGTTAATTATTGGCCTACTATCTGCATACGCTGTAGTTCGAGGAATCGTTAGGATTTAATACAAAAGTATGCTTCACATGAAAATCACTTTAGGGATGCTTTTTATATTTCCCTCGATGCACGATCGAAGCGCAATAGGGTCAAATTTGTGGCTACCGAAAGCAGCTTACAGCGCACACCTGGGAAAGCTCAGTATCGACGAAACCCATAGCAAGTTGTTTCTCGCTTCGATCGATTGTATCGCAAGTACCAAAGTCCGAAGTAGTTTGCCCGCAAAGCGTGCTGCACTTGGCCCCAAGTGTTGGCACAATTTCCTCCCCTCCGCGCTGCAACCTACCTGCCGCTTAGTAAAGCATTTTGCATGTGAAGCACAAAACTGTTACAGGATTGAGTCATAATCCCTCGTCCTAAATCTGCTTCCTGGTTGGATTATGATGCTTAGCAGTTACGAATTTATGTGCGCACTTTTCCATCGATATTTCACTGCCTGGCGTTTCCCCGGCAGCCAGTATAACGGTGTGTTAGTGTGTGTGTGAGTTAGTGTTTGTGATGGACCGCTGCAGGGGTATGGCGATGGGAGAAATAAATTGAAATATCGAAACTCTGCTTAGTATCACTGGCATCGCGGGCACTGGATCTACCGGGCGTGTACCGTCGATCAATCGTAACCGATTGGGAGAAAATGGGTAAACCGAATTTACGCTCCAGTCCTCACAGTGTGTGTGTGTGTAAGATGGATAGGAGCTGATGCAGTGTGGAAGAACGGTTGATAAAAGTGTTGCATATTTATGGTTTACGGAGCTCGGGTGCGGTTTTTTTTTGTCTGTACCTCCCGTAACCGAAAGAAACGATTTTTATGTTGGTTGCTGCGACGGCTTGAATGCGTTACGCTTTTTTGAAGGTTTATTTTCAACCCAAGCACACACACACACACACACACACTCACCATGGGCAGCCAACAATCTCGACGGATTGGTGGTTGTGGCAGTGGCAAAACAGATATCCTGCACGGGTTTTATCCGCTTTTTGCAAACAGGATCAACATAAATTTTTGTGCAAACCTAGAATCGGACGTTTGCAAGCGCCGAAACGGTGGTACGCATGCAAAAATGTAAGATATTTGTTGAATCTGTTGAATGGGCACGGTAACGCTTTTCAGCGCCAGCTTCTTGGAAGAGTTGAACTGTGGCGAAGGATTTATATGAGGTCCGCGGCGCGTGATCTGCTATAAAAGAAGCCTGTCTCGTAATAAATGTGTAAAGGGGTGGAAAAAAAAGATGAATAAAGCTCCGTTCCATCGTTCGGTGAATGCAGCATAGCGTTCTGGAAAGTGGCTCAATGTATTCGGTAAAAAGGTAACGATGTAATATATTGTAAATAGGTCATCATTTCGTCAGAATCAGTCGAGATGTGGAGGTTTTTTTTTCTTTTTGTATCGGCCTTGTTATGATTTTTGGTAATCTTTTTTTTTTTGTTTTACATTATGCGTCTTTGGAAAATCTCTTTTGCGTAATCTAAACGATGCTGAGGAAAAGCGTGCTTAAAGCTATACGCAATTAAAAAAAAGTCTCACTTGTTGAGTGTGGTATGTTAGAATGTGTTTTTCAAAGTAAAAATATATTTGATTTTTAACTCTATTCCTTTTCAATAATTATTATATTATGTTCAAAGCAGCAAACATCTACAATTTAGATGAAAATTGTAAATTCAGCGGTTAAACTAATGAATAGCTCTTTTGAAACTTGCTCTTGTAAAGCTTGGTCTTGTCAAAAATAAACAAACTAAACTTATAAATGCTTATAGAAACTCATTCATAATATGTTCAACAACGAAGTCTTACTTTTAAATAAGTCTCCTGAACACATGAGTTCATGTAGACATATCGCAAAAATATTCAATAATTTAAACAAAATTCACACTTTCATATTTTGTCTGGTATGCTTTAAACGATTTCGACGCTATCTTGCAAATACCATTTTTCTTTTACCACTCACATCTGCCCAACCCAACACTACATCCACTTACTGAAAAGCTCCATATGCAAAGCACGTTGCGCCCATTAAAGGTGTGAGGTAGCTTCGTTTTAGCATACATATTTTGCTCATCCCGCGAAAACAACCGCGGCTGGTGCCTTTGGGCAAACGATGCGAATTGCATTAGCAAAACTAGCGCTGAAGAAGCACAAAAGCAAACGGCTTACGTTAGCAAATCCTTACCGAAATAAAGCATAAAATTTTAATACACAGATTTAGACGATCTTCTTCATGCCAGGTGGTTTGGTTCGGTTTATCTGCTACAGCGTGTGTTGTGTGTATGTGTGGCTATGTGGTTAAAAAATAAAGATTTTCAAAATGAGAATGGAAAGAGTTGCGCCTTCTCCGGGGATGGGCTTTAGTTAGCCTGGTAAGGACACTACGGTGTGATAACAGCTTGCTGCTAGTGCGTGCAAGCTGTACCGAGATGTACGTTTGTGCAGAACTGCCAGCCGGTATCTTTCAATTGCTACATTTACTTTGCGAGGTAACCACATTTCATGCGCCGCGCAGAGATTTCACCAGAATCGTTCAAGCGCTGCAGCTCTTCCGTGGTATTTTACGCAAGACCAGCACCATGGGGTGTTTTCATCCCGGGGACGTTGCATTGTACGTAAACATTCCACAAACCCCTTAGCCCGGAAGGAAGGCGCTCGGTTTGTGCTTTTGGTCTGCGTTCGTGCCACCGGCGGGCATTCATCTTTGCGACGGAGCCGCCCTTTGGTGACGGTGAAGTAGCTGTGTCTGCGCTATTCTCTGTTACAGTTCAAGTCCAGCAACAACACAGTACGCCCACCGTGCAGATCGCGAATGGAAGCTTTGTTACAGCACCGGAAGCGACTGGCTCAAACCCTTTCTGTCTAGGCAGCGCAGCAAAGCAAAGGCAAAGGAAGATAAAATAGGTAAAAAAGCTGCCAGCCACTCCAGGACGGTTCTGGTGGTTGAAGCTGTCGTCTTTCGATTGTCAATACAGTTTGCCTATTGTAGCGTATGTTTGTGTGCATGTGCTAGTATCCCTGTGTTTAAAGGAAAACTGCTCCAGCGCCGTAAGGACAGACGAACTCTTCTCGCCAGCGCTTTCATTCACTTACTTTTTGCATTCGTTCTACTGGCCTGGGTTGTCCTGCAGTTGGACGGACTGTAATAAACAAATCGATAAGAGAAGGATGCCACCGAGCTAGACACAGGCCCTAGTCGAGCGATTGTGGAAAGGTCAACCAACAGTAGCAATGGTTCGTTGGAAGGGATGTCGCTCCGAAAGGAAGCTGCAAAGCAGTTCAAACAGTTTGCCACGGTTTACCGTTGACCCCGGGCATGACAAGCACCGCTACCTCTACCGTCACCCTCAGTTTGACACCAAACCACCACGCGACAAATCCGGTTCGCGGTGGCTTTATCTAAACCTGCTTCCCGGGTAAAAAAGTTATGACATTGCAACAAAGCTAGTTGGGAGAAAGAAAGAGAAAAAAATCCGCCTAGCTACAGAAATGTGTTGCTAAGATGCCAGGAACGTGCACTTTGTATAGCATCCGTGCTGGCTTGTGTGTATGAGCTCGCACCATTGCTGTGTTCCGGTACATGCACGGTACCGTACGGGGGAACCATTCACTTCCGGAACTGCAAGTGTTTCAATTCTCTACACGTTGTAGTGTTCAACTGTAACTACACAGTTTCGTTTTATTTTTATTTCTTTCTCTTTCTCTCTTTTTTTCTCTCTCTCTCTCTCTCTCTCTCACACACACACACACACAGACACACACTCTCTACCACATATACACATGCAAACGCTTGTCTCCTCGTTTTCTGGTATATTTAAAAAGGACGACACACATACACTTACCAAACACCGTCGCTGAAAATGGTTTCGAAAGGAATAAAAAGGATTTGAAACATTAGCTTTTATGCACCCGTACAGAGTCATTCAATTTTCCACCTCGGCTGCTTGGGTCCGGATGTGGTTAGTTGATTTCGGGACCATTTTCCTTTCCGCTTTCAATTTTGCATCGTACGGGGAAAGTGGTAAGCAGCCAGTAGGTAGTAATGTCGTCGAATGGCGATTATGTAAGGATAGTCACGGCGTACCACCCAAGACGTGGCAGGAAGCAAATGCCGGAGCGAAAAAATACAAACATGAAACTGCTAAGAAAATCGAAACCACCACTTAACCGGAGGCACACTACACAATTTGACCTTGCCATAAACAGCGCGTTGATAGAAAATAACAGTTTAGTTCAGCCCAAATTTACTGCCGCAAACGCTTACACAGACGTGGTTAACAGTTGAACGGCGCCCTTTTGTGTAGCGTTGGAAATTCCAATTTTCCACCCGCCGCTATATGGTTAATTTTTCAATCAGCAGCTGATGAATAGACTATGCGCATAGACTAAGCGAAGCAAATTATCCGACAGCATCCCGAACGCGGGTGAAAGGTGAACGATTTATACATACGAATTTCCATTAATTGCGCTACGATGTGCAGCGTCAAACGAGCATTATCACTAAGACGCGATACCGGGGATAGCGGAACCGTGCTGTACCGAATGCAATTTCATTCAAAACACTCAACATTCGCGTAACCTCTATTAGAATCGCATTACGGATGCAAATTGAATTTTGTGTCGTAGGTGAGAGTAATTTCCGTATCCGGAGGGAGGGAAAGGGAGTCGTTTGAATTCGTGCAAATTAGAAGAAACTCAATTGCGTTCGATAAGATGTTAATGTTCGTGTAAAGTAATTCCAGTCTGATATTTTTATTCTTTGGATCTTTTTGTACATGATTGCAGCAGCAAAAATGTAGAGGAAGTATTTGCAGTAGGTTCAAAATCATTGGATTTGTGAGTCTTTCTCTTTGTGGAACAGAACACATCTAGTTTCATGATATCAACGAAACTGAACAATATATAAAGTAGTATTAGTAACATTTGTATTTCCTTATAGATAGACTTACGCAACTTCATTTTTCGGTATCTGATGTAGTATTCAGTTTATGTCGTGTTTATATTTCTCTCACTCATGCGTTTATATTGCCAGATATCAGATGTCCTTATCAAATTAACCTTAAGATAAAAACTATTTATCTTTTACTTCTCGTTTCGGTCTAGCTCTTAACTCAAACTTGTTCGTCTCAGACACTCTAACTGTTATGATTGAAGTTACACAACACGAGTGTAAAATAATTCTTTATAATAAGAAGTAAATATTGCATATTGTGTTAATTTCTTCTTTTACTAATTAATCTGGCCAAGTTACAGGGCTGCGTTATAAAATTTCAAAGATCCCCTTTACTGTTAAGAATATGCCTAAATAATGGACTCGAAACCTTTTTAAAACAACATACTTATGACGATCCCTTAAAAGACCTAAATTTAAAACTAAACTCATACTGGTCCTGACACCATACATTACATATTCTGGTTCAAGAACTGCACATGACCTAAAGCTGGACCTGGATCTGATGCTGAATATATGCCGTTCCAATACTGAACCAATACTGGTCAAACCGGTCCAAGAACTGATCATGAATCCGAACCGACCATGGCACTAATCATGATCACATAACGGTTCTAAAACCAATCATAAATTCATACCGGTCCTGAAACCTATCATGCACCCATACCGGTCCTGGAACCTATCAAGAACCCACACCGGTCCTGGAATCAATCCTGGAACCTATTGGAATCAACCTGGAACCTATCATGACCCCACCCCAGTCCTGAAACCTTTCATGAATCCATACTCGTCCTGGAACCAATCATGTACCCATATCGGTCCTGTAACTTGTAATGAAACCACATCTGCCATGGAACCTATCATAAACCCATGAGGGTGCTCAATCTCATCATGAACCCATACTGGCCCTGAAACCGCTCATGAATCCATGCCGGTCTTGGAACTGATAGTAAACCTATACTAGACCTGGATCTGATACTGAACCCTTACCGGTCCTCTAATCGATCATGAAACCATACCGATTCAGAAACAGCTCCTGATTTCACATATTTATCTGAACAGTACCTGGAATTGCTCCGTATTCGGATTCGTAACAATACTAGAACCGATACCGATACCGAACCATTTTCAGTCGACAAACCATACTCGGTAGTAACTGTGTAGCGTAGGAATAGTGTAGGAATTAAGCGTAGGAAAAAGCGTAGGGAATTCAGTAAAATTTGTATAGTGATTTGCCTTGAGTTCTGCAATGACCAACCAATGAATTCGTTGCATTTTCATTACAATTTGAATTGAATTGTATAGAATACTGCAAGCTCATGAAATTGTTTCAGTGTGAAATAATACGGAATATTTCACATACATGTACAATTATACTAAACTGTACAATAATCCCGATGTATCCAGCGCAACATGAGTATCACCTAAGCATGAAGCTTTATTGTGAACTTTCCTATTATTTTTCGCAATTGAACTGATCTGAGTTGGCACCAGCTCAAACAAATTGAGCATTTTTTCACACAAACTCACACGAGCAAAAGCTATTCTTGCGACAAGTTTCTCTCATAAACCCAATTTTTTGTAAAATTCAAGCGTGTTATAAAATGAATTGAACCGTTTGCTGGATGGTAGAGATGACGGAGTGTTTCATTCGCGCATCTGTCGGTAACCTTGTATTGTCAGTCAACTTCAAGTGAGTGTGTGTGTATGTGTAGTGAGCGTTAAATCGAAACGTTCATCTTCTTCCACGTCAAGCGCCATACTGTGATGGGTTACAGTTTTCCCTTTTTCCAGCCCGCCCCGGTTTTGAAGAAACGAGCAACTCGGGCTCGACGCGCACGGCGATGACGACACGTTGACGAAATTTAGTAATACTCTCTTAAGGCAGCGAAACCCAGCCCAGCTCATCGTCCGTCGGACCGATCCAACGGGCGGGCCGCCAACCGCCGAGGTTTGACAATCAGTCACCGGGAGTCGAAAGAAGGACGACCGCTCTCATGTGGCCCGTATCAAATTGTGCGAACCCGGCGCTTTGAAGTGAGACAAAAGGCAGCAGGACGGCACTCGACGGAGCAGGTAAGCGAAGCGAAGAGAGGTCCTTAAATTTAACAACCTTTCGAGATTCGCGATCCCTCCCGTCCGCTGGGCTGGGTCCTTTTTCTTTCGGGCGCAACCCGATTTGAGCCGCGTACGAGCACATTAATCTTCTTCAGCGTGGCCAGCGTTGCAGAGGAAAATAGGGAGGGCTGCAGCAGCGTGTAGAGTGTGTAGCTGACACAGGTTTCACTGCAATCCCTCGTTACATCGTGCATTCGGGTTGCCACGGGTCTCGGAGAAAAGCTACCTCCGCCCATCAGCGTCACAGTTCCCGTGTTCCGTTTCAACGATCCCTGACTGATGTCCTTTTTTCAAGGGGTCCCAGTAGGGTCGGACGCCCGGTGACAGGCGGTGGGTGTAGGGAACGAAGCCTGGCTGAGAGAAATGTAAAACTCGCATTCGGTGAAAGAAAAGTCCGGGTGCAGTTAAGAAACAGGTCGCCTTTTAGTGGTGCCCGAAAAGTACCCCAAAAAGGGAAAGATAAAAGTGTCACATTTGCTGATAGTTACATAATTCATGGCGTATGGTTTGGGGGTGGTCCCCGCCAAAGCTCACTTTTTAAGCATTTATACATGTGTGTGTGCGTGCGTGTGTAAAGTTGTTAGTAAATCTCCGGAATTGGTTCAGTTGACATCGTCCCATTTCATTTCTTTCACATTTCGTTGCACGCCCATCATGCCTCGCTCGCTTCGTCAGGAGGTTGAAGGTTTCGTATCGATTTTGTGACAGTTCCAAGAAAGCCATTGCCAAATTGTACCTGCGAATGTTTCTTTTCGGCCCACTATATTTCTTACCAAGCCACTTAGTAACGAAGAATTCACAAGAAATGGGGAAAATTGTTTAATAAAAAATAATGATTTGTGTGACAAAATTTCTAAGAAAATGTAATTCTCTTTAGTTATTAAATTTAGCACAAAAAGACAAGTCATAATTAAAGACTATGTTAGGGGCTCCGATAAATATCAGGTAACTTAAAGTGTTGGATTTAGTAATCTAATGACTTTCATTCAACTCTGATTAAATAGCTGTATTACTTTCAATCATGACACTAAAAGAACTGTTTTGCATGATTTCTTTGAGCAGTATTTCACTTAAAATATAATAAATTAGATGAGCAAAGAACGCCATAGTGCCTTATGTTGAGCAAGACTCAATGTCGCCCCACAAAGTCCTACTACAAAGTGTGCTGATGCACTGGTAACACGTGTAACACGACCAAAACGTCTACCGGCAAATAGTATGCAGCACATTTTTCAAAATTACACCATTTTCAAGTTAACACTCTAACACCACCACTGCCGCCGGTGTAATCTGTGCATCGTACATCTACAGCAGCAATTCAACGCCTTCTTGGAAGTCAAATGCTGGCAGACTTGGAAGTGGAACCGGAACCGGAAAAACAAAGTGGCCGAGGGCAGGGAAAATATTTTGCCCAACTGTAGTCGACAACCCGAGCGGCAGCCCGACAACCACACAATGCACCGGCACTGGACAAATGTGGAGTTTTATTGGTAGGAATACATTCATCTAACAAACCGCGCTCACTTCTTCTAGGTTGGCATAGGCGGCTGTCTGGGAAGCAAGCTGGCGTCATTCGCTACCCGTTGAGTGTGCATGTGTGTGTGTATGTGTAAAACACTAAACAGTCATTTATATGCATGAAATATGTAGCATTGTCGTATAAAAATGTGGAAAAAATATCTTCACCATCGTAAAACTGCCTTCTCTGCAAGGCGATGTACTTGCTTACAAAGCCCTCACTCTCAACCCACACACACACACGCACACACTCACACACTTCATAGCACACATACATACGCTCACATAAATTGCATACAGCAGCAGCTTTACCATACGGAAAAGCCACTCCTCTTCCCATACGCTTTGGAAACCGAGCAAGTGGCGTTGGAAAGGCTTTCCCTTCTAATATTGCTCTACTCCTGGTGGGACAATTTCCAGCGCCACCAACCAACGCGCTAGCAAAAGCCTCCCCAAAATACGCATGAAAATGAAGATGACATAAAATTGCACGTTAAGTTAGGGAGTGTGTATCTCACAACAGATAGACGAAACCAACAACAGCCGGGTCCCCCGTATGGTGAATCCGGCCGTGATGGGCGATGACGGCTCGAAAGTACCAAATTCTTCAGCCCTTCGGTAAAGGGTGTTTGGTTTATTTTCTCTTTTCGTTTTTTTTTCTATCGCTTGAACTGATCTTACTTCGCTGTACATTCTTTTTGCCCTCATCCTCCGTTCAGCCGGAGCTAGTTCATTAGATGTACCACCAATGCAGAGCGAATGGTTGGGCGCAAAACGAGGAAAGCTATTTGGCTGCACAATAAAATCGACATTAGAATAAACCGAAGCACAGCGGGGGTGCCAGCAGAAGCAGCTGTAGAAAGTACTGCCTTTATATATTACAATACGGGTGGTATTGCTATTTTTTTGCGCAGGCTTTTCCTTCTGCAACTGCTGTGAATCGCATATGGTGAGGAACGCACAGCAAATGAAAAGAAGCTCGGTAAGAAACGCACACACACACAGTACGCCCCATTCATGGCGCATGGGTCAGTTTTTTTTCTCGCATGTCTGTCCATCTCCGGTGCGAACAGTTGGCAGCCTTTCAAGCGTCACGTCACTTACAAGTGATATCGTTGGTCATTTTGAAATATCTTTTCAGCATTCATCATATTGCGTTGCTTCTTGCTGGTTCGCTCCGATCTCGCCCCAGCATGAAGCCAAACAGCTCCCAGTGAAAGGCAGCTACGGGCATGATACAAACAAAAAGTGCCCCGTAATGCGGTGGTCAGTTTGAAGAGGGTACGCTGGGCTTGGGATATCGGGTTTGTGAGGCTCTAAAAGAAGAAGAAAACAAAAGTATCACAACTTGACGCTAGGGAGCCGAGCCGGGGGTCAGTTTTATGGACTCTTCGACTGTATTATTTGCGCTTGAATAAAACATCGGCGTAAAGCTGCAGCGCTGCGGTAGTATTTTCGGCAGCGCTTACCGGGTGAATTGTTCGATCGAATTTCATTTCCGCCCAATTGGGATTGTATTGCGAAGAAGAATGGGACGGTATAATGATACGTCAAGTCAATGATGAGTTCCTTGTAAATATGACAATTTGAAGGGTGTCAATAAAGCGGAAGATTATGGGGAGGCTCTTAACGTTAGGTCAGGGGGCAGTGCAAATTAACCCATTAGAGCTCATGGTATGTTTTGTATAAAAAATCAGTTAGTCCAAACATCTTAATTTCTATCAAAGTAAAAAGACATTTGAGAAATAGATAGATGATACGATATTAGTTCAGAGTTAAATGATCCTTCTATGTATTTTTATTTTGTACATTTTGTACATAAGTATTTCGAGGTTATTGTGTACAAACTGGAATCCTCTCAGAGACTACAAAGAAAACGATAGGGCAGTCGTCTTACACTGTAGCTTTAAAATGTATCTAAAAAATATAACAGTATCGGTAGTAAGAAAAGCTGTCTCAAACATCGTGAAAGTTTTTTTTAAACCTGTTCTAAACCTGTTTTAAACACGAATCACCGATAACAATTCTTCGGTAAAACTTGTCAATAGAAAAAAATTAAACGACCATCTTCAAAATGGGACAACCCCAAATTTGAAGGTAATGCAAGAAAGTGTTCGGTATTTTTTTCCGTCTAGCTACAAAACAGACAATAAAAGCTTACGATGGTTCATTGCTCCTGCTCAGCAAATATGCGTCCTTCGGGGGCCCTTGCATCGTCTTTCCTCAAAAAAGCAAACACAGGGGAGCGAATGAACGAGAAGAAGTAAACATAAAACGCTCTGTCCGGTACACATGTACCGTGTGCGAATGGTCGAGGTGTGCAGTAGTTTGTTTGCGTTATTCAAAAAGCTGTTTGTTTGTCTGTTTGTTTGATTCTTTTTTTTTTATTCACTCTTTGTATGTGTGCTTTGGAAGGGCGAAAAGCTTTCGCCTTGAGTGCAATCAAGCGCTGCATGGAACGGCATGAAACCGAGTGCCAGAATGGAAACGGTACGATGAAAAATTCAATATTCTCACTTGCTTCACGTGCCCAGCGGTCGCGTTATGCCACATCGGGTTTTGTTGAAGCTGACAGAGTGAGATATGCCGGCATGGTTCGGACAGGCGGAGGTGATTGTAATTTTCGTGTTGCGGTAGGGCTGGGAGAGCAGGAGAAACCGGAATGGCAATGGCAACGGAACAATATAATAATGTAAGTTTTTGCTGTGTGCTGTGGGGCCAGAAGTGAAGGACTGAAAAGCATGGGAAAAGCTTCCACGATGGTATAATATTGCTTCCGTTTGGAAGGAGTACCGAAAGGAGAAGGAAAAAGAAACACACAGAATGTTTTTTTTTTTTTGTGCATTTACATTTCTATTTCCGTCATCCCGGTGGTTGATATGTTGGTTAATGGTGATGACGGTTTTATTTTTAATTTTTGAAAAGTGAAGCTTGTTTTTTTAAACCTTTAATCCTCAGGAGAATGCAAGGACGCAGATAATTACAATTGCAGCATAACTTAATATAATGTATTTGTTTTTGTTTGTGTGTTGGTAGCGAGTTTGACAAAAATGGTGTTGATTTGATGTTTTTCGCGCTAAAATAAAGAAGAAAAACACTGTGATTATACAACAAACCAGCATCACAAAGCATTCGACTTAACACATACAAACAGCACGGGAGCAAAGCAACTGTTGTTTTACGTGCATTCCATTCACAAAGCTTCGGACAGAGCTAAAAACACCGACAGAGAATAGCGAACGCTGGTGAATGGGACGGTTTGTGCTTTTGTTAGCCAGTATCGTTCTACTTTTCACGTGTGAGGACGTGTTTTCACCCTGCTCGCCCCCTGTTTCCAAGGACGCACGATCGTCTGTCTTGCGATTCGTCAGCAATCAGTACGAATGAGATGTTGTTCTCCGAAGCAGCGATGTGTGTGCGTTGCAAAACCGGCATCGTCTGTAAACACGCTCCTATCGCAATGTGCAGCGTGCAATCATCTTACCCCGAACCACGCGAGATTAGTCGAGATGCAAGATACAGCAGCAGAGGCCGGAAAAAATAAACTTTCATCCTCCCACACTCGTGGGCTCGTGTAGATTGGTATGGTGCACAACGCTTTCCCGACATTGACATCCTAGGCGATACTTTTTAATGCACACAGAATGCGAGAAGCACAGAAACCGATGAAACTGGCAGGCACAATATACTAGAAGGCACTACAGTCGTCAGGAAGCTTGCGTGCCTGCATACGGAAGCAGGCGTACGGGGACAGAATACGTAGAGCGTATTTGTGTGTCATCTGCGCTGGTTTGGTAATCGCTGGCACAGGAAGACCGCTCCAGGGAGATAGATTGTGCGATAGTGTGTAGGTTGGCGACACGGCAGCCTGCATCGGATCGGTGTGGAAGTGGGTCGCTAGAGTGACGGTAGAGGTAGTTGAACGGTGGTGAAGCAAATTTAGAAATCGCTTCACTTTACCGACCGTCGAACGAACGAAGGATTCCTACGCCCCCGGAGGGGCGGCCGGAGCGTTAATACCGAAAAGGATTCTAATTTAATCAGAGTAATGAATTCCATTTTTGTGCCGTGCCATTTTTCTAGCCCCGTAGTTGAAACCCACCCGACGACGACGACGACAACGACGACGCTCGGTCGCATAGTCGTGGAAGATAGCTCCCGGTGGTTTCTACCGGAGCCCGAGAGCACAAACGTTTAATTAACATTATTGCGCCCCGGTGTTATTTTCCGAACTGCGCGCAACGGAATGAGCTGTTTATACGGGAATGGATTTTCCATGAGTGGGAAGGGTGTGGCGTATTGGCGGTGGGTGGACGGCCACACCGAGTGGATGCAATGGCTCGAACTAGTTTTGCCAAGTGTGCCGAGAGTGGAAAATGATGGTAAACGACGCTTTTGCCCCTCGGGAGGGGGAAGCGACAGAGTTAGAACGAGCGAAAGAGAAGGAACGAGAAAGATGCACGGGAGCGAATGGTTTGGGGCTGTCTTGCCTTTGATAGCTTGTGGCTTTTACCGGTATGTGAAGGCCGGATTTTCCGGGTGAAATTCCTTTGCGCGGGAGGACGGAGAATTTCCGCACTTCTGTGGCCTACTTCTCTTCCCCGCGCCGGCGGCTGGTGGACTGCTACCTCCGGCTTATCGCTTGCACCGGTGGGATTGTGCTTTTACCGTTCCCGTTTTGTGCCAAAGTATTCCTGTGTTTGCGAATGAGTGTGAAGGAGAAATTAAAGCAAATGTGAGATGAAGACAGTGCAAAAGACAGAGAGGGAGAAAATAATCGCCTTTGCAGCGTCCACAGCTGAAATGAAAGTAATGCTCGGGGACGCAAATTGTGGAAGGTATGTTGAGGTAAAAAGTTTTCCCTTGTTGGCCTCGAGTTTCAATTCCACCGCGATCGGGGAATGCGGCCACCGGCACACGGCAACGGGCTTCCCGAGTGCGGTCAATTTCGCTCCGAGAGATGATAATCAATTTTCTAATTTACAATCAATAAACTGCCGAGCGTGGGCGCATGAAGTGGAGTTTAAATGAGCAGCCAGCTGCGTGCGGCTGCTGTTGCGGCGACTGTCCGTGCAGGAAAGGTGAAGCACTGTTATTAAATATTTTCGGCTCGGGGAAATAGCTAATTTCGTTAATCAGGTGAGCTTAGATTTGCTCAGAGTTCATTATTAGATTGGGCAAAAATAGCACCACCCGTGCAACGGGTGCAGATGCTTTTGGTTTAATTACAGATATTGCACGAAGTTACACCCTGGTATCTTACAAAAAAAATACATAGCATAGATGCATGATATGTTGTTTTATTTCGATCTTTAAAAAAAAAGGTTTTCCCGCAACTGTGAAAGTGATTCCCTCTTTGAATGGTAAAGTACACTTGGCACAGAACACAGTAAATCAAGTGGTCTTAGTTTCATTATGCGGGAAATTTGCGCACTGGCCAGATTGTCGATGAAGTGGTAGTTTGAAATATTAATTCCTCCTCCGATCCACTTTCACCCGGATCTAGCGTTCCTCAAGCACCACGTACCAGCGGGTGCAACACTTCAAAGTATCAATGATGGTTCCAAGCATCGGTTCGCACACTTCAAAAAGAATAATCTCCACTTGTTCGTGCTTCTGCGATTTTTGCCAACAGACACTTGACGAAGGTGCTTGGGTAGCGCAGCGCTCAATCTCACGAAAGCTCACGTTCAACGACCCGTTGGATTCGGATGGTGGGCACCATTCAGTCACGCAAATTTCGAATCGTTCGGCTACAAGTGACTTTAATGACTTGGCTGGCGGGACTCATTAGGGGAAATAATTACTTTAATAGATTGAAAAGGTAATTGACTTAAAATTATCAGCCAAACACGAAGAGGTGATCTCGATGTAAGCGAGCGTGTTTGAGGAAAGCGTGCACTTGGTTACACTGTCACCCAGGGGGTGGTTGTTTTGATGTTAGATATTGACGAGATATTGCAGAACTTATTTTATATTTACTGTAAGTACCTCCTTGCTGTACATATAAGGAGTAGAATATGTTTTAATCGATAACCCTATACTGTTGTATCTAAACAAACTCTTAATTAGTTATCAAACAAAGTTTGTTACCATTAAGCTACTGTTATTATTTAATCATTTTTGTATTAGTCATGGTTTTCCTCTGCTGCATCCTGTTATAAACGACTTTAAAGCGCTAGAAAATAGGATGAGCAAGCAAAATAAATGGTACTCAACGGAGTTGCCCGCGGTTGTACTACTTGCTACAGTCATGAAATAATAGATTACATGGTCAGGTGCAAAATGATGATGTTCGCTTCGAAAGCAGACCGAAAAGGACGGCGAAAACAGTATGTACACTTTTTTTCTGGCTGTCATAAAATGCTTTCGATTTTATGTTGCTTTACCTGTTGCGTAGATGCGTTTTATCAATGTGTTAATCGTGAACGATTTACGTCAATTCAGTGCAGTTTTTATAGAATATAAAAAAACTTAGCGAAAAATTGTTAAAAAACATTTTATTCGAACAAAACTTTATGAAATATGCACACCTCGATGGAGCTTAATATGTTTTTTTTTCAGTGCGTTTTGACAAGAAAGTTTGTTATTTATCTCCAATTTTTACTTGATCAACATTTTCATGCCGATAAATTGTGCAAAATTCCCTGCCTGTGGGTAAAAGTTTTGATGTATTACACCAAACGACCAATTTTTCATTTGAAAATTGTGCCGTCCTTCCGGTGACTTTTCGTTTCACCGGTCGAGTGGCGGTACTGGTTCTAAACGTGCTTGGTCAGCAAGGGTCGCTGCTGGTGAGTGAGTGAGTGACTCGGCAAACGACAGGCTATAAATTTATTAATTGAATTGAGGTACCCGTTGTGGTTATTAATATTTTATAGTTCATTTAAAATGCTCTGCAGTATATTTCCAGCGCCAACCAAACCGCAACACGAGAGCTTATGAATTTTCACAAGATGGGAGGGTCGAACGGGATTGGGACGGGGCTTGGAACAAGGTTACAGTTCGTGATGCTTGTCTAGGCGTAAGGGCGCTGGGTTTGACGCTGGTGGAGCAATTACGCCACGACCAGTGAACAAGTTTAGTTGTGCTAAATTGAACAGCTGGTGGTACAATTTGTGTTAAATTTCGGTTGTTTCGTACAATGCAACAGGAGCTACATTATTAGGGCCTAATTTTATTGTTTGAACAAATAATTTCCAAAGGATAATAATCATCAGAAGTGCGTATTTTCTATGAATAAACAATGGATCATGTGCGTATAACTGTATATGTATATGTATGCCACCTTTGCTTACAACATTCGTCCGTCTTGAATGATATGCGTGATGAAACGTCTCGCAGCGATAATGTGGGCTGCATGTGCATGACTAACAACATGTCACTTTTTACAGCATTTTACGATGTGAAATGTCCTTTCGTTTATGAACCGACCTATCATGATGCGTCGTAAAAGGAGCGGTGCAAAACTTGATCAAAGTTTCAGTGACCCGGTGGGAAGGTTGCGCATAAATGGTACGGCGGAGTGAGGGAATGAGAAACAGCGAAAGAGCGTGAGGGGAGCGAAAAAGAAGAACGCAACCGAGACAGAAAGGGTGTTGGAAAAGTGTTGGGCGAGTCATATCGTCAAGGGTATAAGTAATTTAGGGAGATTTTTACTGATATTCTTGGGGATTGCGTGTGTAGCGAGTTCTACGCTCGTTTGTGACCCTTGCCTCGGGTGTATGTGTTGTTATGTGTATGTGTATGTTAGTGTGTGTGTGTGTTTCCATTTGGCCCGTTTTATGGCGTTGACTGTTGTTTGACGGAGGACGATAAACAAAACCATCTGGCTGTAAAACACTAAATGAAAATCTGTTCGGTGTGATTGCCAGAGATTATTTAATTTACCGTAGTGCAAAAGGGTGCGCGCGAAGGGACATGCAGTGGCACTGAAGAAATTATTCATTTTGATGGTGCTGAAAGCTTTAATGTGGAGCATTTACATTTTCTTAAGACGTATTTTGAAGAAATTCGTTAAAGCCGGTCATTCAAAACTACGTTCGTCTTGCTGTATCTTTTGTTTGAATTTTGTTAAATTTTTATGTATAGGAATAATATTAATATTTAAACGATTTCATGTTTTGTAATTTATTCGCTCCATCTTTAATGAGGAGGTTTACCTACGCAATCTTAGCATATTTTCAAAACGAACGTAAAATATTAGCTTTTCAAAAGATCGTTTCATTTCAATTTGTTTCATACTACAGAGATAAAAATTTGATTTAAGAACAATTGCTTTTGTAATAAAGCACACTCTCAGTAACATACGACACACATTGACCTATTCGTTTTACATGGAAACGGAGCAAACTGGAATCCTATTGAGGTAGCTACTGCTAGAGCGTAAAAAAATGACTATCACATCAATTTCTAGCGCACGCTGGCAGCCTGAGATGGCTAGGATGAAGAAATGAAAGAAATTTCCTCGATTAGACGCGCACTGCTGCTGACAGATGTTCTCAATTTCAGAAGTTATCACGGATCGATCGATTTGCTAGCCGCTGGAACTGGAGAGAGAAAATAAATTATCCTGACACGTGGCAGCGCTGTCTCCTGGGACGAAGCAAAATTGCCTCAGTAGCGAACTTTAAACGTTTGTCGTTAAGCCAGTGTACGAAAATTATGTGGCTGAATTGAACTCATGCCTTTGGCTATTTCTCATCGTCAAGCTAGCTGAATTGCTTTTAAGTGAAGGGATTTTATTTGGAAAATGTTCAACAGGAATCGTGTTGTCATTGTTGATGGAACCGTTGAAATGTTTGCGATTCAACATTCATATTTTTTTTAATGAAAAACGTAAAGCAACTGAAAATAGATGAAATGGCTTTTATCTATTTCTGTAAAACATTAAAACTGCAAGAATCACTCACGTTTTTCAGAAAAAAATACGTAAAATTCAAACCGCAACATCTATTTGCATCGTTCGTTCATGCAATCGTTCTGTTTTGAATGGATGAAAACTCAGAAAAACATACTTTATTTTTTCGTTCAGTTCGTTTATTCCACATTTGTGACAACGTTCGATCGTAGCAGCTGTACTCAGAACAGGAAGAGGAACGATTTTTTGTTTTTGTTATGCTTTCGAATGTCACGTAATAACTATTGCAAAAATGGCGAATGGAATACAATAGAAAAAATAACTCAGTAAAAGTCATTTATCAAAGGCGTGGATGCAAAATGTTCATTCGTCCAGAATCACCATACTTCGGAAAAGAGAAGTGCTGAAATAAGAACTATTCGATCCGTATAGCATTTGCGAGTCGGTAAAAGGTTTGAATTCATGTTTCTTATATGATGTGATTTTTTTTTACAAATCGTTAGTCTTTATCTGTACGAATTGGTGGCAGACTGGATCTATAGATAAAACATGCAGCTGATTTATTTTTCATGTTCCCATTTTATGAATATTTTTTAATCAAAACATTCTATATTTTATAACTGTTGGTGTATGTGAACAGCTTTGTACTGTGTCTGTGAGATTTAAAAAATCAAGAAGATAAAACAAGTACTGTAATGGAGAAGCCTGGTGTTTCAAGCACAATTAATTGTATGGAGACGCCTAGCCATTTACATCATAAGACTCATGTTTCCATACTTCTACAGTTTTAACAACCGCTGCGTTGTATGACTACATAAAACGATATTTTCCTCACGCTTCTTCTTTGTGTCTGTTGCTTAATGATTTACTGCAGAACGAATGAAGAAGTAAATAATGAACAAGAACATATGGTACATCGCTTGCCGTAATGAAACAAACGAGGAAAAACAATTGTCTTGTCGCCCACTTGCTATCTTTGTCTATACTCACCTATTGTACTGTGACATCACACTGGGTATAAAGTGTAGCTGACCTATTTTTATTTGCCTTTTTTTCTAATACTTAAAAAGTTTCATATTTTAACAGTTTTGAGCAGCACTAATGAGGAATTCGTTCCTTTATTTTTAAATTGCACTGTGAACCTTTACAATTAGAATTGTAAATTTACAAGAAGAATTACAATATTATTAATTTTAAGGTAAGGTAGGAGGTTTGGAATAAATTCATGTAATTCCAAATCAGGAAAAACAATCTTAAGATTTTTAACTGAATGCTCTAAAATATTATAAATAATCAAATTATTAATTCTAAAGTACTTCTAATACTATAATAGTCATTCCAATACTGTGAAACATTTTTGATTTAATGTTAATTAAATATTTCAATATTTTTTTAAACATTCAGCAATAAAAGCACAAGCCAATATGATTTTCAATTTATTTTAAAGTTTGTATCAACTTTGTGGCAAACTATTGAAATGCACTGAAAGTTGAGGTTTATGTTCAACAAGTTACACAAACGTGTTAATAATACAACAAACACTGTAGACCATGTTGTGGCAACGAAGGTCAAACAGACTAATAAAATATTAAAGTAAAGCTTGTTATCTATGCTGATCACAATAACAGCAAGTATAATGTAGTTTGCTGATCTTCCCTCCCTTTTTCATCCGCATGATAAAATATTAATTTATGCAATGTCTGCTAGTTACTCACTTTGGCAATAAAACGCACCCCAACATAAGGAACACAGCATATTAATAATCTTGATCTCCAACTATCTGCTCTACTAGACTTCCCGTGTCAAATACACACACTACCTGCTATGAGCCCCAAGATAAGAAAACCTTCTTGCAACATTTTTGGGACTGGTGTGACGTGACGGTGGTAGTAAATTTTAGTGTCCATAGTAATAACCAGCTTCGGCAACAGTGGCAGCACAACGCTACGCACCATAGCGAGCATACTTTCCGTACCTGTGAACCCAAATGCAAACCACTCGTAGCATCGTGTGTACAGGTGAAAATAATGCCTTCCATCCATGGCACGCGTTCCGGGCAGCGCATGACAGCAGTCATTCGTCATTGGCGGTCTGGCAAAAAGGGACGCAAACGATACTTAAGTATCTCATGGCCCTAATGAAATGATGAAAATTTGCGGCGAGCTAGCCACCATTGAGCATTGCGGTACGCTGGAAAAAAGGTCACCATAAACATGGGTGACACACCTGTTGTTTTGTTTTAATTTCCCGTAGCTTAAACGGAGAAATACTTAACAAAGTAGAAGCAAATGAAATTCTTCTATACTGAAGTATCGGCGCAAGAAGAGAATGACCGGAATAAATGTCGTCTGGTTTTCCTGTTAGCTTCTTTCGCAAGTAAAAGCTTGCGAGGAGTAGTCGTGACGGCTCACTGTCACACGGTTGGTCACGCAGATTGTTATTACGTTTCGGATCCGGCGGTACTTTGCAGCTGAGATCCATTACACCGGTCCCGGGGTGGATCAGAAGTCCCGGTTCCGGTGACCGCGCTTCTTGAGCTATAAAATCTAGCAAAGTTTATTTCAGGCGAAAAGTTTTGCTCTGGTTTGGACGACAGTGCCACTTCTAGTTGGCTATTATCGTCCGCACTGCCCTCGAGCGTAATAATAGGATTATACACAGCCCTGCAGACGCCATCAGCAAAAGCCAGGGCGGGTATGACTCTCGCTTAGCAGAAGATGCGGATTTCACTGCTGTTTTCTTCCGTCTTTTGTGCGCCGTTCCTCGATGGGGACGGGTATGGCTGTTTGGAAGAAAGATTCCTTTCCTGCCGGAATGAAGTACGGGAAAAACCACAAATCCGGACGCGGTACTGGGCGGATACACCGACGACGACGACGACGTCGCCACTAGCAAGAGTGAGCTAATGTTTCAGAAAAGGATTATGACAGCTTTCGTCCACTTCGATGCCGCTTTGCAACCAGCACTTTACAGAGCATGTCTTGAGGTCCGAAGTGTCGATTCCTAGCTAGATGGCAGAGCCTTTTTGTAGCTCTTAGGATAGTATTATAATTCAGTAGGACGCGGTACGAATATGAGTGAGTGTGAGAGACACGGGGAGATTGTTTCATATCGTTAGAGGCAGAGTTAAAGCATTGGATAGTCCATTTACGTATGTTTCTTTTGGATGATGAAGCTTTACATTTCGAGGATGAGAGCGGGTCAGTGTATTAAAGCTCATTCTCTATTGCGGTAAAAACAAATCAGCAACAGACACTGCCAACATTACTTAATGAATAAGTTGTACCAGTTTCAATAATCAGTGATACTCAAAGGAATTAACGCAAACTGATTGTTGTTTTTTTTTTTCCAATTCGTGAGATTAGCATATGATAATCATTCCAAAATGAATCTTTTAGGACTTTTAAAGCGTGTTCGGAAGTTTCAAAAATGCTACATCGCAAATGCAATCTCAGGGTACGAAAACAATGTCGGAAAACTAACAACTACGGACATGTTATGTTCGGGGTTAAAGCTCTTTCAACCATGATTTGGATAGTGCATGCTCATTCATGGCCTAAGCTGTATTTTCGTACATTTGGTACACAAGCACAGAAGAAAGTAGAGAATGCACTGTTAAAACACAAATTAGAATCACACTTGTTCGTCTGAAAGCAAACACACATAGCTGTGTGAAAACGATTGTCTACATTTAGGCGCAAAAGAATTTCTTGCAGCCAAATTTTCGTCCGCCTGTTGGCCTGCTGCATGCAAAGTCTAGCGTCAATGTTGTATTGATGCATCCTTCTCAAGCGTTGCTAAAGCTACACAAGTATGCGTCCGTGTGTATGTGTGTGTGTGTGTCCGGGTGTGTTAGTGTATGCTGGAGTGCTGGCGTACATGCTAACCATGTCGCCTCCAAACGACGTCGTCTACCGTAAGCACATTATCATGTACGCAGAGCAAGATGACGATGATGAATGCTGATAGAACGCTGTGAACACGCCAAAGCACTAATCCTCCCAGAGACATCCTTTCTGGGTGGAGAAGGCTGCTGCCACTCCGCAGATAGTATCCAGTGGGGAAATCCCGCAGATAATGAAGCGACCGGTCGTAGGTGCGGCCTGTGACAAAGATGCTTTATTTTATCATGCATTACCCAGGGTGATTAAAGCACAACATCCGGGCGCTGGTATGATGTATCAATCTGAGGGTGTTAGGCGTGCTATCTGCGAGAAAGATATTAGCCCCGAACATGGAAAGCATTGCCACTAGCTTTTGGGTGGGTGAGGTCGAGAATCATCCTATTTCTCGGATCGTGTTGTAAGGTTGCAAGAGCTGATGTGTGATTAAGTACAAAACATGCTTGTTGTTGGTGTTGTTTCTACAGTAGTTGCTTCTTTAACAACTTTAACAACATTGGTCCAAAGCTTGGCAGTTTATGAATATTGTTTGCTAATGTAAATAAATTCCCAAAAATGGATATCAATTTCGATAAAATATATTGAGCTCCCTTCTAATGTTCTACTTGAATGGCTTTGAAAAACAACAATAAAACAATGATATTAGCTCACCGTAAAATAGTAAACTGGCGATATTAAAAAAACACCCCCCCCCCCCTCCAGAACATAAAGTTTACATTTCATAAAAAAGCCATCGTCATAATTAATTCGCCGCAAACGCATCTAACCGTATCTTGGGCGCTTTTATTACTTCCTTAGTGAGCAATTCTTCGCCTCTGCCACTGGCCACCCAGCGCGTGCGCCAGTGATCCACGCGCCAAAAAAAAAAGAAGATCCAACAAAGCGACCGGTTCGAGCCAACAGCTTCCATGTGCCGCAAACAGGAATAAAAGTTTGCCCGCGCCACACTCATTAAAAAACAATTCACTAAGAAGTGAAACCCATTATCGAATATTAGCGCAAAAGCAGTGGCAACATAATTCATTGCGCTCGCTGCGACAGATTGGCACAAAAAGTGAGCCCAATAATAAAAATGGGACCCGCGCGTATAAAAAAAAACTTGCACTTACAATCTTGCACAACAACCGGCCCCGGCACCGGGAGCGAGAAAGCAAAGGCACGGCCGCTGCGGAACTTAACCACAGTTAGATGAGTTTCCCGTCTTTCTCCGCTTTGCGATTGGGAGGGCACTGGGTGGGGTTGGAGATAAAAAAAAGAACTTGATCGCTCGGGGGAAAGTAGAATGGGAATGTTTGTGTTTGCAAGAGCGAAGAAGAGCCTTTTTACAGAGGTGATAACAGTGGTGGTCCGTCCCGACGGAGTGGGAGTACGCTGCTGTCGCCAAGGTTCAACGAGGTCAAAATAAATTAAATTTCATCCGAAAAGTGCTTCTTGTTGCGGTATAATTTGCCAAACGCACGAAGATTGAAGAAGCAAAACGCAATTTGTCCATTATCTGCTCGTTCGGATCGGAAATGCTTATCATGGTGGAAAAATTCGCTCCCCTTAACCCGCAGCATTGGCTCGGTTTGCGGCGCGTCCACCCAGGACGCACTCACACATACGCGCGAATCCGTTTGCGGAACCTGGACCTGCAAAGCGCTCGAGCG
Organism: Anopheles merus; assembly: GCF_017562075.2. Taxonomy (NCBI): domain Eukaryota; kingdom Metazoa; phylum Arthropoda; class Insecta; order Diptera; family Culicidae; genus Anopheles; species Anopheles merus. The sequence continues at coordinate 39,442,520 of NC_054082.1, read as the reverse complement.
CGGCAGTCGAATAAATTATGCATTCTGACATTGGCAGTGTTTGCTAATTAGCATAAATTATGATTTATCGCGCTCCGTGTTAATTGCCTTCATTTACGACGGATTGGTGCTGGGATTCTTTTCCCTGCGAGATTTCTGCATCCACGTCCGAGTTGTGGTCACCGAGCGCGGCAGTATAGAATGGGCGAGTGAATTTGTTTACTTGCTGAGGGAAGGCATCTGTTTGAATTTTTTTCTGTGTTCCGTTTTGTGAGTCTTTTTTTCTCACCAACAACAATTTGGTTTGAGAGTGGGAACAAACAATAGCGAAGGTGGCGCCAGTGTCGGTGGTTTTATTCATCTTTCCGCTTACTCGCGGTCAAAGTTTTACCTTGACCACACCACACTGGACACCACTGTCCACTGTTCCTGCGCAGTACGGTTTACGGGCACTGCAACAATGTTCGGCTTGAAAGTTTCATTTCTTCCACCTTTACGCGTCGCCAGCATAATATGGTATGAATAGTATCAGCAGCGAAAAGTGTTTGAAAACAATCCGTTCTCGCTTACCTGCAAGGCGTTTGGCCAGGTGCAGCTTTCCGGTGCCTTTATCTCTATTTCCGTCCCCGGTATGCTGATATCGAGCGCATCTTCCGTGCTTGCCGGGCACAAGTTCCGTTCGTTTGCATCTGTGAAAAAGGGCAGATGTTTAAATGTGTTAAAAGGAATCTTTTAAAGCTGTTATGAATAGATTTCTGTATTTGCATGTACTCTTTCAAACAGTGCATTTTAATGAGATGTATTTAAACACTACCCTCGATGCACCGCATTTACGCAACAAAAACGCAGTATGCGCGTACATCCATCAACCGTCACCACCTGCCGATCATTTAAAAGCCCAACAAACCCCGCAAGATACACTAAAAGATAAACTGTACACTGTAATGAAACGCTCGGTCGAATTGAATTATTTACTAATTGGATTACACGAGCATAATATTTGCCCCGGGATGAACAACAGCACACGGGGCATAACAGTGCGAGACAAAACAAACAATAACGAACGAGAACGGTGGCTCAGAGGAGAGGCTGAGGCAGACTGAGGCCGATCGAAAAAACCACAAAATTTCCCCGAGCAATACCATAAAGCTTGGTAATATTTTATGTGCGTAGCCATGCAATATATGTGAGAATGTGAGTGAACGCGGGCACGCGCTCGTGTGTGTATGTGAGTAGATCCTGCTGGCTGTAGCGCTAAAAGAATCACGGAGCATTTAAAGAAAAAAAAGAATAAATAAAACACGGCAGCAAAAGCCAAGCCAGCGCGTTTGCTTTCCGGACCGCTGCATCGTTGCTTTATGGCCATAATTTGTTAATGCTTCTCAATTAGTTTCCGCACGTACGGTTTCCGGATCGGTTTTCGATTCCGTGCCGTCGGCTGGGGCTTTGACGCTGATGCCGCCGCCGCCAACGACGACGAATGGGCCGAAGGAAATCTACGGCCTCAAGGAGAAAAACGCCACCGCCCGGATAGAGCAGTGCCCTAACCACAGCGGCAGGCATATAAATCAAAACCAGTAAATCCGATAACGAGCGCGTCTTGTGCTGGCCGGGCTAAGTTGGGGAGGTTTTTTGTGGCTGTGAGAGACGGCTTCGACCGAAAGCTCCTCCGCAAAGGACCACGCTCCTGGCACGACTCAAAACAACACGCCCCAGAGCGCTCGTCGAATCCGCACAAAAGCATTTGCTCGCCTTAATCAACCAAAAGCCCCGCCAGTGAAACACAATCCCATCGATACGTAAATGGTGATAAATGTTCCTTTAAAAAGATTGCAGCAAATTAATTTCCCACGTAGAGTCGATTTTCCGCTAGACTTTTCTTCCGAGCCGGTACGAAATTGGAGCACCATAACGAAAGAAACTAACAATGGTGGGGCAGTGAAAGCACTGTGAAGCAGCGCGTGGCTGGTGGAGGAAAATGACGAAACCAATCGCGAAGTGAAGACCAATAATTAGTAGGATTATTTAATTATTATATTACGCCCATTGGCTTCTGTGCACCACGGCCAAACCAAGCAGCGAGAAGGGTTGGGAGAAAAATAGCACTTTTATGACTATTGTTTTTATGAAATCCTTCCCTCGCTTCATGTGGGACAGATGTTGAGAGCTACAGAAAATGGCAGAAAATGTAACGCATTAATTCCGCAAGTTTAATGTGCGAATTAACAACTTTCCGGAGGTTTGGTGGATGCTTTTCGATTATATTATTATATTCTTCGCAGACGTAATCTTTGTTAATAGTAATATTTTATATTAAAAAAAAACAAAACAAAATAATTAGAGAGAATAGTTGAAAACTGCAAAGTACAGAACAAAGAAAAAATGAACATAAAGCATCATGAGCTCCAAGCGCCAAATCATAATTAAGCAGCCAAAGCTCAAGAGAGTAATATAATTCAAATTAGCCGACATCAAAGTATCCTTAGTTCCTGCCGATTACTTATCAGCTTAAAATGAGTTTCCAGCCACCGTCACTCCTCCTTGATCATCAAAGCATTGAATTTCTGTCGAATCGTATGAAGTGAGTTGTTTTTCCCGAAAAAATACCCCCCACAATCTTGCGATTGAAACACTCGAGCTCATAAAATCTTTCCCATTGCGAAAAGTCGCTGTCCACGGCACGGCACACGCGGCACTGCTTCGAATCAAGAGGGCACCTAGCCCCGGTGACTGATTTATTGAAATGTCGATGAAAACACTTTCCCTGAGAATCGAAAGCCACCAGCATTCGGGTGGAAAGATTCGCGGTGATGAACTGCCAGCTTCCCACGGGTAAGGCTTCCTTCGGCGGTGCGGTTACGCTTTGGTGATAATGACAATTCGACGAGCGGCACCCTGCTCGGAGGTCAAAATGCTAAGCACTTTTATTTTAAGAGGCGCATAGAAGAAGAAGAAGAAGAAGATGAAGAAGAAGCCGAGGCTGTAGCCGTTGAATAGCACTCCGCAAAGAGCGGTTCGTCGTTAGCAGTCATCGAACTTTGCTACTTTGCGCTCGAATAAGTTTTTAATTAATTTCCCATTATTCATTCAGTGTTTTGCGATTGTTTTTAAGGCGTGGAAATTGGGAACGCTGCCCGTAATACCGGCACACCCACTGTGCCGTGGGAGAGGTGCTGGCTGATTACATCGGGGTGGTTTTCAATTTCCACCATCACCACCGTCAGCGCTAGCTGAGGAAATTTAATGGGGTTTCGAGCCTTAACGAGTTGCGGTACGGGTTTTGGTGAAACAATAGAAGTATGTTTATGCTGACGGATTCTTTTTTGTGCCGCTGTGGAGCGATTGAAATGATGGAAACTAAACAATAACTAGGCCACTGAATAGGATTGGATGAAATTGATTGATTGCGCATGAGAAAACACGAAACTGGCCGATAACGTTACACTCAATGAGGCGTTATGTTTGCAACCCTTTTTGTTTTGCTTTCAACATTGTGTTTTTATGTACTGCTTTGATTTATTTCGTATAGCTTTATTCATAGTAAAGTGAAAAAAAAAAACTGAGAAAAGGGCAGTAGTTATTTCAACGGTTGTGTGCCGATTAACGTACAAAGTAATAATGAATCGGAGCAATCGCAGGCAACACTTAAGCATTGATTGAAATTTAAATATTAAAATGAAACATTTGTAATGTTCTCTCCCCTTTTCTTTCCTTTTTCTGAAAAGTATAAAATATTTGCTTCCGTTACACCCACTATCCCACCACAAAGGAAGAAAGAAGTACTGACATCATTATCAACACTGCACGACATTTGCCCAATTGCAATTTGTTAGATCATATCTACTTACCGCCACTCCGCCCGTACTGCGCTATCTCGATCGAGATGCTCGTGCCGCGGGGACAACTTAATGTGACAAGCTCTCGATCACAGCCGGCCCGTTGATATGTGCGCAACGTTCCCGAAAGTAGCGCTGCAAATAGAGATAGCAAGAAAAAAAGATTGAGAGAGTGAGTGAAGAGAAAAAACATATGATGAAAAGACGGAACAATTGCACGAGGATGGAATAAATATCAAGATGTGACGCGGTCGGGAGCGACAGACCGATGAAGTGGGAGAGAGTGAAACAGAGAGAGAGAGGGGAGAGAGAAAAAAACAGTCCAAGGACAAAGGACTAGAATAAACTGCACGTTTGTCATCCCGTCGGAAGAGTGAAGTGTGAACAGCGTCCCATGTTGTACGCATCGTACGAAACCCACGGAACGTGAGAAAATAGTACGTGTTTCAGTCGAATGGGAGAAGAACGAAAGAAAGCTGGACTACGTGTGCACTTTTTGTGATGGAAATCTTCATATTATCACATTAATTTGTCTGCTGACACTTTCGTTTCCTGAAGGTTGCTTAGGATAAAACCGGTGACCATGGGTTTGATGTTGTAAATTTAAGTCAATGAAAATGAAGGGCGGTGTGTGTATAATATGAACTTACATTAATAGCCGAAAGATAAATATTTTGTATAAATTATATTCACTTACGGTTTGGAAATGCATTAAAAATTGTATTATCAATTATTGTCATACTCTACTTCGCTGTGGCATTGCTGAATATTTTCAAACAAAACTCATTTCTCTTGCAACGTCAAAATAAGCAAGACTGGGATTCCACTGGAAAACCACTAGAAAGCAACTGAAAAAGTTGATTTTTAGATTATAAATACAAATGTCCTAAACTATTTTGCTTGGCCGTTCCTAAACGTCAGCATGATACGCTATATGCTCAATGTGGATGTGCTGCCCATCCACGAACCACAAATCCAGAACGATAAGCTTGCCGAACGCACTGTACCGTATACAACTATGTCTATATTGAGCAGTGGCAAACAATGTTACATCTGGCCAGATGGAAAATCTGAATTCTGGGGAAATGTTTCCCGGAATACCTTCGCAATTGCATTCCTATTCGTTGCCTTTCTTTGTCCGGTGCAGTTGCACAGATCGTTACTTTCATTATGCCCGTTCGGTGTACATATTTTACAGAAGCTTGGTATAGCTTTGGCCATTTGCGCACGGTTGATTTCTAGCACAAATGTAAATGCCCATCATAGCAAGGAAAATGGGCCACATATTACATTCAAAATATTTTGCATCCAGTTCTGCAGAATCGTGAAATGTTTATGGTTTGAATTCGGTTGCCAAGGACGACGTAATACTCGTCAAAAAATGATTTGCATCATAGCGTTACCCCGTTTGGGGCAGACAATATTTATTAAATTTTAATAGAGCCGTTGCTTTAAATGCTATTAATGTGTGCTTATAAAGACGTATTGAAAACAATGAAAATAGTATTGTATGATACAAGAAGTAAAACAATGCCGTACTTTGCAAACCATTACTAAAGCAGCAGGAAATTATTTCCAGCACACCAAACTGTACCACTCACTGAACATAATGAAGTATGGCTTTATTGCCGTCAAATGCTAGCAATAAGCTTCTTGCAACACCATCAATATTCAATCGACCGGTACCAAGGGCACTCGTACGTTCGAAAAACGTTCATTGTCGAAACAAAAATGGTAAGCCGATTAAGGGTGTAACCGTAACGCAAGCGAAAAAACACCTTCTTAACAAGCGATGTTGACTACGAGCTGCTAGAAAGGTTGCTAAATTTGGTTCAATTTTGGACAGCATGGATGCGAAGGGATTTTAGTATTTTCCAAGTGTGCGTTAATTAGCTTTTATCATACTTTGGTCAGCGGCGCTGTGTTGTATCAAGTCTGTTTTTGGCAATGACGTCATGGAACAATGCCTGTAAGGCCGTTGAAACGTACCTTTTCTTCAAAAGCTTAGCGATTCTATCTAAAGCTCCCAGTCCCAGGTGGTTTCGTTTCACCTTTTGCTACCAGAATCGTCGATATATTACGCAGTTTGCTGGTGAAATTAAATTTTCTCGTTTCATTTCCCACTGCTGAGCGCACTGACACTGCATGATAAACAGAAGTACGGTGCCAAAATACGATACGATTTCGCTTACAACCTTGTAAGTGAAGAAGGAAGGCTATCAATGGGTCTGAAAAAGTACATCTTATTTCCTTCCATTCGTCTGTGTTGTTGTTTTTTTTTCGGCCACTGTTCACTGCGTAAGTTTTCGCTTCAGCGCTGATAAATCACTGACAACAAGCCAGACGACGCTGTAAATTATATGCTCCATTTCGTGTAACTCCTATCGCCGCACTGCTGACCTGAGTGAAGTGTAGCGACGGTTTTTGCACGAGATGATGGCCAAGGTGCTAAACGTGATACATGCAAAAGGAGGAAGAAAAAAATCCTCCCATCCGAGAGCAGCCAAGCAGACAGCAAGCGAAATGCAAAAACAACACAACAACAGCAGTAAAGAAAGCAGTGGATGACAACAAGAAAAAGAAACACTAGCGATTTGACAAGTACATGGGCCGATGAAGGGGGGGGGGGGGGGGCGGGTGCACGTTCACTTGTTTCTACATTGCGGAAGGTTGCCGGGTTCCCCGAAAACCTGAATTGAAAGCGACGTTCAACGGAAAGGGAAATGGGAAGGAAGGAAAATGCTTTAAAAATGGTGAAAAACTTCTGAAAGTCATCTCGGAACCTTTCTAAACAGTAATAGCTGTGTCATCTCGCCAAACGCGGCCAACCAAACGCGGCCCCACCATAACGCTGGTGAGAAAATTCACCACCTTTTTTTCCCAGCGCCATCGTTCCGGCCGCCGCTTCTTCGCCTTTCCCCTCCCGGAGCGGTTGATTGGATGAAAAGAACGAAAAGTTGACCGAAGTATTCCAATATAAATTGTTTCGCAAACAGCACGGCACAGCAAAGGTAGCTTCAACCAACACTTTTGCTACTACTTGAAGGCTCCGTTTTTTTTCTCGTGCGAGCCGGCTGGTGTTCGGTTGGTTGGTTGATTGGGTGTGAAAGTAAATTTATATACGATAATGCGTCCTTGTCCAGTGCTTGGGCAATTACTTTTACGAAACAGGGCTTGAAAGTTGTTATGGTAAATGGTATCTTTTTACCACCGCCCATTTTGGACTGAATGTTATGCAGGCGCTGTGGTTGACGTTTTGCATATCTTTCACAGTGTTTGGGAAGATTAGAAAATGATTGCAGAAATTTGGAACAATCACCGTCTTAGATATATATCATGGAACTAATGCAGCTTTATCCATTTTACGTTCACTGCAGAATATTTTTTACTTTGTATGATGTATGAGGATTCTTTTTGACAAGGTTATTATAAAAGACTCGTTTTCTCCTGAAAAGCTTTTCAGCCCGTGCCGAGTCCGGTAACGTGATAAAATCAATTCTCGTCAGCCATAACTGCGTGCACAGTTTACGGTAATTGGAGCGAAGTATCAAAATACTGATTATTCTGTCGAGAATTCCCTAGTGACGCAATTTGTGCGAAAAGATGTGTCAACGTACTGTAGCATGTGGTTGCATACCGTTTACGATATACTCGGTTTCATATTACACACGAATCGGCAAGCTATCGCGTCTCAGTTTAAATGCCCAAAAGTGGCATCACCTGACATAGAGCCTGATAAGCGCAAACTATTACATGTAATTCCGATAAAATACCAAAATACCGACAAAACCCACAAATGCTTAAACATTGTTTAACACATTTCTCGTTTTACTTGTTTCATCTCGTTAATTGGAAAACCATCTTCATTATACTTTCATATGAATCGGTGCTTGAGTGCTTTTAGGAAATACGAACAACAGTGACTGTATCTCGACAGTTCTTTATTGCTCCACAGTTCTTATTACAGATTTCAAAAGAAAATTTGGTGTTTTTTGATGAGATCAACTTTTTTCTTTAATACGACCGCACTAAGTCAAATACAAATGCAAAGCTAACGGCAAGTATTATATCGAACCAAGTGGTAAACTGAACGCAAACAATTCCGTTCAAACTCCCTCGAAACATCCAACACTAACGAGCAGCAAAAAAATCGAGAAACTATGAACTTAACGATTGTGTCAATGATTTCAAAATATGTTTTCCGTTCCTCAGTGAATAATATTCTGCATGTGACACGACGTGTGAGCAGCACAATTTTGAATGTGCGAGCGCTACGGAAAAAAAACATAAACGATAACTGCGCACATAAAAACACTCGCCGCTAAGAGCGCATTAAATAAACGAATACCGGCAGTCTTAACAACTGGTGCAAAATGGAAAAAGGAGATATTCCATTTCTGCATTCCACATGCCGCTAGCGGTAGGTGATAAAACAAATACTTTTTTGCTTAACGGTAGTGCTGCCGCTGCTGCTGCGTCTGCTGCTGCTACTCGGCCTTTTCTACCGCCTTCAACAAGCTACTTATTCATTCTCATCCAACGGTGAGCGCACCGTCAGCTTGGAATAATATTGCTTGCTTAACAGCTGTTGCAGAAGTTCGCCCTGAACTTTGCTCACTTTTGTCTCACCGGCTGAAACGGCCCCGGAGAACGGTTGAGCATTCGTCTTGCGCAAAACGTCGTGCTTATTGCATTTCGACACTCACCGAAACTGTGCAGCTCTGCATCATATGGTTCGTTAATAATTGTTTAGCTTTTTAAAAGGAAGGAGACGATCATTGCTGCAAGCAGTTAAACACACTTACGGGTTTGATTTACAATCAATAAATTTGAACACTCTTCACAAACAGATAAATAACGGCGCGTGATAAGATGAATAATAAGCAAAGCATTTGCCAGACCGATACCAATACGATCGGAGTGCGTGTGTGTGTGGGACGGTAATTTTATATCCCACCCAAATACGATTGATTTATACGTTTTCCTTGAGCTTGGGCACGGTTTTTACGCAAGTCGGAAGATTTGGTCGGAACTTTTTACGGATATGTATCAATTTAACAAACGTCTTTGCCGCCAAAAACATCCGCTTTTCGCAATTTGCGCGTACAAAAAAACGGACCCTTTCCGATCGCGGCAGGAGGATGTTTACGCGCTTCACGCGTATGCGATGTGCCGATTATGCAATGGAAAAATGGTGTGAGAGAGAGCGAGCAAGCGAGAGAGGAGTAAATTGAGGCATAAATCAAACATTGAAAAATCGCTGAAAACTCTGGCCAGCGATCGCAGCATGACGATGGTCTGCGGATGGGTGTAGCAATGGAAACGCTTCCTTCTCAACGTCCGCCGTACAGCGGAAAGCCCATTTCCGTTTGGCCCCCGTGCCGGTCCGTCGCGTTGGGTGCGGGTTCTTTGTTTTCTCAACGCACGCCCCTTTTGATTGGAGGGAACGAAAATCAGTGTGAAAAATCGGTTTCCGGATCCGTTCCTTTTCTGGCGCCCAGGAAATGTTTGGCAACGTTGGTTCATTTGCTACGGATCGAGCAAATCCCATCCTTTCGGTCCGAGCTGTGGTTAGAAATATGTGTACCATGTGTCTACCTTTTTGTTTTGATAGCATAGCACCGGGCCTCTCGGGTGAACGGACGTGCATGTTAAAGAGGTTGAAATTTGGAACGTATTCCTAATCCGATCACTGCAATACGCTAAGCCGTCGTAAAAGACGGTTCGAACGTTCGACGCGTTCGACATGCGATTAGCATTAGCCGGATTGGGTGGCATATTGTGTCACTGAACCGAGCATAAACCGACGGCTCACGGGTTGCGCTTATGTAAAGAGGTGTGACACAATTCCGGGTAAGATTTATGGATATTTGTTAAGTCTTCCGCTCCCTGCCATGTGCATCACCCAATCACGAATCATCAAATTCTCAGTAATGTGAGCGATAATTTGGTTACTCTTTCCCGAATGCCCGTAGGATGGGCGAATTTTTTAGCAGCTTATTTGACGCTCAATGCGGTGCATGTACGGCTCACATCGCTCGATTTTCCTTTTAGCGGCTTAGTCACTTTGACACTTTAAAAGACAAAGCTATGCTTCACGACTTTACTTCAGCTCTGAAAGGTTCTGCGTTTTTTTCTTCTTCTTTTACTACATTCCTTTCTTGTTCCTTCGAATTGAAACTACAATTTCGGTGATGAATTCCTGCCCGGTATCGGCATCGGGGTATGAGAATGGAATTCGCTGCACGGAACCGAACCCCCGAACCGCTGCCCCATAACGCCTGGCAGCAATGGCGGCGGCGGGAGCGAAATATAAATTTAAATCACTTTGATGCTTTTGTTCAACGAGCATAAACGTTGCCCTAGATTGTTACGTCTTCGATTTTCCCGGCGATGAAGCGAACGGAAGACAATTTCCCCTTCGACAGGGAGAGAGAAAGAGAGTGATACAGCAAGGGTGGAAGCGGTGGTAGGGTGGTGCGTTTGGAAGCTCCCGCTGACACGGTACATTGTTTTCCGTGGTACGATGCTCCAAACGGCATGCCAGCAGCATACGAAGCGTTGCTTGATGCGCGAAAATCATCAATTTTGTTTCGTCTCATTTTCACACGCATCCGTTCGCGTTCGTTTGCGCGTTCAAGACGCGAATGAACCCGACCCGGCCATGGATCATCCTGCAGTCTTGGTAAGAGAAGGTGTGGTGTGTTTGTGTGTCTTTACGGGCTTCCCTTTTGTTGGTCGTGTAAAAAACTACTACCAACCAACTTTTACGCGCGTTGCGCTAGGATGATCTAAATGCGTAACAATTCTGCTCATGAATCATTCATCCTGAAGTTGGCAAAACTATTACATGCTTCATTAATGGCTTCCATAACCGACACGGAGCACGGGCGTGCGCCGAACAGCTGTTAGAAGATGTTTTTGGCATGGCACAATGGTTCAGCACCATCGACTTTGCTCATCAGCGGTGCGCGCAGAACGCGGATTTTGAAGATCGAACGCGCCGACAGTTCCAAGAATCAATACAGCATCCCACTCAATTGGGTACAAATTAAATTTAACATTGTGCAACCCAGATTGATGCGTCTCAAAATGCTATTCACGTTGGAGAACGCTCGTTACGGGCTCCTTTCAGATGCATGAGCACACTTTTCACTTTAAGTATTGTGCTGGCTACGTTAATAAAAATAAAATCACTGAAACGATCAAAATGAACCCGAAAATCCCTCGCAAAAATGCAGAGCGCACATCCAGCACAGTTGGAAGAAACCGAATGAAATGGAACGGAAAAGTTAGTTCAAATGAAGGATTCTTTCATTTTCCACACCACTATCATTTCTCTTCCAATCGTACTCACCCTCCGCTGGCCTCGCAGCCCACTCCTCACTACTTTGGTGTGGTTTTTGTCCCTCCCAGGCCAAACGCAAACCACTTTTGCGATGGAAAGTTTTGCGTTTCGGCTTGATTTTCCCATTTGTTGGGATTTCGATGTGAGCTGGTAGATTACAACCGATGACGAACCTTCGTCTAGTTCAGTGGTGGCATGATGTTGAACTTGGCCACACGCGGGGCGGGGTGGTCGAGAGCGGAAAGCCATTCTGGTCGGGGCTTCACAGTGCATTCAAATTTGAATGAAAGTTTTTAATTCAGTTATCGTCCCGTTTGACGAGGGTGAACATTGATCGGTAAATATTGTTCGTGAGCTGCTACGATATACATCAACACATACTAACGAAGGAGCGTGTCTTTCTTGCTGTTGTTGTTGTCATTGAATGTGCCGGATTGGTTGCCGTAATTTATTTCCTATTTTTCAAGAATATTGTATGGGACAAAAAGTTCTCTCTCGAGCAGAAAAAAAGTCCCAAATGACATTTTATGAAGGAAGCGCAAGCTTCTCGCATTCCGACCGCTATTTATGCTATTTAACACGTTTTCAACAATTCTAATGGAGGTCACACAATCCTCTGACCTCCTCATTTAGCAATGCAAAGCACATTCCCTTCCACGTCCTTCTCACGCTAAATTACCTTTCAATCTTGCATAAGCTTTTGATCTCACGGCAAACGAAGACTGTACTCCAGGTGGCTCCAGTGCTGAAACAGGGGGTTCGTCTTAAACGAGCATTCTGTTCCGTAACAAAGAATGTCCCTCTCTTGCAACAACCGATGCGATGCCGAAGTGCTGTTACGTATGCAGGACGCTAATCCAGCACGAATGAAGTGCTGAGCGTGTAGTGGTGAAAAATGCAATTGAAAAGTAGTACTACTGGGTGTGCGAGAATGTGTTACCAGGTTTTTTTTTGTTATCAGTATAGGATCTTCGAGCAAAAATCGAGCAGCAGAAGCAGCAGCAGTGCTACATGGTTCTAACTGAAGGCATCATACCGGCGCCAGGTAAAGTGGAATTTAATTTGGCAATCCGTCACCTCTGGTGGCGTCTCCGCTTCCCGATCCTCGATTCTCTCAAACCGTTCAATCGGTTTGGCTGTATGGAACTGGAAATGACGGTATGAATTGTGCATCGTGCAGTGCGCCACTTCTACCTGCTCTTTGTGCTTGCTTTGCCGTGCTCGACGTTCCATTGCATCCCGGCTAGGATCGGGCACTTGTTTGCCGAGCGAGTGCTGTTGATGATTTCGTGCAGGATTTTTCTTTCCCGTGGTGCGTTTGGAAACTTTGAAACCTCCCTCCCTGCCAACCAGCACGACAGTGACAATGGAAGCGCTTTTCATGCCAAACTGCTGCTGCTGTCGCTACTGTAATATAATGTGCAGCACGTGCGGCAAAGTGCAGAGTCTCTTTTTCCCAAGACAAGAACGCACCAGTTGAGACAGGGGGAAGCACCAGTGAAGCTATTACACCAGCTGCATTCTAGGGATGCAGGTTTTTTTTGCCCACTTGTTCTCCTCTTCGAGTGTGCCTATGCGCTTTGCTACCAAGACATGGCCCGAATGTACAGAGATTGTGCGAGCGGCAAAGCTGCCGCCGCTCGAGGATTTACGTGTGAAGCGTGGTTGGGAAAGCACAGGAGCCCACGAAAGGTTATCGAGCACGAAACTCGTTGCAATGTGTTTCCACGGACAGCTTTGGGCTGAGAGTACGATTCGAAGTGGGATTTCTCTTCAACCTGCCAGCTGCAAAATGGAGAATACGCTCCCCGCGCAACGGCAAATGCATTCAATCGTTCCGACAGCACGGCTCGTTCAACGATTCTGTTGCCATGTGTTTGGGACACTCTGACACACACACATACACAAACACACGCATACATAGCACCGGCTCACTTATCGATATCGGTACAAATTCGATAAGCAATAGTTTTTTCTTCGGCTTTCTTTTTTTCGGGTTACAAAATCTCACCCATAGACACAGCGATGAACTCTCGTCTGTCAAAGAGATTTTTTCACAGTTTTGCACGATGTGGAGGGGATTTTTTTTCTTCTGCTCTTGTTTGTGAATATCTACGAGCTCGTAGCTCGTTATTGACAATTTTACATCTCCTGCAAAGCGAGCGGGACAAACCCCGGGCGAAGAACGCTTGGCGCCACGGTGTACGGTGGAAGGCTGGAAGGGAGGTCATAAGATCCGCAGCAGCTAGAAGAGACGATGTACTTTCGAGCGGGCTTAAGTGTAAAGCACATAAGGTTATCTGCCGGCATCGGGATAAGTGGAAATAAATTATTCATTCGATTTTGCAGTAACACTTGTGCCGTTGGCGTACCCTGCCCTAGCCTAGAAAAGCTAGCGGTTAGCGCGGCAAAAAGGGAAGCGAGGGAGTGAATGCTTCACAGCTGGGGTGTGTGATAGATTTACGCTTAAAGCTCATATCACGAAAGCTGCCGGTGGATTGTCTTGTCGCATTCTAATGCATAAATAAATCGTAATGGTTGCATTGTATTAGACGTAACCACCGCTCCCATGCTGTGTCATGATTGCTACCCCTAATGCCGTTCGGTGACACTGGGTTGTGACGGGATTGGGCGAATAGGGGAACACCCGGCAGCGGTACAATTTGAATATTGATGGGTTTCATTACAATATTGAAATAAAATGATAATTTTATGAGGAAGATGAAGAATCCATATATTTGTTATGCTCCTTCGTAGCCTAAATACTTGATCTTTTTTTGCTTTGCATTTGTAGTAATTTGGATGTGCAACTGGAGCGATAATAGTGGTAAGCAGTGTTGCGAACGGTGACGTTCATCGACATAAAATTGTAAACATTCATTCGATTTGAAGCTTCCCATTCCCATCTCTCTCTGTCATTTGACATTCCCGTCAAAAAATGTCATTTGACATGAAGACATTTTCAAGATACATTCATTTGACATTCGCCAACTTGTATGAGTAGTGAACTGTGTCGTATTGCAAACGGCCGTATTCATGTCAAACTACAACAGAGCGTGCGGTGCAAAGGCTTTCATTTCACTAGTTTTTGCTATTTCACTAGAATCCCCATATTCAGCGACGATACACTTCATAATCCTCCGATCGTATCGATTTGAGTTGTTCAAAAAATGTCAAATGACATTCATACTACATTGTTTACATTTCATGTCACTGCATCAGCCCTGACGGTAGCGACACGAATGAATTTCGTTTAATGACAGTCGTGTCGTGGAAGCATTGAATGTCATCAGCCAAAAATTATTTTGACCGGCTGTTTACGGTGACTGTCATGAAAAATGTCAACAGTTAACAACACTGGTGGTAAGTAGATGTTTATATACAAATCTCAGTTTGTTTTGTGAATGAGCTATTAAGAGATCTCTTAGGAGACTTGATTGGAAGAGTAGTGAAAATATTTTTATTTAGAAGGAAAAGAACTTAAGGCATGGGTCACCAACTTGTGGTCCGTGATGTTAACATACGTGGTCCGCGAAAGAATTCATTTTTGATAAAGAAATATCCTGAATGTTTTTTCCCACAATCACGATTACGTTTCCTACACATATGTCTAGAATAACATTTATTATTTATTGCTTAATCTTCTTAATTTAAACATATTTTGATCAATAACTTTGAACTAACTCTACAAAATGTATGTCCTCAACGGATGTGGGCTGCGGTTAATGTATTTTAGGTCAACGATCCTTAAAAAGTTGGAGAGCACTGCCTTAAGCAATACGTTAAATCGCTTCTAAGGAAAACATCAGAATAGACAAACTCTATAAACGAGGCGCTTAACAGAATGAATGAGCTAAAGGGAAGAGTTGTTGCTAGTAGATTTTGATATTTGTATTACTCAATCAATGCCTCATTCGAAGTAAAGAGCCAACTGATAATATTTGTTGTCATTTGGTCAATAAATTGAGTTCGATGACAATAATATTAACACGACCTGGTATGTATTACGTCATGTTTTAAAATATCTAAATAGTCTTATTAGATTGTATATACCGCTTGCATTGATTATATTTGTGTTACTTAAAAAATGGGTTATTCACAACCAAACCATAAATAAAGATACTTTTTTTTTCTTCATTTACATCTAACTCCACAGCACCCAAGAAATAAGAACTTCAAATAGGATCGTGACACCATAACCATTATGACCTTCCCTCGTAGCCTGGAAGCTAATAATAATGACACGCCTCATGACGACCACTTCCTAGCGACCAACCGGAAATTTCTCCACATTTCCTCCGTCGGGTCCGTGTTCCAGACAGACGGGAAGCGCCCACCCAAAACCCCACTCCAAGCAGAGGTGGCGAGGGAAAATATTTGTTTTCGAAATTGAAATAAATGTTCGTTATTTTTCTCACCACGCTACGTCGCCATTCATTACCATGACCATGACCATCGCCTCCGATGCTGGTTACGATTGCTTTGTGACTTTGCGGGAACGCTTACACACACACTCACTAAGAAAAAACAAAAAAAGAACTCCATGTTTACTCTGCTTGCTCTCTTTACGGGTGATAATGTTTTTCTACCACATCCGAGACCGTGTGATATCCCGTCCTGTTCTACCACGCCACTCTACTGCCGCTCTGCAGCAGAAGCAGTTTGGAAAATTTGCGAAATTACCACCGGATAACTTATGTGGTCATAAAATTGTCGGCTCAGTTATCTTCGAGCTTCCTTTCCACTGCCCCTGTAGTAACTTTCCCTCCCCGGGGGGGAGATGGAGATCGATCCACCCAAGCTCCGTTCCGGTTGGTTTTGCCGGGACGGAGGGGCTGGCGACGAGCGATTGGTACGCAAGTAATTATCGACGTTCATTTTCGGACGTCGGAGGAAAAAGTTTGTCTCTGGTGGCCTGCCGCTGCCCATCCTACATTCACGCTCAAGGACGGCTTCACTCACACTCGCTGCGCTCTGTGCAAACAGCACGGTCAAAACTTTCACTTGCCACCACTTTGGTCAGCGCTTAACGGTAATGGTAAACATAATTTCTGCGATAGGGCGAGCCGGCGAGAAGTAATAAAAATTATTATCCCCGGCTGACTAGCGCCTTCTACCTTCCGCCTCGTGACAGCGCCCTTGCTTTTGGCAATGGAGGAGCGCTGTGTACCTAGCGCTGTTTAACCAGCACCTAGCAAAGTGTGGTAGCTGATCGAGCATTTGCTTTAGGCGTGCTTTTATTAGCTTAATTGAACAGCTCACAGGGAGGAAATGATGCACTCCGTCTCTAATGGGTTGGAAAATGAAGAGATTAGAGCGGTACACGGCGGTAGATGTGTTTGCGCAGAGTGATGGGAAAGAAATGGTTTGTTATCATTAGTCTAGAAACACTTCCAAATTTTGGAGTGAAGATTGTTTGTTTAAATTACGATTCTTTTCGACAGCATTTAGATGAAATGGATTATCATTGCAATCGTATTACGTTTGCTTGAACCGATTGTTCAACTTTAATATCGGTTATCGCTCAGAGAATAATGTGGTCTCGTAAAAGAAGACAAACAAAATGTGTTACAGTTAGAAGAGAAAAATCTTAAATTATTTTCATTAAACTGATATACAACCAAAAAGCTATGGCACAGCTACTGGTATGCTTGATTGATGCATTAAGATTTGAAAATTTGTCAACACTGGGCTCGCGTCATTATTTTCTTTACAGCGTCATCAATTTCGCGGTGGCGAGGGCAATGTACACTCACACAGTAATAAATACCACAGACACTGCAATATATTTTTCTTTGCAATCAATTCTCGATTCTATTCATCATTAACTTCGATGTGTAAGCACTCCAATGAAAACCCATCGATCGAATGATTAATTTTCCATCCGACAAAGAAAAATGAAACGTTCGCTGATTCTTGGTGGTGTTAGGTGCAGGCACGATTATGAATAGAGTTTCTCGGACGGGCAAAACGGGGCGTTGCCTCAAAGTGCGATGGAATCCTGTTGTTGCAAAAATGGCTTTCAGAATCTAATGTGTTGGATGATTGTTTACCGAGCCAAGCTACCCAGGAAGAAATGCTCACTAATGGCATAGCAAGCGTCGTTACAGACAAAGAACCAGCGGACGCTAAAGTAAGATGAATAGTTGAAGTATCATTGAGCACTGTGCGAGTGGTGATGGCTAAACAATCAATCAATATCATTATGAAGCTATAAAATGTGCTATTCTGCAACGAGCGGTTTAAATTTCTTTAGAAAAGTAGGTTTGCATGGTAGGAAAGAGAGGAATCAGTGTGAAGCAAGTTTTGCAAACAAGCTCACATTACACCGCTCTGTTGCTTGTTGCGAGATGGAAGAAGCACTGTTGAATAATGATGGACGTATTTATCTGATGTCGGTTGCAGAATAGTTGCAAATGGCTCGATATCGGGTTTGAAGATATTAATGATGATCGTGCAACACAAACGTAGAATTTGCACGGTGGTGAGAAACTATTTCAAAAATTATTGCCACCACCCAAAAGCAACTGTGTCACGTGTCCAAAACGATCGCAAATGAATTGTTGAATGTGCCACAGGCAAAAGGAACCTTTGGCAGCAAATAGATTCTCGCTGGCAATCTTTCAGATGAAGGGTGTACACAGTAAAAGTGCAAAGGCATGGTTTTAATCGAGTGAACTAAATAATGGGTGCGGGCTTAAAAATAGATCGCAAGGGCCGATGTCACACGAGAAGGTGTAGGTGTTTATAGTGATGGGAAATGGGGGAGGAAGTTAGCTGTGGGAAAATGGTACGGAATGTACACAGTGATGAGTGTAAGTTCGAGATTTAAACTCAAAATTTGCTCAAATACTATGTCTTCATCTTTTGGAAATGTTCAGGGTTCTTGAACTAGCGAAGCATTGAATAAACTTTCAAGTACGAAGAATCTTCTCTCCTTAAGCAACGGTGACAATAATCAATTTCAACTTTGCAATTTCAAAAAACTAACTTTTTCTAATTCCCATTCCCAATTTCATTTCCAACTTGCATACACTCGCTGTTTACTTTACAACTTCATCCCACCACACACACACACACACGCGCCACCCATGGTCTGGTGGTGTTTACGTTTGTTTACGTTTCAGCATCATCACACTCCCGACGGAGCCGTGGAAGAAGAATGGAAAGAAACGTTGCCCTCACGCTATTTTCGTACTCGCCTGTCCGCTAACTCGTGTCACTTCGGTTCATGCTGTGCTATTTTCGGTACGACCGGCCAGCACCGTGCACACTGTGCCCGCTCTCATTGGTTGCCCGCTGTAAGTTATACGCTCGGGGAACACTTGGGTAATTTTGTAACGATGCGTCCCCGGTTCGGTGCTTCTAAACTGCAAGGCAAAGGGACAGGGCATCAGCAGCAGTAGCAGCATGTACGTCTGGTGACTAATGTTGAACTTGTTTTGAAAGCAGAATCATGCAAAGTCAAAGCAAACTCTTTTGGTAAAGGTAGGTCGAAGAGCGTGCGTAAGGAGGGGTTTGGGTTATTTTTTACCTTTTTATCATCTGTTGCAAAATATCACATTTAGTTGATATGTTTTATGTCATTTTCAGAGCGAGATCCAAACAGCATGGCTCGCGGAAACGGTTCAAGAGCAAAACAAGCCAGAAATGTTCAGTAAGTGTTTTTTTCTTAAACTTAAGCACAAGTAACATTTAAACTTTAATATGTTACTCCCCTGAGTTTGAAAATATGCTTCTTGTTCCAAGACATCATGCAAGCAATTTGCTAAACGAAACAACTAAGCTCCCTCCATATAATTGTTATGACATAATTTATGAAATATGTTTGCCGAAATCCTTTTATGCATTTTTTTAACGATAGCCAATTTGGAGCCAATATAAGTAGCGTAAACTGTGTCCTACCTTCGCTCCAGTCTCATATCTCTAGCACGCTACTATGCAGTCAATGCGGCAGCACCACGCTATGATCGCTCTCAGCAGCCGCAAGACCAAGTTATGGGTCGTGAATTTTACGATAGGCAACACGTCGTTCGTTCTTGTGTCGTTTTTTTCATCTTCTTCAATTCAATTTTGTTTTTTTAAAGCATTATTCTCATTCCATTAAAGTGATTTTACATTTCCCGTGCCGCCGGTGCAGCGAAACAAAATTTATGATCACCTTCTATGAGGCTACCTTAAGTTTATCCGTCACCGTGGTGGTACGAGTACGTTTTAAGAGTGTTAGGTCGCTAGAGGGCGCTTACGAGGTGATTTAGAGCGTGTTTACCTTTGGTGCAAATCGTGCCACCAAGCGAGTACAGGAGCTTTTTCTCCCATAGCTCTGCAGATTCATTAACACTGAAGAGCCTGCATGATCGTCGCGACACAACGAACGGCATTAGGTAAAAGCTTTGCATTTCGGAATATAAATCATGAGGATTGCAAAATAGAAGAAAATTCTCCCGATTGAGGTCATTCATCCAGCCAATCATCCTAATGGTTTGAAGAAGTTGACATTTAATGCAATTTAAGCAATATGTATACATTTTAATGGCTACAGTCCATTT
Source organism: Anopheles merus (assembly GCF_017562075.2). Classification (NCBI taxonomy): domain Eukaryota; kingdom Metazoa; phylum Arthropoda; class Insecta; order Diptera; family Culicidae; genus Anopheles; species Anopheles merus. The sequence goes on along the minus strand of NC_054082.1, from coordinate 39,422,808 downwards.
ATTAAAAATATTTTTTAAATAGTTCCATACCACTAAACAAATAGCTTTCGATTGTATGTTTCATTAGTGGAAGCAAAACATAAACAAGAAAAAAAAATGATTCGAATGGCTCGCTGATACGTTTAATGGGACCTCTCCCAGCGACTTCCGGCGACAGATTGAAGCTGACTGGATGAACACACATTCCAATAAAAATAGCCGATAGTTCGTTGCGAACGGCAGATTTCATCCCACGCCTCGCCGTGCTAACGAGAAGCGACAGTTGTGCTATTCGGTGGAAAACTATTTCTGTGATTGTTTCCTTCGCCTTTTGTTCCCCCCTTCTCCTTTGCCCACTTGGCCGGTGGCAGGGGCTTTGGGGTCGGAAATCGTCGGACAATTTTTGATATTTTTTGCCCGAATTGTTCCTCGAGCGTAAATGCCGAGGATTGTTTTTATGGTCCCACTTTCCACGAATTTCCATACACCACCAACCCACCCTTGGGATGGATGGAAGGGCTCGGATGGATGCTGGATGCAAAAGTTTTTCCACCTTCGTCCCCACCCGGGCGCTTCCTGTATTTGAATGCACGGTTTAAGCCGTCATTCCCATTAGTGCATTCCTTTGCAATGTTTTTGCTACTTTTACGATCTGATTTCGGTAAAAGTATGCCGTTTATTATATGCCCTCTCTGGCAACGTTTCGGATTATGTTGCCACCCCCCACCTGATGGTGGAGAAGGAAGACATGAAACTTTAAGTAATGCTTCCTCCTCTTTTTGGGCCATGTTTTTGGTTGATGTTTGAAAAAATCTGAAAAAATACGAAGTTTCACTATTTATTGCCTTTCGTATGAATTCCAGTGGTTTTAGGAAGGTCTTAAAATAAAATTGAAAAAGATTTATAGGGTTGGAAAATAGTTTGAAAAATACTGTGGGATTATCCAGCATCAAACCTGCATCACTTTTTTCGTTGTAGAATATTTTCTCCAATTCATTTGTTCCTACCTATCTTATTGTCTTCACTGAAACTTTCCCGAAAACAATAACTGTTGTTTTTAATGTGTCCCGGCATAAAGTCTACCAAAAGTTATCGGACGTGCGACACATTTTGTCGAATAAAATAATAATCTGTAATCCTATTGTTAGTCAGCGTAAGTCGTCGAAGCTTGTACGGTTGAATTATACGAACAGGATAATCCGGCGCCCGGTTTACGAGCCGCCACTTGACAGGGCTTAGAACCAATGTTTGCTCCTGGCAGCACTCACACCGCTTTACCGACTCCGGGGAAGACGGGGTGCAAGAAAACTAGCAGCTAGCAGAATGTTCTACGAATCAGTCCGATGATGTTTCATTGGAGCTATTGCGACCGGTATTAGTAAGTTTCCATCGTTCCCGGTCTGCGCGGAACCTCCCGCCCCATTTCGCCTCGCTAGCATACGGTGCGGAAATAAAGCGCCATCGGTTCAGGGAATCTTCACTTCCTGCTTTACTTCAGCAACGGCTTTTTGCACGACGCTCCAAAATGAAACGTTCGGAGCCCCTGCGCTGAACGCTGAACGACAACGGGAGCGAGAGTCCATTTACATAATTCAGTTACATGGTAAAATGTGTGGCGGCAGTAGATTTAATCCATAATCCTTTATCGGACGGAGTGCAGTGGGTGTTGCCGTTTTTGGAATGGCATCGTAAATTTAATCAATCCTCCACCACCACCACGTACTGTCGAGTTTGGTCCACTGTTGAGACCGCTGGGATCACACCCAAAACTATACTTTTCATCGGGAGTGCCAGCTCCGTTCGCTCTTCTCTTGACTTCAAAGGGGGGGGGGGGTGATAGGCAGAAAGAAAAAATAAACGAAACCAGGAAAGGGGAAAGAAAAACTGATTGGGTCAGCTAGTTGTTTGGTGGGGCCTTGGAGAGAAAGACAAAATCTTGCTTCAGCTAGTTAAAAGCTTAAGGATTTTCTCCCCAAAAAAGGGAGGACAGTTGGGCCAGCTTCTCTACTGTTTTATGGTTGCGTCCAGTTCAAACATAATAAAAAGTCATCTTTCGAATCCAGGCACATGGAAGATATATCATGCAGAAATGGTGCAATCTTTCCACACGCTTTCCCACTGAAAAGTGTTTCCCCATGTACTTAGGATTCGTATGGTACCGCCAGTTTTAGAACCGAAAAAAGGACACCATCTGATCCAGTGCGATTGGCGTTGGCCATGGCTAGAGTCCTAGAACGTTCTCTCGTCTCTACTCGGCAAAAAGGGTTGTACCATTGGTCACCGTTGGATGAGTAATGTTCCCATCGGCTCTTATACACCAACACTGGAAAAGGGATTTTAACTGTTTCTGTGTTTTAAAGCATGGGAAGGTTTGTGCCTAAATTTGCCTTAAAAAAAGGGAATATTATCCTAGCTTGGTTGTACTGACAACTTTGTTGAAAAAGCAATTTTTACGTACATTTTATTGAATTTAGAGCAAAGCACGGTTTAAAACTGTGTATTAATTTGAGCAATTCTTTTTCGTTCGTTTCTGTTGTTGTTTGTTTAGAAATTCAGAATGTTCATGATTCGTTAAACCCATATTTGATTATAAACTATATAAATATTCATGCATCAAAAAAACATTCGTTAATATTGTACATTTTTGATGATTACTTCCGAGGACGACACGTTGAAACATTTACAAAACAGCGATTTGATGCGATGAATTTTGAATGAATTTTGCATTATTTTGCACCAAAATTTCCCACTATCGGCCTACCATCACAATCAGTACAAACATAGATAAGCGGTTCTTATAGCCTCAGCAACACGCCCGGAGCCTTTAACAAGCTTCTCTATTTCGTGCCCTACGCAAACAAAGCCTCGGGGAAAGCGTCACAACACACGGAGGAACTTTTTATTTGTTGCTGTTTAAGCATATTTCCACAGTCAAAGCTCAAAGGATACACATGTTCATGAAAGTGTGCCATGTTTGCACAGGAGCTCGGTCCGGCTCGCATAATAGTTAGCAAACATTCTATGAAATTGAAAGCAGAGAGAACACACACACAGGAGCACACATACACCCATCAGTTCTCAAGAGCGTATGGGAAAAGAACGTTGTGGTTCGTATCGGGCAAAAATCAGTTTGAAGATTGAAGCAAATATTCGTTCGCATTTCGCAGGAATGACTGCTAAATGAATTAGATGTGAAGAAAAAGTTCCTTTTCCCCCTCAGTTTCTATATTGGTTGTGGAAAAACAGCCGGCAAATACAAACACACACATACCAAAATATGCATTAGATCGGACCTGGTTTGCCGAGTCCAGGGTAAATGACTTTTTCATCCGTAAAACTTTTCTGCCCCTAAAAATTGGAAAGGATTTTGGTCAGTTTGTTGAAATAATTTTGCACACGCAGCAACAACAGCAACGGTCACCGTGTGTGTCCATGTTAGCTCCACACCCTCCGCGCTCCCTTGTTGAGCGCTGAAATTGGAGTTTGTGTGTAAGTTTTACGACGCCGGCCTTTGAAAGTCCTGCTTCAACAAGTTACAGTCCTGCGGGGTTCGGGTTAGCCAAACTTGGTTAGTTTAGGATAGAAAGCATTGCTTTTATCATACACAGTGCCCTGGTGAGGGTGGAGCATCAAATTCCTTCCAATGTGCAGCGTGTCCAGTGGTGACCGATGGACAAAGCTGGCCAGTTTGGGCGACGGTGTCTTTTTTGGTAGCGGCGAATGGGGACTCTCTATGCATAAAATTAAAGTCAATTTAAATCTTCCAACTTGTCGTCGGTAATTTCTTCAACGCTCTGACCACCGTAACCGATGGCTGTTTTGTGTCAACTGTGGAAAATAATTAACCTCACTTAGGTAAAGTTCTCGATCCAATCTGGCAGTAAGCACTTTGTCCGAGTCCAACCGAATAAATGGCGCTGATTAAATGAATGATTATGCCAACAAAGAGAAGGCATTTGAAATAATTATAAAGTTTGTCAGGTAAAACGTTCGGTCTGAGCAAAGTGCACATTCAAACACGGCAAACACAACGAACGATTGAAAAACAAATGCCACAAATAGTGTTTACAAATGGAAATTGAGTGCTGTTCGTAATTACCATATACCATACAACCAATCAAATAGGTAGGATATTATTGAGCAAACATCGCTTACAGTAAATGGGTCGAGGCAATGAAATTCAATGTTTCCTTGTGTAGTTCGATCGCCTTATCTACTGCAGCAGCAGCCCGGCTGGTAGGCCGGCATATAATTGATAGGTATATAATGGATTGACGGCTCAAGGGATATGCGTCGGGTCAGGTTCGGGAACTGCGTGTGATGCTGGGTGTGCTCGGTGTGTTGGAACGACGCAACGCGTCATCAAATATAATGATGATAATGACGGTGATGTATCGTTCGATCCATCATTCATGTATTGATGTCGTAATAAATCATGCCCATTGCCTACGTCCTCGAACGTCATCGATTGTTGCATTCAACGGGCGATGGCGGCCCAATCGAACGCCGGACATTCGTTCTGAAGTTGTGGTCCACTTTGGGAAGGGTTTGCTGAGCTTGGAAGTAAATTCCAATCATGGTACTGAGTGCTTGCAAAATGGGTTAAAATTGCGTTACAATAAGGTGTGTTTGTGTGAGTGCACGTTCAATGGGGAAGAATGAAGTGTTGTTGTGGGGAAACCATCTCTACAGCAATTGCCATTTCGTGGAAAATATTACAGTGGAAATTGAACGTGAACTATGCCGATTGAATTCTGATTTTGTATGATGTTCTGTTTCTGACAAACAGTGCATCAAGTGACCATTTAATCAGAACAATGACCGAATGTGCAAAAGGTTATATTTACCTAACGGGTCCACGCGGAATATTTGCGTATCGGGTTCGGCGCACAGCAATGATGGTGACGTGATGAGCATCATTAGCGTAATAATCCAGCTGCAGCAGTTTGCTGACAATGGTTTAGCCTGTCTTAATTCCATTATGGCTTGTGTTTTGTGTGTATTTCGGTGGGACGAACAGTGTTGCGAACGTCGGTACACTTGCATTTCAATGCGGTTTTGAACTAATTTACAACAACGAAACGATTAACACTTTCCCAAACAAACCAACCAGCACGACCGATGCTGCACATTGCACTATCGAAAGTATAACACGCGAACTGCACAAAGCCAAAGCGCACGGACACCATTTATTTGTGCACAGTCGGGCTGCACAGCACAGAACGTGGCCAATTGCACTATTCACTTCCAATTATCACTTCCTACCGCTTCCACACGATCGGATGCTGAAGCAATACATCTTAACCGGTGCACACTGGGGTACGGTTTTACTTCCATCTCCAATCAACGCACGATTGTGCACATTTCACACATTATGGTTTCCTCCACACCTTTCGCACCACCGTTCAAGCACTGCACTTTAATCCTTTTTGACCGCAACAAAATTTGTTTTGCGTTGGTCAACTTTACTCTCAGATTACGGAGTGACACATCCATGCGGTGGGATAAAGATTATTTTTAAACGATCGACTTTCATTGTATTGTGACAGCGTTTGTTCCAGCGGCCCTTCAAGGTACGGTCACTGCACTGGTCTCCCTCATAGCCCGTCGCCGGGACCTCGTTTGCATACTACTTCACTCCAGCAAACCCGAACGGCATCGAATTAATTTCCCATTCGGTGAAATGGCACGCTGCCGCTGCCGTTAACAGTGGACACGCTCGGAGCGATGGGTTTTAATTTTCCGTTTTTTAATGCTTCTTGATCACTTCCACCACATTGAATGTCATTTTCAGCATTCAACACCGTAACGAAATGGCATCTACGAGGCGCGAAATCGCATCAACTCTCCGGAACCGGGCGATGATTAAAAGTCCCAGGCGATGTTGCTGCTACTGCTCCTGCCTGACCGGTTTTGGACCGTCCGGCCTGGGAGCTGATTGCTGGAATTAACGGATTTTTGTGTGTCACAATTATCTATAATTACTTCTTCACCGTAATGTTAATGATTTGACATTTAATGATCGATTTTTATGCAGCGAAATGTTTCACTTTCATAAAATGGCTGGTGACGATTTCATTACCAGGCTGGGTGTGGCCCTGTGAAGTGCGTTAGGTTTCGCTGTCAGTGTTTTGATGCTTTTGGAACGGCTATATCTATATTTCATTTGTCGATGCACTAATTTCAACTAAACGAACTATTTAATGTTTCGTGTATTGCCATTGCGTCACAACCATTCCTGAAAACAAAACAAAAAGAATTATTTGTAATTAGTTGCTTTTGTGTTATACACTTAAATAAGATAAAATTTGTGTTTGTACTATTCCATTAATAATCAAACGTATAGTCTTTAAAGTTTCTTATGGAATTTCAATGGTATCAGAGGTAAACATGGTTTATATGGTCGTATATTGCTTAAAAAAATGTATTTACTTTCTTATAAGTACAATGTGCTTCCCAACTTGTCTATTTTTTTAAATCGAAAACGCAACCTACATTTAATCTAAATTTACGTAAATGTGTGTCTTGATGTCTTTTTTTTTATTTCATTCATACTTTCCATTCGACGTGTTTAAAGTTTCACAAACACCTAATCCGTAAAAGCACTGAGGAGGCAAATTGGTCACTTTCTTGTAACCATCGACAAAGGCGGTTTGTTTTCTTACCGTTAGATGAAGATCATTAAAAGTTTGGCGTTGTTTGTAATGAAGGTAGAATTAGACAAAACAAAAATGTAAAAAAGGCCGGCCTGCGAATACATCTCGCTTTATACTATGAACGTGAAGACAAAACAACCAACCGTCCTAGTGTTCGAGGGAAAACAATATTACCACATTCGATGATGGAAGATATTACGCAAAGGAAGCCAGAAACGCGCCTAACGAATGGTCATTCCGGATTCTCTTTTTTTTTGTCTAAGAAAACAACTTGAGCAACGTGAACACGAAAACCACCATAACAACCGAGATGATGGAGCGGTTAATGGTTTTCCTACTGCCAACACCTAGAAGCTCTTGGTGTTTTGTTTGTTTGCGATATTGTAAGCACGGTGTAAGAGGGGTCCTGGTTCAACCGGTAAATACAGGAGGAGCTTGACTAACCGAATTATTTGCCTACACCGTACACTCAAACAAGACAAGCACGATTCAAGAATGCTTACCAACAGAGCATGTGGCTTTTTGATTGATTTTCTACGTCTATTTGTTCAACGAAGTACGATCAACGGTAAACTTTATTGCGTTAATACCACAAGCTATGTAAGAAACTCGTTTACATACAAAGTTGTCTATTTATGAGAAGATAGTTTTGTGATAGAGATGTTCTAAAATTCTGTTTCTTCTGCCATTATTTTAAAAATATTTGCATCGGTAACAGGGACCAAAAAAAGGTTACTGTTTGAAACTTGTAACAAATCTTGCACTGTCAACGGTCGTCCACAGAGGCAGTACCAAAACACATTCGGCTTATTGTGCTCTACCCATCACGTCTTATCAGAATACATCTGTACGCCCCCGAACGTAAATGTCTTTTGCAAATTAGTTAATCCAAGAGGAAAGAAGCCACAAATTTGATAAAGAAGAAAACCACACCATGAATAAAAAAAGTGAATATGGCGAAACAGCAGAGCATGAGAGATATGTGCATGGAGGGCGCCATGTTTTCAATTTTCTTATTATTACATTACTTGCCATGCGTTTGACCTTCAGCGCGCCAAGCCATCGTGCCCAGTTTGCGCATGTTGTACAGAGACTACATCAAAACGCACAACACCAAAAATGTGCAAAAAACGGGCCGAGCCAAAAAGTTCATCGCACCCATGCTGCCCGCAAAAAGAGCGTGTTTGTTCGTGTATACTGTGGTGGGTGCTGAACGCGCTGCGTATGATGAATTAGTCTTTTGGGAGCTCATGAAGATATCCCCTGGATGCGTGGCAACCATATTCTTGCTCCAGTACCGTGCCCATACTCTACTCCAAGCTCGGCGCTCAGTGTGGGTGAGTCGGAATATTATTTTCGCACAAATGATAGCGAATTTACACACACACTCACATATATAAAAAGCATGCGTATGTGCGTATGTGTGGCACTTAAGCATTTGCATGCCTAATGCCTGGGTAGCAGCATATCATCCGCTGCCTGTATCATGTCACAAATTTAGCATTGCTGATTTGATCATACATGAGCATGGCTCACAGAGCAAGCAGCATGGCATCGCTAGAACTTTTAGGAATAAAAGTATAATTCCTATTCCGTGTACGTTAATGTGTTTTTTTTTCTTCTCTCGACAGTCGCTGAATAACACATAGCGAGTGCTCGGATAGAGCAAACAGTCACAAACGGCCGTTTGTAATCTTATGTTGGGATTCGTTTGACGTGGCGGGCACATCACTTGTCGTTCAGGGGCAGATTGTTCGTTGCAGGAAGATTCTGCGCTGAGTTTCTCCAAAACAGTTGGTGGTATTTTAATGTGACGTAAATCAGCTATGCTGTCCCGTGATGACATTAGCGCTGTCAGAACGGTTGCCGAAAAGCCAATATGAGTTCTGTTACATTTTCCAAAGTTTGTGATTTTAAATGTTCACTTGCAGCTCGCCAGTATGAGTTGAGATTGATAAGAATTAGAACAAATTAACAAATTCATGATAACAAGTAAAAATATCACCCTACATACTTCCTATACAATATAGTAAAAGGATTAAATGCATTTTAAGCTTGAGGCAAAAGAAATCCATGTGTTTAATATTCTTCCTGTTATTTACCAGTTTTACTTTTATACATCCTTGATGGATGTTATAAAATGCAAATAAAACATCACTTTCGGTGTTCCAATTCCATCCACCTAAATGCTTCCTCGAAAAGCAATGTCAATCAGAACATAGAGTTTTCCGGAAAAGCAATAAACTGGTCATAGAAAACGCTACAGTTCTTTTTCGATTGTTTCCAATTAAAATCAAATCAAAGGAAACTAATAGCGTACTTTCACATGGTGCATTAGTACGAGATGTAGCCAATATCATCAAACATCAAATGAAATTGGATTACCAATAATGTCACTAGTCAGAAACCTAATGAATCAACGCATGCGAGGAAAGTACTGCGACAAATGCATTGTTCATTAATAGAAATTATAATTTAAAAAATATCAGCTATATTGACTTGTTTCGCGTGAAAATTGCACAATAAGAACGTTGTCCACCGTGTGCTAATTGCATTGTCGTAGAACATGATGATATGGTTGATAATCAGTCAATATTTTTGCTTATGGTGGTTTATGTTATTTTTAACGAATAACAGTCTTTCATTCTTTTCTGCGCGAACAAAGAAATGATATGAAACAATATGGAAACCATGGAGCTTCAAAAAGGTTGCTGCTAAATGATAACAAGCTAACAGGCGTATTTACTTTTTATACAACATGTTTGTGGTTTGAAATCGCAACACTTTATTATAATAAATAATTACCCCATACCAGCACACCGAGCTCAAGCTGTTTGCAACCGTACACCCATCCAGGCGCATACATCTAACCATAATATGCTACCAATCTGTGATGAATGTTTAATGAGTTACGCAGCGAGCTCTTTTTTGATGGCTGCTTATCATTTATTGATTGACATTAATTAACCTACCCGATGCGATTTCCGCCACGCCCCGGCGTTTCTAGTGGGAGGTTGCACTTTTCTAGCGCACTCCTCGAGCACGTCACGGTACGGTACCATTTAGAAGGTAACAATACACAAAAACCTGTGTGTGGAGTTCCACCCATGAAACAAAGGCCCTTTTGCATTTGGTAGGTAGAGAGCATTCTTCTCACAACCGGGTGGCAACTACTGTATTCAGATTTGAAATGTTAATGGCTGCAAATGACCAGCAGCAATGTGTAGCAGTGTAATTAAATTGTTATTAGTTTGTGGAGCGTCGCATGATTCTGGCCTGGTTTGGTGGGAGAGAATGTCACGAACGGTGAATTTTACAAAATGGCTTTAGCACTGTAAGCAAGCCTCCACACGTTACGAGCTAGCGTACCGTAACGTTCCTTTTTATATAAATGGTTTGACAGCATGGCACGCTACATGAGTCCGGTACGTGTGGACGCGCTGTTATTTGCTGATATAGTTTATCTATATATAGATATAGTTTTGATAGTTTATCGCTTTATTGGTCGCAATCTGAAATATATTTTTACTTAAATTTGTATTGCAAACATAAAATCTGGACATTTACAAAGGAAAAGGACTTTGTTTACACCTTCTGCATTAAAACAAAATAATATTTAACGGTATGGTATGAGAAGACGCTAGAGTCTTCCAAATTTTAAAATCGGTATGAGAAGACGCTAGAGTCTGCCAGTTAGATTAGAAAGTTAAAATTGACTCAGTTGAAAAAGTTGAAAAGTTAACAAGTAATTAAGCGCTTTAGTAATTTGCAAGTCGGTTTTAGTTTTCTACTACTATTTAGTAAATTTCCTAAAGCAATAAAACTAAATGGAATTTATTCATTGAATAGAAGAAATTGCGCCAATAGTATAAACTGATGCGAATTTTTATTTTTATTTTTTATTTTTTATGAATTTTATTCTTCACGCTGGATGGACAATTGCAATGCATCTCAAATCATGAAACTAACATCGTTTTTAGTTCGGGGAAAAAGAATAAGAATAGTTTGCGTGTTAAGAGTAACACTTTTAAATAAAGTGATAAAGAGTAGAATAAAGCCAATAAGTAAACAAACATTTTTTTAACTGAAATGAACAAGGTAATATGATGAAACGATTACTTTCTACATTTAAGTTGGTACACTAGAGTACATATTAGTATTCTTGTACGGTCTCGTGGTACAGTCCTCAACTCACATGACTTAACAACATGCGAGTCATGGGCTCAATCCCCGTATGGACCGTAATCAAGACACAGATCACCAAGCCAAGAGTGGTACAGGTATGCCTTGATCGGCATCGGATTCATGCCAAAAAAGTTCGAATGATTTGAAAATAATCATAGACCACGGCATTTAATATACAAGAACTTTAGAAACGTCTTCATTATTGTCCGAAATTCTCGAAAACTATTCATTGGATCTTAGACATGATTATCATGTGTTTTTGCCTTTAAGAACCAATTATTTGAAATGAATAAAAAAAGTATTTAAAACTTTGATGAAATCAATAAAAAAGCTAAACAAAAGCACCCTACCGAGTTTCCGAGTTTATAGCAGTCGATTTTTGCGTTTCCTAATCCGGTCTTAGTGCCCCGTGGCTGAATCGAGCTTTCATCACAAATAAAGATAATGTGGTGATGAGAACCTGACGTAAAACCAAACGACTTTGCGTTGCGGCCGACAGTTTGAAGCCCGTAAGGCCAATCGGATCAGAACAAAAGGAGGGAAGAATTGCGTCCTGCTACAACCCTGGACGTGTTTTGCCTCGCTTCTTGCCCCATTTCGCTCATAATGATACCATCTCGCTTGCGTTGATACGACGCTTGCCTCATTTTAGCGTGAAATGAACGTGAAAATCGTGCGTGACTTTGATGGTAACGAGAAATGAGATGCTTGCGAGCGCTCCGCTCCAAAGTCGGCGAGGGTATTGGTTTTGAGCGCAGCGAAATTGGATAGTGAATCTTTGGCATTTCGGGGCTAAGCTTTGGCGCCGGCGAGTTTTGTTGCGAGCTGGTTGAGGATGTCGAAGCTTTGATAGCATCTGAAAGCTTAATGCGGTCTTGGGGGAAATATGTTATTCCTTTCACGAAGGCAAAACGGGCAGCAAATATCAGACGCGTGAGAATTCTGGCACTGTGGCACGTATTGGAAAAACGGGTCAGCGAACTTTATAGTTGGTAAAGTTGAACTATTATATAAAAGGGAGAGGAGGGGGTATAGCAGCCTTTCTGTTGGATAATCAGTAACTATTCATCCTCTGGAATGGGGTAAGAAAACTATAATATTCCTGAAACGTTGCAAAAATAAAGGCTCAACAAGTTACAATCGATTAGTAATTGACGGGGCTACACGCAAGGAGTACTTTAAAAGCGATTCCTATTTTGTTATCTAAAATGCTTCTCCAACTGATTTTATATTTATCTTCTAAATAATGCACGTATATGTTTAACACTTCTTTCAACTCTTAAAAAAAACCTTTGTCCTAAAAAAATGCAATCATTGAATTGAGCAAATATGTCTAAAAGGGAAACGAACCTCGTTCAAACTTGTACAAACCAGCGCGTCTTTTCACGAGCCGTGCAAGTTTTTTTTTTGTAAACTTTAATTTCATGAAAAGTGCTATGAACGAAATTGTGTACATAAACGAAAACAAATTGCCCAACAATTTCGAAATACAAAAACCCTAACCTCACCCAAACGCTTTGCCATTATTTCGTGGCCCATTGACAGCTAAGCATTATTTGAGGTTTACCGAAACTCTGTCACAAAAGCGTGAACAATGAAAGGTCCACTGCCCAGTAGAGAAGCTCTTACTTCAATCAAATTAACGAACGGGAGACGATTTTAAAAGTTGATGAAAATTTGATTACTTTCAGAATTGATCATCGCTTCCGGGGAGGTCGGCACAAGATGGGAAGGTAATCCGTTTGCATTGTGGAAGATAAAATCCCCAGCTTATCTCTCCCGAGCTGGGAAGCACGGAATCACAGGAAACGATTGGACGCAAAATTACCGCCTTTTTTGTGTGTGGATAGTTGCCAACCATAGTGAAACGAATTGTAGCGTAAGTTTGTGCTGGGATAAAAGATGACATTTATTATGCACATTACTGCTTATGGAGATATTCTCTGGGCCAAAGGGCCTTGAAACAATGACACTGAGTTGGGTGTCTGGGCAGCCCAGAAGTCAGTGGACAAACACTTCCCGCATATCGCATAATTGCTCTCCGCCAACGGGAGCTTCATTACTTCCAGCATTGATCGCAGAACCCAGCTACAAACTCGTAATCCAACAAGACCCCGATTTGTGACCGTCGCGCAACCCGGACGGGACCGCAAGCACAAGCCTAGCCGGTGACAAAGATAAAATGAAGTTCGAAGTCAGCCATGCTTCACTAATTAAGTTAATTACTGTTTTTCTCTCATTTTCGTGTCCTGTCCCGTTCGCGAAATGCTTTCTGCGCGATACGGTTCGAGGTTTTTGCCTAGTGTTTGTGTAGAGCTGGTATTCTCACGATTCAAATCAAGGACACACGCTCACGTTCCCTAAACTGTCCCTGGGCTGTGAAGTTTCAACTTCAAACAAGTGCTACACGACACGGAAATGTAATTTTGGTAATAGGCGACATTTCTAGCGTTCGCTTCACTTTCTTCTGAATGGTGTCAGTGGGTCGAGTGCGGTATGGAAAACATACTTCAAACTTTTTCCCCCCCCCCCCCCCCCCATCGAAATTCGTTTCTTTTTTAAGTATAAGATACGTAGCGGGAATCATTCTCACGGGAAATAAATTGGAATTTTATTTTCAATTTTATTTTACATAGACTCTCCGAACGTGTTACAATAAATTTGTTATTTACTATAGTAGTGGCAAGACAAGCTTATCGAATGTAAAATTAAATAAAAATCAATATCCAAAGAAATGAAGTGTTTTTCACTTTGAAATAATTTTACGGATCAAATCTCGGAGCAATTTCCAACAACGTTCATTATTTACTCAGTGTTATCTATACTAGTGTAGACACTCCCTACACTAACTACTCAGTGACTAGTGTTAACCCCTGCACAGTAAACGGTTCGTCCTCCCTCAAGATGATGGTCCATCCCATTACAAACCATTAACATTCTGCGTTACTAATCTCTTCCGCACGATTTATCTGTGTGTCGACCGGTTCACTTTCAAATCGTTTCAGCTGCCCTTCCAGCAGTTGCTGCAGGGAATAAATTGTTGTGCCAAACAGCTCCAGACACTCTCTCACACACACACACACAAACAGCAAACGAAACATTCCGCAAAGACACACGAGAAAACACGCACGCACAACTAACCCTGAAGGCAAAAACGTGCACAGCAAGCAAAATTGGCCACAAATCCTCACAGCACAGAACCAACGGATGAACCGACCGGTTGGTGGCGTGTGCTTTCGCTCCCTCCCTCCCTCTTCTCTCCTCCCTAAATAGCACCACCGATCCTATCGCGCGAAGCTCTTCTCAGTTAATTTAAAAGGTTAATACTGAAGCAAGTGTCCTTTTTGACTTCTCTAACGAAACACCCGTCTGTCATCTTATTGTTTTGCTGTGCCACATCACCACCACTGCTTTTCGAAAGGCGACCCCCACCGCCGTATCGAACGGGCATGAGGCGCCCGAATGTCTTGAGATGGTTTGGGGAGAAAAGAAAAACACACAAACACACACACACATACACAAGCAGAGCACACTATAGGGAGGGTTCGGAACGGGTGAGGAGTGTTTTAATTTTGCACCACACGCTCGTGTTCACCTCTTTGTCGGTCCCGGTGAGTAAAGCAGCAGCAGCACCACCACCATTATTCGGTGATGAGAAATGTGGCCCCCACAGCCTTTGTGACTTGTGTGTTTTGTGTGAATAGACGCGTCTGTCTCACTGTCCAGTGTCATTGATCCACCGGTTTTAAAGTTAATTAAAACAGTTTAATTTATTCGAGCAACGTCTTGCAGAAAACGGTCCGTAACCGCCGAAAAAGGATGAAAATCGTGCGCCCGTGAGCCGTTCCAGGGCGCATAAACTTCGTGAATACGACCCCTTGACAACTCCGATCCGTACGCCAACCAAACGAAATCGGACTAGCCCCTGTTTGCCTACCTACCTCCCGTCTTTGGCGATGTGCTCGTTTTTTAACCTTCGTCACGTTTTCTGGCTGTGGGAAAAATTTGAATTTAAAAGTAGCAAAAGCCACACCGTCCCAGAATAAATGAATAGAACGGTTTCAAACTGAGAAGGACACAAAGATAAAACAAAAATATCAGCAATATGTGCGGGGTGGGGGTTTCGAATGGCGTGGTAGTGCTGTGTAGAGTAAACAGCGCGATGAATCAGCTGGTAGCTAAGAAGGCAAACCAAATAAGAAAGGCCGTTTGAACGACGCTTCAGGAAACCGGAACGAACGATTGGTTCTCTCTATCTTTCTCTCTCTTTCTCACTATCTTTCTTTCTCTCTCTCTCTCTCTCTCTCTCTCTCTCTCTCTCTCTCTCTCTCTTTGAATGCCTTAAAGGAAAAGTTAGCGATCAAGATCGGTAGCAAACAAAAGGGATGATTGTTTGTTGTTGTATTTTCCTTCTTATGCTGGGTTGGTGACTGTTCAACCCGAAGCATACTGCCGTTGTCAACGTAACTTTCTGGTTTATGTTTTCAGCTGGCAGTTTTTGCATAGCTCATGCTCCACTAACCTAACGAAGCTAAGTTTGCTGCGGCATGGCAGGTACGATGCCACCTTGGGTTAAGTTACTTATTTTCCCAGGGGCAGGAAAAACGCCACCACTGAGAAGGGTTTAATGGAAGAAATATGACCGATTAAGCGTTCTATTGATTTTCTTTCCATTGGTTCCGTTGCTTTTTCTTTTAAACAGGGATAGCTATGTCGAACTTGCAAAAAAATTGACCAAGCCCGGCGAAACAGTAAGAAAAAGTGTAACGGTCAGCAAAAATAAATAAAAAAGCATCTTTAAGGAGTCATTGCTGTATTATAAATATCGTTACAGCAGTCCTTTGGAAGAAAGATGCATCCTCATCCCCAATGCTTTTTTTTTTTTTTGAGCGTGTATTAATATCGCTTTCTGGTTTCGATTCTGCTAATGGATTTAAAGATTTAGAATTACTGCATAAAAGATTAATTGTAGCAAGAAGAGCACTAAATTTCGATTCATGCAAAAAACTCCTACTTTCCTGCTCAGCGGTTCACCATACAGTGAAATGAATCGTTGTGAGTTAATGATTAAATTTAGTATATGTTAGTCGATGCAGGTTGTGGTTCCAAATTAAAGATAAGAAGAAGAATGAATAAGTTTTGGTTTTGTCATTTGCTGAAATCTTCAACTGAGAAGCCTTGATATCTAAGTTTAATTTATCTGCTGATATCTGTTTGGAATTGAATATGTTTAAAGTTTATTTATACACTTTCAGTCCAAGCCAGTGTACTATGAAAACATAAATATTTTGTAATAGTTCGAAAAAACCGAATGGAGCCCTGAAAACAAAACCGATTGGTAAGCAAAAGAAAATTCATAATTTGTCTACCATGACACCCCGGTCGCCTTTATCATCACAAACTCAACCCAATACAACCAGCCTGTCCACACTCCCGATTCCCCTCCCCCCCCCCCACCATCCCACTCAAAGCGATCTGACACGAGATCCGAACCGAGGGAAAATAAATTGAGCACCGGGGATGCCGGATGCGGATGCTGATTTATTTTGCGTTCGTGACATTATGCCCGCCGGAAGTACAACAAAAGAGTGATTCGCGCAATTTTGACCGGTACCGGCGAGTATCGCGAAACGTGAGATGGGATGGCCACCAACCACCCGTGAAGGGCGCCTCCTATCTTTGCCTACAATAACCCTTAGACACCGAAGGGTCACCGTGCTGCAAGCGAAGGTGCTGGCAGGGTTTCGCTTCTGCCGATCTCGTCACCCACGGGTCGCGCGGCATAGCGAGACGGCATGCTTGAGCACGTTATGGCACAAATTTATTCCC
This sequence comes from Anopheles merus, assembly GCF_017562075.2. Classification (NCBI taxonomy): domain Eukaryota; kingdom Metazoa; phylum Arthropoda; class Insecta; order Diptera; family Culicidae; genus Anopheles; species Anopheles merus. Next base: position 39,406,159 of record NC_054082.1, on the reverse strand, counting down.
CGAACGTAGGCACTCTGCAATTCTAATGTTTTAAGCCATTAATGGGTCGGTCGTGCTTGCTGCCGGGGCCGGGGAATCCTGATCCGGAAAATGAATGGTGGCGAATATTTTCTGCAAATCGCCATCCGTCTTCCGGCGCGGTACGGTGTCGGGCGTCACGGTGTGTGCGAATTCATTAAAACTTGTCTCGATGTGCAATGGTTGTTTAGTTTGAGAAATGGTTTGCTCTCCTTTTCAACGGTGAATTGTGCTGACGAGTGAGCTTTGCAATTTATATTTTTATAAATGGGTCTAACGAAACTGTTTAGTTTGCCTCTTAGTGGTGAGAGGTTCGTGTTAATGAGCAAAGGTTTCGTAATACGTTAGAAATATTACACTTAAGTACTGGTGTGTTGTTACAATCGTGTCAATTAGCAATGATGGAATAGCAAATAATGCAAAGCAAACTGATTGCAATCAGTTCATGTAAAGGCAGATAATTGATTAATTAACTAATTAACGTTAATTACGCTACGAAATGAATGTAAATATTGATCGGGCATAAATAACCAGCACAAAACACCCTTGATAATGTTGAATAATTACGGCATATGCTGGAGCCTCGTACATCTGACATAGGTTGCGTGCCAAGGTTGATACCATCTACATAAGAAGAAAACATAAAACCGTTTCAGTGTGTCGCGATACTTTTCAATTTAGTTTGGAAGCCATGTTTTAAAATTGTTATGAATGTCATTGGAGAATTGGTTTCCGTTTACCACAATGAGACTACAATGCTTTACAGACAGACAATAGATAATCCCATTCGAACAAAGAGATCCTAAGCCGCGCAGATGATCTTAAACACGCAAACAAAAGACCATATGGATGCTTGCAGACGAATTCCAAAACTCCTCACAAATGCGCTTATTCTATCATTCCCATTGGTAGCGCCGCTTTGTTTGCTCCGACAAACGGAAATAGCACCAGCGTGTATTTAACCTACCTTTAACTTAATCGTCAAGCGTGAAGAATTCGACGCGCAGTTTTTTTAACCCACTGGAAGCAGGCAGCGGAGCTTCTATTTTCATTTTGCTAACCGATTTGGGTTAAAACATGCTCCAATGTTCTCCAATGTCTAGCGTTACGGAACGACAAACGCCTGCCTGCCGACAAACGCCTGCTAGAATGCTGGTTTCAAAAACGATGATAAAAGAAAATAACACCAAGAAAATGGCGCCACCTGACAACCCGTCAGGGCAGGGGTGCTGCTTCCTGCTTCACCATCATCATCGGGGCTCGCTCTGTCGTTCCGTAATAGACGATACGCTAGAGCGCAAGAAACAGCGCTGAGCGCTTCGGTGTAGAAGACAGCCGTTTAGGCATTTATGTCACGGATAAGCCTCTATTGCCGAACAAGGAACATCAATCTAGCGCGTGGTGCCAGAAAGCTCGTGCATTCACAATGCCGTCCGTACCGTGGGCCACCCTCAGCCCGATTTCCACCGCCCTGTTACGGTGGTTCAAAGACAAGACAACATAAAAATGAAAATCCTAAAGCCTACAACAACGCCAGCCAGGCTCGAGAGCGCTCTGGTCTCTATTCAAGTTGTGTGCATTTATGATGATTCCTCATATCTGGAACACTAACCTGGAAATCGCTTCCTGTCGCTCGATCGGAACCGCACCCCAGAACCTTCCCCGTAGCTGCTTTCGCCGTAGCCTATTTCTCTCCCCCCGGGGAATGAAGAGTGTCGGCTAGACCCTTTTTGTACTATCTAATAGCAAACGACTGCGGGGAGGATGGCTAGAATGGTTTCACTCAGTTGTGTCTATCGGCATCGGCGTCGGTAGCCGTTTGGGACATCAGGAGCACGACTGCTGGCGGACACCGTAACAACACCAACAACAACAAAAGAAACCCCTCCCCCCCCCAGACGGGAGACGGTCCCGACAATAAGGAGCCGCTTCCAAGAAAGATGCGAAATGAAGCCGTTCTTAACTGATCGCCCGCTGGTCCTCGCCCTAACCTCGGACAAGCGTCGCACGGTGCGGGCCAGCCACCGGGAGCTCAATGGCAGGTTTATGATGCTTGTATGAATAAAGATTCTGCTCTCGTTTGAAGCACAATAAAAGTCATTATTATCTGTATTCATATCGTTCTCGAGAGACCGACCTGTCACGGGCCCCGACATGAGCCCAGCGGAGAGGAGGATCTATCAGCTCAATCGTTTTCAGTTTTCGGGAAGTCGACTGTTTGTGGTTCGGTTTCCTCTCCGTCCGGAACCGCTCGACCGACTGGACAAGCATCCGAGACGAACTTCTTGGCTGGGACGAGCCTCTGCTGCTGCCATTGTGCAGTCCTTCTGCAACCGAACGAGACACCATTAACTCGGTGGCGATATCTTGTGTGCGATAAACCGACAGGAGAAGAAGTTTCAACCAATGGGGAGCGAAAAAAAAAGAAGTAAAAGACGTAGTGCAACTTTTGAACGGCCCTTTTCCTGTTCCTGCCAATCTCTTTTTTCTGCTAACGATCCGAACGGATGCCTCTTAGCCACAGCAGGTCGTTTTCCTTCCGTAGCGGTTAATGTTTTGTGAAGGAGAGGTGCACACTTCTGAGGGCAGTGGTGAGAGAGAATCGATTCGCTTCGAACAATGCACTTATAGAGCCGTATCTTTCGACGATTTGTGCATCTGTTTAGGCCTTTCTCGAGTCGAAAGCGTTGTACAAAATCAACACAAACACACTGACACTCACCAGTCGGCCAATTGATAGTCTTCGACCTGGAAAGCACTGTGCACGATTTATCGCCAAATGGCTGTTCGTTCAGGCGGGCTGACAGCAACAACAACAAACATGGCCCGGATTGTGCTTTAAACAGCTCGCAGCCACTGCACCACCGTTCGATAGGAGAAACAAAACAAACAACTGATTTGCATGTTGGCTAGCTTTCCGCTCGACGAATGCTAACACTGGTGCCCGGCATCAGCTTCTTCACTCCTTACCAAAGCTGACGACGTGTGAGTTGACACAGCTCGCCGCTCCGCAGCGTCTTCGTTGACTAGAAACATACAGCGTGCTTACGGAAGGGAAACCATACACTACGACCTAAGGCATGTTCAAGCTGTGGTTCTAGTGAAGATGTTGTTCGATTTGTTCGAAGCAAACGCTGACGGCTTTCAGTAACACATCGTGCACAGACGGATCAAATCCGCTTCAAAACCTCTATCACAGCCCGATGTGTCCGCATCCATCCGGAGGCTCGGAGTGAATTTAATCTGGTCCAACTAAATAGATAATGCAGAACGTTTCGATTGAACAAAATCCGATCTGTTCCGGACTGGGCACAGACGCTGTTCAGTATCGGCACCGGCTGGTCCGGCTAAGAGCAGGCCAGCGGAATAGTTCCTAGGCGGGAATCACTTCCTTGGAGGTTCAAAATTTACCCTTCCCTCTGAGGGACTGTCTCAACCATTTCCCCAGCGATAAGTGTTTCGCTTTTCCCAGTTGGGTTGGTCAAGATTCAATGTAGCCCTCCAGGGGGGAAGAACTTGTTGTCGACGCTTCGAGCTGGCACACCGCAAACAGCTCCGAGAGCCGAGTACGCCGCCGGGATGGGTGAGGTACTAGGATGCTAAACCACACCGTCTTCAAGCGGACTTCTTCAACTCCATTACCGTTTCAATTAAAGTTTATGGTACGACTTACGGCTATCTTCAACAGTTGGTCCCCGTCTGGATGCTTTCCAGTGTTGAGCGAGCGGAAAGTTGTCTCATTTTATAATTGCACGTTTTGCTCCGGCACTGATGGACAACAGTATGCTGGATATATGAGCCGATGTCTTCCAAAGTGTGTGTGAGAAGGAATTGTAACATTATCGGCTGGGATATTCGCTGTATTAAATCCTGGTAAAGTTATTTTTTTATTATTCGTTAAATTCAAAGTTTTGCTGGGACTCTTTAATGCCTGTATGGTTTGTTTGTTGTAAAACAACACCCTGATTGAATTGCATATGACGCTCCAAGGACTTTACAATCTACATTGTGTGCTGCTTCTAGGTCCTGAAAAACTCATACTCATTACGTATAACCCGTTGTAGTGGTACTTCAGCTCATTTGAAATCGAACCAAGAAACATAAACAGAACAAACGAGCATTAATCTTATTCCGAGGGATAAAAGGATAAAATCTTATTCCAACCTTAAAGTGGTAAACTGTCTTAACATTTTCTCGAATTTCTCCGTGAACAAACGAACAAAGTTTATCTTGCCTCCTACTCGAAACTTTGGCATTAATTTTCTTTTGATCCCTCAACATGCTCAAGGCATGTGTTCATATTTAACTACACATAACCACAGACCGCGCGCGTGGTATCGTACTCGGTGGAGACGCCGAGTAACCCAGCAACTCGGGTGAAGAAAAATCATTTAAATCCCAACAAACCCGGCCCTGTCTAGACACCAAGTCAATCAAAGGAAATTTGTTTCAAGAGATCTGCCAACTGAACCGTATGTGTTCGTGTGCCCGCTCATGCATGTGAGTGGGCCGAGAATCAGAAATCCAAAAACTCGCAACATTTCTGGCTAGCAACTCGTGAGCACGCACGTGTACATTTGACACGGGGAAAAGTCTAGGCAGCAAGCTATCAAACGTCGGAATACGTACTGAGTAATTCAAACGTCTTTCCTTTTTGCCCGCACATTCGCATTGATCCGCATATTGGGCAAGGCTTGGCTCCTTACCGACGGGCATCGACTCCCTTGCCCTCATCGGCAGTAAAACTGCAAAATGAAACCCATTAGCTAAAGGGGATCCGCTACGGGTGTTGTGCGATGAGCGCCGTACAGTCTTGCAACTGTTTGCCTACGTGTCGCGGCGGCAGCAGCAGCACAGGCAGCATCATCATTATCATTCGCATCATGATCCTTCCACGTCATCAGCAAAACCCTCTAACCGCGTGTGTCGTGTTGCCGGTGGAGGCATTATTGCGCCATTACGGTTATCGTCGGCTTTACGAAACGCGTCCCTGAGCTTCCCACTCGATTTCTTCTCACCCCTATCCCATAACCCTATCCATTGGTTGGATTTTCTTATCCTTCCGCTCCGAGCTGTCGGGTTTAGCAGCAAACCCTCGAGTAAAAAGGTAAACTCAATTTTTCAAACCTTATCCGGCTCGTTTAAGGGGATGGAATATAAATATGGAATGTTTTTTTAATTACATTTATAATCAACATACGCATCACCATCATCATCATCATGATCCTTACCTTGCGCAAGGTGGGGTGAACGGGGCGGGACGGTGAGTAGCATGGTTTTAGCCTAATACTACCATTAGTGGTACAGCAAGCGTACATGCGTTATCCCTTGAGCTGTACGAGTCGGCAACGCATCGTGAGATAAGGTAAAGCTAATCAAAAAACGTCAATCTTATAATACACGATACACGCTGCTGCCAAACCGAGACAGGGTTGTTTAAGAAGTAATTACGTTTTGATTAAACGCATGCTAGCGGGAAAACAGGGCTTGCGTAAAGCCGTACCAGCCCACAAGCGTGCGGGGAAACGGTTACAAAGAAATCAATTTCTCACCACAGCGCACAAGCTTTCAGGGAAAACGTTCTTTCCAGCGAATGTTCGTTAGAGCAAATCAATTTTGGGAATTTTTGCCAAATTTCGCAACCATCCGAAATTATGGTAAATGGAAATTCTGCTTAAAATGTTCAATTACTGACAAAAAACTCCTTCGAAACGGAAGGAGTGGATTTTTTTTAGGAAGAACGTTATGCTCTTTTTAAATTTACCCTCTGAATTCAACACCGTGATACATTTCATCGATTCCATTTCCATTCGCTTTAGAGAGAGAAAGAGAGAAAGAGAAAGAGGGAGAGAGAGAGAGAGAGAGATAAAAAGCGCAAAATGCAATTAAACGAATACACAAGCGAACTTAACTCCCGTACACAAACAATTGCATCTCGAACGAGCAAACATATCAAACGCACCAGAACATCAAAGGGATCGCGTGCGGGTAACGTTAGCGCGATTCTTCACTTTTATGTTACTTGTCAAAAGAAACACACTGATAGAACCGTGTTGATTTTAGCCTTAATTTAAACTGCATACCGGTTACGAGTATTTCATCACACTGTTGGCACAATTTTTTCTAAGGGTTTGAATGCTCTTTCTTGTAAAAGAATTCATTTCTTTACACACGCTCGATCGACTGTTTTCTCTTCATATTTTACCATCGTTTTACTTTGCTTTAACGTTGGATATTTGATTTACCCACTACACTGAACCCATTAACACTCAACGCTATCGCACATTATCTTTTGTTAATCTATTGCTGCCGTTCGCCAAATTAATAATCCAATTTTGGGCGCTCGTTCTATTATTTGGTCGTTATCGGGGTTGTTTTTATTGATGCTGCTTGCACAGGCTGCGCTCCAACCATCTGTTTCCGTACACCATTACACAACACACACACACAAACACACACACACACACACACATACATACATAGCACCCGGAAGTCCCACACATTCTGCAGGATGGAGAGTACGTTTCGATTCCGCCCTGGATCCGTTTGCGGTTTTTTGGCGTAGGTGGAACGCACCGAGCGCCCGCGGGCCTGCACACAATCAAACACAGCACCGGAAGCGAACCACTGGAGTACCTTTTTCGCGGCCAGCACTACTCACAACCACCAGGGACCACCATGCCATAGGGTGCGCATGTATGTGTGTGTGTTTCCTGCTGCTGTTGTTGTTGTGGTGAATAGACCCAATTTTGTTTACCACAAAACTCGGTGCCTCGCTTCCGGAAAAAAGGGATGGTTGATGAAAATTCACTTTTATTTTATTTTCTTTTTGCACCCAGGGTTCGGGGCCGGCTGTGGCCCCTGCGGGTCAAGCCGAGCAAACGGCGAGAGGTTTGGCACGGCTGGCAAGACGCTGGCGGAATTCCTTCTGCTTCATTTATTTTTAGCACACAGTGCAATATTCACGCGACGCTGCCCGGTTGGCGGATGTGATCGTGGCTGAAGTTGCTGAGAGCACAGCTACAGCATTCCGTTTTTTTGTTTTTGCTGTTGCTGTTGTTGTGTTATATGTTTTGTTTTTGCAAAACACGCACGCACGCACGCACGGAAGCATGAACATACTCATAGGGAGCATGTTTGAAAAATGCTCAAACATCACATACACACAAGGGAAGGCAGGCAACAACTTTTACTTTGCGCGTTTGCACTTTATCCCATTGGCACACTCGAATGTAGTGACAGATGGCTGCAGCACATAGCATATTTCTTGACTCGTTATTATTTTTCAAACAACCGCACTCCCCTCCTCACTTCCACCTTTTTAATCTTCCCATCGAGCACCACCAAACCACTGCCCTATCCTTGACAGTGATATTTTTGTGTGCTATTTGCTACTTTTCTTCCAACTTACGCGTTCGAAAGTATGCACCAGACAGCAGTATCAGCCCATGATCAGCGTATGCGTACGATCATCTCGTGCCCACTCGCCCTAAGGCTCACTGTCACTCATACACACACACACACACACGCTTCGTCTAACCGAATCCAACGAATGTGCCGCGAACGTCCGCGAAATCGCGTTGCCGTCTTCGAGCCGAACCGTCGCACGTTCACAGCAAGACTGACGCCGGGTCGAGATTCCTTCGCTGACAGAGCGATGCTCAAATCACAGCAACATTGCAATCTCCGTTACCATGCGTTACCTGCCATGCACACGGAGCACCAGCCAGCCAGCCAGCATTGTGGGAGCGCAACATTCCTGTCGCTCTTGGTGGAGTAAAATCGGGGTTTTTCCTTTTACGTGCCTCTCGCACTCTCTTTTTTCGCTCTCGGGCGCTCTCGCCTTGGATTGACTGCTCCGCGCATATTTTCCCCATTTTCTCAACGGTAACTGTGTGTGTGTGCGATGTATGGGTTTGTTGTGGGTCAGGATTCTCCCGCTTGGAACAGTTTGGGGTAGGAAATCGGCATCGCATTTGCTCTCCACTTTGGCTCTCGCACACCTTTCGCAGCAGGAACGATGCTGGCCATTTTCTGCCAGCATACTGACAGCATTTTTTTCGGGAAAAACGCGCGCACAATTTTAGCTCTCCCGTGGTTCGCACAGGTTGAGCACACTTTTGCGACTACGCTCCAGCTGTCAGCGTTGCCTACAGGAATTGGGTGTAAGTGTGATTGTTTTCATTCGCTTTCACCGATT